>NC_139014.1:8114040-8737023 GCF_964374135.1 Grampus griseus | reverse complement strand
TAAGGATGGAGATGGCCAGGCCTTGAGGCCCAAAGTCCAAAGAGAAACAGACAAGGAGGAAACCCAGAGACACAGAGAAGAGGGCCGCCCGATGACAGAGGCAACCTCTGTCGGTGTGGCCACAGGCCAAGGGACACCATGGATTGCGGTGACCAACAGAAACTAGGGGACCTCGAATGGACTTCCCCTTGGGGCCTCCAGAAGGAACCTACCCCGAAGCCACCCTGATTTTGGACTTCTGCCCTCCAGGACCGTGAGAGAGCACGTCTGTGTTGTTTTAAACCTCCCAGTTTGGGGTACTCTGTTTTGGCAGCCCCAGGACACTAGCCCCGCCTCCTCCCTTCCTTGCAGACAAGACCAGGAGATGTGAATGCTGGGGTTCTGGGCAAGAAACAGCTCAGGTCCAAGCCCTGGGAGACCTCCTCTACCCCAGATTCCTGGGCAAGAAAAGACAGAAGCTTCCAGGGCACTGCAGGCCCCTCCTCAGGGGGAGTGTGGCCAGGCCGGTGAGGGTCCAGGGCTGGGGTTGCCGCCTCTCCCGGGGTGCCCGCCGCTGAGCTCTCTGTCCCACTGCCTCTCCACTCAGGACTGGGACGTGCCCTGAGGTGGCAGAAAAGGACTTTTTCCTCCTCACATATGGGCCTTTGACCCAATGAAGGCAGAGTAGAAATCATTAGTCACTTCTGCTTCTACCTTAAATGCCCACATCACCGACCAGCAGGCAACCTCCTCAAGGCCTGGCCAAGGAGCCCCGGGACCCCCACCCCACCCCAGCCCAGACGAGGCCCCTGAGAAATGAACAGGTGCTGAAGTGGCCTCGGGTGGACTGAAGGTCTGGTGGCCCTGGCAAGGGCAAGGCCTCTTGCTGGGGGTGGAAGGGAATTGGCGGGGGTGGGGGTGGTCAGTAGAAGCTGCTGACTTTGAGCCACGAGGAGGGTGTCAGTGTGGGTCTCCTGGGAAGCAGATGCCAGGACAGAATCAAACGTGCAGGAGCTCTGTTGGGGGAAATGGCTGCGAAGGATGACTGGAGGCAGGAGGAGGGACAGACCCTGAGAAGTGCCCAGTGCCCATGTCCTGCCCATCTCCCTGGGGCTTTCCTCTTTCCCATCTCTTCTGTTTTCATGTTGGTCCATGACGTCCTCCCACAGACCAAGACTTCTGACCACCCTATCCTCTCTCTCTGCTGCCTCCAGCCCCCCCTCCACACCCAGGTGAGAGGATGAGGGACAGTGGGCACAAATACAGGCACATGTGTGCATATATAATGTATATCACTAGTAATAAGCATTAGTAATATTCATCCCCCAGGTCTGTCTGTTGGAATGATGAGTTGCATGGTCATCATAGCAGGGGGATGGGTGTCAAGACCACCAGGATTCAGCCTGAAGCCAACCCAGCTGTGTGCCCTTGGACAGGTCACAGCCCCTCTCTGGGTCTCAGTTTCCCCCCCGAGACAATGAAGAGGTGGAGACTAGGGGGGATCTGGTAACAGGAAGAAAGAGGAAGGAAGGGCTGGTCCCATGAGAGGAAAGGGACCCCTCCTCACTCCTAAGAAGCTGCAATGGCAACATCAGTCTTCAGGGAGGGGGGTGCAGGGAGGGGCACGGGTCTCAGGAAGGCGGTGGGAACCGGTGCACTCTTGTGGTCTTTGACTCCTCCCAGCAAGGAGGAGCCCCTTGCCTACCCGCCTCCCTCCCTGGCTGCCCTTCAATCCTTATCTAGTGAGCACGGGGGGTCTCCTGGCTGTTTCCTCATGCCTGCTGTGCATCCCTGCCTTCGAGGATGAATTCCGTCCCTGTCTCTAAGCACACAGACAAGATTTATGCTGAATCGAGGAGGGGCCACCACAGAGGCTCGGGAGTCTCCAAGCAGCAACTTTTAATTCGGAGCTTCACGCACGAGAGCAGAGACAAGGGCATCTCCCGGCAGGACTTGCCAGCGAGCAGAGGAGCTGGTCTGCAGGCTCCTTCCTCGTCCGCTTGGTACACTCCTAATTATGACTTGGGCTGCTACGAATGGAGATGAACTAAACCCGTTAAATCTATTTTTTCCCCTTGGTGGGAGGGAGTACGGATTTCGTAAAGATGGAGATTTTAAATTAAGCTTTAAAACTGTGACTGAGCGAGATTTAATACTGACGATTAGCCTGGACAAACAGTTAATCGCACTGGTGGGGTAATTTATATAAGCTCCGTGCAACCGTGTGGCAGGCAGCACGTTGCACTAAAACTTAGTGCAATAAAAGAGGCTGGAGCCTGGTGCGGCAGGGCCTCCTCGGGCTTCCTGGGCCCGCGGGCCTTGGACGGATGGAGCTGGGGTGACAGAGGCAGCATCTGGGGCCTCGGAAAGGGAAATTTTGCCTCTTCCCTCTGGGGTACGTGATGCAGTACATAGAACTCAGCCTTTCCGGAGGATTTAAAGGCTGATCTGCCTCTAGGGAGCTATGTGGGCTTGGGCATTGCTCAGTCACTTCGTGTCTCATTTTCCTCATCTGTAAAATGGGGAGGCACTTGCCCAGCAGGTTCCTCGGGGAAATGCAGGGAGAAGGCATCTGTCTCGGTTCCCGGATCACGTATGGTCCCAGGCGATGCTCACTTATCACCACTCTGTCCCTTCTAAACTGAGAGCACCCCTTCGGGCCCTCGGCACCCCCATGTGCCTGGCTCTCAGTGCCCACACATGGGGTTAACTGGCCAACTTTCTGTATTTATAGCCGCCCGTATTTCTCCCAGACTGCAGCAGCCTTCCCTAACCAGAAGAGACATACTCATCTATGGCAACAGAGCACTGATTTAAAAAAATAAAATAAAATACCACATCAGCAAGACATTTAAAGAAAAGATCTCTGGTTTCCTCTTAGAGGCCGGGGTCTGAGCCACAACCGTTTTTGCCTCACGTCTCTCGAGACTGCGAATGACGGTGGCCACTCTCTCCCTCTGGAGAACTCCAAATGCATTTTTGTCCACGTCGTGCAGTTTCGTGGGGGTCTCTTTCCACAAGCATGTGACTGCTTTCCCCAGGAGTCTAGCCCAGTGATTTCTGTGTGGGGAAAAAAGGAAGGCGTGGATCTAAGTCCCCCCAGGTCAGAGGAGGGTGGGCGGGCAGACACCTGGTCCAGCCTCCATTTGTTGGATCCCGCGTGCCCAGGTAGAGAGCAGAGGGAAGGCTGGAAAGGCTGTTATATCTTCAGCCAGGAGCTGCGGGAGGATTGAGGAATGACTGCACGGTGGGTGCAAGGCAAGCTGGTTGCTTCTGCGCTCAGGTAGCAGCATCTTCCTCCCTTTCCCATCCCACCTGCACTCCTCGTGGGCTCGCTGCACAACCTGTGAACCTGGGGGTTGCAACAACGAGAACACCAAGCCCACGCCTACCTCACGAGCTTCAGTCCAGCAGAGAAATCAGATAAGAAAATAAAGCCTCAGCTCCGTTTGTGAAATGATGATAACTCTTCCCAGTAGCCAAAAGGTAGAAACAACCCAGATGACGAATGGATAAACAAGATGTGTGCGTGCACGCAATGGAGTCTTATTCAGCCGTTAAAAAGGAGTGAAGCTGTGATACTGATGAGGCTTCAGGACATTATGCAGAGTGAAAGAAGCCAGACACAAAAACACAAACATTGTACGATTCCATTTCTAGACAATGTCCCAGAATAGGAGAATCCGTAGAAATAAGGAAGTAGGTTCGTGGTTTCGGGGGGCTGGGAAGAGGGGAGAATGGGGAGTGATGGCTAACGGGTGTGAGGTTTCTTTGGGGGGTGATGACAGCATTCTGGAACTAGATGGAGGTGACAGCTGCACATCATTGTGAATGTACTAACTGTTCCCTTTCAAATGGTTCATTTTATGTCACGTGATTTCTACCCCAATTAAAAAAAAAGCTTCCAAATTGTCAGAATTCCATAAGAGAAGCAAAATAGGGGCTAGTGGAGTGAGGAACCCCTCCGGCTGGCACCGTGGGTCCTCTGAGCTACCCAAATTTGGGTCGGTGAGAGGAGGGGGCCCTCCTGCCTCTAAGCTGAGAGGCGGGCCGGGAGCTTGCGGGCCTGGCCTGGATGCGCTCACCGGGCAGACGCATTGACCACAGGACACACTTCCCGCCCTGCTGGGCTGGCTCTAACAGAGTTAGAGAAGCCACCTCCCAGGGGCTCCAGAGACCCTTGACCCTGAAGTTTCATCACCAAAGGTCCACCTAAGAGGTGGCTAAGGGCGGGAGATGCCTGGGAGGGTCTAGGAGTGGGAGAAGGAACTGGAAGTGGATTCAGTTTGCACAAGTAACACTGTACGTCCACATGTAACAGGCCTTTGCATGTGACCTCCCACTGGGCCCCAGCCTGGACGCTGCCCACGTGACCTCTTGCTGGGCGCCCTCCAACCTGGGTTCTGCCCACGTGACCTCCCACTGGGGCCCCCCTCCCCAACCCGGGTTTTGCACACGTGACCTCCTGCTGGGCCCCACCCTGGATGCTGCCCACGTGACCTCCCTTATTCTCCCACCTGTGTTCTGTCCATGTGACCTGCACTGTCCTCCATCCTAGACACTGCACACGTGACCTCCCACTATGCTCCCACCTGGGTTCTGCCCCTGTGACCGCCAAGAGGCCCCCCTCTGGATCCTACCCACATAACTGCCAGCAATGCTCCCACTTCCCCACGGGAACCACGGGCTGCAGGCAGAGTTTTAAAACATGAAACAGAAAGTCTCAGTGTGTCTCCCACATAGAAAGGGTCATATTTCATGGAAGATTTTTGGGGGTTCACAGACATTTTTATGGAGACTGGATTGCTTTTCAAAATCTATTTCCTACTATGAATCAAGGTTTAAGAAGTTTGAAAAACACTTTTCTAAGTTAACCCCTCCCCCGACTCTAGCCTCTTTCATACTCTCCTTGCCTTCTAAATGTCTCAGCCTGAGCGCTCAGGATTTTCTCTTTTTTTCTTTTTTTAATTCGAGAAGACCCGAGACAGCAGAAGGGGTATGGGGGAAAGGTAAAGGAGGGATTGGGTGACGCCAGTGAGGGAGGGCAGACGCCCTCTCTGCTCTAATCCTTCTCTCCTCCATCCTGGGACACACTAAAGGGTTCTCAGATTTGCCTGTGGGGCAAGAGAACGACACAGAACGAAGCCAGGACGGGACAGGCTCCACAGAACGTTGGGCAGCTCTGTGCCTCCTGGGTAGAGTCAGACCACCCTGTCCTTGAAGGCTGCTCTGGAACCGCTGCCCAGGCAGCCTTCCCGATTTCCCAGCTGGAAGCACCGCTCCCTCCTGACCGCCCCCCACAACCCCCACATGCTGCACACCTTGAGGTGTCACGGTCACCTGGGACACCCCTCCCATCAGGAAGAGGCTGGTCTTGGCAACCTGTGAGTCATCCCTGCGCTAACACTGTGTCCTTCACATACCAGGTGGTCAATAGATATCTCCAGATGGACGGCACAGTGCCAAGAAGACAGCCCCCTCGATCCCAGGACCAAGTGAGCTGAGGCAGCAGTGTAAGGGGGACCGTTGCCCAGCCGTGGACACATGACAGTCCCAACGGCAGACGATCTTTCAGTTTTTTGCTCTGTCAACACAGCTTTCCAAATAAAGGGTGGTCGTGGTGTGGAACAGAGGGGACTGGGAGAGTGACCCGCCTGGTGACAAATCTTTGTAGGTGATTTGTGGACAATGTATGGCAGGAGCCATACACATGCCAACAGCGAGGGACCCAACCCTCGAGCCTGCAGAGTCCTCACGAAGCTGCAGGGCGTCCCCAGCCAGCCCAGCAGGCACACGCGTGCACGCGCGCGCGCGCACACACACACACACACACACACTCAGTTGGTTCTTCCCACAAGGCTGTCTAAGGAATAGGCACTTGATGGCATCGTTGTCAAATGAACAAATGTTACAACGGCAAACATCCTGACCGTGTGTAATGCCAGGCCTGCCCTGAGCATCTCATGTGCATTGGCCCACTTGACCCCCCCTCAATGATCATCATCATCTCTGTTTTGCTGATGAGGAAAATGGAGCTGAGAAAGGTGAAGAAATCTGTCCAAGGCCATCCAGGTGGTAAAAGGCAGAGCAAAGTCTCTACCTCAGTCGCTTTAACCCCAAAGCCCTAGTTCAGAGCCCACCTTCGTGCCCACGACAGGATGCTGTCTCCCAGGAGGACAGATGGATGGGTGCGTGCGTGGGGAGCGGGTGAGCCTTCCTCTCCTTCCGTGGCGCTGCTCATGGCCACCTGGGCTTGCCTGTCATCACACTCCATAAATCTGTACTAGTAAACAGGCTCTACCTTCAAGCAGAGACAAACTTCCATGAAAGGCAGTCTGTTGGTCCAAAATAATTGCCTCCTATCAGGATGTGTTAAAGCTGAGAAGTAACAAGGGCTCTGTTACCTTAAGATTTATGGTACATGACGTGCTCTCCTCTCCACTACAACACATTTGCATAAAATGCTTATATTACTGCAGCTTCATCGGACCTGAAAATGCAATATGATTCCAATAACATTTCTCTGGAGACAGACAATGGGCTGGAACAAAAACCTGATGTGTTGCCTCAGCTCTGTGTCTTTTTAACAAACATGCCAGGACGCATTTCGAAAATTGCACAACTGGAATGGCACGAAGACCCCCACCTCGCACAGGGCGGCTCGCCAGCTTCCTCCGATCCATCTTACTATTTCTTGAGTGTCAGAGCTTTGCTTTAAATACGCGATCAAGCCCTTGGTTAGGATGCTGGCGTTGTTGCAATTCCTCTGACTTGCCTCTCTGGCCTCACTTTGCATTTTCAGTGAAGAGATGTTGTGGTCTGAGATACTAAGTTTTCTTGATTCACATTCTTTGCTCTTGCCACCAAAGAGATGGTTCAGCGTGGGAACGTGTTCTCGTGAGGGCTGTGAATCACGGGGCGCCGGGCTGGAGGCAGGGGCCTGGCCAGCAGGGCCTTCTACATTCCTTTCGCCATAGAGGGGGGCACGTAGCTGGAGGCGTGGGCAGGACTCAACGGGAGATGCCACTGCCACCTGGTGATGTGAACACTTTATCACCCATGGATGGCCCTTTAACATCCGGTGGCATGAAAATTAAGGCCAAGACCAAACGTGTGGGAAGATGCCCAGCCTCATTCGTAATTAAAGAAATGCAAATTGAAACAATAAAATAAGATTTTCGTCCATCCGATTGGGTAAACAGCGCGGACTTTGACGGTAGCCTCGGTGAAGAAGTGGGGGGTGGGGCTTCCC
Organism: Grampus griseus; assembly: GCF_964374135.1. Lineage (NCBI taxonomy): Eukaryota > Metazoa > Chordata > Mammalia > Artiodactyla > Delphinidae > Grampus > Grampus griseus. The sequence goes on along the minus strand of NC_139014.1, from coordinate 8,729,792 downwards.
TGGTGGCGCAGTGGTTGGGAGTCCGCCTGCCGATGCAGGGGACGCGGGTTCGTGCCCCGGTCTGGGAGGATCCCGCATGCCGTGGAGCGGCTGGGCCCGTGAGCCATGGCCGCTGAGCCTGAGTGTCCGGAGCCTGTGCTCTGCAACGGGAGAGGCCACAACAGTGAGAGGCCCGCGTACCGCAAAAAAAAAAAAAAGAAGTGGGGGGTGTGAGGTGTTCCCTCACACGTGACTGGGTGCAGTGGAAATGGGAACAACGACTTTAGAGCTTGCTGCTCAGAGTGGGGTCCAAAGGCCAGCATCACCTGGAGTTTGTGAAAATGCAGGTTCCCAGGTACCACCCTGGACCTGCTGAACTGGAAACTGGGGGTGGGGCCCAGCAATCCGTGTTTTAAGCCCTTTAGGTGATGCTCATGTAGTCTAAAGAGACGCACTGGCTTAGAGGACAGTTTGGCTCGAAATTCCACTACTTTTTTTTAATATTACATTTTCTAAATGGTTACTGCTGGAGAATAGGAAGACAATTGATTTTTTTATGATGAGCTACTATCTGGTCATATTGCTGAAGCCTCCCATCAGGTCTAATAATTTGTGTGAATATTCTAGGTAGAAGATTCTCTTGTCTGCAAATAATGACAGATCTCTCTTGTGCTTTCTAGTTTGTGTACCTCTTCTTTCTATTTCTTATCTCCCATTCCATCTGCTAGGACCCCCAGAGCGATAATGAATTCTGTTCTGCTTTTAGGAATTATTCTACAGGTAGACATATTTGGACAATGTATGTGAAGATGCCTGTGCAGGAACATTCATTACAGCAGCATCTGCGACAGCAAAACCCTGTAAAATGCCAAAATACCCATCAGTATGGGGCTGGGTAAATCAACCAGGGCCCATCCAGGCGGTGGAATACTATGCAGCCAATAAAAAGGTTGGGGAAGATCCAAATATGCTGCTTTTAAGAGATATCAGACAAACATTGTTTGAAAAGAGAGGATACAGAGGGGTGTATATTGTATAAAGATATACAAACATATGCGATTACGTGTACACAGAGTTTCTGGAAGGATACGCCAACAGTTCTCAGTAGTTCCTTCTGGGGGGCTGGAGGCAAGAGGGAGAGGGACTCTTAGGCAAATATTTCTTTTCACTATTTTAATTTTTAGGTTCTACAATTGTTACTTTTCTCAGTAATAAAATTAGTATTTCTAAAGAATTTTTAAAAAATAGATGAGCTAAGGCGTGTCCAGAGGTGAGTGCCTCCCTGCCTGGATCAGGATTTCACAGGCTGGGCTTCACGCTAGAACGCCGTGCGCTGGTGTTTAAGGGGCAGAGGCTGGAGCAGAGCCCAGGGCCTCACAGGGCTGATGTCTCGTTGGCCATGAATCCTGTTTCCAGGTGGGCCCTCGTCAACTCAGAGAAAGTAAACACTGGGATTCATTTAGCAAGATTCTCTCCCACAATTTAATTTGAGTAGTTTTACCTCAAACACAATTTCTGTTCTCCAGGACACCCTGGGCACTTTGCCCATCACACTTCATAGAGGTGCTGGGCCAGTTTCCCTTCTACAGCGTGGCCTCGGGCCAAGTGGGTGCGAATCACCCTGCTGCTCTCAAGCTTAGGACTCTTGGACTTACAGGTTTCCTGACCTCTCTGAGGCAGTTTCCCCATCTGTAAAATGGGCAAAGTAATGCCAACATTGAGGGGATGGTGCGAGGGGTAAATAAGAAAGTGTAAAGTGCGACTCAACAATGTATTCTTGGAAGGGCTTCCTGCCGTCCCATCCGTGGTGCTCAGGGTCTTTACTGAACTCTCTGCATGTTCGTCCAGGGCAGGTTGTGGGCAGGCACCCTTTGGTCTCCAGTGTGTATTCCAGGCGTATGATCCAAGGATGGCTTCCGACTCCCTTTCGCACGTGAGGAACCTGGACTCAGAGATGAAAGGACTTGGCACAGTCAGTCGTGGAGAATGGACCAAAGTGTGTGGGTTCTGATGCTGTGTCCTGGACTTTGCATGCCTCCTCCTGGACTTTGATATCTTCTTCTGCCACCTGAATCCAACCGCCTCCCCGCTTTAAAACACCATCACGAAAAAGCCAGGTACAAAAACTGAATGTACTCTCTGCCTAGCGTCTTCCCACTTTTATAAGGATGGGAAAAAAATGGGAAGAATGTAAACCAATATGTCAAATGGTAGGATTAGAAGTTGTTTTTATTTTCTTCCTTATCTTGATTTTCTAGAATTTGTACAATAATACACACCTCCTATGTAAAGGTGGGAAAACTGCATATATATTTATGGTACCAGTTTTTAAAAAATACATGTTATACATCGATACACAGAAAATGGAAAAACATAAACATAGCTACAAAATGATTCCAGTGTAATGTTAAATTTTAGAGTAAGATACAAATCTGCATGTTTAAGTATGAAGACAAAAGACAAGGGGTTGGGAATGGAGTGATTTCTGAATGATGGTTATGGAAGAACGTTATGTTCTCCTGTACTTTCTGAAAAGTTGACATTAACTTTTTTTTTTTTTTTTGCGGTTCGCAGGTCTCTCACCGTTGTGGCCTCTCCCGTTGCGGAGCACAGGCTCCGGACGCGCAGGCTCAGCGGCCATGGCTCGCGGGCCCAGCCACTTCGCGGCATGTGGGATCTTCCCGGACCGGGGCATGAACCCGTGTCCCCAGCATCGGCAGGTGGATTCTCAACCACTGCGCCACCGGGGAAGCCCCCGACATTAACTTTTAAAAAGACCAAATATCACCTTTTCAGAGAGGACTTTTCTCAGTACTGTATGGGAAACATTCCCCTGCCTGCAGAGAAGGAAATCACTTCTATCCCCTCATCTTCTTTATTTTTATCAATCGCCTGTATCACTACCTGGGATTATACTATGCAGCCAGGTCTTTGTTTGTCTCCCCCTCTGGAGTGTCAGCCCTCTGAGGACACGGACCTATGCCTAGAGCGATGTCCAGCACACGATAGGTGTTTAATTTGCTGGATGAATCAATAGATGGATGGAAAGGTGGATGAATGGAGAAAAGTGCTGACATTGCGGGAACTAGGTGGACAGCACCAGAAATGTGAGTTTCATCATCCTGATATGCGTTGAGTCCCGACTACATGCCAGTCTCTCTGCTGGGGGTGGGGCACGTGGGGAGGGAAGGGAACTCACATTTATTGAGTAATTTATTACATGTCAAGCTTCACAAACATGATCTCATTTAATCTTCTCAGCGACCCTACAAGGCATAGTATAAAACCCATTTCTCTACTCGGCAGGTGATTCTTCAGAAGATAGGAGAGCTAAGGTGCATGGAGGGCTTCCTGTGCTCTCAGCGCTTGGCAGGTATGATCTAGTATGACCTCCCAACACCTTGTGCAGGAGACATCCCACCCACTGAGCCAGAGACCGACCAGATGTGTGGGGCGCTGGGTGGAGGCGGGGCGGAGAAGTAGTTTGGCCAACGTCCACGACACGCAAGGATGGAGCAGGACGCCTGTGCAGCGGAATCTGTAAATGTCATGTGTCGTTTCACGGGGTAGTGCTGTGAGGTTGGAATGAGAAGATGAGTCTGAAATTAATGACACACACAGGAGGCACTCACAACAATGCGTTGAGTGAATATTTGTGGTTCGTGGATGAGAAGACTGAGACTCAGAGCTGGTCCATGGCTGCCCCCTGGTCAGGAAATGTAAGTGGGGGATCTAAGGGTTAAACCCAGGTCTCTCTGACACCGAGACCCCTGTCTTTCCACATTATCAGAGCCAATAAACAAATGGTTAGAATGCAGTGGGCCAAGGACTTAGAGATAGGCACAGTCTCCAATGCAAACCTTAAAGGGCAAAGTAAGACAGGGGACAGAAAGAGATTGATAAGGTTTCACCAAGGAGATGGAGGGAGACACCAAGGGCTGGAGGAAATATCCAAGATGTTAACAGAGGTTCTTTTCTGCGGGAGCGATTGCAAGGGCCAAGGGACAGAGGGGTGAAATAGCATGGGTTATGGGTGGTGTGACTTCAGAGCAGGGGCTGGGAGGAGAGGGGCTGGAAGGATAGACCCAGGCCAGGTCAGAGAAGTACTGAAAGGCCTTGAACTTCATCCTGGAGATCCTGGATCTCAAGCCTGGTTGCACATTAGACCCGCCTGGGGAGCTCAAACATAGACCAGTGACCAGAGCCACCCCAGACCCAAGGAACCAGAAGGGCAGGTGGCCAGCGTGACTGGAGCCTAATGAGGGAGAAGTTGAGCCACAAGGGGCCTGGTCATCGACGGTCCTGCAGGGCCACCGTGAGGACTGCGCTGTTTCTCTGAGGTTGCAACCCAAGTCTGTCTGGTCCCAACACCTATGTCCTTGAGTGGCAGAAGGAGAGGCTCGGAGGGGACAGAGCCTGGCTGAAGGGAGAGACTTCACCAGGATGCTGGACAGTCCCGGAGAGACACCAAAGTCTTCTCCCAGACCTTTGGAGCAATGGGAAGCGGGAGAAAGGCAGTGATTCCAGGATGCTTGACAGGTCAGAAAACAGATCATGCCTGGGTGCTCCAGGTGGGAGAGCGGGGCTCCCCACCTGGTTGCTGCTTGGCCCTGTAAAGCTGCACACCTGCTTGCAGCACCGTTGAGCGCTGAACATCCACATACAGAGACCCAGCATGGTCCCCACGAAGCACCCCAGGAGGTCTTGGTTGTCACCTAGCTGTCAGTGGGGCGGGGGACAGGCGGGGAGGAGAAAGACAGACTCAAGGGCAAAGGTTGGGGCAGGGGGTGAAGGAAAGCTTTGTTGGAGCAGGGATTTGGGATGAAGACCCCAACTGGGGAAGTGGGGAGCCCCCCGCCCCTTAGGGAAGTCTGTCGGGGATGTAGGCACGGCTGGGGGCCTGGGGGTCTGGAATCTTTTGGCTGGTGTGATACTCGCCCTGAAGTGTGGGCTTCAGTCCTGTCACTCCAAGAAACAGAACTTGACCTTGACTTGGGGCCCCTCTCCATGTTGGGGCCACTCCCTTCTTAGGGGGAAAAGACAGTGACGCTGGGCAGAAACAGAGGGGGAGGAGACAGCTCACATCCCAGGCTGAGGGAATCACGGCTGGAGAGGAGGGCATCTATGTTTAAATCCTTGCTGGAATGTCTCACTCTGCCCATTTCCATTTCATATTTCAGCTAAAAAATGATGACAGAGGTTACAGAGCCGCCTCCCCCCCTCCTCGGTAATTACCAAATTAACACATTCTAGCAGGCGAGCCCCCAGCAGCAGCTGCGATGAATGCGTGAGAACAGCTAGCTGCAGAGCTGCCCCTGCCGGCTTTAACCTCCTTAAACAGCGCAACCCCCTGCGGGGTCTCTGGGGCCAGTCTCTGCCGCATGCCCTCCCTCCCCCTCCATTTAATAGGCTCTGGGGCAGGGCTTAATGTGCCAGGCAGTGCACGTCCCACCCTTGGGGGCCTGACCCCACGGGTCAAGGAGATGGCTTCCTCACACAGGCAGGAAGCCGGGAAAACGAGCCCCCAATTAATTTATTCAGCCAATTCATTAGGCAGGCGTGGACTGTGTGCTGAGTACTTGTCCAGCCCGGGGCTAGGGGCTGACGGGGAGGCAAGATAAACGTAGGATGGGGCTGCTGCCTTCCAGGAGCTTGCTGTCCAGGGGGGGAACGAGGAAGACGATTCAGTGGCCAGTGGTTCAGTGGAACGGACTCCCAGCTCCTGAGGAAGCCCAGGCAGGAGGATGGGTTGGTTCTCGTGGAAGGTGGCAGGGACGTGGATGGTGGGGGATGTGTGCTGAAGCCGGCACCGGGGATGGGCAAACTGAGCTGAAAGCTAGAGGATGCCCCGCTTGAAACAGGGGGAACAGGTGTTATCTCTGAAATAAGAGCAGTAAAAGCAGGAGTCTGGCCTGAGTACGGCGTGGCCCTATTAGTGATGGAGTGTAAACTGATGATGGCAAGGGAGGGAAAGGCGTGGCTGGGCGGGCGCCAGCTCCAGGAGGACGCAGGACCTACCAGGTGTTTTCAGCAAAGGGAGGGACACACCTGGGCTGCTTATCCCAGGTTAGAGACCAGGCAGGAAGCTGATGCTGAATCTGGTCAAGAAAGCGCCTGCGCTGGTCTCAGGGCCGAGAGGAAGGCAGGGAGGAGCTCGAGGGAGAATTCAAAGGAAGAATCATAAGCTGGGCGCCTCATTAGACATGAGGCTCGGAGAAAGGTAGGTGTTGGGGGTTGAGCCGACTCTCTAGGAGGGAATCCACCAGGGAGGAAGAATGTGGGCGAGAATGGCAGGGGCTTTGGGGTGAGAGCTGCGCTGTGGGCTCTGTGGGAACCACTGATCACGGGGCAGGTATGGGCCCCGGGTGGGGTCCAGAGACTCAGGATTCACCCACCCTCAGGCCGTGACATCCTCAGGAGGAACCTCCCCTCTCTGACCCTCTTCAAAGCACGTCTTGACGGAGGAGGCTCGGGTGCTCGTTTTCCTAATTGACTGAGCTTTTTATTTATTTATTTTTAATATTTAAAAATATTTTTGCGGTACGCGGGCTTCTCACTGCTGTGGCCTCTCCCGTTGCAGAGCACAGGCTCCGGACGCGCAGGCTCAGCGGCCATGGCTCACGGGCCCAGCCGCTCCGCGGCATGTGGGATCTTCCCGGACCGGGGCACGAACCCGCGTCCCCCGCATCGGCAGAAGGACTCTCAACCACTGCACCACCAGGGAAGCCCTTGACTGAGTTTTAACAGCAGACCCAAAATACCGGTCCATCAGCTCCGTTCATTTGCTTAATACAGTTGAAATTCAGGAAGCACTCCTGGGCCTCCACCTGTCCTTGACTGCGGACCCGGAACCAGGACGGGAGGGAGAAGGATCACAGGGCATCTTTAAAGGTGATGCTGGGCCATGTGGTGCCTCTATTTTTAATATTTTGAGGAATCTCCACGTTGTTTTCCACAGCGGCTGCACCATTTTACATTCCCACCGATCGTGCACAAGGGTTCCGATTTCTCCACAACCTCACCGACATGCTTATTGTTTGCTTTTTCGATGACAGCCATCCTGACGGGTGTGAGGTGGTGTCTCACTGTGGTTTTGATTTGCGTTTCCCTGGTGATTAGTGATGCCGAGCACCTTTTCTTATCTGTATGTCTTCTTTGGAGAAATATCTCGATGAATGCGTAAATTAATGTGGCATATAGATAAAATGGGATATCCTTCAGCCTTCAAAATGAATGAAATCCTGCCAAATAGGATAACATAGATGACTCTTGAAGACATGATGTTCCGTGAAACAAGCCAGCCACAGAAGGACAAGGGCTGCATGGTTCTACTCAGACGAAAGATCTAAAACAATCAGATTCATGGAAGCAGGAAGTACGATGCTGGTTGTCAGAGGCCAGGGCGAGGTGAGAGGAGGCAGGTGCTCTTCAAGGGGTACAGAATTTCAGTTGCGCAAGATGAAGAAGTTCTAGAGGTCTGCTTCCAACATTCTGCTCGTAGTTAACAATACTGTTCCGTACACTTGAAAATTTGTCAAGTGCGTAGATCTCTGTTAAATGTTCTTACCATAATAAGATAAGATGGGGTAAGATAAGGTGGCACTAATGACACCTGACTGATGAGAGGCTGAGCTAGGGATGCAAAGACAATTTATCTGATATCACGAATATTGCAAATCTATCTGAAAAGAAACCTGTAACGCCCGCACAGAACTAGCCCATTCAGAACACCGGCTTAGCGACACTCGAAGGAGTGAAACAGGAAGTTAGCAAGGTGTCTCTCCACATTTTCATCTTCAGGTGAGATGGAAAAGTAGGCACTCTGCTTGAATCCCTTACTCCCATCTTGCATGGAAGGAAGCAGAGAGAACTGCCGTATAATAAGCACCTGCATTTATAGCATCTCATTTAATCCTCACGACATACAATAAAATTGGAACCATTGCTCCCATTTTGCAGACGAGAAAACCAAGTTTAGAGAGGTAAGTTACCTCTCCTGTCCAAGGGTACCTGTAGGTGTGGCGTCCTAGGAGGGTGTCTCTGCAGGGCAGCGGCTGTGGGCCACCCTATGGGAAATAGCGGCGAAGGGTTTGAGGATCCCAAAGAAATGAGGTCCAGCTTGGATTTAGCACCTAAGAGCTGGGTATCTTCATGCAGGTTACTGAATAATAGCACCTATTACAAAGGTTTGTTAAGAGGATGTATGGAGATCATTTACAGCACGTGCTGAGCCATCAACAAATCTTCGTGTCATAGTCATTGTCACCATCGCCATGATCGCCATCATCGTCACTGCCAGCGTTATCCAGCCCAGGAAAATGCAGGCAGCCACAGCCCCTCACCCTGCATCTCTTCCCCGCCCCGGGTGTGAATGTCATGTCTTCTTAAATTGGCTATTTCTTTTGAAGACGTCTTAGCCAAAGCCCCATGCCTCCAGAGTCCTCACCATGACAAACGTCAGTAACAGTGATGACTCCCTGAGGCTGAATTTTAAAAGAGCATTAAAGATTAAAGGATGCACAGGCCAATTACTAGGACAAGTAAATGACTTTAGAAGTAATTACATATAATTTTTCTTGTTTATTTGGCGTTAGTTGTAAGTGTCCGTAATCCTGGGTCCCAGAGGTCCTTCACTTTGGGTTTGCTTTGGGCAGATGAAGGACCTCGGCCCCAAATGCAGAGGCTGGGGGTGGGGGAAGGGCCCTGGGGCACAGGGACTCTTGGCCTCTCTAGACTCAGCCCGGTTGACTTGCTTCAGATCCACAGACAATTTCATCATCCACCCTCCCTAAACCATTCCTAAGAGACACCTGTCTATCTCAAACTGTGGGAGGCCCCGGGCTGCCCACCAGCCTGTACTTCCTGTGGGCTGACAGGGGGAGGCAGAAGGTGGCACAGGTGTCCTCTGGGGTCTGCAGCATTGCCCAGAGAGGAGGTCATGTGATCGAAGCATATGTGAAAGGCAAGAGTAGGTCACTAGTGAGAGAGGGGGGGTGCTGGAGAGGGCACTGCATGGACTGTGGTCAGGAGGAAGTAGAATTTCCAAAGTCACGTGAAGGAGAAAGGGGAGCGTTATGGCTAAGACATTCCTTTTGGTTAAAAGGGATAGAAGCCTACTCAAACCAGCTCAATGAAAGGGTCTACTGTTGGAGGATGTGTTAGTTATAAACTGGGTGGCTTAAAACAACAGAAATGTATTGTCTCACAGTCTGAAGGTCAGAAGTCTGAGGTCAAGGTGTCAGCAGGGTTGGTTCCTTCTGGAGGCTCTGGGGGAGAATCTGTTCCAGAATCCTCTCTGGTGACTGCCAGCAATCCTTGGCATTCCTCGACTTATAGAGGCATCACTCCAGTCTCTGTCTCCATCTTCACGTGGCTACTTTTCTGGGTCCTCCATGGTCCTCCCTCTGTGTGTGTTGCTGTGTCCAAACTTCCCTCTGCTTGTAAAGACCAGCCATTGGATTAGGGCCACCCTAATCCAGTATGACCTCATCTGAACCTGATTACATCTGCAAAGACCCTTCTTCCAAATAAGATCATATTCACAGGTTCTGGGTGGACATCACCATTCAACCCAGTACAGAAGAGTATTATAAACATACAAACAATCTGAGATTGACACTAGAGCAGAGCTGCACTTCCCTGAAGCTAGAGTTGGAGACTGGAAAGTTGGGGGACCATGGGTGGCAGCACTGTTGGGCCACTCCACACCCATTGTCCCCTTCTCCTTGCTAACGGAAACTGATTCTGTCCAGTATTGGGCATGCATGTGCTTCAGGAGGTGGGACCTCCCCAGCCCAAGAGGGAGCTCAGTTTAGTCAGAGCTAATCATGGGGATTCCACCCACCTTGCCAATGACTGTTGTAGGCATGGTCCTGTGATGCCACCCCAGCCAATTAGATTTATGATGGGGGTGGGATGGCTTCTGAGAAATAACATTTCCGTGATTAAAAAGAGATGTAGCAGTTTTGCCACGTCAGAATAATGGGTATCAGACTAACCCTGCTGCCATACATGACAACAAAGTTGGGTCAATTAAGTAAAGCAACAGTTTTACCTTGGATGGGCTTTGGACACAAGCTTTGGACTGTAGACAGTGCAGGGCTGAGATTCATGACAGAATGGAAACATATAAGGCAAGCTCCACCTTCACCTGGGATTTCTTCCCAGGAGCATTTCCAAACTAAGGCATGTAGAGCCATAGTATCATTGGGTGGAAAAGGCAAAGAACAAAGTTCAGGATTGCTGAGGAATCTTGAATTTGCAGGGCAGGATACCAGAGGTGAGGGAGCTACACAGAGAAATATGTCCCCAAATTGGCATGGAGTTCACTTGAGTTTGGAACCAAATACTAAGCAGATTATGCACTGGGCAAGACTACATGAGATCTGACACAGAACAACTATTAGGAGGTTGTGAGTTAAATGGAGATTCTAAAGGTTGTACAGTGCTGAGAGACATTGAAGTTCTGACCACCCAAAGTGGAGACACACTACTGAATACTCCAAAATTTTGTTGAGACTCCAGAAAGGCTACACCCTAGGAATAAGGCTACACTAGCCTTAGAGTAAGAGCTACTTTACATCCTCTCTAATGATGCTTAAAACCAAGCCACGGCAAGATTAAGCGGATCCACTAGTAAATTAACTATCTATCAGAACAAAATGCAACACTTTAAAGACAAAATAATACAGATGACCAATAATGTAACCTCAACAATATCTGGCATACAGTCGAAAATTACTAGCTATACGAAGTAAGAAAATGTGACGAAATTCTCAGGAGAAACACTAAGTCAATAGAAACAGACCCAGAGGCAACAAAGATACTGGAATTGGCAAGCAAGATTTTTAAAAGAGAGAGAGAAAGAAAGAGAGAGAGAGACTCTCAACAGAAACTATATATATATTTTTAATGGAGGTTCTAGAACTTAGAAATTTTAAAAAATTATGGGCTTAACAGCAAAAGAGACACTGCAGAAGAAAAGATCAGTAAACTGGAGGGCAGGTCAATAGAAATTCTCCAAACTGAAGTATGGGAGTGGGGGTGGGGGAAGTGGGCAAAATTGGTAGAACCTCAGAGATCTGTGGGACAATATCAAGTAACCTAAGATATGTATAATGGAAGTCCCAGAAGAAAGAGAGAAATAAAATGGGACAGAAAAAATATTTTAAGAAATAGGAACTCTAAATTTCAGATTTCATGAAAAAATATCAATCCACACATCCAACAATTTCAACAAACCTCCAACAGGATAAACACAAAGATATATCAGAGTCAAATTCCTGAAAATCAAATACAAAGAGAAAATCTGAACAGTAGTCCAAAAAATGATGAATTATATAAAGGGAAGAAGACAGCAAGAATCACCATTGACTTCTTATAAGAAAAACTAGAAGCCAGTGAACAAAAGAATAACATTTTTAAAGGCTGAAAGAAAAAGCTATTGACCTAGAATTTTATACCCAATGAAAATATTCTTCAAACCTAAAGCAAAATATAAAAATAATAAAAATTAAGAAATAATAAGATAAAATAATTTCTTATGATTCTACCTTTTAACATAGCCTTAGGGTAATTTGGGACCAAATTAGCCCCCAAATAAATGCTGCTCACAAATTATCAAAGCTCACTCAAGAAGAGGTAGGTAATCTGAATAACTCTATACCTACCGTTTTTTTTTTTTTTTTTTTTTTGCGGTACGTGGGCCTCTCACTGCCGTGGCCTCTCCCGTTGTGGAGCACAGGCTCCGGACGCGCAGGCTCAGTGGCCATGGCTCACGGGCCCAGCTGCTCCGCGGCATGTGGGATCCTCCCGGACCGGGGCACGAACCCGTTACCCCTGCATCAGCAGGCAGACTCTCAACCACTGCGCCACCAGGGAAGCCCCTAAATTAAATTTTTTAGTCAAAACCTTCCCACACACACAAAAATAAATCCAGTCCCAGTTGGTTTCACTGGTAAATGCTGACAAATATTTAAGGAAGAAATAATACCCACTCTGCATAAATTCTTCCCAAATCTTAAGAGGAGGGAATACTTTTCAACTCATTTTATGAGGACAGCTTTATCCTGATACAAAAACAAGACAAAGATATTATAATAAAAGAAATGTATAAACCAATACTCCTCATGAACACAGGTATAAAAATCCTTTAAAAATGTTTAGCAAAATTAATCCATCGTTATATAAAATAAATTATACATCCTGAACAAATAGAGTTTATCCCCGGAATGCAAGATTTGTTTAACTTCCTAAAATCAGCTAATGTAATTCACCATATTAACAGGCTTAAAAATGTATATATGGTCATCCCAATAGCTGCAGTTAAATCTGAAAATTTCATAATCAGAACTCTTAGCAAATTAGTAACAGAAGGACACTTTCTCAAACACACAAACAAAAACAATAGAAAACTTCAGCTAACATTATACCTAATGGCAAAACTCTGATCAGATAACATAAGGTAAAGATGCCCTTTCTCACTACTTGAATTCAACATGGTATTGGAGTTCCAGTCAGTGCAACAAGGCAAGAAAAAAAAAAGGTATCGGATTAAAGAGGAATAAATAAAACTGTCTTTCATCAACAGAAGGCATGATTGTTCACATAGAACATCTTAAGGAATAATTTTTTTTAAACTATCACATCTAATAAATGAATTTCTAAAGGTATTAGGCTATAAAGTCAATATGCAAAAGTCAATCAAATATTTATATTAGCAAGAAACAGTAGAAAATGAAAATTTCAAAACAATTTTATTTACAAGAGGATCAAAACTATAAAATACTTAGGGATGGGCTTCCCTGGTGGCGCAGTGGTTGAGAGTCCGCCTGCCGATGCAGGGGACACGGGTTCGTGCCCCGGTCCGGGAAGATCCCACATGCTGCGGAGCGGCTGGGGCCCGTGAGCCATGGCCGCTGAGCCTGCACGTCCGGAGCCTGTGCTCCGCAACGGGAGAGGCCACAACAGTGAGAGGCCCGCGTACGCACCCACAAAAAAAAAAAAAAAAAAAATAGGGATAAATTTAACAAAAGACATATAAGAACTCTACACTGAAAACTATGAAAATGCTGAGACAAAATAAAGAAAACCTAAATAAATGAAGAGATAGACCATAACCTTGAATTAGGAGAGTCAATATTTTAAGATGTCAATGGCTCTATGGATAAAATCCCAATTAAAATTCCAGCAGGATCTTTTTTTGTAGGAATTGACAAACTGCTTCTAAAATTTATACGGAAAGCCAAAGGACCTAGAATAACCCAATCTTAAAAAAAACCCAATCTTAACATTATCTGATTACAAGATTTTTCAAGCTTTACAAAGGAGAGTGCTTGTGTTCAGTTTGTAACTCCATAGAAGTCCCTGTGAGTTGGTCTTGGGAGACACAGCGTTGTTGTACTCCCTTTGGCTGCATGGACCAGAACACCATTCAGGCAGAGAAGATGGAAAGCGTAAAGAACGATGGACCCGCAAGGGTACTTACTGAGGTCATGACTGTTGCCTTGATGTTGATTTTTTCTGCATTGCCTAAAATCAAATACAGCAGCTCCATAAATGTCAACAGTACCAGTGAGTAAGGAAAGTTGTAGATGAGTCAATGCATGCGAAAAACAAAGAATGAGTTAATGAATGGATGGATGGATGGACCAGTGAATGACTGGATAAGCCAGTGAATGATCTAATGGCTGAACAAACATCCCTCCATGGAACCAGCAGGGATGTGGTGAGAGCAGGAAACAGCAACTTCTGCTTTTCTTTGATTCTTTTTTATCTCCCAGATCACAGGTACCATTTACTTCCCTCTTGGGGGCTTTGTCCACTGTGGCTGCCAATAAAACAGGACACAATTAGAGAGCGAACCTATAAAAGCAGGGCTTTCCAGTGACTGAACATATAAAACAATCACCTTTGCTCCGTACAGCTGTCCCCGCACTGAGTTAAAACAGTACTTGGGCTGCCCGTGGTTTTATTTCTGATCACACGTAAGGATGTGTGTCCCTGGCTGACATTTGTTGCTTGTCTTCTATTGCATTTCATCAGCCCGTCTGCCAAGAACCTGAAACAGGAGCCCAGAGCCAGCTTACCCTTGACCAGAGGCCCCATGCATCCCAGGCTCTCTGGCTGGGCTGCACCCCAGTCCCTACTCTCAGTTGGGAGAGTGTTGGCAGCCCCTCTCCTCCACCTCTCAGAAGCTGCCACTGGAGTTGTGGTTTGCACATCCGTATCCAACAAGCGAGAACATCTGAGGTGGACCAGGGCCCTTCCTTTGCGTAGCTCTTCAGGAGAAGGGGCTGAACACACACGGCAGAAGCTCAAGAAATGCTTATTGAATGCAAGAGAAGAAAAAAATAGCTTAAACTTTATGTCTCAAAGCGTCCCTAGATGTCATATTGAAACAGGAACAGAGACTTTCCCACTAAAGGCGATACGCTTTACAAGTGGAATTTCTAGAATTTCTCCATCAGAGGGCAAGGAAGCACGCTTCTCACATTTCTGGGCATTTGCACTCACACCACACTCAGCCCAGGCTGGCCCTGCATCCTTGGGAGTGAGGCTGCTGACTGCATTTCTCCTGAGATGCCCTTGATCCAGAGAGAGATCTTCATCCTGCCATGCTTGGTGGGTATTCAGAAACCACAGCTTCCAGGATGCTCAGCAGCTGTGTCCAGTCCGTCGAAATCTATCCATCCATCAGGAGGGAGGTGGGCTGGGTCTAGTTCTACGGCTTCCTGGTCCTATGACTCTGGGTGAGGGACTTAACTTCTCTGAACTCCAGTTTCTTCATTCGAAAATGGGGCTGATGAAACATACTTGAAGGGTAAAAATAAATGAAATACTGAATATAAAAATTCACTTTGCCGACATAGGCGTAGGGTAATATAATCCAATAATTACACTGTTGATGGTGAATCATATTTTTGACATCTACTTCTTCACAAGTTTCCAGATGGGCAGGATATTCTTTCTGTCCCCGCCCCCCCCCCAAAGCCACCCTGCTCTGTGTCCCTGGAGGCTGGCCTCTAGGAACTGCATCAATCAGGCTCCCTTGTCCTCTGTCTCCTAGTTGGCTTCAGCCAGTGGAAAGCACCAGCAGATGTAAAGGGCAGGAGGAAAAGGGGTCAAGGTATTTATTCCCCCCACTCCCTCCCCGCTGGATCGCTTCCTGGCCATAGCTGATTCAGGATGCAGCTTCTGTCCGACCACCCTCCCTATAGCTACAGGTCTTGGTGAGTTCTGCATGCTGCTCTCTCCCCTTTTAGCCTCAGGAGTGGTAACAATTTCCAACTGGTTTTTTTTTTGGAGAAAGAAAATTCTTTAATATAAAAAGTTGCTATGATTAAAGAGTTTTTCAGAATTTCTTGGGTGTTAGTAAGATTTGAAAGCTTATAGCTTCTATAGTTTAACTTTTGAAACAAGAGGTATATTTGTGTGTAAAGAATGTGGGGATTCATGAAATTGTATGCAAAAATATGCACGCATATGCATACGTCGTGTTCTGGAGAAAGACTTCGTAGCTTTTTTTTTTTAACATCTTTATTGGAGTATAGGATAAAAATTGTTAACCCAACTAGCAATATGTGTGCAATTATTTATAAATTAATACATGTACAACTGTAAGAGGTCCTGCTGGTTCTGAGTCTTGCATGCATTAGCTCACTTTCTTCATAGGAATCTAGAAGGTAGGCACTAGTCTTATCCTTTTTTTTTTTTTTTTACAGATGTGAACACGAAGCGACAGAGAGATTCGGGAATTCCCTGGTGGTCCAGTGGTTAGGACTCAGTGCTTCCACTGCACGGGACATGGGTTCTATCCCTGGTTGGGGAACTTAAGATCTCACAAGCCAAGTGGCAAGACCAAAAAAAAAAAAAAAAGAACCAAAAGGGGGACAGAGAGATTTAAATAGCTGGCTGGACAAACCTCGGCACTGTTGACACTTGTGGCCGATCAGTCTCTTTTGGGGGGCTGTCCTGTGCATTGCAGGACGTCTGTCAGCACTCTTGGTTTTACCCACTAGACGCCGGGAGCACCCCCCTCCCCCCACCCCAGGTGTCACCATCAAAAATGTCTCCAGACATTGCCCAGTGTCTCCTGGAAGCAAGATCCTCCTGCGTTGAGAACCACTGGCCAAGAGTAACTAGCAAGATACACATTATAAAATATACACACAGAATATGGAAAAATGTAAAGTATAATACTAAAACTTAAATGCAACTCATAGTTTTAACATTCCCTTCCGGCATCCCAGCGGATGCCCTGGTGTGACCCCTAGAGCAGTGGTCCACAACCTTTTTGGCACCAGGGACCGGTTTCGTGGAAGACAATTTTTCCACATCCGGGCTGGTGGTGTGGCGGTGGGGGGATGGCTCTGGCGGTAATGCGAGCGAGGGGGAGTGGCAACATCTCCTGCTGTGCGGCCCAGTTCCTCACAGGCCGCTGACCGGTACCGGTCTGCGGGCTGGGGGGTGGGGACCCCTGCCCTAGAGTGTGTACACCATCTCTAAGACCAATGTCCTGGAGACATGCTGGAATACAAGACCATCCTCTGTCCTCAGGAGCATAAAATCCAGGGTGACAAAACACATACGCCGGAAAGGCTCTCAACGTAAGAGAGCAGATTAGGAAAACATGGTCGCAGTTGATTGATCGGATTGGTATTTCATAAACGGTGGCAAGTGGTTTCTCTGCCGGATGGGCCATCTAGAATTTCGGGACAAGGGCATGTCACCCAGACCCAGGTTGCAAAGGATCATGAAGGAAAGAAGGGGCGAGACCCTGGAACGCTTTCATGAATCTCTTACCTCTTCCTCTGTCTCTCCGTCTTCGGCCGCTGGGAGTTCGTTCATTTATTTATTCACTCAACAAATATTTGCCCAGTGCCTACTCTGTGCCAGGAGTGGTTTCTGGAGTGGGAACATCAGTGAGAAAACCAGACCTTGCTGCCCTCAGGAGCTGACATTCCAGCATCCTTTTGAGTTCAACCCCATCTGCCAGCTCCCTGCCTCTGAGCTGCCACCCACGTCTTACCCCCAGAACCTTGTTGTTATGATTCCCTCTAAGTTGGAATTCAAGACCAATATGGAACGGCCAGAGCTGCTTGGGCTGGGTTTCCGTCTCTCAGGCCAAGAGTCAGGACAGGCCCGGGCAGCTGCTCCCTGTTTCCCACTCCTCCCGTGGGGAGCAGAGCGGATCCAGAAAATCCTCGCTCAGGCCGCCCTTTTGCAGTGTGTTTCTGGCGTCAGCAGCCACACGGATCAAGAAACAGCCAGCTCTTCCCTCTAACACGTGCTATAAAAACACATGGTGCTCTTCTAACAGGGCTATAAAAACAAAGTTTTTAAAGGCACATTGGGTGGAACTTTGGCCGGGCAGCAAGCGGCAGTCCCACCTGGTGCTGACGCCGGGGCCACGTTCCTCCAGGGCCAGCCCATCCGTCCCCGGCCCTTGACGCTTACGCACAGCCCAGCTCTTCCAAGTGACTGACAAGCTGACTGAGGCAGTTCCTGTGTTTCTGTGTTACGTGTGCTTCTGTGTTACGTGTACACAGTTCCTGTGTTACATGTGCGTTTGCAAGAGCCCGACTGCCCGCTGCTGTGGGCTTCTATCTAATAAAGAGCTATAATGTACTGACCGTCCTCCACCATGGCCTCGCTTCACTTTCCTGGGCCATTTACTCCTTTATAGAATTTAATCTGCCGCTGAAATTCACTGAATTATTAAGGGGAGCCCGGGCCCAGTACTGAGATAATTAAACCATGCACTCAGCAAACGCCCACGCGTGTACAGGCGTGGACCCTCTCCGCGGGTCCTGGGCTCTATGTACCCACCCCACACCCCCAGCCCCAGCCCCCAGGGCAGGGGTTGTGCTCCTGACTTAAAATCCTCAGTGACTTATCACCCCCTTTAGAATAAAACCCAAATTCCTCCCCAGGGCCTGAGGGTCCTCCCGGCCAGACACTGGCACTCACCTCTCAGGCCTCGTGCCTTAGGGATGAACCTTCCCTGAACACCCAACCTAAAGGACCCTGCCCAGCGGCTCCCTCCTTTTACCTAATTTAATTTTTCTCCTGCGCTTACTGCTGTTTAAAATCATCTTGTTTGTTTGTTTCTTGTCTGCTTTCTCCTGCTGGAATTTCAACACCATGAGAGCAGGGATCCAGCCGTCCTGGTCCTTGCTGAATCTCCATGCTGAGAGCAGCACGTGGTGTGTAACAGGGGCTCAGGAAACATGTCCTGAATGAAGGAAGGAAGGAAGGAAGGAAGAAATGACCTTCTTGGCCGGTAAGTACTCAGGTCCAGGGAATCAGCAGGAGTTAACTGCTCCTGAGTGATCGGAGCACACTTCCCCTCTCCACTTTGCTGTTGTAGGCACAGTCTGAGGTTTGGGGAAGTGGGGAGGGAGAAGACAGCCAGCCCAGATTCCTTGGAGCGAGGTGTGGAATTGAAAACTCTCCCCCCACGTTAGTGAAGTTGGGAGCATTCTTGTGACTCCCTTGGACTAACAGCTTGAGGCAGAAGCGACACTGCAGGGCTTTTGAGGTTGGGTCAGATAAGACCCCCCAGCTTCCTCCTTGGTCACTGGACACTCACCTTTGCAGCCCTGAGCAGCCTCGAAAACAAGCCATACCCCGAGGCCGCCATGGTGTGAGGAAGCGCAGGCGCCATGAGGAGGCCACAGCAGGGAAGTCCCAGGCAACAGCCAGATGTGTGCATCAGGGACACACCCCCACGTTGATCCCAGCCCCCGGCAAACCTTCCCAGCTGATTCCCAGGTGTTGTGGAGCAGAGAAAAGCTATTCCTGCTGGGTCCTGTCTGAATCCTGACCCAAAGAATTTGAGAGCATAATGCAGTTATTGTTTTATGCCACTGCATTTTGGGGTAGTTTCTAACACAGCAACAGGAACTGGAAATTCCCCAACACCCTCTGATATGGGTTGAATTAGGTCCCCCCAAAGTCATATGTTGAAGTCCTACCCCCAGAACCTCAGCTTATTTGGAAAGAGGGTTTTTTTTTTTTTTTTTTTGCGGTACACGGGCCTCTCACTGCCGTGGCCTCTCCCGTTGCGGAGCACAGGCTCCGGACTCACAGGCTCAGCGGCCATGGCTCACGGGTCCAGCCGTTCCGCGGCACGTGGGATCTTCCCAGACCGGGGCACGAACCCGTGTCCCTGCATCGGCAGGCGGACTCTCAACCACTGCGCCACCAGGGAAGCCTGGAAAGAGGGTTTTTACAGAGGTAATCAAGTTGAAATGAGGTCACTCAAGTGGGCCCTAATCTGATGAGTGTCCTTACAAAAAGAGGATATTTAGACACGGAAACGCCGCAGAGGGAGAAAAGGTCCTGTGAAGATCAAAGCTGAGACTGGGTGATGGATCCACAGGTTAAGGATGCCCTCCATGGCCGGCAAACCACCAGAAACTGGAGAGGGGCCTGGCACAGATCCTCCCTTAGGGCTCCACAAGGAACCAACCCTGCAGACACCTTGATCTCAGATTCCGGGCCTCCAGAATCGGAAGAGAGAGCATTTCTATTGTTTAAGCCACTCAGTTTGTGGTACTTATTATGACAGCCCTAGGGAAGTGATACCGCCTCCAACACGCTAATGCTCAGTGACAAATGACAAATACAAACAGCATTAAGCTGATGACATCCTGAGGCCGGTGTGCCAAGAGGAGCCACAAAACACATGTTTATTCTGCCCCGCCAGCACATGAACATTGAAAACACAGACATGAGGCCGCTGCAGCCCTCCCCTCCCCGCAGCGAGCGTCCCTCGACCCAGCTCCCTCCACCAGGCATGGCAATGCCTGATTAAGACCCAGGATCATTGCCAGCCAAGGTTCTTTTCCCTGATTTATTCACTCTTTCCTCAATTACTACCCAGGCTCATCTGGGACCACTTCTACATTCAGAAGTTGGGTTTTGATTCTCCGCGCGATATGGCCTTTCTTCCTGTTCTATCGTTCATTATACATTCAAAGTGCTATGCCTCCTGGTGGAGTGGTCTCCAACAATGGTCTCTTGCATGATTACCACCATGTTACATCGTTCCTAGATTGCCCTTCAAAAATCTTTTGACGTTTTCATTTTTATTCTATTTTATTGGTCTTCCTGGGCAATTTCCTTGGCTCTGTAAAAGAACGGCGTTTAATTTTAAGGGCTGAGAGCCGGGCATCGTGAAAGCACTAGGAGGACAGTTTGTGACCAGGGAAAGAACAAGCATCACAGTGCTGGAATAGGAAGGATAATGCGACGATTTATTTAGTGCCCGCGGGCCAGCCAAATGATGCCCTTATCTGTTTACGGCAGACCCAGCCCAGGTCTGGAGAGGGTGCATTTGAAGCCTAGTGGGTCTAGAGTTCCAGCCCCTATAGCCCCACCCCTCCATGTGGAGCGTTGGCTCGGCCCTGACAGTCTGGTCTTGATTTTGTTGCCAGAGCATTGCAGAACCCCTGGCACATAGGTCAATAAATAGTCATGAAAAGAGGAAAGTTACCTAGGCTGCTGTAACGAAGGGCCACATGTTGGGGGACTTTAAACAATAGAAGTGTATTCTCTCACAGCTCCGGAGGCCAGAAGTCCATGGTCAAGGTAAGGGTAGCGTTGGTCCCCACTGGAGTCTTTGAGGGAAAATCCATCCCAGGCTTCTCTCTCCAGTTCCTGGCGGTTGCCAGCAATCCTTCGCATTCCTGGGCTGGTAGACGCATTGCTCCAGTCTCTGCTCCATCGTCACGTGGCCTTTTCTGCGTCTCTCCCCTGTGTCTGTGTCTCCAGTCTCCCTTTCCTTTCTCTTATAAGGACACCAGTCACTGGATTTAGAGCCTCCCATCCCCCAATCCAGGAATATCTCATCTCGAATCTTTAATTCAATTACATCTGCAACATCTTCAATGACCTCTTCCCAAGCCAAGTCCCATTCTGAGGTTCCAGGTGGTCATGCATCTGCGGGACACGTGCCAACCCAGTGCAGCGGGAGACCAGTGATCACACCAGGGGAGCTACCCACATGCAGAGGGACTGACCATCCTGAGCTGAACCCCGAGGCTCGGCCCCGGGAGCAGCAGGTGTAGAATGTGGAGGTCCAGGCAGGGAGAGGCAGCAGTGTGGAGAGGGCAGCGTTCATGAGAGCTCTGATCCAGGTGACAGTCGGGAAGCTTCTCCCTGTCCCGGAGCTCCGAGCTGAGTGAACGGAGGGGAGGGGGTCCTGTCAGCCGGGGCCCAGCTTCAGGCCCAAGAAGCCCTCCCCTCCTCTGCCTTGGCTCCTGGACCCCTTCTAGGCTTTCCTCCCTCTCTGTCGTCCTCAGCCCTTCAGGCTCCGGGCTTCAACACTCCCTGGTCCTGATCCCAGCAACTTCCCTCAAGCCGAAATGGGTTCCCAGGAGCGACCCTCTCAGGGGCAGTTTATTCTGGGAAGAATTTAGACAGGGGTAAGCAGGAAGAGATCTACCCGCGGGCAGAGAAGTTTCTCTGGGCATCTCAACGACTCGGCCAGGTTCTTCATCAGTTTCACCCAGGCGTTGAAACGGAACCCTCTGTAATTTCAAATTCAGAATTCCAAAGGGAGCGGCAGACAAAGGAGTTCACTTTGAACATCAACATGGTTTCATCAAAAGAACAGGTCGATTCAACCAAAACAGTTGACAAGAGGGGGATGAACTGTATCCCAGAAGTGGCAGTGACCATCCACTCAGTCCGACAGACACGGCGGCCCGAGAGACGTCCCCACAATTGAGCTCCTTTCAAAGGTGAAATGCATGGGCGTCTGGAGGACGCTAGGTTTCTGCAGGAACCGACAGCAAGCACTTACTCGCTTCTTCCCCTTGACAGAGACTTTTCCTGCCACTGGGAAAGTTCTACCCCGGGTATTTGTGAAGGATGATTGACGATGAGCGATCTTTGTTGTGCTATCAGCTGTAATTATTTTAATTCAAACATACTCCCTGATAGGACTGACATCATAAATGCTGTTTTCTAGAACAAATAGCTGTCAGAGCTGTCAAGCAGATCTGCTTACTGTGTTACATCATTACAATATTTAATTTCAACTCTGCAATTTTTTTGTCCCACAGAACACTTTCAAGATTGTTTCTTCCACACTTATCTGGAAAAATTGGAGCCCAGAAGGATGAGAAGGAAGAAACCCTTCTCCTACATCAAAGTAATTATTGATTTGGAAGCTATAAGTGGAAGGAAGGCAGGAAGGAAGGGAGGGAGGGAGGGAGGGAGGAGGGAAGGGAGAAACAGAGGGGGGAGTGGAAGATGATTGGTTCAAGACATATTTGGGACGAATTTTTAGCTGACCAGGTGGAAGCACCTCATAATTGTTTCTTTTGCTACCTGAGTACTTTCAGGAGAAAGGGCAAATGAGCAAAGTGATCTTGGTGACCTGGTCAACTGCTCCTTTGGAATAATATCAATACTTTTAGTGGTTGCATTGAAAGGTCATGAACAAAAAGATGAACTTTAGAAGACTGGGGAACTCAGATCCCATATCAGGTCAGGTTTGATCCAACACCAATAACTTCAGTTACACAGTGTACTGAGCTGCTTTTATTTTTATTTTTTATTTGGGGGTAAATTTTAATCTTGAAATAGTTTCCAGTTGAGAAAAGTTGTAAGAATAGCAACAGGAGCTCCCATACACTTGACCAGATTCACTCCCTATTTACTTTGTGCTTTACCACGAACTCACTCATTCTCTGAACACATTATTATTTTTTCTTGCACCTTTTGAGAGTAAGTTGGAGGCAACATGCCCCCTAACCTCTGGATGCTTCAGTGGGCATTTTCCTAAGAACGAGGACATTCTCTTATGTAGCCACAGGACAATTATCAAAATCAGGAGATTTACCATTGATAAAATATTATTATCTAATCCACAGTCCATATTTGTTATGGACTGAAAGTTAACATTCCCCCCAAAATTCGTATGTTGAAGCCCTAACCCCCCAGTGTGATGGTAGTAAGAGGCTGGGCCTTTGGCAAGTAATGTGTTTAAGATGCGGTCATGAGGATGGGTCTCCCATGATGGGATTAGTGCCCTAATAAAAAAAGACACCAGAGAGCCCTCTTCTTCACTCTCTCTCTCTCTCCCTCTCTCCCATGTGAGGACGTGCGTGGCTTGTCTGTGAACCAGGAAGAGAGCTCTCACCAGAACCCAGCCATGCCAGCCCCCCAATCTCAGACTTCTAGCCTCTAGAACTATGTTTAAGCTGCCCAGTCTATAGCATTTTGTTATGGCAGCCTGAGAAAACTAATACCCTATTCAAATTTCATCAGTTATCCAAATAATGTCCTTTATTGCCATTTGCTGCCTGGTCCAGGCCCTAACCTGGGCTCACGAGTTGCATTTAGCTGTCACATCTCCTTTGCTTCCTTTAACTAGAAATAACATCTCAGTCTTTCTTTCTCTTTCTTTTACCATAAAGTTTTTGAAGAACACAGGCCAGTGATTTTATAGACAGCCTCTCAATTTAGGTTTTTCTGATGTTTCTTCACAATCACATGCAGGTTGTGTATTCTTTTTCTTTTTTTTTTTTTTTACATCTTTATTGGAGTATAATTGCTTTACAACATTTTTTTTGTAAATTCATTTATTTTGTTTTGGGCTGCATTGGGTCTTTTTTGCTGCACATGGGCTTTTCTCTGGTTGCAGAGAGCAGGGGCTACTCTTCGTTGTGGTGTGCAGGCTTCTCATTGTGGTGGCTTCTCTTGTTGGGAGCACGGGCTCTAGGTGCGCGGGCTTCAGTAGTTGTGGCACACAGACTCAGTAGTTGTGGCATGTGGGCTTAGTTGCATGTGGGATCGTCCCGGATCAGGGCTCAAACCCATGTCTCCTGCATTGGCAGGCGGATTTCTAACCACTGCGCCAGCAGGGAAGTCCCCATGTTGTGCATTTTTGATGGGACGACTGCAGAAATGGTGTGTGTCCTCAGTGCATCATAGCAGGTGGCACACCCTACACGTTTGTCCCCATGTTGGTGAAATTAGCCTTGATCCCTTAGTCCAGGAAGTGTCTGCCAGACCTCCTCACTGTTGAGTCACCCTGCACTCTTTGAATTTGATATGTAATTTATGGGCAGATACATGGAGACTATATAAATATCCTCGCCCTAATCATACTTTCACCCACTGGTTTTAGCACCCGTGGATGAGTTTTCTAACTACATCACTCCATCGTCCCTTCCATACTTATTAATTGACATCTGCTGTAGAGAAAAGCTTTTCCTTCACCCTATTTGTGTGCTTCCATGTATTTTGACAATTCTGTCATCTCCAAACTCTTCTCCATACCAACACTGCACTTATAAACATTAACACAGACTCAACCGTCAAGAATGTTTCATCCTGGGTGACCGCTTCCTCCAGGGAATTTCATCCTGGGTGACAGCTTCCTCCAGGGAGTTAGAAAAACCCAGAATCAGGGAAGGATCACTAATGCAAGAACACACTTTTACAGATAGCACAGTCGAGGCTGAAAAGAGAAAAGGGCAATGCCCGGAGTCACACAGCTGCCAGCCGAGAGGAGCAGCTCCAGGGCAGAGCCTGGGTGCCTGTCCTGCAGCGTATTTTAAGAAGCACCAGGGACAGAGCTATGAGCTGATCAGGATGCATTGCCCTTGACTTGGCAACGTGGTCGCAGGGTGTGGGAGATGGAAACTCCAGAGCGGAGGCTTTCTGGGGTTCTCCTCTGTGGTCTCAGTGCCATGTCGTAGACCCTCGACATAGGATGCCCTCCAGCATGATGTGTGGGGGGCCAATGAATGAATAAACACAGGACTGGTTCAAGAGGAACCAGACAAGTACCTGCACTAAAGCACCACCCAGTGAGACCATAGGAAACGTGCAAGCACCTGGCATGGGACCACCTGCAGGTTATCAGGAGACCCTCTGGAGACGTAAGCCCAACCTACTTCCCTCAGACCTTCCAAACCACTCCCCCCCCATAATTCTGATGACATGCAAGCTTATTAAACAGAAAGTCATCAGCCTTCGGCTTTCTCAACTGAAAATGACAATAAATTTTATTATCTGGAGGTCCCTGCCCCACGCTAGGATTCTGGAATCTAAAACTATAATCTACTTGGGACTTTCCTGGCTTTAGTGAATGCAGAATCCTTTACGTAAAAGCAAGAAATAATTAGCCCTGACAGTAGAAGCAGAAACAGAATCGTGATTCATGAATCTTCTAATTGTTTTTCCCTTTTGCACATTTTAATCTCCCCTCCCCAGCCTTAGAGTAACATATGTTCTACACACACACGGACAAATAGAATCACACGGGCATAAATGAGCGTGATGGGGTGGGGGGGACGGGGTTCTCAGCCAGCTGCTCCCTCGCTCCCTCTTTGGGGGTCTCTCTGCTCCGGGTACTGAGGCACAGAATCCCATCGCCTTGCTCCCCGGCACAAATGTGCTATAAAACACCTGTAAATTCTCCTGACATTCCAGTGACCTTCGTGGGGTCTGGAAGAGCCACATTTCACACCAAAGATGGAGCTGTAAATATTCTCTCTGTGCAGTAAACACTGGGCTGATGCTGGTACCTCGCTCATGTCCTTTCCGTGCCTGCCACCTCGCAGAGGAGACTTATTTACTGCCATGGAAAATTCCAGCCCCAAGGCAGGCAGCTCGCCACGACCCAGTGTCTCAGCATCTTGCTGCTTGTTGCTACTGCCTGTTCTCTCTCTTACACTCACACACACACACACTCCTATGATTATAAAGCTGGGAGCAGGAAAGCCCCTGAGAAGATTACACTAAAACATACACCCCCGTCTTATCAGTTCTTTCTGGGTGGTGAGTTTTAGAATGATCTACATTTAATTTCTTTTTGCTCAGCTGAATTTTATTTTGTCTTACAGAATTTTTACGTTTTTAAATAAAATATTTATTGAAAGGCAATAGTCTCCCACTCCAGCGGATCCGTCTAGAATCATCCTCCTTTCTTGGACAGGGAGGTGGCAGACCTCGAGGTTTGGACAGGCAGAGGGGAGACCTGGTGGGTTCTTGGCCGAGGGGACGGTCGATGTAGTCATCAGCTCTGGACAGCTAAGAGGCACCTTACGGTTTTCAAAAATAATTTCATGGGGCAGCTGAGAAAATCATGCGTGCTCCTAGCTCAGTGTGGGTAGAGAGAGCCAGACAGATGGCTAGACCAAGCTGCATCTCTCGTCCCCTCTCAGAAATCAAATCCCCGGAGGGCAGGGCTTCCTTCCACCCACCCCAGCGCACTCCCACCGAAGACATCAGGGGTTAATACAAGCTCCCCACCCCAGGTGTTGCTCCCCACCCCCGATTTACTTCTGCAATTGTGATGAAGGTCCTGATGGAGAGGGTTAACTGCCTGAATGGTTTGTTCAATTCATTGATTAGCTATTTCTCGGAAGTTCATTGCCATCTCGAGGCAGGGGACGGGGAATTGGGTCTCCGTGGTTTCTCAAGGCTTGAGCCGCTCTTGATTAAATGCAGTGACAACACATCCATCCTGGGCGGCAACTCTGCCCAAGGTCAAACCTTCATGCAAAACGGGAGCCAAGATCTGCATGTCTAAACACCAGCAGCAGGAAGGCCTGAGGGACAATTTTGAAAAGCGGGAGAGGAGAAGGAAGAGGGAAGCGAGAAGGGAGAAGAAGAAAGGGCTCATGGAGGGGAAGGAAGAAAGAACATAGGTGAGGTTATAGTGATTCTTACAGGGGGACACTCAGCCAGAAAACCTGGGGTAACCCCTGCTCCCCAAACAAAGGCTACAAAGTGGGCTTTCTGCACAGAAGCCTGAGCATCTGAATGGGCAAAAAGCCAAGGGTGAGAGTTAACAATTGGCGCCTTAGCTTGGGTGACCTAAAAACAACCTGAGACGGGCTTCTGGGGAGGACCTGCCCGAGACGTTGACCCAGGGAGCAGACGTGAGGGCGAGAGTGACACAGAAAGTGAGTTGGCCACTGTCAAGAGTGACCTGAGCTCACTACACGGGCCTGAGATGAGAGTCAGGGGTGGAAGGTGGGGCCTGGCCCTTTCTGTCCTGCTCAGGGGAGAGACCCGCACATTTCTGGGAGGCACAAGGCCTCCCCCCAGGGGAGGTGCTGCCAGGATGTCCTGCCGGGTGGACGTGAGCCCCAGGGCAGTGAGAGGATGAGGTGCTGCCACCGGGAGCTGCCAATCTGTTCGCCTGAGCAGGGCTAACCCCCTGCCGTCCTTGCTGCCTCCGAGCTGGGGCCCAGGGCTTTGCGAGACAGCCCCGTCTTACCCTTGGGATGCATGCTCCCCAAGGGAAGTAGAGACACATTCACCGAATGATCCCTACAACCATGAAAATGTGCAGTTGTGCCTGGCCAGGAAGGAGGGCCCGGGGATTGGGGGCCCGAGGAATAAGAGGAAGGGGTCCCCCAGCGACGCAGGGCCAGGGAGGCTTCTCAGAAGAAGTGAAGGGCTGGAGGCGTTCCCAGCCCGTGCCGAGGGCTGCAGCGGAAGGTGAGTGGGCTGGACTTCATCTTCCGAGCCACGAGGAAGCCACCGAGGGCTTGGAGCAGGGACAAATGACATGATCAGATCTGCATTTTGAGAAATGTACGGGAGTCCCCCCTTATCTGCAGGGGATACTTTCCAAGACGCCCAGTGGCTGCCTGAACACACAGATAGTACCGAACCCTACATAGACTATGTTTTTTCCTGTAAGTACATACCTATGATAAAGTTTAATGTATAAACTAGGCACAGTAAGAGATTAACGACAACTAATAATAAAATAGAATAATTATAACAATACCCTGTAATAAAAGTTTTGTGTATGTGGTCTCTCTCTCTCTCTCAAAATGTCTCATTGTACAAATTTAATGCCTTTTCCACCTTAGCTAAGCACTCGTAACGCAGCATGGTGGTAACTTTTGCAGTTTGAGGTGTGACGGCAAAACCAGCACAAATTTCTTTTTCTTTCTTCACAATTTCACAGGTAGAAGATTGCACAACCTCAACCTACGATTTTTTTCTTAGTAAGTTGAGAACTTTTACCTTTTCACTTTTTAAAAAATATTTATTTTATTTATTAATTTTATTTTTATGGCCACATCTGGTCTTAGTTGTGGCACGCAGGTTCTTCGTTGCTGTGCGCGGGCTTCTCTCTAGTTGTGGCGTGTGGGTTTTCTCTCTCAAGTTGTGGCACTCGGGCTCCAGAGCTCAAGGGCTCTGTAGCTGCGGCACGCAAGCTCTCTAGTTGAGGCGTGCAGGCTTAGCTGCCCCGCGACTTGTGAGATCTTTGTTCCCCGACCAGGGATCGAACCCGTGTGTCCTTCACGGGAGGGTGGATTCTTTACCACTGGACCACCAGGCAAGTCCCTTACCTTTTCACTTAAAGGAAGCATTTTACGGCTTCTATCCGAATTGCCAGCCTTGCTGACTCTTGTGCTTTGGGGCCATTATTGAGTAAAATGAGGGTCACCCCCACCTTGTCTAGAGAATCATGGCTCTTTTTTGAAAAATATATTTATGTTTATTCTTTTCTATATTTTTCAAAATATCTGCAAATGAGAGTATGTCTCCTTTAAAATCAGACTCACAGAAAGTTGACTGTTTTCCTTTTTTATATATAAAACTATAGTAGAGAAAAAGCCACTTTTACTGTTCACATCTGTGAGAAAGAGCTTCACCTGGGAAACACAGGCCTGAGCAAATGGTTCAGATCTCTCACTGTGAGGTTTTAGTTACAAGTCTCTGTCTGTCTGTCTGTCTGTCTGTCTCACTGCCACACGCACACCCACACCCCCCGCAACAGGTGAGCTTCAGTTGCTGCGCTACTAAAACGCTTTTCTCAAGAGAGGTGGAAGGACTGTTTTCAATACTTTCAGTAGAATATAAAGGACTTTTCACCAGCCCTTGAACACAAACAAAATTCGGACGCTTTTCCCCAGAGGAGAGAGCCTGTCACCCAAAGGGGCCCCACCATTCCCTTGCCCACCCTGAGTCCCTGTGTCCCTGTGTCACCTGCTCCCCAGGGGATCTGGGGACACCTGCCCCCTCAGCTTTTCCTCTGTGGTTGGAGCTAGGCCTGGCAGCGGGACGGTACCCACAGCAAGTGGCCTGGGGGGGCTCCCGGGGCACCCAGGGGCCTCGCCACCAGCTCTGACGACCCCTCGGAAGGAACATCCTCTAGCCAACCAGAAAATGTATGTCCCCTGGTCCTTCCCACCTCTCCCACCCAGCACCGAGCCTCAGCTACTCTGGGCCCGTTCTCAGTGTCTCTAATAAAAATGGTTTTCACGCTCTGATCCTCATTTCTGGGGTCATGCACCCCAAGACACCACAGAGGCAGGAAACGGCTCTTCCCTGATCCCATCCAATTCCTCTAATGGCCTCAGTGACCCTCCTCCCCACTTCCTGGGCCTCAAAATCCTGCAGAACTGGAGCCTCTGAGAAGGTGACATATTTGAGGTCAGGGTTACTTCCCACAGCTATAAAACCCCCAAAGAAAACGGTAAACCAGCCGTGATGTTACAATATCCTCAAATAGCACCGCTGGGCAGGAATGGGGGCTGGAGGGCAGGCCCTGGTGCCCAGAGAGAGAAGAGCTGAGGGTTTTCGAGGCGGGTAGGAGGCAAAGTGGCTCTAGGCCATTTCGCTCCTTTTCAAGGATGAAAGGTTAGGCTGAAAGAGCATTCCACCAGGCTGAGCTGCCGGTGTGGGTCTCCTGCACCCTCCAGCCCAGCCCTGCCCTGACACCCCGGGCACGCGAGCATCAAAGCGAGGCCTCCACCACCGTCACCAAAGAGGACGCGTGTGCAGGATGTGATTGTCACCGCGATGGAATATATGACGTGAACCATGACAAACACCAGAATGACTAATTTCAAACATTTATTACAATTCTTGAGAGACTTGAAAGCTGTCCCCGCCCTTGATTTTAATAAATGCACTCTTGAAGCAGCCCCTTATCAAAGTGACACAAATTGTGTGGTAAATAGATTATGGTGCAGCTGAAATACTGGAAAATGAGATCAGAAATGCTCCTTCTCTCCCATTTAAAACTCCGTGCAATCCTTCAGTCTGAGACGCAGCAGTGAGGCGGCCACGGGAAGCTCGGGGGTGAGAGAATTAGCACCCGGAGAGGCGGCTCTTAATCGGCTTCTCCCACAAATCCTCCCCTACAGCAGGACACCTGCGGCCCGGCTTCTCCGGCTACCTCAGCCAGTCCTGCCCCAGCCAGTGGGGTAGGGGTGCCGGGAGGGAGGGCAGGGGACCTGCATCTGGGGATGGAGGGAGATGCCGAGGAGGGGCTGCGGGCACTGCCACCCCAAGGGAAGCTGTGAGAGAGAATGTCCCCCCACCTTTTATGCTCCACTATTGGAGAATTCCTGAGTACCTCCTGTGTGCCAGGCTTCGCACTAAGGGTTGGGCGTGCACAGGTGGGCAAGGCCAGGCAGGTGTCCTCAAGGGGCTTCCAGTCTGGAGCAGGAAGCCGGCACGCAGGCTGTGAAACGAGACGGCAGTGCAGCCCATGCCAGCTGGGCTGCCAGACGACAGGAGGTACCGGGGCAGCTGCCCCCTGCTCGGCCGCAGCTGACCCGACATCGCAGGCGTGCCGTGACCAGGACCCTGCCCTGCCCGGGATTCTGGGCACCCGTGTCCAGCTGCCTGGCTCTTCCCCGGAGGATGGAATGACCAGGGAAAGCCCTGTGCATCCTTAAAGAGCAGGAAAAACCCTGAACCAAGGGACGGTTAGAGAGCCGCAAGGGCCCAGAGTGGGCCCAGAGCCCCGAGGGCTCGCCCACCTCGAGTGGTTCCCTCCAAAGGGTGAGACACGGTTAGACCAGTCCTGTGGGTGGTCACTTGGCTTCTTGTCCCTGTGAAAGGCAAAGGTATTGTCTCTGGGTGACACACAAGACCCCGTTCGCCCAAGGATGGTGATGGCAAGGCTGCTGGGGGACAGAGTCAGCCCACTTTACGGGAACTTCTGTGTCAGAATTAGGGGCAGCGGCCATCCCAGAACCTCGTCAGTAACTAATTGCTGATATAACTAGACTCACGCTATATCTCAGTGCCAGTTAATATTCAAATAAAAAGCACGGTGTGTCTATCTATGTGCAGTTCGATTTCCCTATAAGAAGCCTCCTTCTTGAGACAGCCTCCTTCCTTCCCTGGGCGGTGGTCCCCTTTGCAGGCAGCTACCATGGGGGAAATTTCAAGAGAGGGGCCCAGCAAGCGGTAGGCTCACTTAGACTGGGTCTGGGTCTTGGGGAGACGAGGGGGTGACCTCCCGATCTCTTCTGCGTGCAGCCGGCCTGAGGACACAGGGGTGCCCACTCACGCTGCTTTCACGGACAGAGAACAGGGGCTGTGATTTCCACGAGGATGTCCCCAGGGTCTGACGTATCGGAGGAGTGATTCTTATCTGTTTTATTTTTTAAATAGACGTTGAATTTAGAAATCAAGTCGTTTACGTATTTAAACCCCAGTTAATATGTATTAGATTTTATTATTTATTAAATATTAATAATTCATGAGGATTTTCAAATTAAACATCAAACCTCTAACAAATTAAGTTTAAATAATTAAGTCTATTATTAGTGGAGCGAGATTACCAGGATGGGGGTGCGAGCAAATGTGTTCCAGAAACTATTTTTCTCGTCCGGAGTGTATAGCCTTTTATTATCTCCATTTTGTAGGTGGGGAGAGGAAGATGCAGGAAGCTGAAGGATTTGACGCCCCTGGAACACACAGCTGATAACAATTCTGAGATGGGATTCAAACCCGCATCTCTTTATTTCCTAGGTCCAGCCCACTGTTTGGAACAGACAAAACATGTTTCCCC
Organism: Grampus griseus; assembly: GCF_964374135.1. Classification (NCBI taxonomy): domain Eukaryota; kingdom Metazoa; phylum Chordata; class Mammalia; order Artiodactyla; family Delphinidae; genus Grampus; species Grampus griseus. Next base: position 8,698,009 of record NC_139014.1, on the reverse strand, counting down.
TTCCTGACGTGAGAACGGAATGATTTCTCAGGCTAGAGGAGGGATAGGATGGAAAATATGTTGATTTTATTGGAGGGACGCATGTGAGGAAACGGGTGCAGCTGAGAAAGGGAGACCCAGGTGGGGGCACCTCCCAGGGAGAAAGGAGGGCACTGAACAGCCACGGAGGGCGTGGGGCAGAGGGACAGGAGAGGCAGGTCTGCGGTAAACGCTCTAGGAGGCTGGCACCCGCCACAGGCCCACCCCTCTCCAAGCCCACAGCGGGCTGATAGTGGTCGCCCCCAAATTCCTCACCCTAATTCCTGGAACCTGAGAATGTTACCTCATTTGGAAAAAGGACTTTTGCAGGTGTAATTAAGTTAAGGATCGCAGATGCGATCACCTCGGATTATCTGGCTGGTCCCTAGATCCAATGGCAAGTGTCCTAATAAGAAACAGAAGAGGAGAGAAACAGAGAGAGAAGGTCCTATAAAGACAGAGGCAGAGACTGGAGTGTTGCAGCCACAAGCCCAGGAATGCCAGTGGCCACCAGAAGCTGGAAGAGGCCAGGAACAGAATCACCCCTAAACCCTCTGGAGGGAGCGCGGCCCTGCGGACACCTTGATATCGGGCTTCTGGCCTCCAGAACTGTGAAAGGAGACATTTCTGTTGTTTTCAGGCACCCAGTTCATGGTAATTCATTACAGCAGCCACAGGAAACAACTATAGCACCAAAGGAAGTCACCTGTCCCCTCTTTGTGACAGTGCCATGGAAGGATGCTGCAGGCAGAGCCTGACCCCACCCCGTCATGCCAGACCCCGACCGTCCCCTTTCTCTGCAACAGCATTCAACACCTGTGCTTGGGGGGCTCACCACCCTATCTGCTGGGAGGGGGGAGGGAGTGCAGTGGAGCGGGGATCCCCGTTCCATCACTTGGGCTCAGGCCTGGGGGAAGAGAAGGCCAGTGACACTGGGGATGAATGCAGACAGGCTCTGATCTTTTAAAAATTCTAAATATGGAATCCAAGCTTACAAGGACATGGGATGTCATGGTTGGTCTAATTGTAAGATGATTCTTTGCTTTACAACCCGCCTCTTCTAAACAGAAACCCCTTTGTCCATTTCAAGTATCTATTGATTTGTGTTTATTGCTGGAATCAATTGCTCCTAATATAATTTCACCTCTTGGGGAGTGACTCCCCACTTGCATTTCTCCCTCTGCCGTGGCTGAACAGCTCCAACTGGAAAAGCCATGTCTTCCCTCTGCCCCTCTCCTCCTCCCGATGGCTGTCCCCACCCTGTCCTATCCCAGGGATGCCCGTCTCCTGCTCGAAAACTTCAACTCCCCCACTGCCTACCAAACCAAACTCAAACTCAGCCACCCTAACTGTAAGGCCGTCATATGTGGCCCGAGCACCCCTCCTGGTCTTTTCTCCGGCCGCCCCATGTCAACACTGAGCCCCAGGCACAGTGAAAGCAGAGAGAGGACTGACGGCTGCTGGGACAGGCATCCGAGCCATTGGAGTATCAGCCAGTGTCCTCCAGAGAGAGGCTTATTTTAAGGAACTGGCTCTGGTGACTGTGGGGCTGACAAGCCTAAAATTCAGAGGGCAGGGCTGCCAGGCCTCAGGCGGGAGGGGCTGCTGCAGTCTGGAGCCGGATTTCTTCCTCCCCAGGAAACCTCAGTGTTTGCTCTTAAGGCCTTCGACTGATTGGACGAGGCCCACCCACATCCTCGAGGGTGGTCTCTTTCGCTTGAAGTCAGTTGATTGCACATGTTAACCACATCTACCAAACGCCTTCACAGCAATACCTCGATTCATGTTTGATTGAGTAAGCTGAGTACCACAGCCCGGCCACACTGACACGAGACTAATCACCGCATCGTGAGTTAGAGACTGCACACAGGAAAGCTGGACGCTCCAGAAAGCACGGCTGGGCTTAGGAAATGGATCCCCTACAGTCCCTCTTGGCTGTCGGATCCGGACTCTCCGACTGTTTGGAGACTGGGCCCCTGGGCCCTGGCTTCTGTTCAGAGACCTGCCCTCCTTGGATGAGGGCTGGGCGGGTGGGCCAGCTCTGCTGCCTCCTGTCAGCACCTCAACCCTCTGTGACTCACCACACCCCCTCGGGGGTAGCCCACAGCTGGAGGGTGGTCTCCCAGGGGGACTAACTCATGCCCGGAAAGGCAGGAGAGCAAAGGAAAAGCCTTCTTTTCCTGTACCGTCCTTATCACTTACAAACCTGAATCTGCAGAGGCTGTTTCTTTCAGAAGGACTGAGCACGGCATTCAGGCTGGGGGCTCAGTTCTCTGCAGACATCAGATCAGGGTCGAAAGCTCCCCCTTCCCACTCCCTTTACTCCTCCAGGGGCTGCAGAGGTGAGCGATTCCCACCCGCAGGCAGCCGCCTCCGTGGCCCCTGTGCGATCAGTAAGGCCTCAAACAGACATTTACAACCTCAAAGACAGACCCACAGCCTCTACCCCCACCTCCCACCCCCCACATAAAAGTCTTGGGCACCATAGTCTGGGTTCCGGGACCTCTTTGGACACTTCCCACTGAGGAAATAACTCAGGGCGGTGTCAGGATTTGACTGGCAAAGACGCGGTCATCTCTGACACTTTCCCTGCCCTCGCCCCTTCCCACTTCCTCTCCTTGCTATTTAATCGCCTCTGCGTGGGGACCCCAGGGTTTCTTCCCCACCCCTGGGCTGTGTTTTGGGGCCAGGCTGGGCAGAGCCTGGGAAGACTCTGGTATTATGATGGAGAAACTAACATCTGCTTGTCACTATGGCAACCTGCCTAGCTGAGCAGGGAGGCAGAGCGGGCTGGGGGTCTGCATTAACAACCCTGTGCGGTGGGTTGCTGCGCTGATTACTCAGGAACGTCTCCTCGGGGGGCACCCAGAGGAGGGGCTGCCTCACCGCCCTGGCTCAGCTTGGGTCTAGTCCTACCCCCAGGCAGGATATGAATTGCATGACCTCTCAAGGTTGAGATCAGCCAGCAGGAGGAAACTTGGTTTCTAAAACAGCTCGTATCCCCCAAGAGGAAAAGGGATTCCCGTTCCAGGCTCTGGAACAGCCCAGTCCCCAAGGACGCAAGAGGGGCACAGAGAGGCCGGAGACAGGCTGCTTGATCTGACATCCACCATCTGGGAAGAAGGGCTCCACCCTGACATTTACCAATCGCTCCTCACCTGCTTCTCAACTCAGAGAGGAGACCCAACAGGACTGTGATGGTTTCCAACTCCTGCAGCTGAGTCCACACGCCTCCACTTCCTTACCCGTGGGCTGCTGTCCAGGCTGACTGACACGTGCACTGCCACCTGCTCTGTGTGGCAGGGTGGGTGTCACATCATTTCCAGCCAGCCCCCCACCCCCGCCCGACCCCTGCACGGCTACACTCATCCTCCGTCTTTGCTCTCTTGGCCCAATCCCTTCCGGTGCTCTAATTAGGAGTGTGGGTCACTGGTGCCCTGGGCACTGGGGGCGGGGAGGTGGAAGGAGCCGGTAGGAGGCTGGATTCAGCGTCCGTCCTCTGGAGGGAGGCCAGGCAGCAAGGCAGGGTCAGACTCTCCTCCCCTGCCGTATCCCAGGGATATCCCAGCCTGTTGGAGAGATGGAGGAAGTTGATGCCCTCTCGTGGGAGTTAGGGCCCTCCCACAGCTCAGGATAAAGGCCAGATTCCAGAACAAGGCTCTGGAGGCCCCTTCCTAACCTGGCCCTGCTGTAATGCAACCCCCACTCTGCCCCCTTTCTAGAATGTTCTAATCATACCGAAACAGCTTCGTGCTTTCCAGACTCTGGGCCTTTGCATACACTGGTTCCTTCCCCTCCTCGCTCTAGGTCTCCTTTAGAGCTCACTTCTTCTGAAAAACTCTTCCAGTTCTGAATAAGGACTATACCAGGTTGAATAACGGTCTCCCCAAAATTCATGTTAACCTGAAAACTCAGAACGTGACCATATTTGGAAATAGGGTCTTTGCAGATGTAATTCGTTAGGATGAGGTGGTACCGGATCACAGTGGGCCGTAAATCCAATGACCGGTGTCCTTATAAGAAGCAAGAGAATTGGAAACACACGGGGAAGAAGTCCGCGAGACACAGAACAGAGATTGGAGCGAGGCAGCTACCATCCAAGGAACGTCCAGAAGTGCCTGGAGCCCCCCGAAGCCAGAAGAGGTGGGGAAGGATTCTTCCCTAGAGCCTTTGCAAGGAGCATGACCCTGCGTGAACCTTGATTCCGGACCTCTGGCCCCCAGGATTGTAAGAGCATAAATTTGTGTTGTTTCAAGCTCCCCGGCTTGTGGTAATGTATCAGGCAACCCCAGGACACTCACACAGGGACCCCTGATATGAGCATGATACTTCTGGCCACACATCCATCACAGAGGCAGCCGGGAGGTGCACCACTCACGTGGCCCTTCTAGGGCCATCTTTACTGTGGAGCTCCCTGTTGGGTGACCACAGGCATTGCCAGAAAGCAACACGGGGTGGAGGAGCACCCTGCCCCATCCTGCTCCCTTGGCAGGCATCACCCCAAACAACATCACCCCTCTCGCACTCACGAGCAGCATGAGGTTCCAGAAGGGGCAAGACTCTGGGGTCAGGAAGATGGTGTGTGGAATTCCAGCCCCACCCCTTAGTAGCTGTGTGACTACAGCAGAGGCCTTGCCTCTGGGAGTCTCTGTTTCCTCATCTGTAAAATGGGGGTGAGCCAACATGCAGAAGGCACCTGGCACCCTGCAGCCATCCACACGCAGCCGCAGCCTCCGTCACAGCATTTACCAAGCTGCCTTTAATGTTGCTTCCTTTGTTTCTCTCCCCTAGGGTAGGGACTTTTGGTAGACAGGGACTGTAGTTTATCTCTGCTGCGAAATAAAGTCTTGATAGCCAAGGATGGCAGACGACAACACAGCCTCCAGCCAGCTAACAGGAATGAGATAAACCTGACCCCACGGAGATGAGGGGATTTATAAGGTCACAAGCAATTACAGATGGTGAGGAGATAAGAGTCTTTCTTGGTGTCCAACTTAGGACTTAAGTCTTGGTTTAAAATACCTTGATTTGGGAAAACTGCCCAGCCACCCAAACCCAGCCTGCTCCTCGCCCAGCTCACAGCCCTCCAAGGTGGGTCCCTGAATGACTGCAGTCTCCCCTGGGCCTTCCCAGGCCCCAGCTCAGCACCCCTTGTACCTGATGAGGGAGGCTCCTGCTTCTCTGTCGCTGCCCCTCAGATGGAGCTGCCCCCTGGGACAGCAGGCTACCCATCCCTCCTGCCTGAAAAGCTTCCCCACCTTGCACAGCTAGGTCTCAACTTCCACCTTGAGTACTGGCAGGACATGGTGTCTCTTCAGAGACAAGCCCACCTCATATGTTTGCTGAGTTCCTAGGCTGCCATGGCCCAAGCACAACCAAGGCTAGTCACCAGCTGCAGTGAGTTGAATGGGGGCCCCCAAAAGACATGTCTACCTAAAACCTGTGAATGGGACCTTGTTTGGAAAAAAGTCTTTGCAGATTACATTATACTTACTAGTGAAAGACCAAATGCTTTCCTGTTAAGATTGGGAATAAAGTGAGGATGTCTGCTCTTACTACTCATTCAACATAATACTGTAAGTCCAGCCAATGCAATAAGACAAGTAAAGGAAATAAAAGGCATACAAATCTGGAAGGAAGAAATAAAGCTGTGCCTATTTGTATATGACATCATTGTCTACTTAGAAGATTCCAAAGAATTAACAAACAAACAAAAGCCCTCCTAGAACTAATAAGTGAGTTCAGCAAAGTGACGAGACACAAAACAAACATACGAAAATTTATCATAGTTTTATATACTAACAATAACCATAGGGACACCAAAATTGAAAAGCAATACCATTAATAACCACTCCAAAAAAAGAGGGAGAGGAATGCTTAGGTGTAAACTTAACAAAACTTGGTGTAGGATTTGTATGTTGAAAACTACACAATGCTGATCAAAGAAATAGTAGAAAACCTAAATAAGTAGAGAGACATATCGTGTTCATGGATTGGAAGACTCAACATAGCAAAGATGTCCATTCTTTCCAAATTGGTACACAGGTAATGTAATTCCTATTAAGATTCCAGCAAGATATTTTTGTAGCTATCGACAGGATTATTCTAAAATTTAAATGGAAAAGTAAAGGAACTAGAATAGCTAAAACAAATTTGAAAAACAATAAAATGAGAGGAATCACTCTACCCTATTTTGGAGACTTTTTATCTACCTGCAGTAATCAAGATTATGTAGTATTGGCAGAGAATTAGATACACAGATCAATGGAACAGAACAGAGTACCCAGAAATAGACCAAAAGAAATGTGCCCAAATGATTTTTTGACGAAGGTGCCAGAGCAAACCCACGGAGGGAAGATAGCGTTTTCAACAAATGTTACTGGAGCAACGGGACACCCATGAAAACAAAAAACCTCGTTCTCACATTTTACACAAAAATTAAGCAAAATGGGTCATGGACTTAGATGTAAATTGTAAAGCTATAACATTTTTAAGAAAAGAAAAAAAGAAGATCTAAGATCTAGTCTTAGAGATCTAGGGCTAGCTAAAAAGCTTTTAGAGTTGACACCAAAAGCACAATTCATAAAAGGAAAAACTGATAATTTGGACTTCATCAAAATTAAAACCTTTTGCTCCAGGAAAGATCCTATTAAGAGGATGAAAAGAAAAGCTGCAGACTGGGAGAAAATATTTGCAAGCTACATACCAAACACAAGACTAATAATTAGAATATATAAAGAACTCTCAAAACCCAACTGTTAAAAAAAAAAAAAAAAGACAACTGAAAATCCAATTAGAAAAAAGGAAAAAAAAAAGAAAGAGAAAATCCAATTAGAAAATGGGAAAAAGACATGAAGAGATATTTCACGGAAGAGGATATACAGATGGCAAATAAGCACATGAAAAGATGCTCAACATCATTAAGCATTAAGGAAATACCAATTAAAACCACAACTACTGAGCCTGCGCATCTGGAGCCTGTGCTCCGCAATGGGAGAGGCCGTGACAGTGAGAGGCCCGCGCACCTCGATGAAGAGTGGTCCCCGCTCTCCGCAACTAGAGAAAGCCCTCGCACAGAAATGAAGACCCAACACAGCCAAAAATAAATAAATTTATTAAAAAAAACACACACACAATCAGATATCACTACCTACCTTTACAAATGGTTATAATAAAATATAACACCAAATACAGGTAAGGATGCAGAGAATCTACATTACTCCTGCATTGCTGGTGGGAATGGAAAATGGTACAAACACTCTGGAAGACAGTTGGTGGTTCCTTTTTTTATATATATAATTTTTAAAAATTAATTATTTATTGGCTGCGTTGGGTCTTCGTTGCTGCACGCGGGGCTTTCTCTAGTTGAGGCGAGTGGGGGCTGCTCTTCGTTGCGGTGCGGGGGTTCTCATTGTCGTGGCTTCTTTTGTTGCAGAGCACGGGCTCTAGGCATGCGGGCTTCAGTAGTTGTGGCACACAGGCTCAGTAGTTGTGGCTTGTGGGCTCTAGAGCACAGGCTCAGTAGCTGTGGCACATGGGCTTAGCTGCTCCGCGGCATGTGAGATCTTCCCAGACCAGGGCTCGAACCTGTGTCCCCTGCATTGGCAGGCGGATTCTTAACCACTGCGCCACCAGGGAAGTCCAGGTGGTTGCTTTTAAAAACTAAATATGTAGCTACCACACATCCCAACAATTGCACTCCTGGGCATTTGTCCCAAGGAAATGAAGACTTAGGTTCACACAAAAACCTGTACATGAATAGATATTGCAGAAATATTCCAAATAGTGAAAAACTGGAAACAACTCAGATTATGTCTATAAGTAAATGGCTAAACAAACTGGGACATCCATACCGTGGGATATACTCACAATAAAATGAAGCATACTCTTGATACACACGACAAGCTGGGTGAATCTCTAAGAAATTATACTAGGTAAAAAAAGCCAATCCTGGGCTTCCCTGGTGGCGCGGTGATTGAGAGTCTGCCTGCCAATGCAGGGGACACGGGTTCGTGCCCCGGTCTGGGAGGATCCCACATGCGGCAGAGCGGCTGGGCCCGTGGGCCATGGCCGCTGAGCCTGCGCGTCCGGAGCCTGTGCTCCGCAACAGGAGAGGCCACAACAGTGAGAGGCCCGCGTACCGCAAAAAAAAAAAAAAACCAACCCAAATAGTTACTGGTTGAAAATGTACCAAGGATTTGTTTTAATCAGGTATGGCAAGACACGCAGACATGACAATGACTGTCGTGTAGGAAGAAGATTACACTCTGATTCCTGGAAATTGGAGGCACTGTGCACCACACAGGGCTACACACGGAAGCACAGCATCGATCGGTAGGCAGAAGGAACGAGGGGAAGCGTGGGCATGAGACTTTAGTGCGGTTTCCATTGGGGGGGAAAAGGCAGGCATGGGAAGCAGTCTCAGGATTGGCTAGTTTGAATAATTTTGGTGGGCTCTGGGCTTTAGAGGTGGTCCCTAGTCATCTGGCACCTGACCCTGGGTGATTTAGGGCAAGCAGATAGCATCCCAGACTGCAGGATTCTGATAAGAGGAGGCAGAGGAGGGTATGAACTCGGGACTTGTTGGTTTGCATATCAAAGGCAGCTTCCCTTTCTCCAGTAATTAGCCAACACTGGGAGAGGCAGTCTCTCCCTGGGTCCACAAAGCCCTGAGATGTCAAAGCACCATAAAATATAGAAAAATTAAAAAACATGATTCAGGGAATTCCCTGGCAATCCAGTGGTTAGGACTCCATGCTTTCACTGCCGTGCGCCTGGGTTCGATCCCTGGTCGGGGAACTAAGATCCCACAAGCCATGTGGCACAGCCAAAAATAAGTAAATATAAGTTTAAAAAATTAAAAACGTGATTCATACAGTTACATACTGTATGATTCCATTTATATAACATTCATGAAATGACGAAATTACAGAAATGGGAACAGAATAATGGTTGCTGTGTTAAGGAGAGGATCAGGCTGGAGGGAAGTGGGTGTGGCTGTAAAAAGGTAACAGTGGGATCCTTGTGCTAATGGAGATGTTCTTTTTTTAAATTAATTAATTAATTAATCATTATTTTAAACTGTATTGGGTCTTTGTTGCTGCACGCAGCTTTCTCTAGTTGCGGCGAGCAGGGGCTACTCTTCGTTGTGGTGCGCGGGCTTCTCACTGCAGTGGCTTCTCTTGTTGTGGAGCACGGGCTCTAGGCGCATGGGCTTCAGTAGTTGTGGCACACGGGCTCAGTAGTTGTGGCTCTTGGGCTCTAGAGCGCAGGCTCAGTAGTCATGGCGCACGGGCTTAGTTGCTCCGCAGCATGTGGGATCTTCCCGGACCAGGGCTCGAACCCGTGTCCGCTGCACTGGCAGGCGGATTCTTAACCACTGTGCCACCAGGGAAGCCCCCGGGAAGCCCCCTGGAGATGTTCTGTACCTTGACCTTATCAACTGTGAGATGGTTCTAGAGTTTTGTAAGGGTGTTACCGTTAGGGAAACCTGGCTACAGGTTACACAGGATCTCTCTGCATCGTGTTTTACAACTGTGAACCTACAATTATCTCAAAATTAAAAGTTTAATTTAAAAAATATAAGGTAAAAGTGAACGGCCCCCTCTCCTTGTCTTCTGAACCCCAGCCCCACCCCTTACCAAAGCCACTTGTATTAACATCTTCTGTGTAAATCCTTCCAGACTTTTCTTTGCATTTATTTATACACACACGCACAAACTTAGCAGAGTGTTGCATAAATGGGATTAACGGACTGTCCCATGACTTGTGTAATAAGGCTAGCTGGCAATGAAGAAGTGACAGAAACCTTGAGAAAATGACTCTAACCACTTCATTTCAAAATGGCAAGCAAAGGAACTGGTGTGGACCACCCTGTCCCCCCCAACTGAAGGAAAACAGATTCTAAAGAGAGACAGAGGCCCACGGTCGGAGGCTCTCCCGAGATGCATGACTCCTGGAACATTTCTGTACATGATATCTGGCCTTGCACCTGTAAATCTGCTTTGGGGAGAGATGGGAGCCATAGGTACAGAAGTAGATGAGGCTATATGAGGCGCCTACCTGTAAAAGATGACCCAGACAAATGAATAAAGAAAATGTGGTTGTACACATACAGTGGACTATTATTTAGCCTTAAAAGAGAAGACAACCCTGCCATTGGTGGCAACATGTATGAATCTGGAGGACATGATGCTGAGTGAAATAAGCCAGACACAGAAAGACAAATACTGCATGAAACCACTTTTCGAGGAATCTAAAGTAGTCAAGCTCATAGAAGCAGAGATTAGAAGGGTAGTTGTCAGGGGCTGGGGGAGAGGGAAACGGGGCACACAGATTTGGGTATGCAAGAGAGTAAGTCCTAAGATCTACTGTACAGCAGAGTTAATAACACTGTGTTGTAGACTTCAACGTTTGCTGAGATGGTAGATCTTAAGTGTTCTAATAATAATAACAATAACAATAATAAAGAAGGTGGGAGGAAACTTTTGGAGAGGATGGATATGTTTATGGCATAGACTGTGGTGATGGTTTCACAGTGTACACTTATCTCCAAGCTCATCAAGTTGTATACATTAAAAATGTACAGGGCTTCCCTGGTGGCTCAGTGGTTGGGAGTCCGCCTGCCGATGCAGGGGACACGGGTTTGTGCCCCGGTCCGGGAAGATCCCACATGCCGCGGAGCGGCTGGGCCCGTGAGCCATGGCCACCGGGTCTGCGCGTCCGGAGCCTGTGCTCCGCAACGGGAGAGGCCACAGCAGTGAGAGGCCCGCGTACCGCAAAAAAAAAAAAAAAAAAAAAAAAGTACAGCTTTTTGTATGTCAATCATACCTCAATAAAGTGATTTTAAAAAAATAAACCCAAAGAGCTGGAGGGAAGAGAAGAGGGTGTGAACTTGATGACAAGCACCAGAGAGCTGGGAACAACCTGGAACCTTCAAAGTACTAACACACGACACACAAATACACAATACACACCCTCTAAAGCAGGGGTCCCCAACCCCCCACTCCCCAGGGCCACACAGCAGGAGGTGAGCGGTGGGCAAGCGAGCGGAGCTTCATCTGCCACTCCCCACCGCCCCCGTCTGTGGAAAAACTGTCTTCCACAAAACCGGTCCCTGGTGCCAAAAAGTTGGGGCCCACTGCTCTAAAGCAAGCTTCAGATCAAAGTGAACAAGGACACCCAAGGTCTCCCCTCAAGAAGAGAGAGAAGGTAGAAAAGCTCAATTCTCATCTTGTTTCTGCCCGTTCCAGTAAAAAGAATGGTCTTCAAACTGGCAAGGTTAACAACGCCCAATGCCAGGCATCTCACAGGAGCTGGGAACTGCTCGTCGAATTAAATGCAGAGAGGGGATTACAACAGACCCAGGTGAAGAGAGAAACACAGCAACCTGAGGTGCTAGAAATGCGTTCTTTCCCCAGAGCCCGATGAACCACATCCCAGCGTGTTTAAGCAGCCAGCAGCCATCATCTCAGAGCTGCTATTGGTAATTTCTAGAAATTATGGAGGGCAAGGGAGGTGTCGGAAAACTGGCCATGAACCACGCCTGACCTGATTCTCAAAAAGAAAGGAATAAAAGAAAATTCTAGAAATAATAGACCAGTGAACGTGATGTAAATCTTTAGAAAAGGATAAGACTATTATAGAGTTTGTTCATGAATGCAGAAGGAGACACAACACAATACTGGAAACGCTCTGCAACTAAAACACACCCCACGAATCTCATTTCCATTTTCAATGAGTTATCAGACTGACGGATGCAAAGAATGTCTTAGGCAATACACTGATTTGCATAAACATGTGTAAATTAGGTGGTCATACAAGGACTAGATGATGGAACCGTAGGGAAATCCATAGCTTGTTGAACACTGCACTGAATGAGTCAGCCCGGAAGCAGAGCCATAGTGGAGGGCCACAGGGCTCTGCTCTGTTCTGGAGCCAGTCAGCACTTCTACGGCACCTTGGATAGAAGCAGAGGTATGCTCTTCAAATTTGGAAATGGTATAAACCTGGGAGGGATGCTTAACATGAATGACCATGAAGTCCCAGAACCAGTGGGTCAAACATTGCTGAGATCAGTCACATTTCTTGTTGCCTCATTACAAGCCGGGGAGGCCCGACGTGGCAGAAGGAAGTTGCTGACGATGTACAGAGGTGGCAGCCCTCACAGGGGTCACTGGAGACACTGATGGGAAGAGAAGCCAGCACAGCCTGGGTTGTATTACTAACACATGGAACCAGCTCCTAGGAACTCCGTGCACCCGGCAGATTGCAGCTGGAAGTCAGCATTGTTGAAGGACAGGAGCAAGCCATAGCGCATTCCAGGGAGAGGACCTGGAAGGTGAAGGGTCTGCAAGCAGGAGGGATGAAGAGGCGACGTCAGCCGGACCTGGAGGAGGGATGGCCCAGGTGGGACTTTACCACAGGCTGCGAGTACATCAAGGGCTGCAGAGAGAAAACAAATGGTTATTGAAAACCCAACGTGACTGTGGCTGGACCTGCCTCCCAGGGACGGTGGTGTAAACCCTGTTGGTGGGAAGATAAATCCCACCTGAGGCAGGGCTCCAGCCTAGGAAGAGGGACGCAGGTGCTCGGGCCACCGTGTGTGGGGGGCAGTTGGGGTGGGAGGGGGGTCCCTGTTCGGAGGGAGGCCATAGGAGGATTAGGAACTGGCTCAGTAAGCTTGAATCTGGGCTGAGTCCAGGCGGTGCTGTGCTGTGGATTCTGCCTGCCTTCCTCGCTGGCACACAGATGCTCCTGTGATAATGTTTGGAGGAAACGCCCTGTGTTTCTGGGTCACGGGGCTGTATGGGGACAATGTGCGGGATGCAGAGACGGTCGGTACCCAGGGCCCGGCCAGCCAAGGCAGGATGGAGGGGGAAACAGATGCTACTCCCTCCCCTCCCCCCACCACGTCCCCAGGAAGTTCCGGAGGGAGGTGGGGTCCCACCACGTGCCGAAGGGAGTTTGAGGCAAGTTTTTCCAAAGTTCAGCTGACAAAGAGGTTTGATCCAAGTTTGGTGCCGTTCCCTAGAGAGAATTAGGATGCAGAAGGAGGCCGCGGCGGGGAAAGCCTCTGACACCAGGCGCAGGGATCCAATGATGGGTCGGACCACCTGTGAGCAGCCATCCATCCCTGCGCGGTTTCAGCAGAAGACAGCCGCCACCTGATGCAGGTGTTGGAGGGGATGCTTGATGAGGAAGGACCAAAGACCAGCTTAATTGGCTGAAGTTAAAAAAAAAAAAAAAAAAAAAAAGGACGAGGAGGCTTTGGCTTGCATAACTGAAAGTCCCAAATGTTCCACACGGCTGGATCAAATGCACAAAACATGTCTTCAAGAACCGTTATCTGTCTCTCACCTCTGCTTCCCTCTGTGCCAGCCTCATTCTAGGCAGCCCCTACCCAAGTAGTAGTAGAAACAGCGGCCCCAGGCTTCCATCCCACCGACCCAGCAAGCCCATGAGAGGGACCAAGGCTTTCCTCTTCATTTCCACGGAGGTCCCAGGACCAACCCATGTTAGACTGATGCCTCTACCTCGAATACATCAGGAGGACGGGGCTCTCTGATTGGCCAGGCCTGTGCCAGGTGACCGTCTCTGGAGCAGGTGTGAGTATGAGGGCAGAGAAGAGCCCCCTGCACCTGGGGCTTGACCAGATGACGTGAGACAACTTTCCATCTCAGAGTCAAGGACTCTGTACCTCTTGGGTGTTCCAAGACCCAAAAGAGAGCCAAAGACCTAGGAAAAACTGAGCAAATCATGGGTTAGTTGACTTAGAGACACATTACCAATAAAGCAGAAACTAACACACCATTGTAAAGCAACTATACTCCAATAAAGATGTTAAAAAAAAACAACACACATTACCAGATTTTCTGTAGTCCCTGTTCACATTCTTATCAGACTTGATATTCAAATTAGTTAGGGTCTCTTGTGCATAATTAAATACTGCCCCTCCCCACTTTAAGAACAGTTTTACTAAGATGAGGCCAGAACTTTCTTGCTTGGCGCTCAATTTTCAAAACTCCTGGCACACAGAACTAGCACAAAGTACCCTTCAGAAGAGTCTTAAGGTTTCAGACAGAACAGAGCTAGACAAAGGTTTCAGACTATACAACAGAGGGCGTTTCAGAGGAAGGTGAAGAAAGGCATCATTATTGTGCCACAGCTGCTGGACTGTGCCAAAATGATTCCAGCTCTGATGCTGGAGGCCAAGGTAAGGGAGACTCAGAAATTACATGTGTGTCTATGTTGGATGCTAAAGATCTAACCTTTCCAAGAACTGCTCTCAAGGTCATACCTTTTAAAACCAATGAGCATCTCAGAAAGGGTGTGAATATCTCTTGCTCTGCCCCAGGCCAGAGCAGAGCAGGGCAGGTGGCCCTGTTACAGGTGGGGCGTGAACCCTTGGGGTACACAGGATAAAGGCTTGACATGGAGCAGACAGTAAGGTCCATCAGGTAAAGCTTTTCACTAGGTCTGTTTCAATTTACACCCCATTGGGAAAAAATGTAATCCTAGTGAAGTCGGCCTGTCTGAAGAAAGGTATTCCTTAATTAATCACCAATATATACCCATTGAAGCCCCTAAATATTCTTAACACCATCCTTTCCCTGCAACCCTCCCCTGATGCCAGCCTCACTGTTTCTTGAGTGAGCAGTCTAATGTCCCTACAGCTCCCCGGCCCCCAGAACCTGTCACCCACACTGCCACTTGCATGAGCTTTCTCAAAGTCAAATGTGGCCACCCCTCCTCTTCTGAAAACTCTTTCATGGCTTCACCGCACTTTTTTTAAAATCTAAATTTATTTATTTATTTATTTTTGGCTGTGTTGGATCTTCGTTGCTATGCGCGGGCTTTCTCTAGTTGCGGCGAGCGGGGGCTATGCTTCGTTGTGGTGCCTAGGCTTCTCACTGCAGTGGCTTCTCTTGTTGCGGAGCACGGGCTCTAGGCACACGGGCCTCAGTAGTTGTGGTACGTGGGCTCAGTAGTTGTGGCACATGGGCTCAGTAGTTGTGGCACGCAGGCTCAGTAGTTGTGGTTCGCGGGCTGTAGAGCTCAGTAGTTGTGGCACGCAGGCTCAGTAGCTGTGGTGCACAGGCTTTGTTGCTCCGCGGCATGTGGGATCGAACCTGTGTCCCCTGCACTGGCAGGCAGATTCTTAACCACCGCGCCACCAGGGAAGTCCCCCACCTTCTTTTGAAAATTGAGATGAAATGCATATAACATAAGATTAACCATTTTAATGTGTACAGTTCAGGGGCATTAAGTACAATTCAGTGGCATTAAGTAATGTTGTGCGACCATCACCACCACCTAGTTCCAAAACGTTTTCATTATCCCAGATGGAAACCCTATACCGGCTGGCAGCTGCTTTCCAGTTTCTGTTCCCCCAAGCCCCAGGCAACCACCCATTTGCTTTACTATTTCTATGTATTTCTACCTATTCTGGACTTTCCACGTAAAGGGGATCTTATGATCTATGGCCTTTTGTGTCTGGCTTCTTTCATTTTGCGTAATATTTTCAGGTCCATCCATGCTGAAGCACGTGTCAGTATTTTATTCCTTTTTAAGGCTGAATGACATTCTATCGTGTGTCCACCACAATGTGTTCATCCATTTATCCATTTACGGCTCCATCTTACAGGACAATCCAAGCTTCCCTTGACTTGTCTCCTGATACGCCTGCCCCTGACTCGAAGCTCCTGTATTCTGAAATGTCCTATGTTTGCTGTTTCATTCCTCTCTGCTTTTACTGTCCCCTCAGCTCACTTTCATCCAGCCAAGCCCCCTTGCCCTTTAGACCCTCCAAGACAACCCTAGCCTCCTGTCTGAGCCAGGGGTCCATGCCCCGTGTTCCCAGGGCTCTGCGTGCACAACTCTTACCAGACCAAACTGAAATTATTATTCAGGGTCCGTGTCCCTAGCCTCACCCTCCACATGACAAGGAGGCTGCAGCCCTTCTGTGGTGGGGACTCGTGTCTGCTTCCCTCTGAACTCCCACGTTGTACCCACTGCCTGGTGCACAGTGGATGCTGCCCCGATCTGAAAATCCATCCCATCACAGAGAGGTGTCCAGCTTGAAACAAGACTCCTTAGTCTATTGGGCCGAGGTACAGGCAGTCTATTTTAGTGACTTTTTTTTTTAATTTTATTTATTTATTCATTTTTGGCTGCGTTGGGTCTTCATTGCTGTGCTCAGGCTTTCTCTAGTTGCGGCGAGCGGGGGCTACTCTTCGTTGCGGTGCGTGGACTTCTCATTGTGGTGGCTTCTGTTGTTGTGGAGCATGGGCTCCAGCAGTTGTGGCTCGCGGGCTCTGGAGCACAGGCTCAGTAGTTGTGGCGCGTGGCCTTAGCTGCTCTGCGGCACGTGGGATCTTCCTGGACCAGGGCTTGAATCCGTGTCCCCTGCGTTGGCAGGCGGATTCTTAACCACTGCGCCATCAGGGAAGCCCTATTTTAGTGACTTTTAATTCTGAAGCACAGTGTCATACAACCTTGACAGGAAGGTCTCAGGGAACCATGTTTTTAGAAAAAACATGTTTTTGGAATTTCATTATGGACACGTGAACTCAAGCTCTAACTTCTTTCAGAACACAGCGCTTGGCCTTTGAAGTAGCCTCATTACAAGATCTCCGTTATTGTCTCTGCAGGGCGCTTGGGACCCTGCTTCTGCCAGCTGCCAGCTGGCTCAGGGACACCTCCTTACAAGAGTCAGGACGGGTAACGACAAGCGGGGTAAGAGTGTATCACCTGCTTAAGCAGGTGTGTTGCTCTATAATGAAGAATTGGCTGGCCTTTGTTCCTGGGAGGCGACATTTAAATCCTTGGAATTCCCTGAGTGAGAGGCATGCCTTCGTTATTCATGGAGGGGCCATGGAGAGGACAGACCAAGCCAGAAAGACCAACCATGTGATTCGAGGGAAACTGAGTTCAATCAATCCTGCCTATGTAATGAGGCCCCAGGAGAAGCTCTGGACATTGGGTGAGTTTCCTGGTCGGTGATCACACAACCACGTGCCTGGAGGACACAGAAGCTTTGTGTCTGGGACTCTCCCAGACCTCATGCTGAGTGTCTCTTTTTGCGGCTGGCTCAGATTTGTAATAAAATTGCAGTCATCCATGTAGTACTTTCCCGAGTTCTGAACCTGAGGGAATACATCTCAGATTTGGGAGGCGGGGTGGCCTGAGACCCCTGAGACTTGTGGCTGGTGTCCTAGGGGGGCAGTCTTGTAGGACTGACCCCTTGACCTGGGAAGTCGATGCTAACTGCGGGAAGTCGGGGTCAGCATCGCACTACAGGTATCACCCCAGATGACCTCTTCCTGGTGCCTTTGATATAGAGCTGCACAGAAGTAGGTGAGATGGGCAGGGGGTGCAGGGGAAGATACTCATGCTTTATGCCTGTTGGCCCTTTTGAGAAATCCTTCCTTGTTTGCTAAAAAGCAAACTCCTGGCTAGGATTGAGGGGGCAATCCAGATAAAGATGGACATTGAAGCCTTTGAACTTGGGCCAAGTCATTAGGAGGAATTTTGTACGCATTCACCTCCTTGGGTCAGAATTCAGAACCCGAGGGTGGGCAAACCAGTGTCACCATCACGTCCCCCCTTCCCCCCCCCACCCCGGGCTGGTCTCCCCCCGAGCAGTTTATCAATGAAGGGAATTTAATGAGCAGGTGATGAGGTCCTGGTCCGCTCTTGGGTGTGTGCAGGAGGGTGTGAGAGAGAATGGGTGCTGAAAAGAGAACGGGGCGTGCAGGAAGCCAATGAACAACACCCTGGCGCTAATCTTTGCAGTTTGCAGTGGTAGCTCGGGATGGAAGGCTGCCCAGTGAAGTCATCTGGGAAGGTGTCAGAGGCCAGGTGGGGCTGCAGATGGAGGAGGAAGTCAGAGAGGAGGGGCTGCGGACGGCCCAGGAGGGAGGGATCGGCTTGAGCAAAGCACCCCTGGGAGGGTGCAGGCACCCCTGGGAGGGTGCAGGCACAGGCTGGCCTGAGGCCTGGAGCACTGGCTCTCAGAGCCCTGGGCTCAGGAGTTATTCCCATTTAACAGATGGGGAAACCGAGGCCCAGGGATGTCAAAGGAAGGCTCCTCGGCTAGGCATTCACTCCCCGGGCTCCTGATGGATTTAACCACCCGAGCAGCCAAGGTCTTCCCCTTCAACCCACGACAGAGGGCCAGCCGATCAGTCTCAAAGCCTGAACATCAAAACAATTTCTAGAGCAGAAGGCATGACTCACCTTACTTAGCAGCACCTCCTATGTTGAGAAGCTCTTCCAGGGCAACGTAAACTGCCAGAGAAGCGGCCAAGTTCTGGAAATCAGACGTGGAGAAAAGGAAACTTCCAATGACACGTGAGACCACAGGAGGTTCTCCAAAGCCCCAAACCCAGCAGGACCCAAGATACTTCCTGGATGTCAGGGTGGGACTTGTGAGCCCACCTGATTGAGGGGTGAATTGAACACTGCCTGGGCTGCTAATTCCTCCTTAGCACGATCCTGCTGTAAGCACAGGGCTGGCCCAAGAGGGCTGCTCAGATGCCTCAACCGGGGCTACGTGGAGAGCAACTTAAAAGCTTTCTGGACCTGGAGTTGGTCTTACAAAACAACATTTTTAGGAATGAAGCAATTAATCCAAACACACATGGGTTCAATTTCCTTGAAACAGAAATGGCTTCAAAAGCAAGGGAGAAAAATGCCGAGGGACGAATCGCCTCTGATTTTGTGATCCCCAAGCCTGTGGGAAGGAAGGCAGAGCTATTTCACTGCTCCCCATGGTGCCAGAGCCCTCCCCCACCCCCCCAGGGCTTGGCGGAGGGGGAGGGCTCTGGGGTGATCGCGTGCTAACCCACTGCCTTGCACCTGGGGTTGAGAAGGAAAGAGCTCATTTCCAGGGGGACGGGCGGGGACACAGGCGCCGGCTTTCATGTGGACTGTCTTTGGGCAAAAAGGGACACAAACAAAGAAATGAAACAGACAAGTCCACTGGATCCTGGGGCTCTTTCTCTGCAGAAAGCTCTCTTCCTTCTCGTTTTCCCTGAGGCGAAGGAAGGGATTTCAAAGCAAATGTCCGTTTCCCCCTTGCAAAGTTTTATGACTTGGCCTCAACCATTCACTCAGGAGACAAGTGTTTTAATAGAATTATGCTGAGACCTTTAATTGACCTCCCCAAACAAAGGAAATTAAACACAAGACAATGTTTATATAAAAATTCTAAGGTCCAATGGGAAACAAGCCATCAGCTCCAAGTGCAGAAGGAAACGAGGAGTTCAAGGCTGTCCTCCATAGTGTCCCACGTTCTGGCGAGAGGGAGGGGCGCAGGCTGCGGTGCCCTCCAGGCTCAGCCACTCACGGGCCTGTTCTCAGGCAAACTGCAGTCACTCAGTTCCCATCTGGAATGTTGGGGAAGAGAAGGTGAAATAATATTGAGTTTAGAAAGCTAAATGTATATGAAAGCGTTATTTATTTTTAAAGATGAAACACCGTGCAAATGTTCATTATTGTTACCTGCCGAGGGTGTGTCGCCCACGTGCTCCGACGTCCCCAGTGATGACAGCCATGATTTATTTATTTTTCATCTGTTCCTTCCTCATTCCACTCCAACTTCTTTCCCTCCTCTGGAGAAAATAAGCTCAGAGCGTTTCCATGACATGCTCCAGCTTCACAGCTGTGAAGGACAGGACCCAGGGCAAGGCTGCAGCCCCGCTTTCCACAAAAATGAACCCACCAGGAGCACTTCCCACGTTGTATATCTGCCACTCGCACTCTCCCCACACATCCCAGACTCCCCCCATCCAACTCTGTCCTCAACATTTTCACTTGGATGCTCGAGGGCTGTTTTATTTTATTTATTTATTTTAACATCTTTATTGGAGTATAATTGCTTTACAATGGTGTGTTAGTTTCTCCTTTATAACAAAGTGAATCAGTTATACATATACATATGTTCCCATATCTCTTCCCTCTTGCATCTCCCTCCCTCCCACCCTCCCTATCCCACCCCTCTAGGTGGTCACAAAGCACCGAGCTGATCTCCCTGTGCTATGCGGCTGCTTCCCACTAGCTATCTACCTTATGTTTGGTACTGTATATATGTCCATGCCACTCTCTCACTTTGTCACAGCTCACCCTTCGCCCTCCCCATATCCTCAAGTTCATTCTCTAGTAGGTCTGTGTCTTTATTCCCGTCTTGCCCCTAGGTTCTTCATGACATTTTTTTTTCTTAAATTCCATATATATGTATTAGCGTACGGTATTTGTCTTTCTCTTTCTGACTTACTTGACTCTGTATGACAGACTCTAGGTCCATCCACCTCACTACAAATAACTTAATTTCGTTTCTTTTTATGGCTGAGTAATATTCCATTGTATATATGTGCCACATCTTCTTCATCCATTCATCTGTCGATGGACACTTAGGTTGTTTCCATCTCCTGGCTATTGTAAATAGAGCTGCAATGAACATTTTGGTACGTGACTCTTTTTGAATTATGGTTTTCTCAGGGTATATGCCCAGGAGTGGGACTGTTTTAGACTTAACACATGCACACTCCTACCCTGCCGCTGGTCCCCCCGGCGCTCCAGCCCACTCCAGCCAGGTCTTCCCATCTGGATTAACAGCCGCTCCTTCTTGCTCCGGCCAGAAGGCTTGGCCTTCTCCTTGACTGCTCTGTGTAGCTCACACTCCACAGCCTGTCTGCTGGCTCCCTCTCCCCTCCCACACCTGCCCCCCAGAATCCAGCCCTTCCCACCCTGGTGTAGCCTCCACCACCTCCCCCCGGGATGCTCTTAGAGGCCTCCTGTGGGTCTCCTTGCCACCCTGTAGGCTCTTCTCCGACCTCGCAGCCAGTTACATCAGACCACATCATTCACCCTCCAATGGGGACCCAAGGCCTCACCCAGACCTGCCCATTCACCAAGCCCTTACCCCCTCCTCCATCTCCCCGGGCCAGGCAGTTTCCTGCCTCTGAGTCTTTGTGCTTGCTGTTCCCACTACCTTGAACTTCTTCTCCAAAACATCCCGCAGCAACTCCCCCATCTCCATCCTGTGTCGGTTCAAACCTCCTTGGTAGGCTCCCCTCAATGCCCACCTCAACACTGCATTCCTTCCCTCATCCCCGGCCCCCTCTGCTCTCTCTCTGAGAGAGAGACTTGTCTGCACAGAGACTCTCACCTTCTGAGATGTACTGTATTTATGGAGTTTCTCCCCAGGTCCATGGGAGCAGGGGTTTTTTTGATCCTTATTCACTGTGGTACCTCATTTGCGTCTAGAACAGTCACTGGTTAGCATAGGCGTCTGCTGAGTAAAGGTTAAATGGATGAATGAGTGAATTAATGAATGAAGACAACACTGGCAAAGACCTCCTACTCTGCTAGCTAGGAGAAATGCTCAGCTGGGCTCCTTCGGCCTGTGGGGTCCTGCGTCTGCCCCCGTGAGGGTGCTGCAAGGGCACAGAGCTCACCTGGTGCAAGCTCCCACCTGACCAAACCATCTCCTCCCCTGCTCAGCGGTCTGTGCCTGTTCACACCCCACCGAGTGACCTGGAGCGATGGGCCCAACCACCTGGGCCGTGGCTGTCCACCCCTACCCACATCGCTGGGAGTCCCTTCCCCATTTCCGTGTACCTGGCCTCTTCCTGGGAGGGTTGTCTTCCAGCTATCGGGGGCTGAATTGCAGGAGGACTGGGAACTTGTCTCCCTCAGCCCCTGACTGACAGGGTGAGCTAGACATCCTCAGCTCCCGAGCCCCTGATTGGGACCACTCTTGGTTGTGACCATCACCTCCAAATTGTGGGCCTGGCCTGATCCCACGCCCTCATGTGGCCCCGTTCCCCTTGGTCTCATTTCACACTCCACAGCTCTGTTTCCGGGAACACCTCCTAACAAACCCTTTGTGTGTGGATTCTCCTCCCAGGACCTGCTCCTGGGATCTCAGTCGAGGACACAACTTCCAGGGTCGTGAGAATTCAAGTTAGACTGAGGGCACGTACACACCAGGCATTACGCTGTGTGCCTTCACCTACAGAGTCCTCACAATGTTCCAAGGAAAGGACACCATGACACCCATTTAAAAGATGAGAAAACCGAGGCCCACGGTCCCACGGTCAAGGACAGCACCAAACACTCAAATATAAGTGCTTTCCCGACGTGCATGTCCGTGACTTTTACCACTCTGTACGATGCTCCCTACAAAAGGTAGCAGTGATGAAATGCCACTCTACTTACCGGAAGGCATTGGTTCAGACTATGAACACAGGTGTGCACATTCCTTTCCAACCAACACTTTTTTTTTTTTTGGCTGCTCCACACGACAGGTGGGATCTTAGTTCCTGACCAGGGATTGAACCCATACCCCCTGCAGTGGAAGCTCGGAGTCTTAAGCAATGGACCACCAGGGAAATCCCCTCCAATCAACACATTTTTAAAAACTTGGATGTATTTCCCCTTTTCACAATGAAATGGACTCAAAGTTGTGTCCCATCCCATCCCTGAAGAATTTACTACATGAGAAGAAGAAAAAAAGTATCCTTGCGTTGTATTTTTAACTGATCGCTCGCGTGTGCCTGTTTGGTGAGATTTATTCTCTCATTAATCACTGCCCTCCCTTCATTCACGTTAAATATAAAATTGATTAGGAAAGATCCCCATCATGGTTAAAAAAAATAATTAGCTGCTACATCATGTTGCCTGCAGTGCGACAGAAAGGAGTGATTAAATTAGGAATATTAAAACCCCATTAATCTGCGCTCAGCTTAAGCTCTGCTTGTTCATCTCACGGTGGTGCTTATTATTTCTGACACTGAAAGATATTTGAATTACCAGCTGCAACAAGGTCACTCACTGAAAGATGTCAGGTCAGCCATTAGTCAAAGGCGGGAGAGGCGACCAGAAGTGAGGGCTGCCCGCATGTCAAGGAGGCCCGCCCTCACGGGTGTCACTCTGAAAAGTGGGTGACACCTCACTTCCAAGCTGGCCAGGGGTACGGGTGCCCCCAGAGCCTTGACGCACTCCTGCTCTCTGTCAGCCTCCATGGGACACCTGTGACTCTAGGGACCTGCTGGGCATCCTCTGGGCTGGCATGCTCTGCCCCTGCTTCACCAGGACCTCTGCCTCTTGTCTGTAGGTGCTTGAGAGCCCCACCCCCATGACAGCCATTTACTAAGCTGGCAAATGTCGCCTACTGGATGCTTGTACTTGCCCAGCCTGTGCTGGACAGTTTCCACCTTTCATCTCATTTAGTCCATCCACAGCCCTGCACTGTGGCCACCTCTGTCGCCACTAATCAGGAGAGGGGCTAAGGTCACACAGCTGGCAAATGGCAGAACTGGCATTCAGCCCCCTAAGGGGGCACATTTAGCCGCTTTCTAGATAATTCTGCAACCTAACAGGGACCGGAGTCCACTGGGCTCCTTTTGAGAGGATGCTACAGTGCAAAGGTGAATGACTGCGGTCCGGCGTACCGTCCTTGTTTTGCGGGATTCAACCATTACATCAACAGCAGTCACACGTCGCCTACCACTGCCAAGCAGCAAGCTGGGTGAGAGGGAGCCTCTCCCAGAGGCCAGCTGAGGCCCTGCAGAGCCGGCGCCTGGGGAACTGGGGACAGGTCACCAACAAGGGAGGAGACCTTCTTCAGAGTAAAAATTGGGCTTATCTCAGCCTCTAGCTGTCTGCGTCTGAATTTATTTCTTCTTCCCCTTTAATATCACTTGCTGCTCTGCTACACAACCCACGTGACCCCAAAACCATTCATTCCCCTGGTCCCAGAGGGAGAGATAGGGAAGATCACTGTCCTGTCGGCAGCCTCCGTTGCCGTCTGCTGGGCCCGCTCTGCACTCCAGCTGCTCCCGTGGGACCGGACCAGACCAAGAAGGGGTCTCCCCATGGAGCTGGCTGCGTCAAAAGGGCAAAGGTGAGCGCGGCTCGGGGAGGGACGCCAGGGTCATCACTGGGTTTGGGGGTGGGCATTGAGGTCCAGGTCGAGGATGAACAGGGAGTGGGAATCACTGGGGAGATACTTACTGAGTGGACAGGTGAATGAATGAATGAATGAGTGGATGAGTGAATGAATGAATGAGTGAATGAATGAACGAATGAATGAAGCCAAGGAACAAGGACTGGGAGATCAGGACTAGTTCAAGGCAGAGAGTGAGAGAGATTCAGGGCCAGAGTCTCAGAGTCAGGAATGGTACGCGGGGTGCGCCGGCCTTTCCCACCGAGTCATGGCCCCAGGGCTCCAAGGTGCAGGCCCCCGTCTTTGTCTGACCTTCCAGGCCCCAAGTCCTTGTCTGACCTTTGCACTCTTCTCGGATGCAAAACTCTGCTGTCCTGACCCTCTGCTCAGGCCGGGAGGGTCTCGTCTTCTCACTTCCCTCGAAGTCTTCCTCTCCAGGGCCAGCCAGCACTCGCTCACAAGAGAGCAGACTTCCTTCTCCTTTGAGAGGTACAGCCCTGCCCTGAGCACCCCTGACCTTCCGTCTGCAGGGCCTAGAGGACCCCACTCCTGGTCCCGGCTCCCGGCCGGCTGGTGCCCGGAGCAAGGCTATTGAATTGAATCCAAGTAGGACTGGAGACCCCCTGGGGTGCATCCCTGTTTCTCTGTGGAGGAAAGGAACCCCGGTGAGTCACTGTTTTTGCCCAAATCCCACAGCTGGCTGGCAACCGGCTGCTTAAAAGAAATTCACACAGTTTATTTAAGAGCAGAATTCCGACTTGGTAGAAAGGGTTTTCTCATAAGGGATGCCTGGAAGGACCCAGAGCTGGTTCCTGTTACACAGTGTTCTCTGTCTCATTGTGATGCTTACCAGATGTATCGGCAAGGGACAGGCCCAGGGGAAGATGCATGTGGACTTGGGGACCAAGGCTTGTCCCATATAACCACGGTCACGTGCTGGCCACAGCGCCAAAGACAGTCCAGGACCCGTGAGCCAACAGCAGCCCTGGCCTCCAATTTTCCCTCCTAAAAGGCGGGGAAAGAGCTTCCCTTGCCCCCCTTGTTGTCTGCCTGTGACAGATGTGGGGTTGTCCCTACCCCGGCTGCGGCCCAGGAGCGCTCAGCCGGATTGCCGGAAAAACAAAGACGCAAACCTGGAAAAACAGCCCGTAATCCTAGTTGATTCCTGAACCTGGCTATTTATAGAGGCGGTCTGCAGCAGCCTGGGGCCCTCCCCATAGGTCTCCTCGGAACCACCGCGGAATCTACACGTGGAGCATGTGACAGCTGGACAAAAAGTTCACTTGGCACGCAGGCTCTGAAACCCAGGGCCAAGGCTGCCTGGCGGAGCGGAGGATCTGATTTTGTTTTATTTGCCGCTGGCCTGCCACGGTTAAGGGCACAGAGTGCATGTGCGTCGGCACCCGTTCTCCAGGATGAAGTTCAGAGCACGGCCAGACCTCAGACCTCTCGGAAAGCTGGCATCGTTCAGACTCGGGAACAGGCCAGGCCGCATTTCAGAAAAGCAAGTTTAGGGCCCTTCATCTCCAGCACAAGGACCAGAAGGAGAATTTAAAATGATCTGAGGGCACTCGGTCTGATAGGTTTGTTAGTGGCATAAAAGATCCTGGAGAAAAGGTATGTCGTGGGTGACATCTGGGAAAAGGACATTACAAGAATAAGAGAAACCTCTCAGAGGCTCGGTGTAGGGCCCAGTGGGAGGAGACCAAGCACGTGCAGCCCAGCTACCCCTTCATCCCCACCCGCCGCCCACCCCTCCCCGGGAGCACAAGGCCGGTCTTGTTTTCTGGCCCTGAGACTGCACAGAGCACCACATCGTGGGAAGCATGAGGTGGCCAGAAAGAAAGGGCAAAGAAGCGCGGAGAGCCTCAGAGCAGGAACCCGCCCTCCCCGACGGCGGCCCGAGGCCCCAGCATGGAGCCTGAACGAGGAGTAAAAGAAAATCGATGTGTAGCTTGCTCCTGGCTAATGATACTTGATGAGGATGGAGAAGTTGATGCTTCCATGTTCTTGGCAGGGGACGAGACCTGGATGGGCAGGGGCAGCCCTAGAAGGTGACGCTTGGGGTTTGAGAGGGGAAGGGAAGGATGATGCTGTCGAGTGGTAAAATGGGGACAGAGCTGCGGGAGGACTGGCGGCTTTGAGAGGACCCTTCACACGGGGGGTCCAAGGGGGCAGCGAGCGGGGCAGGGCAAGAGCTGTCAACACATCTGCCACTGAGGGAGCCTCACGCCAGCAGGGACTTCGGGACAGGGGAGTCTGTGCCTATACAGGGAGATATGTCTGCTGCTCGGGGATCTCGTAGCCCAGCCTGATGCTGGAAAGTCCAGGGGAAGGGAAGTGACCAGTGCTGGATAGAAAGTCCAGTCTGGACTGGAGGAGACCAAGGGACGCTTCACATGGGTCCAGTGCAGCGAGGGAGCTCAGGCCCAGCAGATCCAGAGCAAGGGCCTGCACTTCCAGGTAGAGGACCCAGACCCCAGTCCCCACCCTGCCATTTACCAGCTGGGTGACCTCCTTACACTCCGGGCCTCTGTTTCTGTATCTAGAAAATGGGGTCACTGTGAGGAGTGAGGGAGCCTGGCACAGAGCAGATACTCCACAAAACCTGGACGAGCCCAACTCATTTACATACCGGGGGGCGTGCCCAACTCATTTACATACCGGGGGCGTGCCCAACTCATTTACATACGGGGGGCGTGCCATGCACCCTGCCTGGGGCTTTACATTTGGTTACAGTTAAAATTATATTTGAAAGTTCCAGAAAGATGAAAAACAAGATCCCCAAAGAAAATGGGAGACAGAGATCGACTGGCAATTTGGCCTGCAAGTTATAAACAGCTCTGGGAAGTGTGCTGTAGACGGGTGTGGTAGGTCGAAAAATACCCACCTGCTCCCAAGATGCGTTCATGTTCTAATGGTGATGCTACCCTATTTTTTTTTTTTTTTTTTTGCGGTACGCGGGCCTCTCACTGTTGTGGCCTCTCCCGTTGCAGAGCACAGGCTCCGGACGCGCAGGCTCAGTGGCCATGGCTCACGGGCCCAGCCGCTCCGCGGCATGTGGGATCCTCCCGGACCGGGGCACGATCCCGTGTCCCCTGCATCGGCAGGCGGACTCTCAACCACCGCGCCACCAGGGAAGCCCGATGCTACCCTATTTTGAAAAAGGATCTCTGCGGATGTGATTAAGGGTCTTGAGATAAGGCAATTACCCTAGACCATCTGGGTGAACCCTGAAAGCCACTGCGAATGTCCTTCTAAGAGCGATGCAGAGGGAGAGTTGAAACAGCGACACAGAGGCTCTGTGACCACAGAGGCAGAGAATGGAGTGAGGCAGTCACAAGCCAGGGATGCCTGGAAGCTGGAAGGACCCTCCCTCGGAGGCTCTGGAGGGAGCCTGGTCCTGCCTACACCTTGATTTCAGACTCTGGCCTCCAGAACTATGAAAGAATAAGTCTGTGTTGCTCTAAGCCGCCAAGTGGACAGTAATTTGTTACAGCAGCGAGAGGAAACTTACGCAAAGGGGGGAAACAATTTCATCTCAATTTCATTCCCCAAATGGGACTAAGCAGGAGTCAGCAACCATCCTGAGAAGGGAGAGAGTGGGAGGGGCTTCAGCAGCTATCTTCTCCCAGGTTCACTCCCGCCCCGCCCACATCTCCCAGAGCGCTCCCCAAACTGCAGTTTTAGTAACCCGATCACCTGGGGAACTAGAGGGGACCACAAAACACACCCAGACATGGGATAGGTCCAACCTGGGGCTCCCCTTCATTCTTGGGGTTTGGAGGTTAGCGCTTCTAGCTGTGTTCCCTTTCGTGATTCCTGGGAAAAGCCCCTGAAGTGAAAGGCCACGGAAACCTCCTCTGTCCAACCTGTAAACAGGAGAGGCAGCCACGGCCTGCAGAGGTCAGAGTGATCTGGTCTAGAAATGTGGAGGCCAGAGGAAGATGGGACGTGACCCACTCACCCTGAGAGAGACGGGGAGGCCAAGACGGGAACTAACTCAGCTAACATTGGCAGATGGTTGCCCCTGGGAATGTTAACTCCTTTGGGAAAATGCCCTGAGGCAGAAGGGCGGGGCAGGGGGCAGGTGAGACCTGCCTCCACAGCTGCACCTGAACTCCCAGGTGAGCCAAGAGGATTTGGGCCCAGAAAGCATCTGCTATTCCCTCGCTACCTGCCTGTCCCCACGTGGCCCCATAGGTCAGGCAGGTTCTGTGATGGTGAAAGTCTCCCCAAAGACCTGTTGGGAAAGAACAGCTGACTTTTGGAAAGGATGGTGGTCTTAGAGGTGGGAGGGTGAAGGTCTGGAGCTGCCAGGTTTCATCATGGGAAAAGAGCCCACCTGGGAATGAAGCTGACACAGAGATCAGAGAGAGACAGACAGCACCGGCTCCTGACCACATTGTTGGAGCACCAGGATCCAGCCGTACCTGAAGCCATTGGAGTCAATGATGATTTTCCTTTTCCTTATTTGAGTTTGGTATTTTGGTTCCTTGCAACCAAAGGCTCCTGATTGGTAACAAGCCCCTGCTGTGTACTAGGAGCTCCACAGGCATCATTTGACTAAATCCCCTGGATAAGAACAGGATGGAGCTGGGGTCAGAACTCAGGCTTGGTCTAATTCAAAAGCTCGTGACCATTTTTCTCACTCTCCACATATGGGCTAAGCTGAGAAAATAGCTAATAAGAGAGCAAGGCTGGTGCTGCCTTGCTCTCAGCCTAAGAGGGACATTCCTAAAATCTTAGCTTTTTCCCACTGTCAGTAAGTGACTGTAGGTGATTACTGTTTATTCGGCATCTCTTTTATTTTAATGGAACACAATTCTGATTAAAAAGCCAAGATCAAGTACCATCTACCTTGAGGTGTTATTATCCCTTGCTGGTGGCTACCCCGACATCTGGGTCTCTAACAGGCACCACTGCATTGGGGATAAGGTCCCAGATCCCAACAGAGTTGGCCTCTGGGGACCAGGCAAGTGGCATCAACCTTGTGCAGGAACAGTCCACACCAAGCTGTCTGAGACCCACGCACTTGAATAAGGGAATCCTGCCTCGCTTGGCGGGAAGTGTGGGTGCACCCTGCGGGGGAGAAAGGAGGGAAGTTTGCCCCCAGCAGATACAGTCCAAGAGGGAAAGCAATGTCAGGGATACAGCCCTTTAAACCATCCCGGGGCGAATCCTCCCACGACCATCCGGACCAGCAAAGGTGTCTGCAGCAAGAGGCCACCGGAAGCACAAAGGACGTGAGCTCAGCACCCAGCCTGGCTCCAGCCCCTGCTCTGTCTTGTCATCCACCTTGTCGGTGCCCAGCTCTCCTAGAAGGAGAAGCACATCTCTGGTAACATCTGCCCTCAGCGTGACTCTCTCCTGCAACCAAAATCTGCCTCCGCCCAGCCTGTCCCTGGTTGGCACCGTCTCTGCAGCTCCCTCTGGTCCTAAAGCCCCTGATGACAAGACTCGCTTGCCTGACTTGACAACGCCGGGGCCACAGCTGTGCAGAGAGGCCTCCTGACAGCCATGGCGACAGGTTGGAGCTGGAACTCCGACTCCAGGCACCAAACGCGCCTGTGCCCAAGGCCCTGGGGGACGGCGGCCAGATCATCTATTTACTCCGTCACCAGGAGCGGATCCCAGAGGCGCTCAATTAACACTTGTTGACTGGAGCAGCTCCCGGAAGCTGCTTCAGCTTGGGGACCCGAACTGCAGCGCCCACCCTGCGGGTTAGAGCAGCCTCCCTCCAACTCAAGGATACAGGAAGAGACAGCTCCTGATGCTGCATCCTGACAGAGCAGTGGTCCCATCACCGAGGGGGTCATTCTTTGCTGGGGAATGAGAGCCGCATGGTATTGCCCAGAACCGAGACTCACCTGGCCTAGGATACAACAGAGCAGAGGGCGTGGTGGAGCCTCGGGAAAGGTAGAACATACTCTGCGACTCTGGGAAGGTTTGCTCCCAGCAGGTGGAGTCTGAGAGGGAAGCACAGCCCACTCTGCTCCAAAGCAAAAATGATCCCAGCGCACAACCCTGCTGGGAAGCCTCCATCCGGGGCCTCCTGAAGACTGGCTCATTCCAGGGCCACCCACCACTCCTGTTTCTCGTCCAGAGGAGACCACTGGCCCTGCTCTCCTGGGCAGCCTACATCCAGGCTCAATTCATGAAAACGATGCAGCATTTATTTCATGGTTTCCACCAACTGCTCACCTCTGTCTCTACCACCTGTCACCAGGACGCCAGGTCCGACGGCTGGAGGTGTCCCCCAGCTCAGGGAGAAGCAGTCAGAACAATGCCAGGGGACAGAGGGCTTATGTGACCGCCCACCCCGCCTGCCCCCACCACCCGGACCTGAGGACGTGTCCTGGGGACAGGCAGCCGGAGAAAACCACAAATTAAGAGACCTCATCAGCTGTCAGCCTCAGGCCTGAGCCAGCCACAGGATGGACACTTTTATTGTGTGTTCTCTTTGGAGAAAGAGGAGGAGAAAAAAAGTTTTGAGTCTCATGCCTTTTCTATATTTTAAAAACAAAACAAACAAACAAAAACACCTATGCCTTTGCTCTCTTTCTTGCCAGCTAATCTAGCTCCAGCTGGCTTGTTAGGCAGCAGGACTGAAGTCGCAAAAAGGGACCACGAGGGCTTCCCTGGTGGCGCAGTGGTTGGGAGTCCGCCTGCCGATGCAGGGGACGCGGGTTCGTGCTCCGGTCCGGGAAGATCCCACATGCCGCGGAGCGGCTGGGCCCGTGAGCCATGGCCGCTGAGCCTGCGCATCCAGAGCCTATGCTCCGCAACAGGAGAGGCCACAACAGTGAGAGGCCCACGTACGGCAAAAAAAGAGGACCACGAGCCTCGCCAGCCCTGCAGCAGGCCAGGGGTGCCCAGTTCCCCAGCCCCACACAGGCTGGCAGCGGGAGCAGGAGATTGTCACGCAGACGCGGCCCGGGCTGCAGGCTGAGGCGTTGATGTGACCGAGGAGGACCTCCTGCACCTCCTCCAGCAACAGACGCAGGTACAGGCTGCTGAGGGCGAGAATATTCAAGGAGGGAGTGAGTCTCCCTAGAGCAGAAAAGGTGACAGGGTAATAATCGTCATCTTTAATCAGTGACAGACAGAGCCAGGGCAGCTGCTTCCGAAATAAATGCTCCCACAGCGTTTATCCAGAGAGCTGGATGCCAAGCTGTTCATTTCGGGGTAGAATCAGTCCACCCCAAACTACAGACAGGTTGCCACCACTGTTACTCCAGGCCTCCCGCACCAGGCGCCTGGTGAAACCTCAGCCCAGTGGGATCAGAGAAACGGTTTTTGGGTTCATCCTGAAACAGCAGGGGCGGCCCTCTTTGCTGGTCCCCTTCTGGGGTCCTAGCTGTGCTGGGTTCACTTTGGCCTGAAATGGAACAGCCAACTCCTTGCCTTGGGGGCGGGGGGATGTTGCTCTTCAGTACTAACTGCGGAAGTCCCACTGCCCGTGTCGTAAGTCCCACTGCCCGTGTTGTTACCGATGATAATTCTGCAGCTTTAGCTCTTGCTGTACTTAACCCCCTCCTGTGCGGGGCTGGGATGAGAGGCCCTGCAGCCACAAGCAGCTTCTAGGGCTGCCCTGGATTGGGTGGAACAAGAGCGGTCCCTGTGCTGAGTCCCCCCAGGAAGAGTCTCCCCCACGATGCAGGACACTAGAGCTTAAAGTGGAGGCTGTGTCTCACCCTCCAGCTGCCCCCATCCTCCCCACCCAGGACAGGCGCAGCCCCCCAGACTTGAACCTGCATTGCCAGCACCCCTTCTTGCTCAGTCCCTTTGCTGCCCTGACTGCTCAGAAAAGTGCTTCTGGCAGAAGAGGGCATCTTTGTTACTGCAGCTCCGGTCACACTTAGGTTGCTGTTGCAAAGTGCCTGCCATTTCCTTTCATGGCGGTCCCTGTGGAGGGGAGTAGGGAGATGACACTCTCTGCAAAACCAATCCACGCCAAGCCTGGTTTATTTTTTTTACCTTAAAAAGTGCAGCAGGTACACACTACCTTCATGGAGACACAGCGTGACCAGGATCTAGTTCTTCCCACTTTGCCATGTAGAACTGGGCAGAGAGACAGAGCGAAAGGAATGTGGGGACAATTGCATTAGGCTCGGTCCCAACTTGGGGAGGCAGGGCAGTGAGGTGTCCACAGCTGGAGGCGCAAGGAAAAGCGGGTGCTGTGGACCCTGAGCGGGTATGGTTGGAAGCAAGCTGAGGTGGCGGGACGCCAAAGTAGGACTCAGGCTGCCACAGCCTGGCTGTGTGGCTTTGTTAAGTCACTTAACTTCTCTGGGCTTCATTTTCCTCTGTCCAATGAGATGGCTGGACTTGACCTCCTGTTTTCTTTCCAGCTCTAAAATCTAATTCGATGACTAGGAATAGACAGAAAACAAGGATTATTAGAAAGAACACATGAGGCTGCCTGCTTATTTCTTTAAATCTTGCTCTCCCAGTGTGATCTCTTCATTCGAATAATTAGGGATATCTGTTTAAGTTATTATGCTGGTCATTATAAAGAGCTCAACTTTCAAACAAATTTGTTCTCTTTATTATCTTTGATCTAGTAATTCCACTTCAAGGAGTCTGAACAAAGGGTGAGGCATTGAGACAAAGACTCATATACAAAGATGAGCCATTTATCCTGACTAGCAGAGATAAAAAGGCAAAAATAACCCCCCAAATGGATATAACCAAGATAAATTATGACATAGCCATTAAAATGTTTTCAATGATATTCTAAAACATTGGAAGTTATTCATAATATAAACACAAACACACCCACGTACATGACAGATGCTGCTAATAGTACGCAGCCTTCTTTTCCCCTTGGAGGTTGCATTCAGGCTCAGCATCCTTCTCAACACAGCCCTCTGAACAGCCGCTATCGATTACAGTGGGCATTCAGATGAAATCTACTAGTCATCTCAGTATAAGATCCTTCCGCTATAAGGATAACAGTCAAGGTCAGGAGGAAAAAGGGAGCTAAATGGAAGTTCAGTAGCTCAAATCAAGGAAGGTCAAATGCAAGGCGGGTGCAGGGTTATGATAGCCCATCAGTGGGGACCAGAGATGGTCTAGGATGAGGATGAGGCTGTTGGAAATTCAATACATTTCCTGCTGTGTTTCTCGGAACCCTAGGAGCAGAAAGTTGTGCTTTGGAGACAACAAATTTAAAAGGTCTTGGGTGTCCTTGTTTCCCCACTCCTGTAGGGGGCAGAGTGTCCTTCGAGGTATAGCTTCTCGAGAACACCAGGCTCCCAGGGCCAAGTGGATGAAGTGGAGGGCTTTTCTTAGTTGTTTGAGAATTGATAGACTTTTGGGGGAAACTCCTTCAGAAGGTTTGTCCCGGATCTGCAGTCACCACATGACCAAACATCGCTGTGATAACTCAGGGTGATCCCGAGGGTCTCTGGGCTGCCAAATGGGGGACCAATGGTCAGAAAAGGAAGCTAGCAAGAGCAATTTTCCTAGTCCCTCCTCACTGAGGACTGATGCTCTCAGGACGGGGAGATTAAGAGGCTGAGCCATGGAGATTTACGGAGCTCGCAGGGCAGGCAGAGGTACTCCTGCTGCTGGGGGACCCCTGGGCCCCAACGCCCGCATCTCAGATGAAGGAGCAACTTTTCCCTTCCCCCAACAGACACTCTCCACTACCCCTGTGAGACTGTTTGATTCCAAGGGCTGGATTTTCTAGATTAGGTCCTTTATTAACCCCAGGTTGGGAGGGGGGAAATGGGTGGAGACAAGAGGCTGCCTAGCATCTTCATCTCTTCTCTCCTGCCCTCCATAAATCCATTCCAAGTTGATGACATTTGCAGAGTGTATTTTCACGGGTCTCCATAATCCCTTCAGAATATTAAGGCTGCATTACTTTATCTTTGGTTACATTAACTTCAATTTTCCTTATGAGTTAGTATTTGGCTAAAAATTAATATAGTGAAGTTGAAAAGAATCTTATGATAGAAAAAAGACTAATTTCATCTCTGCTGCTCAGATCCCGGAGTACACCAGGGTTAATGTAATTAACTTACAATTTGAGCCCGGGTTGTGTACATACACTGAATCTCCCCGCTAGAAACGAGATTAGATTTTATTACTCTATATATCCTGGTTATCTTCACCGAGCCTGCTCGGTGCTGCAATGAAAACGCAGAACCATCTGGTACTGAGCCCATGCAGTTTATTTAAGGATTTAATTAAATGCTCTAAATGGAGAGCTTCTCTGAATTAACATTTTAAATGTGACTTATTGCAGGTTTAATATTGTCTTAATGCCAACCTGGGAAACTCCATCGTCAAGTTGTTGACGTTCAAATTGAATTCATTTGGGTGGCTCCAGGGGGACCCATTAATTAATCTAAACAACTAATGGGGATTGGTTCTGACTTTTGATGAAGATTATTTACTGAGACAATTTGCAATGAATAAAGAGTCACAGTAGGCAAATGCTTAATTGAATTCAAAAAAGTCTCATTGTGTTTAATATCAGGGATGCATCATGTGAGTAAGCTTTGAAATACCATGAAAGGGGAGATTGCTTCAATCTTCTTAGCTGTGCACTAATAACAAAGCAAACGGGTAATTACATTTTCCTGGGTAATTTGCTGCTTGCAAAAGGACAACAGGTCTGTCTGGCTAATCGCTTCCTTGGAAAGAAATTTCTGAAAGCATAAACTTTGCCCTTGGATGGCACGTGGCCCCACCGGTTGCCCGAAGGCAATGATGCCGACAGGTCTGGGCTGCACACAGCCGGATCCTCACCCTCCAGCTGTGAGGAACCTGCCTGGCTGGAAAAGCCGTCCTCCGCACCGCACCGCGAAGTCCCTAAGTAGCCACCGACTTTCCGCTGCTTTTCTGCCAGACACTTGAGTGTCTCAGGTGATTCCCGATGAACCAAGCAAGGAGGAGCTTGCCCACCCCACCTTGCTCTGGTTTTCACATTCTGGGTCCACACAAGGCAGACCTCTGCTTCCCGGAAATCGCAAGGTTGTCCCAGTACAACCAGTACAACCTCCATCCTGTCCATCCGTCGAGGCCCAGGGCAGCATCTCAAAATCACTCCGCTCACCGTGCTCTTTCCTTCAGTTTCTCAACGTGCAGCTCAGGACCGGCAGCACCGCTCACCGGGCGTGTTGGAAATGCGGACTCTCGGGCCCACCCTGCCCCACTGAATCAGAATCTACCTTAAACAAGAACCCCGGGGGACCATGTGCATGTCCTAATTGAGACCCCTGATCCATAGCGCTTTTTCTCTGGGGGTATATGCCGTCCGGTTGAATGAGCTTTTCTTCTCTCTGGCCCTCCTGGCGTCAGGTCCCTGGGACGAGGGCTCAGGGCTCTGCTTCTCTGGGATCTGCAGTGACACCAGGGACCACGGAGAGCCAGTGAAAACAATGGAAGCCATTGGTGGTTTCTCCCCAAATCTCTCTTCAACCTGGCCTGGCGGGGGGTCCTGAGAGCTCACTCTATTGCACTGGGCACCACAGAGACCCAAGCAGCCAAGGTCAGGGAGCACCTGCCCTCACCATGACCCCCTCTGAGCCCAGGGCTTGAGGAACACTTAGCAAATATCCATTGGGGTGAGCTTGCTGGTCATTACTATGGGATGGTCCTTCACATCCACATCCTGACGGATGCAAAGAGTCCTCGTGGGCCCCAGTTCTAGATGACGGCCTGTCTTCAAGAGAGGGGACTTGTGTCCCTGAGAAGGTCCCGCCACTCCAAGTCTTGCCACTCAGATCTCTCGCCTCCCAAATGCAGGTGTGTTGATGTTTTCATGGAAAGTACACCTGGGTTCTGATTTCATAAAGCCTGACCTAAGGTGATCTTTACCAAACAAACCCATGATGCAAAGGTGATCCATGCGACAGAGGTTTTATTTGATGAAATGATGCACCCCTGCCCGCCCCCCCCCCCCCCCCACCGCCAGAAGAAGCCTTCACATGCTTACATTTTGTTTCAGGCCACCAGTGGCTGAACTGAGAGCAGAAGGATATGGGGCATAAAGAGATAAATCAAAAGTGTTAAAAAGCCAACTGACAGCAAAGGAAACAAGAGAGAGAAAAAGCAACCTAAGAATAGGGGAGGATACTTGCAAACCACAGACCTGATAAGGGGTTAATTAATATCCATAATACACAAGGAGCTCCTACAACTCAACAGCAAGAAACAAAACAAAACAAAAAAACCCACAAATAGGGGCTTCCCTGGTGGCGCAGCGGTTGAGAGTCCGCCTGCCGATGCAGGGGACACAGGTTCACGCCCCGGTCCGGGAAGATCCCACATGCGGCGGAGCGGCTGGGCCCGTGAGCCATGGCCGCTAAGCCTGCACATCCGGAGCCTGTGCTCCGCAACAGGAGAGTCCATAACAGTGAGAGGCCTGCGTACCGCAAAAAAAAAAAAAAAAAAGAAAAACCCCACAAATAGCCCAATTAAAAAAATGGGCAAATGACCTGAACAGACATTTCTTCAATGAAGACATACAAGCAACCAACGGGGACATGAAAATGTGCTCAACATCACTAATCATCAGGGAAACGCAGATCAAAACCACAATGAGCTACCACATCACACCTGTCAGGACGGCCACTTTAAAAAAGAAAGAATAGATAACAAGTGTTAGTGAGGATGCGGGGAAATTGGAACCTCTGTTCACCGTTGCACCCACCATGGAAAACAGTATGGCGGTTCCTCAAAAAATTAAAAATTAAACTACCAGCAATCCTACTTATGGAAATTAATCTGAAAGAATTGAAATCAGGACCTCGAAGAGATAGTTGCACTCCTGTGTTCACTGCAGCATTGTTCACAATAGCCAAGATGTGGAAGCAACCTAAATGTCCATTGATGTATGAATGGATAAAGAAGATATGGTCTACTTACACAAGAAATATTACCTGTTCAGCCTTAAGAAGAAAGGGAGTTAAGATACATGCTACCACATGGATGAACCTTGAGGACATTAGTTGGAGTGAAATAAGCCAGCTTCAGAAGAACAAATACTGTGTGATTCCACTTATATGAGGGATCTAGAGTAATCAAGCTCATAGAAGCAGACAGTCGCATGGTGGTTGCCAGGGGCTGAGAAGAGAGGGGGAATGGAGAGTCGCTGATCAAATAGTATAACGTTTCAGTTGTGCAAGATGAAAAAGTTCTAGACATCCACTGTACAACTACTGTGCTTATAGTTAACAATAATATACAGTACACTTAAAAATTTGTTAAGAGGGTAAAAGAAAGAAGCCAATTGATAATAGTATTGCACCCATGTCAGTTGCTTAGTTTTAGTGAATGCGCCATGGTTACTGTAAGATGTGAACAGGAGAGATGCTGATGAAGGGCGTGTTTTGAACTAGATCATTCTTTGTCGTGGGGGCTGCCCTGTGCACGGCAGGGTGTTGAGCAGCAGCCCTGACTTCTACCCACTAGATGCCAGAAGTACCCCCACCCCCCAGATGTGACAATGAAGAATGTCTCCTTACCCCGCCAAATGCCCCGTGAGGGACATCGCTGGTCAACAGAAACTCTCTGTACTATCTTGACACCATTCTATAAATCTAAAATTATTTCAAAATAAAAAAGTTTATATCATAACACCAAAGGTATGATCCATGAGAGAAATAATTAAGAAGCTGGGTTTCATTACAATTTAAAACTTCTGCTCTGTGAAAGACAATGTCAAGAGAATGAGAAGACAGTCTATAGATTGGGAGATAAAAATTTGCCAAAGACACATCTGATAAGGGACTGTAACCCAAAGTAAAGAAAGAACACTTAAAATTCAACGATTAAAGAAAACAACAATCCAACTTAGAAAAGGGCCAAAGACCTTAACAGACACCTCATCAAAGGAGATAGACATACAGATGGCAAAGAAACATATGAAAAGATGCTCCACAGCATATTTCATCAGAAGAAGGCAAAAATAACAATGAGGTCTATACACCTATTAGAGTGGCCAAATCCAAAACGCTGACAGCATCAAATGCTGGTCAAGATGTGGAGCAACAGGAACTCTCATTCATTGCTGGTGGGAATGCAAAACGGTACAACCACTTTGGAAGGTGGGCAATTTCTTACAAAACAAAGTATACTCGTACCATCTAGCAATCGTGCTTTTTGGTATTTACCCAAAGGGACTGAAAACTTATGTCCACACACAAACCTGCCCACAGATGTTTGTAACAACGTATTCATAATTGCCAAAACGCGGACACCATCAAGATGTCCTTCAATAGGTGAATGGCTAAACTGTAGCACAGCCAGACACTGGAATATTATTTGGCACTAAAGAGAAATGAGCCATCAAGCCATGAAAAGACACGGCAGAAACTTACATGCATATTACTAAGTGGAAGAAGCCAATACGAGAAGCCTACATACTGTATGATTCATTCTGCAAAAGGCAGCTCTTTCTTTATGGAGACAGCAAAAAGGTCAGTGGTTGGCCAGGGTTAGCTCATCTTGGAACCCTGTTTTCCAGAAAATACCTATTGGTATCCCACTGAACTTGGGTTTCACATAGTACATCTTGGGAAACACTGTTCTAGACCAGTAGTTCTGAACCAGGGACGATTTGCCCCCAGGGAACATCTGGCAATATCTGAGGAGCTTTTTCGTTGTCACGGCTGTGGGTGAGGGGGTGCCATGGCACGAAGTGGGAGGGGACCAGGGATGCTCTCAACATCCTACCGTATACAGAGCAATCCCCACTATGCAGAACCATCTGGTCCCAAAGGTCAACAATGCCACCGTTGAGAACCCCTGCCCCGAGGATCAAGGGAGTATTTGCACTTGGGCTGCAATAAATTCTGCCGACATAACTGCTTATAAAGAAGAGTCCCCACGGCCCGAGTGTCGTTTATCCACAGCAACTGGCTTTGGGGGTTCCCTTTTAGCAGAGGTGGCTGTGACGGGCATGATGGAAAGAAGGGGAATCGGCCTGATAGGGCTTTGGAAACCAACGCCAAGTCCAAGCTCTTGCAAAGCAGGGCTGCGAAGGGTCCTGAAAAGTTAGAGGCGTGACTGGGGAGCAGAGGGAGAGTCAGCGGGCGGGAAATTTGACTCTGCAGGCTGACACCCATTATTTTGTTTATGAAAGGGATTTCATTTGTCCCACTCTTATTCACAGGTGTATGGACCCAAAATGCAATAGCAGAGGGGAAATACAGAACAGATGTGAGACCACAGGAAACCCTGAGCAGATCTTTGCTCTCTCCACAGGACCTGCTAGCAGGTCCACGAGAGCCCGGTAGAGAGCCCAGCCGAGGGCCTCCCCGCCCCTGAGGGCGTAGGTGGTCCACGCGCCGCGGAGCGCGGGCCCTGCCAGACGAGCACCTCTCCCATTTCCCTCCCGTGACAGCCCCGTTCCAGTGCATTAAAAGGAAGCTTTGCGTGAACTTCGGTTTTACTACATTTATCTCATTGCCAACCTTCAAAATGCCAAACGCTGCCACTTGCCCCGGGGGAAGTAATTTCATCTCTTACCCTGAATGTCACCCCAGAAACTCACTTCAAACGCCACTGACTGATTGGTTTCTCCTCCTTCAGCACCGACTCGAATGCCAGGCGTCAGAGACAAAGGGACTCACCTCTGCCTCTCTGCGCTTTTGGCTTTTCCTTTACTATTAAAATCACGAGCTGCCGCTTCCCCGTCCTGAAAGAGACGTGGAAAATAATTTATTCGCAGAAAAAGCTTAACTATGATACATCCTCATTATAAAATAGTATGCGACCACTAAAAAAAAAGGCATTGAAGCCTATTTAAGGAAATGGAAAAATGCTCACATTAGGATGTTAGCTGAAAAAAAAAAAGCAGAATACGATATGATCTCAAGTTTGTAAAAATAAACAGGGAGAGAGTGAGAAAAAAGAAAGCATAGAACAAAAAAAACAAAAAAACATTATCTCTTATCTCCAGACAGAAAAAGTATAATTTGTTTACTTTTTTGCACTGTTCTACATTTTCCAATTTTTCCACATGTGTTACTTGGATAATATGTAACTAAAAGATCATTTTAAAAAGAAAACTTAACATTGTAAATCAACTGTACCCCAATAAAAATTAAAAAAGAAAAAAAAAGAAAGCTTAAATCCTCTCTTTCTCTTCAGGCTTAGAGCAATGATGCTTTTATAAGTTATATCCCCACAAGAAGAGCCCAGCTACCTTCTCCCCTAATTTATCACAAAGAACCTCCCCCAGATTAGCCCACAAAGGACATCTTCACGGGACTTCTTTCTGCTAGTAGGAGTGGGCAGAAGGGGCCACTTGGGAGAACACACATGGTTCACTGCCGCAAAGCCAGGGGCACAAAAGTACTTTAATGGCACAAACCCATTTCAATGACAGAATAAGAGCCCCATCCCACCAACTTTGACACCTATAGAGTCTTCCAGAACCCAGCCAGCCCTGCAAGATGCTCCCCAGGTCCAGGAGCATGTCCTAGACCTGATACCAGAGCTCAACAGGCAGGGAGAACGTATCTGGGTGTCCCAGTTCACGGAGTCCCCCTGAGAGATAAGTTCCCTGCCCGGGGGGCGAGGGGGGGGGCGGGCAGGGTCGAGGGGGGCGGGGCCTGGCCATGGAGAGCTGGATGAGCCAAAGACGGCCCAGATCAGAAAGAAAGAGGTTGCTGTGAGCCACCTCCCTTCAGTCCCAGATCTTGGACTGAGAGTACCGGAAATCCACCTGCTGTTTGCTCACCACCCTTGTCGCTTCGCACACCCGTTGGGGAGAGGGCGGATTCCAAGAGCGTTTCCCCAGCTCCAATCACCCAGCCCCTACTTATTGGGCACCTACAACCGTGTGGTGCGTACGTGCTGCGTGCTGGTATATGAAATACCCAGTCACTGCCTTTCTTTAACACAGCACTCCTCACACCGGACCGGCCTCAGCATCTCCCAGGGGGCTCGTTAAAACACAGGGGACCGAGCCCACCTCCAGTTTCCCATTCAGCAAGCCTGGAGGGAGGACCCCCAATCTGCATTTGTAACGAGTCCCCAGGCAGTGTGCTGCTGCTGCTGGTCGGGGACCCCACTTGGAGAACCACTGAAGAAATCCCAGTCCTCCAGGAAATCTTAGACTTGGACGGAGCGGGCAGGAGGAGGGCGTGCGCCCAAGCCTTTGTTTCTCGGGGACATGTGTGCCCAGAGCTGGAGAATCTGCCCAGCCCCAGCCGTCTCCTTGGCAGCCAGGTTGGCTGCGACTCATTGGAATTCAGGCTGCTCGTAAACACCTGCAGGTTTTGAGATTTTGCTGAGGTCCAGGGCTT
This sequence comes from Grampus griseus, assembly GCF_964374135.1. NCBI lineage: Eukaryota > Metazoa > Chordata > Mammalia > Artiodactyla > Delphinidae > Grampus > Grampus griseus. The sequence goes on along the minus strand of NC_139014.1, from coordinate 8,656,765 downwards.
CGGGATTTTGCTTGGGGAATTTATCAGAGCTAAGTCCGTTGTAGGTAAAAAGAGGTGAGTGTGTGTGGTGGGGAGGCAGCAGGGGATCCGTGAAGATTAGTAAATTATTCACACATCTCTTTCTACCAGGACGAAAGCTCACCTTCCACTCAAGAATGCTTATCAACACCCTTAGATTTTTCATCCATTTTTAACGGAGGTAGAAAAAATATACATAATAATTTTTAATTAAGAAATTAAGCCATCCCCTTCCTAAATATTAGTTCCGCATTTATGGCCTCCAGGAGGGGGGAAGGGAGAGTCCAACCTTCGCAGGAAAATGGTTTTCATCATCCACAAAATCCGATGCCCAAAATAGCCCCACTGTTGCCCTGGCAACTAGCATTTGCCCCCCCCTTCTCCTCCCCCACCTCGCCCCATCCCTTTGCATATTGCTGCATATTTCTATCCCTCTTCCCAGGCACAGTTCATAAACAGGATGGCATAATAAAGAATGTTATCACCAATGACTTACAGCCCAGCTGCGCCCAGCGAGATAGGAAGTGGCAAGCAAATACAATTTCATGCAGTGAGAGTAACAGATTGATTGGGTGCCCTTCAAATGCGATGCCGCTTCTTTAAGTCAGTCCAAATTCAGAAATAAAGTTGGTCTCGCCCTGTTCCTGGCCGAGATAGACAATACGCGCAGGGATAATGCCTGGGGGTCTCATTAGGACTGGAACGATCTAGCCCCGAGACAGGGATTATTCCAACAGTCTCTCAGCCCCTCTCCCTCGCTTCCCCTCCTCTCTCTGTCAAAGGGCCAAGGCCCGGGAATGTGGGCCTTTCTGAATTAATTATCCTCTCTTGCCATGGATAACTCAGGCTCCGATGCCAGGGGCAGAGGGGGTGGGGCGGGGGTTGCAGCAGATGAAGATAAGGTACGATTTTCCTCCGTATCCGTACCTGGGTCTTCCAGCTTGCGGGATAGCAGCGTCCCTTGTAGCCTCTCTCTCTTCACTGGTTAATGCAGGGAGAGTGGGCTCTTAGCACGACCCTCAAGAGCCACTTCTGTTCTGAGAGGCTTCTTTGAGGCCTGGGAGTTGGGGACCTGCCTCTCCCTCCCGCCACGCAGGGATGTAGTGGAGGAAAGAGGGAGTCCCCAGGGTACCAGGAGCCACTTGAAAAGACTGTAATAGGGGACAGGCAGTCTCGGCAGTCCCGAGATGGGGGTGATGATGGGAGCCGGTGGGGGGGCGGGGGGGAGGGAGTCAGGCATCCAGGGTGGATCAGGGCCTGCAGGTGCCAGCAGTTCAGTGACCTCTGCCTCCTGGACCCGCCCAGCCCCCACTGAGGACCTGCGGTTCCCCCTGGACCCTCAGGCGGAGCTGGCTCAGAACTCCAGGCCATCCTGGGACCAAGCCAGAAGGAGACCTCTGAGGAATGTTCCGAGGGCAGGGGCGATGAGCAGGCGAGAAAACGGCCACCGTCCCTCCAGGAGAGCTTAGGGGCTGCCTGGGACCCAAGCACCATCAAGACACCATTTACAGAGCCTGCCTGTGGGCCAGCCCTCTACCAGCTCCAGGGAGGGAACCAGGTAAAGCGGGCCACCCTCCTGGAGCCCACAGACGGGAAGAGACAGCGGCACTGCAGTCCCCGGCTGGCCGAGCATGTGTCCCATGTGCCCAGCTTCCTGGAGTCATTCTCCTTGGCCCGCTGCCAGCACCCTCACCTTACTGGTTCTCACTGGCGGGGCTGGCGGAAAGGTCTGGCAGGTGCTGGTATGTGCGTGGGGTCGTGGGGGGCGATTAGCTGTGCAGGAGATGAGTAGGGTTGGGGAGCTCGCCACTTTGCGTCCCCCTGGGTTCTTGGTTCTGTCCAGCCTGGGTCCCAAGATTCTCCCAAGGGAACGTTTATCTATTACCTGACACCCTCCCCAAACCGCCACTACTGAGGTGCAGGAAGCAAGAAATTCTGAGGAGAAAGCAGCCGACTCTTCGCGCATTCACGGCAGCTCCCCCTGAGTCAGCCTCGCTCTTTGAGGCTACTTCTCAGGGCCCCGCTTGCAATTTTTTATATGTGTATTTTTAATTGAGATGAATTTTACGTAACGTAAAGTTAACCGTTTTAAAGTGAACAAGCAATTCAGTGGTTTTTGGTACATTCACAGTGGTGTGCAACCCCTACCTCTATGTAGTTCCAGAACATTTGTATCACCCAAAGGAACTGCACCTACTCATTAAGCAGTTACTTCCCCTCCCCCCCTGCCCCCCCCCCCCCCCCCAGTCGCTGGCAACCACCAACCTGCTTTCTGTCTCTGCGGATTTCCCTGTTCCGGGTATTTCACATAAATGGAATCACACTGATTTCTTTGACTTAGGATAATGTTTCTGAGCTTTACCATGTATCAGAACTCTATCCCTTCTTTATGGCTGGATACCATTCCATTATGTGGATGGACCACTTTTTGTTCATCCATTCATCTGTTGACAGACACTTGGATTGTTTCCACCTTTTTTGGCTTTTGTGAATAGTGCTGCTATGAACAGACACATATATGTATTTGTTTGAATACATTTCTTTTGTTCTCTTGGGCATGTATCTAGGAGTGGAATTTCTGGGTCCTAGGGTAATTCTGTGTTAAACTTTGTGAGAAACCACCAAACTATTTTCCAAAGCAGCCGCACCATTTTCCATCCCTGCCAGCAATGTGAAAGTGTTCCAATGTCTCAGCATCCCGGTCAACCCTCGCTATTATCTGTCTTGACTCTAGTCGTCCTAATGGGTGTGAGGTGGGTGGTTTTGATGTGCATTTCTCTGATGATTAATGACGTTGTGCATCTTTTCATGTGCTCACCGGTCCCCACTTGGATGTGATATTGGTTTCTCTTTTTTTCCTCCTTTGTAAAGAAGAAGTGTGGTTTTTCAATAAAGATTTTCACTCACAGGGTCAAGAACTACAAACTGGACCCTGGGGCACATGTGGCCCAGACCAGGGTCCATCGAAGAGAGAGAACTTTCTGCCTCTTTCCTCAGACCTTCCTGATCACAGAACCAGGACAGAGAACTGTAAACAGAAGACCTGAAGGTTTTGAAAAAGACTTAGCATCAAATTCTCTGCTGTTCCAGGAACCTCTTAAACCTCCCACTCATGAGTGTGAGAAGACACATCCTTGTTTTCTTCCAAGCTGAAAGGAAGTTTCTAGAGAGGAAGTTCCTTTTCATCTTTTTTACATGCAGAAGGAGGTTTGTAAATTCTATTTATCTTTCTCACCTTGATTACATTTCTAAGAAAAGCAAAACCAAATCAACTTTGTATTCTACAGATGATGAGGGTCTTTGTAGAACAGAAAGTTCATTATTAATTTTTCCCTCTCCTAAAACCTTACACTCTGACACCATAAAACATCTCCACAGGCCATCGGATGATCGGGCCCCATAATCTATGGGAACATTAAATGGAGGAAAATCGTGCTGAAAAATGACACTGGGTCTCTGCCCCTTCCCCCCTCGGTGGGGGGGGGGGGCTTCACTGCTCTGTGTTTTTGTCATCCCAGGTCAGACACCTGCCTCCTCTTTGTCATTCTGCAACGTGAAAAATGCCCCTGCACCTGACTCCCAGGGTCTTGCCTGCTGGCCAACACAGCCTCGCGGCTGGGCTTTGTCCCAGGCAAGAGTCTGGTGAGGACAGCTTGTCCCCTCCATCTTGCATCCTATGAAGGCGCATCAGTCAGAGATTTCACTCCAGCCCAGTGTCGGACAGGGGTGAAAGGGCTCATTTGAGTGGGTGGGCCACCCAGCTGCTTCCTGACCTTGAGCCCGTTATTTTTTTTATTTTTAGTTTTGGCCACTCCACACCACGCGGCATGCGGGATCTTAGTTCCCCAACCAGGGATCGAACCCGCGCCCCCTACAGTGGAAGGACGGAGTCGTAACCACTGGACCGCCAGGGAAGTCCCCTTGGGCCCGTTATTAAAACAGGCAGGCAGGGGCTTCCCTGGTGGCGCAGTGGTTGAGAGTCCGCCTGCCGATGCAGGGGACACGGGTTCGTGCCCCGGTCCGGGAGGATCCCACATGCCACGGAGCGGCTGGGCCCGTGAGCCATGGCCACTGAGCCTGCGCGTCCGGAGCTTGTGCTCCGCAACGGGAGAGGCCACAGCAGTGAGAGGCCCGCGTACCGCAAAAAAAAAAAAAAAAAAACAAAAAAAAAACAGGCAGGCAATCCAAGACACAGTCACACCCCCTCGTTTCTGCTAAAATGAGCCCCTTCACCCCCAGAACTGAGAGCATGTTTCCCTGCCACACTCCCCCGTGGGACACAGCTCATTTGCGCTGCTGCGATGACAGGTGAGGGTCCGGGTACTGAGGACGGGGCACAGGAGGAAGAGAGGGTGGCCAGACCAACCCCTCGGCTCCATCACAGAGGACCTACTACACGCCCAGCACCGTGCTAGGTACCAAGGGGAGGCTGTGCCAAGACTCCTGGAAAGCAACAGTAATTTATAAGGTGCCTACTCTGTGCCGGCACGGTTATGCACGTCCCTGTGTGTCCTGATTGAATTTCAGCAAATAGTAATACGACGCACACGTGAGAAAGCTAGAGAAAAAAAGAGGCGGAGCAGAGAAGCAACGAGCGAAACTGACATCAGAGGCTGGGCTGCCCCACGGTGATGGTCATGGTCGTTATAAGGACAATACTCTTGGATAACATGCGCCTTGCACTTGCTGTGTGCCAGGCACGGCTCTGCTTCGTCTGTGTTGTCTCACTTAAGGCCAACAGGAACCGATCAGATAGATACCACGGTTAACACTGACTGTGTGGGTGATGCCACGGAGCACAGTTTTGAGAATCTGTCCAGAGTCACAGAGATCGCAAGGGAGTGAGCTGAGATTTGAGCTCCAGAGCCTGAGTTTTTAACTATGAAACTACTATTCCTTCTGATGGATTGAGGAGAGGAAGTAGGGAGGGAAGAAGGAAAGAAGGAGTTCGCAGCCCGAGGACCGACCGTTTCCAAGGTGACCTCAGACCACATGGCATCAACAGGCACTGCCGGTCACGGGGTCCCGTCCAGCAGCCGTGGTGGGAGGGACGGGCCTGGCCTTCGAGAAGAAGCTCTGGCTGGTGACGGGGGCCATGGTCATCTCTACGTGGCCACAGCTGGTCCCAAAACCTGTTCTGACAACCCACACTTAGCCTGACGTCAGCATCTCAGGAAAGGAGAGCTGGGAAGGAGGTGGACCAGAGGCCTCCGGAGAAAGGTGGACACGGGCCCGAGCCTCGGACTGCAGCCCCCAGCCGTCATCACTGTGAGTCTCGGACACTGGTCAGCAGGACAGGCTACCCGGAGGAGCCACACGTGAGGGCATGGGGGGGGCATGAGGATTCAAATAGACGTGCCTGGTCCCGCCAGCCATCCAGGACCTTAGCAGGCACTGCTAGTGACGGCAAACTGTTTTGGGTCCTTAGGGGGTAAAACTAAACCTTAGCAAGGTCCCAGGCTGCAGGGCGAGGGCTGTGGTGGCCCCAGGGATGGGCCAGCTGCCTGTCCCAGAGGCTTTGGCCAAATAAACAGCCACCTTGCAGGTCCCCGGAAAGGCCACGTGACCACACAGGGCAGATGTCATCGATGCTGTTGGAAAGGCACACAATGTCTTGGGGTCAAAGAAGGGAGGGGCTCTCCATGGCGGAGGAGGACGGGAAGGACCCACAGGACAGTGTATTTGCAGAGGGCTGTTGGGAAAGCCCAGGACTTCCACAGACCAAAAGGCAGGGGGTGGAGGATACTGTGAGGGGAAGCCACAGCCTAAGCAAGACCCAGGAGATGGGCACACGTCCGCTACCTTGCCGGGGGGCTCACTGGGCCCTGGCTTCTCGCCAGGGTGTGGGGCGGGCGGAGAAGGGCGGGGGCACCAGATGGAACAGGGGTGGGGCCAGTTCGTGGAAGGGGTAACCTCAAATGCAAGGCGGAGGGGCTAGCACTTGGTTCTGACCTCTGCCTCACACCCGCGGGGGTCATCAGCCTGACCTGGAAGGAAACCCCTGACCTCTCCCTGCCTCTTGGGCCGGAAGCACAAGACGCCCACACCCGTGACCTGGTGACCAGCAGCCCTGCGGTTGAGGTCAGGCGGCAGGGCTGTCACCCTCCTGTGCCCTGGGGGAGCATTGGACCCTGAGCCCCAGTGCCACGTGGGCTTCCTAGGTTCCCCTGGATCCTGGGCCTGGAGGAACCCGTCCCCTGGAGGTACCCCGAGCATATGTGTAAACAGCCTCCTGGACATAACCTTTCGTCTGCCTGGTCTCCTCCTTCCTCGGGCCTGATCCATTTCTGGCTGCATCCAACTCTTTTCCTGGGACACAAAGGTGCAGTGGTTGCTGGAGGTGGCTCAGACCATTATGAGAGCTGGATCTGTACATCTCTTCCCAACTCCACCATCAGTGAAGTCCTATTCCTAAGCTTGAAATTGGCTGTGGTGGGAGTATTTACACCAGAGGAATTGGCAAACGTCAAGGCTTCCCCCCCGGCCCTGCCGAGAGCCAGTTGTTAGAGACTTAGCAACACGCCACCACACATACAGGATGCTAGCGAGCTTCCCACTGTGCCAGACTCAGGGTGAGCAGAGCTGCTGATCTGGCGGGGCAAGGGAGAGACCCTCGGGCTGGGTCAGAGGGTCTTCCCAGAGAAATGGTGTTTTGCAATCAGCCTGCATCTTTTTCATGGAAGAGCTTTGCAGGTTCTGGTAATTCTTTCCTGTATAATATTCTGAGTCCCTGGAAGGCACTAACTGTGCCACTTTACTTCCCTGGACCTTCACCCCCATGTCCACAAAAGGGAAGACAGGCAGCTATACGAGTCCTTCTCAAACCTTAGCGTGCATGTGAAACACCTGGGCAACTTGCTAAATAAAAATGCAGATTCCCAGACCAACCTCAACTAACAAAATCCAACTCTTGGGAATTCCTTGGCAGTCCAGTGGTTAGGACTCCGTGCTTCCACTTTAGGGCGCCTAGGTTCCATCCCTGCTTGGAGAACTAAGATCCCGCAAGCCACGCAGCATGGCAAAAAAAAAAAAAAAAAAAAAAATCCAATTCTCAGGAGGTGAGGCTGGGAATCTGCATTGAGTCCAAGCCCGGGACTCTCAAAACCACTTTGGGAAACGCCAGGCAGCCAGGCCTACGTGTCCCACCCCCCAGATCTCAGGGGAGTGATGACATGACCTGCTAGTTGGGCATCCATGTGTATATTTGTTTTCTCTGCCCACAGACGCCAAAAGTGCAACAGCTGCCTGCAGGAATTTGAGCATCTTTGGCGTTCAGAGGAGCAATGGCTTCTAAGATCCCCTCCAGCCTGCTGCTCAAAGATGTCGTGACTAATTGTCACCATGCCCTTAGGATGCCACTAGCCACTCACGGGGGCTTCATGAGGACTTGTTGGCTCGTGTACCATATGTAAAACACTTGGAAGGAACAAATAATTCCCACACAAACAGCAAAAGGGGAGGCAATTTTCGTCAGCCAAGACACCATAAATCTTTATATGTTTTATGAATCTCACTTACATTTCTTGTCTGACTTGTGCATAAAACTGCTCCAGATTTATACAGCCAGCTGCATGTCATTCCCTTCCCCAGTGGGCTCTATATCTTGATGACCTTTTAGAAACCAATGACTGCTTTTCTGTTGTTATCCATAATTGGAAAAGCACTGGAGATAAGAAAATTTATGGCAATGAATGATCTACCTGAGCAAAGCTATAAAGAACGCTGGATATCTAAAAGAGGGCAGAGGGGACGGCCCGCTCTCCCTGCTTATCAAGTGTTATCTCCGCCAGCCAGGATCCTCTACAGCCGCGGAACCCACGGCACCCACAGCAGGCTCCGGAAGCCCAATGGGACTCATGCAGGGGTGGTCCAGGCACTCCCGCTAGAGACAGTGGTCCAGGAGCAATTCTATTTTCCGTAAGTGGAAGTCAAGAGATACAGTCTTCCCCCATCCAATTTCACTCCCATTTCCACACTGATATAGACTGTGTTTCCATGGCATTAAGAAATGGGCAAAAAGGGCAGAAATCTAAATAGACATTTCTCCAAAGAAGACCTACAGGTGGCTTACAAGCACATGAAAAGATGCTTCATATCGCTAATGATCAGAGAAATGCAAGTCAAAATTACAATGAGGTATCACCTCACACCGGTCAGAATGGACATCACCAAAAATCTCCGAGGAATAAATACTGGAGAGGGTGTGGAGAAAAGGGAACCCTCCTACACTGTTGGTGAGAATGTAAATTGGTGCAGCCACTATGGAGAACAGTATGGAGATTCCTTAAAAAACTAAAAACAGAGCTACCATATGACCCAGCAATCCCACTCCTGGGCATATATCCAGAAAAGATGAAAACTGTAATTTGAAAAGATACATGCACCCCAGTGTTCATGGCAGCCCTATTTACAATAGCCAAGACACGGAATCCACCCGTGTCCATCAACAGAGGAATGGATAAAGAAGATGTGGTGTATATATATATATACAATGGAATATTACTCAATCATAGAAAAGAATGAAATAATGCCATTTGCAACAACTTGAATGGACCTAGAGATTATCATACTAAGTGAAGTCTGTCAGAAAAAGACAAATATTACGATATTATTATATGTGGAACCTAAAAAATGATACAAATGTACTTATTTACAAAACAGAAGCAGACTCACAGACATAGAAAACAAATTTATGGTTACCAAAGGGGAAAGGTGGGAGGAGGGATAAATTAGGAGTATGGGATTAACAGATACACACCACTACCTATAAAATAGGTAAACAAGCGTTTATTGTATAGCACAGGAATCTATAGTCAGTATCTTATACTAACCTATAATGGGAAAGAATCTGAAAAAAGAATATATATATATATATATATATATATATATATATATATATATATATATATATATAAAACTGAATCACTTTGCTGTATACCTGAAACTAACAAAACATTGTAAATCAACTATAATTCAATTCTTAAAAATGGGCAAAAACTGAGGGGTCTGAGAGAGGGGGTGGGAGGATCACATCTCCTTGCTCCCATTAGTTTCCTGTTGGTTTACTGAGGACCTACTATGTGCCTCATGCTGTTCTGTAGGCTGGAGACCTCAGTGAACAGAAAATTCTGACATGTGCTATAACATGGATGAACCTTGAAGACCTTAAGCTAAGTGAAATAAGCCAGGAACAAAAGGGCAAATACTGTATGATTCACTTATATGAGGTGCCCAGAATAATCAAATTCACAGAGACAGAAAGTAGAACAGAGCTTACCAGGGCTGGGGGAGGCGGATAGGGAGGGGAGTCAGTGTTTAATGGGGAGAGAGTTTCCATTTGGGAGATGCAAAGTCCTGGAGATGGATGGGGGTGATGGTCGCATAACAATGTAAATATACTTAATGCCGCTGAACTATACCTTTTTAAATGGTTAAAATAGTAAATTTTATATTATGTGTATTTTACCACAATAAAAAATTAAATAACACAAATTCAATAACATCACTTAGCCCCGTCCTGCAGTGCCTGCCCAGGAGGACACTTGGAAGGAAACCCAAACTCCTTCTGCTGGAGGACAAAACCTCAGAGACCTGGCCCAACCCCGCCCATTTCCTCTCCTGCTTCTCTCGCCTCCCCCACCTGCTCCACCCCAGAGACTTCTTTTTGTCCCTTGAATGTGCCAAGCTTGTCCCTACCTTGCATTTGCTGTTTTGCATTTGCTGTTCCCTCTACCTGGAAAGTTCTTCACAGGGTTGGCTTCTTGTTACTCAAATTTCAGTTTAAATGTCACCTCCTCAGAGAGGCCCTCCCTGACTACCCTATATAAAGTAGCCCCACCCCTGCCACTTTCTAGCCCATCACCCTATTTTAACTGCACAGAACACATTTCTCTACCGGATAGTTTTCTTTTTGTAACTGATTTTTTATTGAGGTATAGTTGATTTACAATATTATATAAGTTTCAGGTGTACAACATAGTGATTCACAATTTTTAAAGATTATATTCCATTTATAGTTATTATAAAATATTGGCTATAGTCCCTGTTCTGTACAATATATCCTTGTAGTTTGTTTATTTTCTACATAATAGTTTGTACCTCTTAATCCCCATCCCCTATCTTGCCCCTCCTCCTTCCCTCTCTCCACTGGGAATGACTAGTTTGTTCTCTGGGTCTGTGAGTCTGGGTTTTTTTGGTTATATTCACTAGTCTGTTGTATTTTTAGATTTAGATATAAGTGATATCATACAGTATTCATCTTTCTCAGTCTGACTCATCTCACTTAGCATAATACCTTCCAAGTTCATCCATGTTGCTGCAAATGGCATTATTTCATTCTTTTTTATGACAGTAATATTCCATTGTGTATATATATATACCACATATATGTGGTATATATATATACCACATCTTCTTTATCCATTCATCTGTCGATGGACACTTAGGTTGCTTCTATATCTTGGCTATTGTAAATAATGCTGCTATGAGCATTGGGGTGGGATATTTCTTACTGTGTGTTTCTTTTCTGTCTTCGCCAATCGGCATAGATGCTCCACGAGAGCAGAAACTGTGCCTGTCTGGCTGACAGTGCTTGGCACAAATCCAACAGAATTTGGAAGGGGGGATGGAAGGGAAGAAGGTGCTCAGAAATCACACACCTACACGCGGCTGTGGTCAGGGTCACGGTCAGGGTCCGGGAAGCTGGCCGGGAGATGGAGTTTTATGTGCTGGGTCTCGGACCTCGGAGCTTCCCGGCAGCCCTAGTGAAGGCTCAGCCGGCCCTCCATCCTAGGAGCTTGAGCTGGGCGGCCCCCCAGAGTTTCTCAGCTGAGTCAAGGTGGCCTGGACTTTGTTCCCCTATGCTGGCCAGGACTGGGATACAGACTGCCCCAGGTAGGCCCGGGCCTTTGCAGAGGCTACTCTCCAGCTGAAGGCAAGTCCAGGAGAAAGGATCAGCTGAGAGCCTGAGCGGGGGAATGAGCCCCCAGCCCCCCCGGGGCCTGGGCCGCAGCATCTACTATACAAACCCACGTTCCCTGCAGTTATCTCCCCATCGTGGGGAGGACAGCCTCTTCCCAAATATTTACTGCTATGGAGGCTTTCTGCCTGAGGCATGCAATGCAGTGAGGGACTGAGGGAGGGGGGTAAGGGATGGGGGGGGCAGGGTGGCTGCAGAGACCCCTCCTGTGCAAGTCTCACTGCCTGCCCCCCCCCCACCAGAGGATGCAGCTCTGGACCAAAGCCCCCAGAGGAGCGGGGATTCTTCCAGAGTCTGACCTGTTTCATCTCCGCACCAGCAGGAGCCATTTTCCCATCCAAGAGCCCATAAACCTCCTCCTCAATCTGCTACCTCAGCAGATGCCAGCCCTGTTTATCTCCCTTCCCTAGGGGGTGGGCATTTCTGACCATCCCTTTGTGGGGTCTGAGCCTGGGGTGGGGATGCACAGGGGGCAGTAGGGAGAGCACGGGGCGGGGGGTGGGGGGGGTTGGTCAGTGACAGCTCTCTGTGGCACTTGATTTTCCAGTGGGGAGTGTGTGTGCATGCATGTGTGTGTGCGCGTGCGTGCGTGTGTGTGCACGTGTGTCGCTGCGGAATGCTGCCAGAGCAATTTGGTTTCCAAGGAAACGGTGTGAAGGTGCACAGGCTGTTGCCCACGCTCAGCGAGTGAGAAATGCATTTCTTGGTAGCCCCGGCTCCCAGCTGGAGCCCAGCCAATTACTGCCCACTTGGCGCAGCCGAACATGGAGGGGCCGGCCTACAGCGGAGCCGGAGAGGGGCCAGGGGCCGGGGAGCACTAAACCCCCCCACCCCGGGGAGAGGGCCTGGCTGGGCCCGTGGAGCGGAAGGAGGGCTGGGTCACAGGACAAAGGTTAATCCTCGGCCACCAACCAACCCCCCCCAGTGAAAACCAGCAGTGCGCTATACCCACTCTCTCCCTGCCCCTCAGCCTCAGGGCTGGGGAGCCAGGCAGGCAGGCAGCAGGCCCCACTCCCCCGCTAATTATTTTCCATGATGAACATGATATTATGTCTTATACTTGAAGTAATCAATTTGGAATCACCACTTTGATGAGTTAATGGGCATTTGGTGGGTGTCATTTAAGGCTCTCTCTGCAAAGTACAATTCTATTTTTAACAGTGGCTGTATCAGGTACACGGGAGGACAGGGTAAGGATACACGGGCTCCCGGCTCCCAGGGGTTCTCTCTCTCTCTCTTTCTCTCCCTCTCTCTTTCTCTCCCTCTCTCTCTCTCCCCCCCTCCCCCTCTCTCTCCTTCTGCTTGCCCTGCTCACCCTGCTCCTCTGGGCTGTGGTCCCAGGGACTGGCAGTAGCCAGTGGAGTGGCTCCACTTCCTGTGCTCAAATCATGCCCCCTCCCCCAGCTAAGCCCTTGACATGTGTTATAGAATGAATACTTGTGTCCCCCCTCAAAATTCATAGATTGAATTGTAACCTCCGATGTGGTGGTATCGGGATGTGGGGCCTTCTGGAGGTGAGTAGGTCACGAGGGTAGAGCCCTCATGAATGGGATTAGTGCCTTTATAAAAGAGGCCCCCAAAACTTGCCTTGTCCTTTCCACCATCAGAGGACACAATAAGAAGACGGCTACGAAACAGGAAGCAGGCCCTCACCAGACACCGAATCTGCCTGCACCTTTGTCTTGGACTTTCCAGTCTCCAGAAGTATGAGAAATAAATTTCCATGGTCCATGGTATTCTGTTATAGCAGCCCGTGGCAATGTGCCCACCGAATCCTCCAAACAACCCCAGAGGTAGTTTGGATTGCTAGTTCCATTTCACATGGAGAGCACCGAGGCCCTGGGATTTGAAGTCAGAGAGTCTGATCTCATGCCCAGCAGATGTCTGCATTATCCATCCCAGTATTACGACATGATGCTGATGAAATAAGCAGCAGAGAAATGTCAGCAGGTAGAACATTTTCATTGCAAAGACAGACCATAGGAGAATGAGAGGATAACTGTCAAACGTGGGAAAGGAATGTGGAGAGAATTGGGTGGGAGGTGGACAAAAGCTCGTCATCCACAGACACGCTTCGGATGTGCAAAGCTCGGCATCCAGTTTGGAACCATGGAGGGAAATATTGAAGAAGTAAATCTTCCAGGTGGGGAGCGCAGGGGGCTGTGCTCTCCTCACGGGCTCCCCCGCACTGGGATTTGTTCCTACTGCTTTGACTAAAAGACACCCTCTCAGCATGGAGAGATGGGACTGCTAGAAGCCACGTTGCCATCGGACGGAACCGTGGATCTGAGTGGCCCAGGAAAAGGAAGTCTCATCTCCCCTTGGGGCACCTTGGATGAGCTCCCTTGAGACAAGCCTGGCTTCCACCTCTGTGCTCTCCCTCATCCCACCTGCACAAGGTCACTGGACCAAGGCCATCTTTATGCCGGTATTGAATGGATGATGCCAGCAGCCCAGGGCCAGGGTACCACCCCCCTCGCACATCACAAGCTCACCAATGTCCACTCTCCTGGAGTGACCCTTCCCCGACTCCTGTCATCACCTGACTAGCAAACTTTGGTCTCCCTAACCTTAGTAAGACAGACACCTATTGGTTGCCTCCTTGGCACTTATATCCCCTCTCCCCAACAGCCTCCACCTCTCAAGTCAGGGGTCTACACCAGTCCCAGGAAGCCAACTCCATTCCTGTGTCCAGGGATAAAGCACATGATGTAGGCTAAGCCAACGAGTGTGTTTCCCATCCCTTTGCCACAGCGAGTGGTCCAAACATGGGTTCATTAACCAATGCAGCCTAATTAAAGCAAACTCAGAACCTTTACTTGGAATGTTAGAACAAGAGCCTCGCTCTTCCGTACTGGATACGATCAAGGAAGCATAGGGAGCCCTGAGGAGCTGCCAGCAGCCATCTGGGACCTGCTGACGGAAGCACTTAGAGATGAAAACCCACCTGCACGCACACACCCATGATAGCTGCCATGGTTTTCGTGCATCAGAGGGTCCTGGTTGCAGAACACACAGACCCCCTTGGGGAAAGTGGCCAGCAGATGGCCCCAGCTCAGCCTGCTCCTCAAAAGCTGGGCAGCTCCCGGATCTGTTCTCTGTGCTCAAGAGCAGCAGGAGACATCTAGACAGGCCGGAGCAGAGAGGCCTCCTGAGGAAGAACTCCCGTCCCCTGGCAAGGAGAGGCCAAAGGCTGCCCCCTCCAAAGCAAATCCCAGCCTCCCGATGGTTCCAGAAGTGGAGAACCAAGTTCTCTTCATTCCCTGCTTCATTTCTGTGTCCTCTGGCCACACCGCGCCGCTCTCCAGGGTACCTGAGCCGTTAAGCCTGCAGAGCTCGTAAAAGTCCACACTCAAGTGCTTGCTGGACACTGACAAGTTCACGGGGGTTTGCAGAACTCAGGAGAGCCAGAGTACAGTGAGATCCCCAGGGCGCCTTTCCAAGAACTGAGGTGCTGTCCGAGGGAGGAAAGGATCCAGAGAAAAGCAAGTTTGCACTTGGTGTTGTGAAATCTACTGGCTCCCACCCAAGGGCTGTGAGAAGATGCTGCAAAAGTTTGCAAACCCTCAATTCAGGATGTGACATATAGGACATCCAGGAGGGTATGTGTAGACCCATCACTCCCGTGCTCACAGTTAGGCTCGCTGAGGAGCTCCGTCTCCACTTCCCAGACACCCAGCTGCAGAGGGTGTGGCTCTCAGTGAAGCTGGCCACAGGGGCCACCAGGCTGGAGTGCTCAGAGCTGCCCCTGCGGGTCTGATAGCTCTCCGGTGCTTGCTGGGTGAGAGAAAGGGCCTCTGTAGTGAGTACTGCCTGATGCATTTCACTCAGTTCTCAAAGACAGACTCGCTCGTGTTCAATAGAGGCTCTAGGGGAACGCAAGGAGGAACAGAGCAGGATTCAGAGAAGCAAGAGCCTCAGGAACACATAGTCTCCCGAGGAAGGAAGAGCAGGGAACCTGGGAGATACAATTGAGGCCATCAGACCCCCAATCTCCAAATGCAGAGACTCAACCTGCCATCAACATTTAACAGGTTAGAAAAATAAAAAGGCCATGTGGGGACTTCCCTGGTGGTTCAGTGAGTAAGAGTCCGAGCTCCCAATGCAGGGGGTCCGGGTTCGATCCCTGGTTGGGGAACTAGATCCCGCATGCCTGCCACAACTAAGAAGCCACATGCTGCAACGAAAAAGATCCCGTAAGCCACAACTAAGACCCAGCACAGCCTAAATAAATAAATAATTTTTTTTAAAAGGCCATGTGTTGAATAGAAAATTTAAACGCTACAGGTGTGGAACAGGTTATACTTGTAAAGAACGTACATATCACTGTTATTGATTAGAGCTCGGGCATCAGCACCTCGCCTTATCCACGTGCTGCATTTCTTGCACGGTCTTGAGTGTTCTGAAGGAAAGGTAGAAAGTCCTCAATAGAGTCAGGCTGACATCATTATTACGAAAGCAATGCATCACCTGTTTAAAAGATTTTTCATACTTGCATATATGATTATTTCATGCTTGCATATATGACCTGGAAGCAACTTCCTAACACATTTTTAAAAATATTTCATATGAAGAGTTTTGTGGGTTTTGAACTCACTTATTAAAGATATGAAATGTATAACGCTTTCCAAGATTGCAAGAACAACTGGTTGACATAAGGAAAGATAGAAATTAAACCACCAAATTTCAATTTTAAAAAACTTTACACGATCGTCAGATGGGATTGAAAAACAACTGTATTGGTTTATTAGCTCCAGCCACCAACTCGCTTCTTCTGGTTGGATCTGCACCTTTGTGAGGTGTCATTTTCACCTATGATCACCATGAAATAAGTGTTCAATAAACAGTTTAGAAGTAGACCTTCAGGGGATCCCCTGGTGGTCCAGTGGTTAGGACGCGGTGTTTTCACTGCGGCGGGCCTGGATTCAGTCCCTGGTCGGGGAACTAAGATCCCACAATCTGTAATGGCACGGCCAAAAAGGAAAAACAAATAAAGTAGACCTTCAAATCACATTCAGCATTAAGCCAAAGTTTCCCAAACAAACGAGTTATGGTTTATTTATTGTCCACAAAGGTACAAGGGCATTCCAGTGGAGAAAGGACCGTCTTTTCAAGAAATGGTGCTGTAACAACTGGACATCCATGTGCAAAAAAGACGTATCTCCACTCATACCTCACACCATATATAAAAACTAACTCATAATGGAACACAAGCCAAAACTTCTAGAAGGAAAACACAGGAGAAAATCTTGGATCGGGGAAGATTTCTTAGATACAAAACAAAACGCACAATTCGTTAAGGAAAAAAAGGGATGAACTGGACTTCTTCACACCTAAAATCTTCCACCCTTTGAGAGACATCGTTAAGAAAACAAAAAAGACAAACTTCAGACTGGGAGCAAATATTCGCAGAACACGCATCTGCTCAAGGACTCGTATCCAGGCTAGTTAAAGAACTCTCAAAACTTAATAATAGAAAGACAAAGAACCCACCCAATTCGAAAAACAAGGCAAAAAGTTTGAAAAGACATTGCACTAAAGTAGACACACAGATGGCAAATAAACACACGAAAAGATGTTCGACGTTATTAATTATTAAGGAAATGTAAATTAAGATCACAATGTGATATCACAACACAGATACTAGAAAGCCTGGAATTTTTTTTTTAATCTGACAATAGCAAAGTGTTGGTGAGGATGTGGAACTCTCACACTGCTTGTGGGGATGCAAAATGGTACAGCCACGTTGGAGGACAGTGCGGAAATTTCTTATAAAGTTAAGCATATACTTATTATGCAACCCATACTGGAAACGTGTGTTCCCACAAAAACCTGTCTGTGAGTGTTTACTTTAGCTTTATTTATCAACATCCAAAACCAGAAACATCCCAAAATATCCTTCAGATGTAAAAAACAATAGTACATCCACACGATGGAATACTACTCAGCAATAAAAAGGAACAACCCCTAAATGCCCACGACACAGATGACTGATTTTCAAATGTCTTTTTAAGTGAGGGAAGCCAGACTCAAAAGGCTGCATACTGTCTAATTCCATTCATAGGACATTCTGGAAAAGGCAAAATTATAGGGAAAGATAGCAGATTATTTGTTTCCAGAGACCAAGGGGAGGGCAGCTCTTGACTACAAAGGAACATGAGGGAATGTTCTGGGCTAAGGGAATTAATGGTTACACATCTTAATTGTGCTGCTGGTTCCAACACATTCATCAAAGCTCACAGGACTGGGCTTCCCTGGTGGCGCAGTGGTTAGGAGTCCGCCAGCCAATGCAGGGGACACGGGTTCAAGCCCTGGCCTGGGAGGATCCCACATGCCGCGGAGCGACTAAGCCCGCGAGCCACAGCTACTGAGCCCGCGTGCCACAACGACTGAAGCCCGCGCGCCTAGAGCCGTGCTCCGCGGATAAGAGAAGCCACCGCAACGGGAGGCCCACGCACTACGGTGAAGAGCGGCCCCCGCTCGCCGCAACTAGAGAAAGCCCATGCGCAGCAACAAAGACCCAACACAGCCAAAAATAAATAAATTAATTAAAAAAGAAAAAAGCTCACAGGACTGTCTACTAACAAGGGTAAATTTTACTGTATGCAAATTAGACCCCCAATAACCCTGCCAGATAAAAAAAAAGAATACAGTAGGTCAGATTGACCACATTAAAATATAAATTTGTAACAGGAATATTACCAAGTTATTATCAATAAGTATGGCACGTGATCGGGTCAGGGTGCTAACGCCGAGTCAAATAATTAATCTCAGCGATACTCAGGTTATTTTCAAAACGGTTTACCCTGCAGGTGTACTGTGTGGTCTCTGCAGTCTCGTAGGCTTTCTGCTTTCTCACACGTGCAAATGTGGAAGGCAGGCGGGCTCTGCACTTGGGGACGGATGGCGGGGGCCGCAGGCGGATGTCCCGGAGCAGCATCTTTCGTGCCACTCCTGGCAGTGACGGTTTGTGCCAACCACTGAGATGGGGCGAGCAGGGGAGGAAGGGGCGTCTTCGCCTGCCAACATCCTAAAGGTTATCCATCGGGCCAAGAGAGACCCACTGAGGGCCCAGGATTGGTGGAAGCCTAGGTGAACAGGCTGGGGGCCAGATGTGGAGGGACAAGGCAGAGGGGGAGGGGACACTTCAACAAGAGAGACCGTGGCTGAGAAGGGTGCTGGGGGGACAGGTGGAAGCCACCTGAGTGATGCCACTCGGCAGCCCGTCCCGGGCTGTCTCCTCCCCCGGGATTTCATGAACAAAGCGGGCGGAGTTGAGGTCTATCTACCACAAGCCAGTTCCCCCCACTGGGGATCATCCCGGCCCAGGAGCATATAACCTCGTGACCCTGTCACTCCAACTAAAAGGGGTCACCAGCCCTTTGACCTCCGTGTATCTTGACCAAAGACAAATAAGCTCTCCTGTTTGTTTAAGGAAAATCTGCAAAGCCCAGAGCCCTGAAAGAGACCTCCTTCCTTCCACGTAGAGGAGCAGACTCCCCTCTGGCCCAGGTGCCCAGCCAGGGTGCAGGTGCTGGGGGAACAGGCAGGAGGGAGACCCAGATCTCGGTCTGCACTGGGGGCCCATCGTCTCCAAACACAGCATCTTGCTTTTATTGAGTGGATGCACATTCGCCTGGGGAGGATGTCTCTAACACTCACGGGGGTTGCCTGACTCACAGCAACCCTGGGTACAGGTGAGGCTCCAGGAGCCGACAGACAGAATGCCAAGTGGACAGACAAGAGCCCCTCCTGCCAGGTGGATGGACAGGAGCCCCACCCCAGGAACTTGGAACTGACGTTTCCTCCAGGAAACCACCCCACTTCACCCTGGTGGGTGTGGTCTGCTCCCTGCCTAGCTCCCTGCATTGTGTAATTGAGTCAGCATGCCCCAGAAACAAAACAGAATTTCCCTTCTGTGCACGTGTGTCCTGACTTCCCGAGTGAAACGCAAACCCTTCAGGGGCAGGCAGTGTGTCTTGTGCAGCTTGGTTTGGTCCACAGTGTCCAGTACCCAGGTGATGAGCCGTCAATCATTTGTACTTACTTGATTGGATTACCAGCCAGGCATCGTTCTCAGAACGATGTCAGCGTGCAACAGCGTGTTGTAGGTACGTGTATTCACTTTCTATTGTTGCCATGAAGAAATCACCACAAACTTAAGAGGTTTAAAATAACATGAGTTTATTATCTTACAAATTCTTTAGGTTCTAATTCTGATGTGGGTCTCGCTGAGCTAAAATCAAGGTGTCGGCAGGGCTGTGCCCCTTCTGGAGGCTCTGGGGAGAATCCATTTCCTTGCGTTTTCCAGCTTCTCAAGCATTCCTTGGGTCCTGGCCCCTTCCTCCTTCTTCAAAGCCGGCAACGTTGCATGTCTCTGACTCTTCGGTCGCCACATCTCCCTCTGACCACAGACAGGAAAAGGTCTCTGCCTTTAAGGACTCATAATTTGATTAGGGGGCAGGAAAATCCAAATGACCTCCCATCTCAAGGTCCTTAACCACATCTGCAAAGTCCCTTTGGCCATATGAGGTGACATATTCGCAGGTTCTGGGGAATTAGGATGTGGACACGTTCAGAAGGCCTTTATTCCGCCTATCACAGTGTACTACGAACAACAACAAAAGCGGGTGGGGCTGTTTCGGTGATCATTTAAATGTGACTCACTCTACTAATCCAAGTTAACACAATTGCAGGACTGTTCAGAGCCTTTCCTATGCATATGAGCTTGGGAAATTTCTTTTTTTCTTTTTTGGCTGTACGGGGGCCTCTCACTGTCGTGGCCTCTCCCGTTGCGGAGCACAGGCTCCGGACGCGCAGGCGCAGCGGCCATGGCTCACAGGCCCGGCGGCTCCGCGGCATGTGGGGTCTTCCCGGACCGGGGCACGAACCCGTGTCCCCTGCATCGGCAGGCGCACTCCCAACCACTGCGCCACCAGGGAAGCCCAAATTTCAAAGAAAGACTTATAGTGTATGGCATTGGGCAGATGTATGGCTACACACCTGTGACCCCAGAATCCCTTTTTCTGCCGTAACTATTGGCACTCCATGACGGAGCTCTGCAGGTCAGTGGGGTCAGGAACACACAGTGGGACTCTCTCACCCGTCCGGTTCCTCCTGTGCTCCCCTCCTGCCAGCCTTCCCAGGCCCAGTGAGATGTCACCCAAGGCCACATAGCAGCCGAGTTCTGGATCAGCCGGGATGGGAACTACGGCTTAGGGTGAAAATAGTAACCTGAACCTTTAATTCTGACTGCCGGTCAGACAGTGTGGAAGCGGCAGAAACGCTACTGCCTTGTGTTGTAGGCTCTGGCTGGCCCAGATGAGATGGGCTCCCCGCCACAAGCCAGGACCCTGGGCCTCTGTGTCGGTGACTCTGACACAAGGACTGCAGGGCTCCGGGGATTAAGCTCAGCTTCTGTTAAGTCCCTGACCTTCCAGATAACATCATTCAAACTAAACCGACGGGACATCTGTGGTTCTCCGCTGCACACAAATGCTTCTCAGACTCCGCCAAGAAAGCTCTCAGCACAACTTCCCCATCTGCTGTCAGCCACTCTTCCTCTGAGCACCCGTGGGGGGTCCCACCGTCTGGGGACACACTTAGGCACACACACACCTGAAAGGCTGGAGTCAGTGCAGCCGGCTCTCTGAAACACCAGGCTTTTGTCTGAACCAACCACTTCCGACCCTGGGGAATGTTGTAAAGACTGTGTCCTGATAATTTCCTCAAGGCCAGATTCTCATCTCTGTGGGACGCCCAAGGAGATGCTCTAGAACAGGGGTCCCCAACCGGTACCGGTCCACAGCCTGTTAGGAACCAGGCCGCACAGCAGGAGGTGAGCAGCTGGGGAACGAGGGAAGCTTCATCTGCCGCCCCCATCGCTTGCATTACCGCCTGAGCCATCCCCTCCCCCGTCCGTGGAAAAACTCGTCTTCCACGAAATCAGTCCCTGGTGCCAAAAAGGTCGGGGACTGCTGCTCTGGCCATTCAGGAAGCCTCCACCTCTACATGAGGTCAGGACCACCTACGACCATCTCTACTGCAACTGACCGCCCAGTCTTTTGAGTTCTTAATTGGCTGATACAGTTGTCCATCACCAACCCAGGGAGCCAATAGGGTGACAGTCTGCAGTCCAGGTGTGCCTGCTTTGGCTAATGGCTCCTGGAGCAAGTACCCAGGACTCTACACAGACGTAGCATCCACACCTCTAGATACACGTTGGCGTGACTGTAATTCCTGGTGGAAGGAAAGTGCACGTTCCCTGACCCTGTTCGCATTCACCAAAGGAGCAAGTAACGTGGCTCCTGTTAAGGTCTTGGGATGCACAGGTGGTTTCACTGGCCCGGCCCTCAGTGAAGGGTCCATTTCTTTTCTGATTTTTTTTTTTTTTAAATTTTTCGTCACATGACAGGGCATGTGGGATCTTAGTTCCCCAACCAGGGATCAAACCCATGCCCCCTGCAAAGGAAGCACAGAGTCTTAACCACTGGACTGCCAGGGAAGGCCCCAATTCTTCTCTGACTGATGAGGTCTCTCTTCCCACAGAGGGACTGCACAAGACACCTCCTATTTGCTGAGTGTTTGTATTCACAGTTGGGCAAAGAATGACTGAACCAACACCTCAAACCCAACCTCCTTTCCGGGGGCCAAGGCCAACAGAGTCCGAGTGGGAGAGACCTCACGCCGTCCTCATGGGTGTGGAGACACCTGCTCCAATTTGCACAAGTAGTCTCAACATCAGGAACAAACACAGCATCTCTGTTGCCTCGTCCTTCTCAGAAGCATCTTTCCATTCCCACCACATCCACATCCTGTGCAGTTTGCCTTTCAAAACCCAGGGGAGGTACTTTCTTGGTGGCGCAGTGGTTAAGAATCCGCTTGCCAATGCAGGGGACACGGGTTCGAGCCCTGGTTCGGGAAGATCCCACATGTCACAGAGCAACTAAGCCCGTGCGCCACAACTACTGAAGCCCGCGCGCCTAGAGCCCGTGCTCCGCAACAAGAGAAGCCAGCACAACGAGAAGCCTGCACACCGCAAGGAAGAGTGGCCCCCGCTCACCGCAACTAGAGAAAGCCCGCGTGTAGCAACGAAGACCCAGCACAGCCATAACTAACTAACTAAATAAATAAAATTATATATATTAAAAAACAACCCAGGGGAGGAGTTCACAGAAACTCCACTGACCTGGGCTCAGGGTCACAGCGCACCCTGACTCAGCCCCAGTAAGCCCGTGACCTAGGGCAAATCCTTACATCTCCCTGAGCCTCTTCTGTGAGGGGAGCGGGGTTAGGCTAGTTGGTTTCCATGGTGTCTCCCAGCTCTGCGGTCTGTGCATCCATGTCTAATACCTCTCTGTATATTCTCCCTGAGTCCAAATCTGGAAGAGAATAATACGCATGCTCGTGTTTTCCAAAGGGACACTCTCTCATTCCCCGGCTTCCTTTTACGCTGCGATTTTCTACCTGTATCTCCTAGCTCCCGGGGAAAGAATTGTTTAATCTCGTTGTATGGCGTGGTGGTTATTAGCTGCACTTTGGCCATTGAAGAAATTCCAGCCATAAATAATAATGATGATTATAGAAATAACAGGCGCAGTCCCTCCCCGTGTCAAAGCGCTGGCTGCCACTTTTTTTTTTTTAACGCCACTCTGTGCCAAAGGCCTTCAGAAAAGGAGTTAATTAATATCCCTTGCTGTGGACTAATTCTCATTTCAACATGTGGCTGTCATTTCCCTGTCATCATAGCTGATTTATAACAGGGTTTAATTAAATTCTCAGTACATTATTCAGCATTCTCCAAAGACAACACCAGAGAGGCCCAGGGTATTTAAAATGTCACCTGCTGAGACATATCACCTCTTCTTAAATAAATATGACAGTGATCAAACTTTGGCTAATTACAGTGACTTAGTTATTTGTTTATATGTTTTAATATTTAATTGCTTTCATGTTCATCCAATTACCAAGCAACAGCAAATAGAAATTAACTTTTTATCAGCGTGTTCCCAGCCCAGAATAAGCACCCGGGAGCCTCTGTACAAGGGCAGCTACCCAGCCTGAGAGGATGGCAGTCACGGTCTCAGCTCAGTGCACAGGTCGATTAAATTAAGGGAGAACCTTCCCGGCTTCTGCCCCAGCTCCCAGCCTGCCTGACTTCAGGAGGGAGCATCTAACTCAAGACAGCAGTGTTATCTCCTGAACACAATCAGGGATTTAGCTCCACACTGCCACCCCATGGCCACTCTGCGCAATTGCCCCAGCTCCTTCAGACGCTTGCTTGGGGCACAAGCCTCAGCTGGTGTCTTCAAGTTCCCACACCGGCAACCTGCGTTCTCCACACCGTGGGGGCGGTGTCTTCACGCTCCTCCAGTTTAGGGGCGGTTCGCTCCTCGTTAGATGTGCCAGCATCTTCTGCTACGCTCTGGGGACAAAGGCAGCACTTGAGAACATGTCAACTGTGTGCCCTTTATACCACGAATTCCAGCGGCCGGATGCACCATCAGCTAAGAGTCGGGAGCCAGGATGTGCACACAGCTAATCACAACCCGTGCTCTACCAAATGCTCAGTCAGACCCCAAGACAGCCCCAACCCCTCTGGCGTTATCTCCAAAGTTCCCACTCGTTCCCTCCAACACATCATTGGACACTTCGACATTTGCTTTTCTCCCAAGCCTAACCTCGGCATCTCAGAATCTCTGCAGAATATATATTTTTTTAATGGATGGAGAATTAAGCCCTTTCTGGAACTCTTCAGAGATTCCAAATTGGATAAGCATGGTCTACCTCTAACCTAACCCCACAGTCTCATGGGATGCTGGCTTCAAACGTTCAACTTTCCAAATTAAAAAGAATCTTTCCAAGGACTTACATCTTATCTCCCCAGCTCAGCTGTAAGCTCCTTAAGGGGTGGGCCCAGAAACTAGCAGAGAGACTAAACCGTGGTAAGAGCTAAAGAAAGTACCAACAAGGCCTTCTGTTGAATGGCCCAAGAGTGGCCCTTGCAGAGCGTCTGGCTCACATGGGGACAGACGGGTGTTGTGTAATGAAATCCATGTGTTCTTTGAGCAAATAATGCCTACTATGCACTAGGTGTTGGTTGTATAATGGTGACAACACGATGCAAAGTCCCTGTCCTTGGTGCTGGAGTCTGGAAGTAAACATGAATTACTGAGTGAGTTGAGGTGTTGTTGAGGGGCGGAGGGGGTGATGAGTGCAGCCAAACGAGGAGAACCCGGTCTGAGGAGCCAGCGAAAGCTTCCCAGGGAAGCCATGTGTGAGCTGACAGCTAGGGAAAGAGAAAGAACCTTTTTCATTCAGCGAAGAATAGGAGGCCTTCTGGTTTATGCAAATGAAACCAGTCCAGAAGGAAGGATTCTAATTGGTCCCAGCAGGTGTTTCCCTGGTCGCGGTCAGCACAACAGTGCGACAGTGAAGCACCCGTGTGAGCGTTTCCCTCGGGGTCCCTGAGGCCCACGCTGGCTGTCACACCCACTGTCTTCAGATCCAGGAGATTTTTACCTTAAATTCACATCGAGTCCTTATTTCCCTTTCCTCTCAAACTAATTCCCCTTGACAGGCAAGTCCTTGGAGAAAGCAGCAAGGCTTCAAATCCCATGGCTTGGATGAGAACTACTGAGAAACCAGGACAGGGAGAGGGCAGAGAACACAGTGCAGTGGATGGAGATGAGGCTGGGCATCAGGGGCAGGTCTGGACCTCAGGTTCACACAACAGCACTTGTCTGTGGGCACCTAGTTAGAGCTCAAGGTCAAATAAGGGCTTCAGGAGCCTAGAAACTCTAGCCCGGCCTTCTCCAGACCCTGAGTGGCCCAGACGATAATCTCCACTGACCCAGAGCACTTGGCTTTTTTGGAAGGCCGTACAGTGTGGCACATGGGACCAGCTGTCCAATGGGCTGGGCTTTAATCCCAGTTCTCCCACTTCCTAGCTATATGATCTCGGGCACTTACTTAAAATAGACCTCAATTTCCCCATCTGTGAAATGGGAATAATTCTAGGACAAAATGTATAGGGTTGCAGGAGGATGAAATGAGATAACCCATGTAAAGAGTATGATGTAGTGCCTGATACCAGTACTAGTTCTTTGAATCACCCCAACCACCTTGTGTGGTGGCTGTCATTCCAATTTCAAGGTGAGCAATGAGAGATCAGAGCCCATATCAGGCAGCTATGCAGTGGGAGAGTAGAGTTCAAACCCAGATACGATACCCCCTCAGATGGGCATACTTGCTTTTGTGCACACCAGTGGTTCTTAACATGGCTCTGCCGTGGACCCCTTTGACATCTGGTGAAGCCTATGGACCCATTTAAATGTATAAAATTAAAGACATAGAATTATAATGGTAACCAACGATACTGAATACCAGTTCTTAAAAGATTTTTTAAAAAGCAAGATATTATAATATATGTTCTTCTTTAGTAATGCATTAAATAAGGCATAGCTGCTGGTTTAAAACCACCATAATTTCTTAGTAATGACGAGCGTAAGAATATTTTGAGATATCTGCAACAATTTTAATACAGTGGAGAAATAGCTGTGAACGCCACGGTGCTGTGTTGAATTCCATTTACAATTGACGGAAATGCTCGATTTCAGAAGTTTCCTGAAACTAAAGATGTAAATTTGCCTCACCCAAGCTCCTGGACTTCCTGAATTCTTTCTGCAGACCCTAATAGGTCATGAACTCCAGGTCAGGGACCACAGGTCTCTATTGCTTCTAAGTGAACGTCAGCTACTAGTCTTTGGGACGTGGATTCCCTTTGAACTTCTGCTGAAGACGACTGACTTACTTCCTTAGGGGAACATAAATGCTTGTCCATGTGCGTGGACACAACATTTACCAGACAATTGCATGTGGTCCCCAGACCCTCAGACTCCCCGCTCAGACCCCAGAATAAGGAGCCCTCCTCCTTAAACAGACGTCAGGGTCCTTCTCCACTCAGCAGCTCCCTCCAACAGGAAAATTGTCATGTTATCCCCAAGCATACACAGTACTTCGAAAGAAAAAAAAAAGCAGGGAGCAAAACTGACCATTTGGGAGTAGAAAGAAAACATCTTTCTTGGCCATCCAAGTCAGCAGGCAGCTTCGACCCATCACATCCCATTTCCAGGTCTGATTACTTCACAGAAACCAGTTCGCGACAAGACACGGCGGCGAGGTCAGCAAAGGGCTGGATGTGGGAGTGGGGGACATGACAGAGATGCTGTTTGATTACACTAATTACTAATAATGGCCCAAACCAGGAACCCAACCACAGGTCAATTCACTTTTAAAGCCATATAGTAATGCTTAGAATCGGGAATTAACTTTTATAGCCACTGGAGCAGCGGAACTTCCACTGTAACAGATTTATTACCAATTACATTTTCTCCTCAAGTGGTTAATGTAAAGACACAGCAGAAAGGACTCCTCAATCAGACCCCCCCTCAAGCTAGGCTGGAACCCAAGGGTGGGTGTTCAAGGGGCTGCTGCCCCGACCCCCAGACCACGCTCCCCAAATGGTACATGCCACTCGCCCAGCTCAGCACCCGCTGCTCCAGGGGGATGGGAGCAGCGACCTCCTTGCTTCCCGGAGACCAGGGCACCGTGGAGGCCACGGCCCTCTGGTGCTGTGTTCTTGGCCGCCTCATTCAGAGCCTGGAAGGGGAGCGGCCGGGGGTGGTGAGTGGTGCCGACGCCCATGGTTCCCCGGGCTCCGACTTTCAGCCCAAGGAGTTTTGTGTTCAGAGAATAAGTTTTGCATTCAGAGATAAGAATAATCTCTGCCCACAGACTCCCTGCCTTTTCAGACTAGCCATGGTCAGGTGGGGCAGCTATGGAAACCCCGCATCCTCAGTCAGGTCAGATTTCCCCAGCCCCCCCTGGAGAGACCCAAGCCACGAGTTTCCTGGGAGGATCCCGGGCAGGGTTTGGTATCGGCACCTTCACCCGGTCCAGCTCGCCTTCAGGCCTCCCTATTAACCACAGCTGTGCACCAGTCAGCAGAGATGCATTCAGGGGCAGCGTCCGGGGCCCTACCTTGCCGTTCCTGTCTAGCAGGCTGGCATCGGGCCCGGGAATCTGCATGTGGAAGCCCTTCTGCTGGTTCTGACGATCAGCCTCTACTGGAAGCCCGTCTCTCTGAAAGGATCTCAGAGCTGCTTCTGCCATGCACTCCCCAGGGTAAGTGTAAATGGTCCACTTTGAACCCTGGGTGAACCGGCTTTTGGTCCTGAGGAACAATGAGCTCTGAGGTACCAGGCACCTGGGAACAGATCGGGGGTGTTGAGTGGGCAGCAGGGTGTCAGGGACTCCTGGGCTTCTGAAACATCAAGGTCATTTCCTTCCGAAGACTACAGGTTCTTAGGGGCAGAGCTGCCAGGCTCCGCTGCCAGGGGCTGGCTCTTGTCCAGACCCTGACCGGCAGCAGGGAGGTAGAGCAAACCCCGTACCCAAGCACAAAGGGTCTCCGGACCCCTGACCTCACTCTCTCCCATCCACCCATCTAGCCACCCCTCCCAGAGATCTCACTAGATAACTGACCTAGGGTTTTTTTTTTCCCTTTTTAAAAAAGTTGTGGTAAAATATACATGACATAATATTTAGCATGTTAACCACTCATAAGAGTGCAGTTCAGGGAATTCCCTGGCAGCCCAGTGGTAAGGACTCTGAGCTTCTACTGCAGGGGCTACGGGTTCGATCCCTGGTGGGGGAACTAAGATCCCACAAGCTGTGGGGTACGGCCCCCCAAAAAAGTACAATTCATTGGCATTAAATACATTCGCGATGTTGTGTCACCATCACCACTACTAAAATTTTCTCGTTACCCCAACTGAAACTCTGTCCCTGTTAAGCACCACCTCCCCTTCCTCCACCCCAGCCCCGGGAACCTCTACTTTACTTTCTGTCTCTACGATTTTAGCGACTCAGTTCCTTCGTATATGTGAAATCACCCAATATTTGTCCTTCTGTGTCTGCCCTATTTCACTTAGCATAACGTTTTCAAGGTCCATCCATATTGTAAATATGCCAAAATTTCATTCCCTTTTATATTTGAATAGTATTCCATTGTATCTATAGGCCACATTTTGTTTATCCATTCATCCGTCAATAGACACTTGGGCTGTTTCTACCGTTTGGCTACTGTGAATAACACTGCTACGAACATGGGTGTACAGATGTCTATTCAAGTCCCTGTTTTCAATTCTTCGGGGTATATACCTAGGAGTAGAATTGCTGGATCATATGGTAATTCTATATTTAACTTTTTGAGGAACCACCAAACCGTTTTCCACGGCAGCTGCACCATCTTACCTTCCTACCAGCAATGCATGAGGGTTCCAATTTCTCCACATCGCTTCCCACACTTGTCATTTTCTGTTTTGTAAATAGTAAGTCATCCTGGTCCGTGTGAAGTAGCATCAAATTTTCCTTTCGATTCGGACTCTTCCCTAATGACTAATGCTGTTGAGTGACCTGGGTCTCATCGTGATGAGTTTGACTTTGGGAGTATTTGTGAAAGCCCCAGAGGTCCTCAGAGACATCTGGCTGGTGTGATGGTCAGGGAAGGACTTGCTCCCTGGCCTTCGAGATGCTGTCAGCTGAGCCCACCTGTGGGTGCTGGGCAGGCCACTCCCAGCCTAGCCTGCTGCCTGGCCACCTCTCCTGCCCTCCTTGGGACTAGGGCCAGACACTTAGACACGTTCATCTCGTGAGACTTTCCAAACCCACTCAGGAAGCCTTCAGTTAGATTCCCCCAGGCCCCAAACTGGCTGGAATTTAGATTCCAACTTGAGTGTTTTTTTCCTTTAGCTAAAAACGTCTAGTTAAGAAGTAAAACTTTGGAGGTTTTTTCCTGCCTGCTTTTGCTGTTAGAGAAAAACATTTCCCCCATTTCCTTTGACTTTAGCATTCCTGGTTCATATCACAATCACTCTGCCTGTGAAAGCCCAGGTAACAGCACCTCACCTGTGCTCCCCCCGACACACACACACACACACACACACACACACACACACACACACGCTCAGCTAGCAGGTTGCCAAGCAGGAGGGCATTCCCTCCAGTGGGCTGTGTGTGACCTCAGCCATCTGAAGTACATTAAGGAATTCATCCTTCCGAGATATCTTAGAGATACGCTTTCTTAATGAAAGCAGCCATCTCTGACCTACTTGGTAAGCAGATGCGGGCTGAACGTTCTCTTAAAGCAAAGTTTCTTGACACCTATAGCACTAGTGCCTCCCTAGATCGATGACCCCATTGTCAAATGGCTTCATGTCTCAAAATCTCCAACGTGGAATTTTTTGGAAAAGCACCAGATAATATGTGAGATATAAAAATCACAAACGCCTGACCAGGGTCACGTTCCTGAACTTCTCTGCCTCTCTCTCCCCGTCTGTAAAATGGGCATGATATGACCTCTTTCGTTTCCTACAGTAAGCAGGGGCGGAGGGCAGATGTGCTGAACGGCCAGGGCTGCGGAGATAGTGGGATCCGCTTCCCCAACTCTCAGGTGCTCTCGAGTCTAGGGTAAGCGGTAAGGGCACAAGAGCCCGAGTGGTTTGGAAATTTGAAGGAAGGCAAGGGTATCTCTGGATGTGGCACCATCACGGAATCCTCCATGAGGAAAGGAGGGAGGTTGTGAGGACCAGTTGAGATCATGTGATTCCGAGAGGCTTGGAGACGGGACTCAGGGCCGGCTGCCCCAGGCCCCCAGCGCAGCCACGCCTGGCTGTGTCTCACAGGCCCCCTTCCCTCTCCAGTGACCGCGTGGATGGCAGGGCCACATCCTCTGGTTCCCACACTGGAGGCCCCATCAGGAAGTGGGTCACAGACACAAAAAGCTGCTTGAGGAAGGACATTAACATTCTCAACTGCTCCCCAGGGTTTGGGAAAACAAAACATAGTGTGACGGAGTAAGGGTGGGCAGGAAGCAGGTCTGTCCTCTATCAAATTCATTCCTCTGTCTTTTACTGGAATAACTTCATTCCCATTAGTAGCTAAAACTGAGGGTGATGTGACATTATCATAAAGGTAAATACAGAGCTACGGCAGGCAGCAGGTTTAAAAGCTGATTATTTATGCAACCAACTGGCAACCCCCTCTGACAGGTGGGCAGATGCAGAATTGCTTTTTAAACGTGTATTGAAATGTTGATCTGTTGGGTTGATACCATTTTTTTATTCTTAGATTAATTAATTAATTTATTTTTGGCTGTACCTCGTGTCATGCGGGATCTTAGTTCCCCAACCAGGGATCGAACCCGTGCCCCCTGCAGTGGAAGCGTGGAGTCTTAACCACTGGACCGCCGCCAGGGAAGTCCCTGGGTTGATAACTTTTTAAAAGGCCACATTTTTAAGGAGCCGTCGTTAAGGGGGAGCTTGTTGGTCAGGGGCGTGGGGCGTGGAAACTGTTCCTAAGAGCATCGTGGTGTCTCCCGGCCACACGTTTGTGAAGCGCTTCCCCTCCAATCAGAGCAGAGGTTTTTAGGCACCTGGAATGTGTCTTTAGAAATACATTTTGGATTCATTTTTTTTCAACAGATTCTGCACATGTTGGCTCAGCTACCCTGACAAAGCACCAGGACAGGGCAGCTCAAACAACAGAAATGTATCGTCTCACTGTCTGGAGGCTGGACCAAGGTCACAGTGCCCTCTGACCAAGGTCACAGTCAGTTCCTCTGAGGCCTCTCCCCTTGGCTTGTTGATTGCCTCTCCTCCTTTTCCATGATCCTCCCCGTGAGTGTGTGTGTGTGTCCTAATCTCCCCTTGTTATCAGGACAGCAGTCCTATTGCCTTAGGGCCCACCCTAAGGACCTCATTTAACCCAATTACCTCTTTAAAGACCCTCTCTCCAAATACCCTCACAGCTGAGGTCCTGGGGGTTACAACATGAATATATGAACTTGGGGGGAACATGGCCCAGCCGGTAACAGAGTCCTTCTGCAAACATGCGTTGCTCAGGGAAGGAAGGGTTTCCTGGGAATGGTGTGGGGCACAGTTCCGAGAGCTCTCCTGGTTTTGACCACTGGCTTTATTTATCTTTAAGGAGAAATATGCCAGAGGGTGATTTTAAAATAATAATAAATAAAACTACTGCCTCAAAGGAAGAAGGAACATTCCAGAAAATCCCCGTCTTGGAGGACTGTCCTGATAAGAGAGGCAAGCAGCTGGTTTCCGGAGTCAACCTTAGATGCCCCACGAGGTGGCCAGGAGGGCAGGGGGAAGGGCATCCGGGCCGCAGAGAGCAGGAGGCGGCACCCCCAGGCCAGTCCTCGCCCCCGTGGGCAGCCCCTCTGTAGCCTCATTAGCAGCCGTCCCCGCTCCTGGGGGCCGTTCTCCTGCTCTGGGAGAATGGGCGGCTCTTCCCCGCGGGGATGCAGGCAGACCAGTGCCCATCTGACATGTGTCAGGTCAAATCACCAGCTCTCCTGAAAACA
Organism: Grampus griseus; assembly: GCF_964374135.1. Classification (NCBI taxonomy): domain Eukaryota; kingdom Metazoa; phylum Chordata; class Mammalia; order Artiodactyla; family Delphinidae; genus Grampus; species Grampus griseus. The sequence goes on along the minus strand of NC_139014.1, from coordinate 8,625,329 downwards.
TCTTCCTCATCTGTCACCCTCGCCTCCAGCCACCCCACACCAGCAGGGGACAGACAGACAGACAGCCCCCCTAATGATGCCAGGCAGGCAGCCCCCACAGCACTGTCCTCCTGGCCCCCCAAAGACCAGAGGAATAGTCACCATGAAGAGCGCGGTCCCTGGGGCCCCCACCTCCACTTCAGAGCAAAGCATGGCTAAAAGCGGGGCACCCAGAGCGGCGTGGCTGGAGGGGCGAGGACACTCGCTTTCTAGCCGGCCCATCACTTCCAAGCTGCAGAGAGAAAAGGAGGGACCCGCTTCCCAGGGGACTGCATCATTGCAGCATATCTGAAACCCCGGTCCACAGTGGCCCCCACCTGTGTGTGCAGCCCACGGCCCTGTTTCCTGTATCATTGTCACTGAATTTATTCTATTATCATCGCTGCCACCTTGGCATTTCAAACTCTGCACCAGGACAGAGATGCATGCTCCAGCCCCTGGGTGCGTGCCCCCTGCCCACTCCCGAACGCTCTCTGCTACTGTATGAACTGGCTTTTCAGAAGTTTCCTCAGCCGGGCCCTGGCCCTCGCACGGGCAGCTGGAGGGACAACCAGGTGCTCTGCGTGCTGGCAGCTGCTACGGCAGGGCAGGTGGGCGGGCCTTCCTTCCCAACAGTGGTCCCTCTGCCCCCCATCCCCTCTCTCCTTTGGGGGCCCCGCCCCCTGGGAAGCTGTGGGAAAGAGGATGGTGAAATGAAGGGGCAGAGGGAGGGAAGAAATAACAGCTCACGGGCACCAAGCGTGGCTGCGTGTACAGCGGGTGGAGGAAAGAGGGGCGCCCCGAGTACCCAGGACAGGCAACTTGGAGGCCAGGGCGCTGACACAAAAACTTTGCAAGAAGTTAAAAAGCAGAGGGGAGGGAAGAGAGAAGGGCTTGCAGGGTGGGAAGTGAGGAAAGAAGAGGAGATCCTCTCTGGCCACACTGAGCCCCAGAGAGGAGCAGAGGGGCAAACCAAGGCAGGGCCCTGGCATTGCCCTCCCCACCCCCAGGGAGCTTGCCCACAGCCTGGCGCACCTGCCTCTTGGGCGACGACGGGGCACGCTGCCTGGCCACTGCCACTCAGAGTGCCACCCTCCCAGCTTTTGTTCTTCTCTTCCCAAAGTAGCCGTGCTTTGTTCTAAAGTGGGGACAAGGGCCGCAGGGACCACGCACAGGACAGAGGGTCTTCTGCTTGGAGGACATCGGGAAGAGGCTTGGTTGAAGCAAGAGCCCTTGACTGGCCCCTCGGGTTCCCCCCAGACTGTGCACACACTCACGGGCACGACTCAGGCATTGATGCTCCGGTGCCCGGATGCTGCCCCTGGGCATACAGACGGGACTCGCCGTCCAGTCGCCCTCAACAGCCCAGCCCACACCATGCTGGTCTTCTAAGCTCATTTGCCCGCAATTAATTATAAAGCAAAATCTAAACCCTGAAGATGCCACCTCTCCTTTTCCCGTTATCCAGCGGAGTGACAGGCACAGAGGAGCCCTCAGGCTGCAGGGGAATGTAAACAGTGGTTAAAAAGTACCTGGCACGGGGAGGGTAGGAGCAAGGTGCAGGGTCGCCCCAGCCTCAGAGCAGCTCCACCAGAAACGGCCGCGCCCCTGCCACGCCCGGCGTTGCAGCATCCCGGGGCCCGCGGCTGGCTGCCGGCTGCCCACTGCATCCCCAGGAAGGACCCCAGGGTGGCCACGGCTCCAGGGGGAGGCTGTGGTGCTTCTGAGCGTGGGAGGCACTCACGGTGGTAAACATTTCCGCGCCCTGGGATGGGGGGGCTTGGGGTTGTGAGGATATTATCACAGGGGCTCGTTAGCCTCGAGCCCAGATAGAAAGCCAGAGCCTGGGACTGCTCTCTTGGTAGGATTTCTTTTTAATCCTTGTATGTTACAAGAACACGAATTAAGCTCTGATGAATGTGATATTAATTAATTACATGAAAATCCACGTGGGAGAGGGATGCCCCGCAGATCCCGGGGAGGAAGGAATGCTGCATAAACGTACTTATTGTTTCTCCCTCAAGAACCTGGAGGCCCATCCCCGGCAGCAGATGCGGCTCCGCAGGGTTGAAAGCTTCTGGCTGCGTTACAGAGGAGGAAAGCGGGGGCACCGGGGGTGACACCCACGTGGAGGAGGGGGGAGGGGAGGGAGGACCCTGCCACAGGCTGTCATCTCCTCTCACTGCCAGCATGGGGTCGACATCCACGTCATATGTCCTAAACCGGCTGCTCCCAGCCCTGAGCTCCGCAAGGCTCAAGCAAGTAGGGTCTTCACTGCTTTTTAAGAGCCGTTTAGAAAAACCTGGCTAGAGGAAGACGGTTCTCCAAAATATTTTGCAGGGGCCTCTTAAACCTCCCTCTCCAACTCTGAGTCCCTGGGGTCGGGGCCGCTGCCACAGAAACCTCCCCCCACCCAAAAAAAAGACACTTCTGAGGAGAAATGTAAGACTGAACTTGAAAATCAGGAGGGGGACACTGCAGCCTGGGCTTTAAACCGTTCGGCTGTCAGCGGCCACTTCCCAGGTGGCTCTTGGATACTGGCACCCCTCCCAGTACCTCCAACTTGAGCACCTACATCTTCAGGAGATTTCTTCAGGGAGCTGAGCAGACCCGCGGGGCGGGGGGCCCCCAGCAGGATCCGGGCCAGATGGGGAGAGACACGGCAGGTGCAGAGAAGGGAGCCAGAGGTCAGGTCCAGAGACCCCCCCCCCAGAGGCATGAGCTGTGGGTGTAGGCAGTGGAGTTAGGTCCGTCTGAATTAGGTCCACCTGGAAGGTGAGGGAAGCAGGGGGCAGCAAGACTTGAGTCCAGGGGAGGGGAGCGCCTGTAGCAAGTACTGCTTTGACACAGCTGGAGAGGTTCCCCGCTTGAAGGGACTCTTGCATTAACGCTGTCACAACCGTCACTGCAGGGACAGGCCTGCGGCTGCAGGTGGAAACTACTGAGTCACCAGGTGGGGGCAGGGAAGTAAGAGGGAGGAGCAGAGCACACCGGTCCCCTGTAATCCTCCCTCCTCCTCTTCCAGGAAGCCCCCTCGGCTTTCCCTCTCCTTGATATGAACATTGGTCAGATGCTGGAGTCTAACATCATGCTTAGGGACGAGGTTTCTGCTTTATTTAATATTAGGGATTCCCTGTAGACGGAATGTCTGTGTTCTCCCCAAATTCATTTGTTAAATTCCAGCGCCCAAGGGGATGGTATTAGAAAGTGGGGCCTCGAGAGAGCACCAGGTCGAGAGGGTAGAGCCTTCCCAGATGGAATTAGTGTTCTGACAAAAAGGACCCCAGAGAGCACCCTTGCCCCTTCTGCCCCGTGAGGACACAAAGAGAAGGTGCGTTCTATGAACAGTAAGCAGCCTCTCACCGGCATCTTGTTGGACGCCCAGCCTCCAGAGCTGTGAGTGGAGTGTCTGTTGTCCATAAACCACCTAGTCTAAGGTATGTTTATTAAAGCAGCCCAAATCCCTAAGAGGGATTCTTTCTGCCCGACGGAACCAAGGCTTAAATGTTCTGCAGCGCCATCCGTAAAACGTCAGACGTTGCGTGTGTGTTCACAAGCCATTTCCCTTACCTCACCTGGGCTGGGGACCAGGGAAACTCAAGACACATCTGGAGGTAAAGCAGATCCCATTATTCTCTCCAAAGACCAAAGGAGAATTTTTCTGCCCGTTTGCGCTGGGTATTCTCATTCAGCACCCATTCCTACCACTTTGTGTCAGGGGAGATAGAACGCTAAGAGCCACATCTCCCAGACAGCCTGGCTTTTGTAGAACACCAGATGAGGGTGATTTAGGGGCTGCCAACAGATGCACTCGTGTAATCTTTGAACAGAGAAATCCTAACTCTTTTCTGTGGTGGTGGAGATTCATGAGTGAGTTTCTCGCTCCCGAGCCCACCTTTCACTGCCTGGTCTGAAGCAGTGGTGATGCCAGGACCTCTGGATCACAGCTACAGGGCACGAGCTTGAAATTAGTGATGCCTCCTCATTCCCACTGTTTCCACCTTCCATTAATCTTATAAGCACCTACTTTCCTATATTCAATCCCTTTTGGCTTGAAACACCCAGAGTGGTTTCTGACTTTAAAGTCACAACTTTTAACAGTTCATCGGTAAGTACACTTGCTGTCAGTTTGGGGTAGACCATCATTATTATTAGATTAAGGCTTCATTATCATGATTCAAAAGTGGGCATTGAACTGTACCATGTACCTTTTCTGTATCTGTTGAGATTGTCTAGTCCTATGGTGTTTAAACCTTAATCTGTTGGAGGTACTTCTGGGCTAGGGTGGGGTTCTGGGCTTTAAGTAGTAAACCGGACAAAATTGTCGAACAATCAACCTTTTGGGGGCACTGGGAATCAAGTAAAGGCAAACGATAAGCTGAGAAGCTCTTGTTCTCGGAAAACTGCTAGAACTTCAGGTGAGAATACCAAGGACTGTGGTCTTCTTACCTGGGGCTGACCCCACCCTCCCTGCGTGAGGTGAGCAATACAGCTGTATCGGGGTGGGGATTGATTCGGGACAAGGGGGAAAACCACGGTTTTGTAATGCATTCTGAGCTGAGACAAGCAGCAAACCAGGCAGAAATTTACCAGGGAGAACCTGGAAAGGAGAAAGCTCTGGGAGCCCTGAAATCAGTTTTCCAAAATACCTGGCTGAATGGGGAACAACGTGCACGCAGGGCACCTGAGGGAGGCCAGAGGGAGGCCGCCATAAAGGACGAGCCAAGGGAGGCAGGGCTTTGAGTCCACTCCAGAGGGAAGAGGCTTGGGGCTCACGAACTCAAAATCATTGGCTGGGGCTTCCCTGGTGGCGCAGTGGTTGAGAGTCTGCCTGCCGATGCAGGGGACACGGGTTCGTGTCCCTGTCCGGGAAGATCCCACATGCTGCAGAGCGGCTGGGCCCGTGAGCCATGGCCGCTGAGCCTGCACATCCGGAGCCTGTGCTCCGCAACGGGAGAGGCCACAACAGTGAGAGGCCCGCATACCGCAAAAAAAAAAAAAAAAAAAAAAAATCATTGGCAGCCTACTAAGCAATGCAGACTCGGGGTGACTCTGAGAACGGCAGGCTGAAAAGCCAAAAATGTGAGAACAGACATGAGCGACCATGCACCTGGGGGAACAGATCCTACAGGTGAGTCAAAAACAAAAACAAAACTCAGAAAAATAAGGAGATCCAGTGGTTAGGACTCTGATTTCACTGCCATGGGCCCAGGTTCAATCCCTGGTTGGGGAACTAAGATCCTACAAGCCTCATGGTGTGTCCAAAAACAAAAAAAGAAGGAGAATCCAGAGTTACTGCACTGTATTATTTTAAATGTCCACTTTTGATAAAAAATTATGAGACATGCAAACAAACAGGGAAGCACGAGCCACATCCAGGGAAACACAGCAGTGGCTCTGTGCCCTGACGCTGCAGTTCGTTTCCAGGCAGCTCTTAGAAATCTGTTCAAAGAACTAAAGGATAGAGAAACTGTTAAAATGACAAATTGTATGTTACGTATCTTTTACCACTATTTTTAACCTGAATGTGGGAGGGAAAAAAAAGAACTAAACGAAACTACGTTCAAAGAATTAACGAAAACGTGATGACCACTCCACAAATAGTTTTAGTAGAGAAATAGGAATGATCATTCTAGAGATTACAGGTAAAATAACTGAAATGAAAAATTCCCAAGATGGGCTCAACGGCAGATCTGAGATCATAGAAACAACCAATAACTACCTAGAGATGGAACTGCTGATTTACAGAGCAGGCATATGTTTAACCCCATTAAGGAACTTTCAGGAAATTAGGAGAGTTCTGCTTGTTCCACATCTTTGCCAATACTTACCATTATCAGAGCCTTAATTTTATTGGACGTGAATCAGTATCTCCTTGTGGTTTTCACTTACAATGTGATGGCAAATGAAGTTGCCCAGGTGTTGACGTGCCGACTGACCTGTATCTATAGCCTGTTATCTTCTTTTGTGTAATATTTGCTTTGGTTGCTTTGCCCATTTTTGAATGGATTGTTTTTTAATTGAATTTTAGCAATTCTTTATGTATCCGGGGTTCAAGCCTTTTGTCAGATGTATGTTTTGCAGATATTTTCTCCCAGTTGGTGACATGCCTTTTCACTTTCTGAATGACATAGCATGGACTGTGTAAAGCAAATATAATTAGAAATTTTCAAAATTGACAAAATCATAATCACAGTGGGAAACTTCAACACACATCTCAGGAACGGGCAGGTCAAACGTACCAAAAATAAAATAACTCCATAAAGAATTTCAATAGCGGTTATAACCAGTGTGAACATCCCATGGCAGCTGCTCTGATGGGCTTCATGAATTCTCAGTCTATACAGAGGTGCCCAGTCATCCAAGACCCAAGGGCTATTTATATCGCACTCCCACAGAATAAATCTCAATGTCAAAATACGAGTTTAAGCCCAGTTTGGCAAATTCTTCTTCTTCTTTTTTTTTTGGCAAATTACTCTTTAAACAAGACCATCCAGTGCAGTAAGAATATAGGAAGATGATCTGTCCTATCCATCTTTGGCATATATATAGGTCCACTCTTTCGGAGGATAACTTGGCAATATATATCAAAATTATAAATGCATGCCCTTTGGCCCAGTTATTCCACCATCTGGAACCTATGCTGCTGAAACATTTGAACACCTGTGCAAATATATGCGGTCAAGAATGCTTTTGAGGGCTTCCCTGGTGGTGCAGTGGTTGAGAATCCGCCTGCCAATGCAGGGGACACGGGTTCGAGCCCTGGTCTGGGAAGATCCCACATGCTGCGGAGCAACTAAGTCCGTGCACCACAACTGCTGAGCCTGTGTGCCACAACTACTGAAGCCCAAGCACCTAGAGCCCGTGCTCCGCAACAAAAGAAGCCACCGTAATGAGAAGCCTGTGCACCGCAACAAAGAGCCCCCGCTCTCTGCAACTAGAGAAAGCCCGTGTGCAGCAACAAAGACTCAACGCAGCCAAAAATAAAATAAAATAAAAATAAATTTATTTAAAAAAAAAAGAATGCTTTTGAAGGTGACATTAGGTGAGGCAATGCAGGTGGCAAAAGTTTTGCAATCTGGCTCCAAGCAAGATGTCTCCCACCCATCTGTGGACCTCCCCTGGGGAGCCCCCTGACATTCCCTTATGCCCACTTCCAGGGAAAGGGCAGCCCCAGTCACGGAGACTGGTTTGACTGTTTTGTTAAATGTTCTCTGAGCTGATCGCAGTAGAATCACAAGAAGTACACAGCGCACAAGAAAGGTTCCTTCCGTATCTGTTATGAGCCCTCAAGGCTTTCACAATATGATCCCTGCCTATGTTCTGCCCCCCGCCCACACCTGCCAGCTTCCAGCCGCCCCTCCAGCTCCATGGAATTCCTAACTCACCTTTGATCCACTTGTGCTGCTTCACGCCTTCAGGTCCTAAGGCTCACCTTCCCCTCAACCGACTGCTCCCACCTCCCCTGCTTCATCTCTTCACCCCCTTTCCATCCTTCACAACCCAGCTCCTGCATCCCCACGTCACTGCTTTGCACAGCACAGCTCCACCTGATTTGGGTGCCATGCCCTCAGCTCCTCAGCCCTCTATGCCGACTCCATCTGGAACTGTAGTCATGATACAGTCACCTGTCTTCCCCACCAGACAACAAAGTCCCATCTTTTATGACTTAGGCTCCCCATAGGGATCATAGTGTCTGGCACATGGAGTTTCCCCCCCAAAAATATTTCTAAGATAAACAGTGGGGCTTCCCTGGTGGCACAGTGGTTAAGAATCTGCCTGCCAATGCAGGGGACATGGGTTCCATCCCTGGTCCGGGAAGATCCCACATGCCACGGAGCAACTAAGCCCGTGTGCCACAACTACTGAGGCCCACGTGCCACAACTACTGAGCCCGAGCGCAGTAAGTACTGGAGCCCGCGCGCCTAGAGCCCGTGCTCAGCGGCAGGAGAGGCCACCACAATGAGAAGCGCCGCAACGAGGAGCGGCCCCCGCTCGCCGCAACTGAAGAAAGCCCGCGTGCAGCAACAAAGACCCAATGCAGCCAAAAAGAATAAACAAATCTAAAAAAATTTTTTTAAATAAAAAAATAAACAGCTAATCACATGAATGCAGAGAGAGGAGCAGGAATTCCCTAGAGGTCCAGTGGTTAGGACTCTGCGCTTTCACTGCCGAGGTTGCAGGTTCAATCCCTGGTTGGGGAACTAAGAACCCGTGGTGCAGCGAAAAAAAAAGAGAGAGAGAGAGAGGAACAAAAGTGGGGCACTCAGTGCGTCAGGGAGCAGTAAAGGGACTGCCTGAATAACAGAACCTGGGGAGATGGGCAGATTACACCTTTCAGTGGGCTTCCATCCACACCGATGATCAAACTAGGTGAATTCAGACCTTCGGAGGAAGGCACGGTTGCAAAGAGCAAGTTCGGTGTCCTTTGGGAGCTGCTGAACATTCAATTAACCTTTCTAATCTCCGAAAAGCAGCACAGACCCCGATCTGCACTTTCGTGTGCTCTGCAGCCGACTGGGGGTGGGGATGGCAAATGGCAGCCTTGGTTCGCAGCGTTAAAGAGAAAACTATTAAAGCAGCATATTTTTTAGAAGAGCGAGTACGAAGAAGAATTACAAGAACCCCCTAAATTACAAGTGTGGGTTACAGTAATTGCTAAATTACAGAGTTCCAACTTTATTAGACACACACCCCCTCAGCTTCCACAGTTTTCCAGGGCTGTCTCGAGCTGACAAAAGCCAAAAAGCTCTGTGGGAAGCCTGGCAGGGAGCTGAGCGGGGCTTCGGGAGCCCCCATTACGGGCAGCGCTGGAATGCAGAGATGGGCCGGGACCAGTGAAGTTTCTGTTCTGTAATAGCAAATTCCTGTGGGGGACAGCGTAGCCTGCGCTGGGGTTTGCAGGCAGAACTGGGATGTTGGCCTTTTTTTGACTACAGTAAGTCCCCTGCATACGAACAAGTTCCATTCCGAGAGCTCATTTATAAGTTCAATTTGTTCATAAGTCCAACAAAGTTAGACTAGGTACCCAACTAACACAATCGGCTATATAGTACTGTACCGTAATAGGTTTACAATACTCTTCACACAAATCATACATAAAAAACAAACACAAAAAATAAAGAGAACATTTTTAATCTCACAGTACAGTACTGTACCTTGAAAAGTACAGTAGTACCAGCTACATCACCACTGCTTTTACGCTTGCTTCCAACATCTTGGGCTTGAAATAAAGATACTGTACCACTGTACTCTATACAGCACTGTACAGTAAGTACACAAAAGCACAACCACTTGTAGAGAATGCCCACAAGTGACAATGCGGGCCGGACATGTAAACTAACTTACGTGATTGGACATGCGAAGGCACGTTCGCACCTCTGAAAGTTCGCAACTTGAAGGTTCGTATGTAGCGGACTTCCTGTACGTGGAAGCAGCAGTGGCCTGTAGCCAATTGATTTGGAAATACTGAGAATTTTTCCAGGGTCTCTGAAGGCACTGGATTCAGGCCGGTCTCCATCATTATTTTCAGCATTCCCACCTGTACCATCTAAAGTTTCAAGGAGAAGTTCTCTCCTCCCCTGAGAATTACCACCCATCTCTGCACACCAGCGGTCTCCTGTTGAATATCACGTCCCCCCTCCACATACCATGTTCATGTCCTCGGCGGCTCCGGACACACCAGCTGCATACAGGTGTGTCCCACCTACATTGTTCATATAGACACACATTATGCTTTTCACGCTGTCTCCAAGCACTTAAGGGAAAGACCTGATCCCACCTTCAAAACATTTAAAGTGAGTGGGGAGGTGAACCTAAAACTTCGTCAAAGTCCAGACGCAGCTCACCTGCATATTAGATTGACAGCCCCTCACAGTCATGGCCTGATGGAGGAAGGGGCAGGTTCTTTTTCCAGGGAAAATATATCTATTTTACATACTACTGGTTTTTTACACACGATATATGGAGTAAATAAAAAATGACATGCAGGGAAGTCCCTGGCAGTCCTGTGGTTAGGATTCCACATTTCCACTGCAGGGGGCATGGGTTCGATCCCCGGCCAGGGAACTAAGATCCCGCATGCCACCTGGTGTGGCCAAAAAAAATAAATGACATGCAAGGAGGCAGGTCACGTGTGGGAGGGTGGGGGAGAGGTTCAGGTCACAGCTGCTCCTGAAGGGCTGCTAAGTGGAGCCCAGCCCCACACTGGGTCCTTGCCTGCTTCTCAAGACTAGCGCCTACACGTCGGCCCCCTCTAAACCTTCCTAGCCCCTAAGGAAGTGGCCTTCTAGGCACCTTTAAATGAAATCCTATGACGTTTCCACGGGTCCAACAGGCTTCTGCCCTCATGAGGCTTCTGCTCTAGTGCAGGAGTCTTGGGGCCTATGATGAGTGTAGTCGGCCAGTGTCCCCCAAAATTCACGTCTACCGGAATCTCAGAATGCGACCTTATTTGGAAATAGGGTCATTGCAGATGTACTTAGTTAAGTCAAGAGGAGGTCGTACTGGATTCGGGGGCCCTAAATCCAATGACAGGTGTTCTTATGAGAAGAGGTGAGACACACAGCGTAGACAGATGCAGAGACTGAAGCGGCGCTACCACAAGCCACATGATGCCAGGAGCCACCAGAAGCTGGAAGCAGCAAGGAAGGATCCTCCCCTCGAGCCTTCGGGGCGGGTGGGCTGGGTAGGGACAGGCAGGTGGGGGGCTGGGCCCTTGTCCCCTCCTTCCACCAGGCAGCTCAGTTCTCTGGTTTCTTTTTTTTTTTAATTGAAGTATAGTTGATTTATAATATTGTATTAGTTTCAGGTGTATAGCAGTGATTCGGTTATACACACATATATGTGTATATCTATATTCTTTTTTTTCAGTTCTTTTCCATTATAGGTTATTACAAGATAGTGAATATAGTTCCCTGTGCTATACAGTAGGACATTGTTGTTTATCTATTTTATATATAGTAGTGTGTATCTGTTAATCCTATACTCCCAATTTATCCCTCCCCTCCCTTCCCCTTTGGTAACCAGTTTTTCTTTGTCTGTGAGTCTGTTTCTGTTTTGTAAATAAGTTCATTTGTACTATTTTTTAGATTCCACATATAAGTGATATCGTAAGATATTTGTCTTTATCTGACTTACTTCACTTAGTATGATCATCTCTAGGCCTATCCATGTCGCTGCAAATGGCATTATTTCATTCATTTTTGTGGCTGAGTAATATTCCATTGTATATATATACCACATCCTCTTGATCAATTCATCTGTTGATGGACACTTAGGTTGCTTCCAGGTCTTGGCTTTTGTAAATAGTGCTGCTATGAACATTGGTGTACATGTATCTTTTCGAATTAGAGCGTTCGTCTCTTCCAGATACGTGTTATATATGCCCAGGAGTGGGATTGCTGGATCATATGGTAGCTCTATTTTTAGTTTTTTAAGGAAACTCTGTACTGTTTTCCAGTTCTCTTGTGTGTTATAACCAGGTTTGTGGGTTACATTTTATCTTATTTTATTTTTAACTTTTTAAAATATTTATTTTATTTTTGTTTATTTTATTTTTGGCTGCATTGGGTCTTTGTTGCCACGTGTGGGCTTTTCTCTAGTTGCGGCGAGCGGGGGCTACTCTTCATTGCGGTGCGCAGGCTTCTCATTGTGGTGGCTTCTCTTGTTGCAGAGCACGGGCTCTAGGCACGCAGCTTCAGTAGTTGTGGCACGTGGGCATTAGTAGTTGTGGCTCATGGGCTCTAGAGCGCAGGCTCAGTAGTTGTGGCGCACGGGCTTAGTTGCTCCGCGCCATGTGGGATCTTCCCGGACCAGGGATCGAACCCGTGTCCCCTGCATTGGCAGGTGGATTCTTAACCACTGAGCCACCAGGGAAGCCCCACATTTTATTTTAAAACCCAGCATTAGATACAGCTCAGGACAAGAGAGACTGCCCACACACACCTTAACCCGCACCCAATACATACTGTCTTTCCTGCACATACATGACTTTATAGTCACAAGAGGCCAAATCAGCCAGCTCAGCGGCCCCCAGGAGCCCTCTGTCATGTCAGAACCCAGACCTCCTCACCCCTCTTATCAGAGCTTTTTCACAGAAGTCACACCCAAAACTTGGTTTGCAACACGAGACACAGGACACCCGGTTAAAGTTGAACTTTGTACACATAATGAATAATAGTGTAGTGTAAATCCCCTGCAGTGTTTGGAACATACATATACTAAAAAAATAAATAGTCATAATCACGTGGGACTTATCTGAGATTCCGATTTAACTGGGCGTCCTGCATTTCTGTTCCCTGAATCTGGCAGCCCTAGGAACTCGGCTGGGAGGTGCCTATTCACCCCCCACCCCTCACACCCCACCCAGTCACCCCTCCCACTCCCTCAATCTCTCTGTGCCTTCCAGGGACCCCGTGGTTTGGCCAGCCCTGCTCTCAGCAGCCTCTCCCAAGGTCCTCATGGATTTGGGCTGTTTCTTACTCCGGGACAGGCCCCCCTCCGCTCTCACACCACATCCTGCCGAGGTGCAGGGGCCCCCTCCCTGCACCCCCATCACCCAAGCGGTACACCTGGAGCCACATCCGCCGCTGAGAGACGGGCCTGCTCCAGGCCCAGTGGGGCTGAGACGCAGACATTTTGTTTTAACACTCATTTTGCAAATTGTGGTAAACTACACATAACATAAAATCTACCATTTCAGCCACTTAAAACTGTACAGCTCAGTGGCACTAAGCCCATTTGTGCTGTTGTGCAAACATCACCACCATCCTCCTCCTGAACTTCTTCTCTTCCCAAACTGACGTTCTGTCCCCATTAAACACTCCCCCTTGCCCGCTGCCCCAGCCCCTGGCACCCTAGCCAAGGATGTTCTGAGGGTAAGAAATTCTGAAGATCTCCAGCCAGGACGAGGCTGAGAAGGATGCCATCTGGTGCGCATCCCCAAACCCCACCCCCCGTGGGGCCCCTGATGGGAGGCAGAGGCTGATTCTAAGTGGTACCCACACTGGCTGGGCCGGCGAAGTCGCCCCTGGGGTTTCCTGAGTATCCTGGCCCTAGACTCAGCCCCTCCTGGATGGCGTCCATGTGGTCACTCCACATGGCTGTGTCCTTCAGGGGACTTAATATTTTTCCATGGAACAGGCTCTGATGACGTTACTAATCAGGGAGGTGGAGAGGCCGTGGCTGTTCTCCATGTGCCGGGACTGTTGCCTGTGCCGCTGCTACCCAAGAGCGGGGAGGGGGAGGGGGAGGGGGGAAGAGGGGGAGTAAAGGGGAGGGTGGATGGAGAGGAGGCGGCGGCGCTGTGGGCGACGGGCAGCAGCTCCCTGGCAGGGCAGACTCTCCAAGTAATTAGTTTTTAAATCATGCAGACGGTTCAAGACCCACTCACTCTGCAGCTTTAATTATTTACTCTCCCTTTTTATTCTCATCATTTACAGTCGTCCTCTCTGAACTGGAAGGAAGATGTTTTCTCCGCCGGCGTCTTGGCATTCCTGCAGCTGTGATTTCTCCAAGGCCCAGCGGAACCCCCTGCTTGCCGGGGAAGCAGCAGCTGCGCAGCTGGACAGCGCTGCCCACAGGACCCTCAAGGGCTGGCCGGGCCCCCGAGCATGGAGGATGGCCTGTAGCAGGCGTGGCCCCGGAGCCAGTCCTGGGAGCGCGGGGCAGAGGCTCTGGCTGGCCGGACCTGTGAGAGGATGAGTCCCACCTCCAGGGGCGCGGGGAGGAGAGCCTGGTGCAGGCGGGCACTCACCCTGCAGTGCTTGGCCTGGGAGAGAATCGGCCCCCATCGTGGCCTGGCCCCCGACCTCTCCCCACCTTCCAGTCTCTCTGGCCTCCTGGTTCCTCCAACTCTGCGCTCCCTCGTGTCTCAGACCTTTGCACAAAGGAGGACCTTCCTGATGCCGCCCCAGAATGGGCTGGGTCCCCCCATTATATGACCCTGCAGCCCCGAAGTTCTCCATCCAGCACTTAGCACCACGGACAATGCATAACCATCGGGCCCTCGGGGCCTCCTTGTCTGGCATTTTCCGGATGGCCTATGTTGTATGTGCTAACTCTGTAGTCAGAAAGTAGTGTTTACAAATGGGGGGGCCGCACCCATAAATACAGATCCGAAAGGAGAGCCCCGAGTCGGCTGATTTCTATCTGGCTTCCTCCCCAGGTGGAGTCTACCTGCCTTGGGTCCACGCCGGATGCACACGAGGCAAAGTAGGTCTGGGCAAACCCAAAGGCTACCTGTTGATTTTCTGACTTGTCCAAACACTGCAGCCCAGAGCAGGGGAGGAGGTGACACAGGACACCTGGGACTTGCAGCCCCATTGGGACATCTCAACCCAACCCCCCCCCAAACAGGTTCAGGCCAGCAGGAGGCTGTGGCTCCCCCCCTGGGACTTATTGGCAACAGCGCAGCCTGGATCTTGAGGTCCTCTAGGAGCCCCTTGGGCCAGAGAGCCTGAGGCCGGGGCTCCAAGGGTCAGGAGAAGGTGGTGCGGGGTCTACGCAGGGACGAACTCGCTTAGTCTTCCCAGGATCTCCCTGGTTTTAGCACGGGAAGTACTGTGTCTTTGGAAACCCATCACTCCCAGGCAAACTGGGACATTCAGTCACCTGGACCTACAGCAGGGGATTTGATTGGTTGGGTAGAAGGCGGGAGAACTCATCACTGGGCCTTCCTGGGCTGCCCTGGGATGGGAGGTGCAGATGAGCTGGCGGAGATGACGGCCCGGGCCCTTCTTGGTCCAGGAGTCAGGCGGGCTATCGAGGTGACAGCAGTGTAAGGGGCAGGGAGCCGGCTGGACGTGGTAAGCAGGCCCCTCGGAGGAGGTGCATGGCTTGGAGCCGGTGTCAGCCCCGGAGGGTCAGGGCCACAGAGAGAGGAGCTGCTGGACAGGCCTGGCCGGCAGGGGCGGCAACGGGGATGGTTTTAGTCCGGAGGAGGAATGGGGGCTTCAAGTGTAGGAACTGCCAAGAGCTACAGCCGAGGAATCCAGGGATGGGGCAAAGCCGGCAGAGCCAGGAGCGCCTTCAGATGCTGGCCAGCAGGGTCGCAGCCCCGCGCGGGGGCCAACCCTCCCCTCCCCTCCCCTCCTGAGCCCACAGCAGACGTGGGCGTCGACGACATGCCTCGGATCCTGGAAGGAGAGGCTCCGTGTGGCCACTGCCCATCGGC
This sequence comes from Grampus griseus, assembly GCF_964374135.1. Lineage (NCBI taxonomy): Eukaryota > Metazoa > Chordata > Mammalia > Artiodactyla > Delphinidae > Grampus > Grampus griseus. Next base: position 8,610,136 of record NC_139014.1, on the reverse strand, counting down.
TCATTTGGAGATGAAATCCACTTGTCTTCTCCAGAAGGAGCCAACCTGCCTGACAAAAGGGCCCGGGGGGCCCCGAGGGGCTGAGACGATCCTGAGGCCACCTGACTCGCTGGTGGCAGAGCCGCGAGCCCAAGTCACCAGAGTCCCAACTCAGGGCTTTCCTGCTCCCCACCTCGGCTGCCTGCCTTGTCCTGAAGCCTGAGACGGGGTAGGGGCAGGCATGGGGGGTATCGTGGGTTGAACAGTGACCCCTGACTCCCCCAGTTCATGTCCACTTGGAACCTCAGAATGAGGCCTTATTTGGAGACAGGGTCTTTGCAGATGTTAAGATAAGGACCGAGATGAGGTCACCCTGGATTAGGGTGGGCCCGAGATCCAATGAGAGACAGAGAGACACAGAGGTCCCGTGAAGGAGGCAGAGATTGGAGTGACGCAGCCACCGAAGCTGGAAGAGGCAGGAAGGCTCCTCCCTGGACCTTCAGAGGGAGCCCGGCTCTGCCCACACCATGACCTTGGACGTCTGGCCTCCAGACTATGAGAGAATCCGTTTCTGTTGCTTTAAGCCCCCCAGTTTGTGGTGATTTGCGACAGCAGCCCCAGGCCACCCTGCCACGAGGGAGGAAGGGGCTGGTGAGGCCTGCGCACAGCTAAGAATCTGGACCTGGACCCCCAGCCTCGCTCCCCGGCTCTCGGGATGCAGAGAAAACCTCGCATGGTAGCCTCTTACAGTCTAGTCTTTTGGGGGCCAAGTTCTCTTGGAATACATTGGTATGAAATTATTGTCAAATATCGACCCGCTCATAGAGCTCACTGCAATAGATTTCAACTTTAACAAGAAAAACATTTCCAGGAATACAGTAATAGAAACAGCTCACAGCACTGCCCTGCAAAGCCTCCTCGTAATGAATACATTAAGATTCTCTGTTCTCTTTTCAATCATCCCCTTAAATCAGTGCTTCTGAGTCCCTGAAACCTTTCTTCCCCCCCCCCCCCCCGCCCCGGGAAAGGAGATGAAACAGTTCCCCAGCGATCACTTTCACGCTACGTTCACGCTCATCTGCACTTCCGGGGTCAGAAAAGAGAAAAAAAATCCCCACTCCAGAGCCTCCTGGGTTTGCATTTGGAACATTTATTTCAGGAAATACATTTTCAACACTTTGTTATTTATACAAAAAGAGACGAATTTCTCAAGAGGCACATAGCGAAAGGCCACTGTGGAACAGATCCCAGGGAAACTAACAATGTTTCAAAATCTGGCTACAGACAAGGAAAGCGAAGGCATCCCGGGACAGAGGCTGCGACCCCGACGCTGGAGACAGACACGTCCTTCAACATCTTGGTTTTGGCAAAAATGGCAAGTCGGCAAGTAAACTGTTTCGCTAAGGGGTCCTTCCTCTCTTGGGTGGGGAGGGAGCAAACACGCAAAGCGATGACACTCGCACGCACGCGGACGTGTGCACACACACGCACGCGCGCACATGCCAGGTCAGTCTGCACCCACCCCTCCCACCACATTTCTCACCAAGCCAGGGGTCTGCAGATGGCCGTGCATCTCCCCGTGTCTAAGCTCACAGGCCTGAGACGTGCAGACGTGAAGCCCGCTCTGCAGCCCAGCAGTGGGCCATGCACACCCGACCCCTGGCCAATCCCTCCTTGGGGTCATTACGACGGGCTCTGGGGTGCGGGGGGGAGGTGAACAGAGGCCCAGGCAAACTTAGGGCAACACAAAGTCAGGCTTCCCTGGCCTCCCACCTCCCTGGCGGCGGCATCAGCACAGCCTGGGCGGGAGGGCTGAGTGTGCATCTGGGGTGCCCAACTGGGCATTCACTTAACCAGAGCATCTTGGGCCCAATGGATGTCTAAACAGACAGACAGACACAGGCTTCCCCAGTCACACGGGGTGGGGCAGGGCAGCCACCAAGGCCACAAGGGCCACTCTGAGCGTCCCCAGCCATGGTCCCTGTGGCCCACTTCCTTTGGGCACCTGCCAGTACCTCCTCCCTTAGCTTCTGCTCCAGATTCTCTCACTCGGACCTTCCCCAAAACTCAGGCGGGTGGGGTGCACCTTTCCTCTTCCTTTGAATCCTCAATCAAATCCCAGTGGGGGGGGGTGGGACATGAGGGGAGATGAAGACACACCTCCCTCTCTCCAACTTGTCCCAATTTCTCGTCCAAGGGGACAGCGAGGGAGAGCTGCTGGCTCGCGAGGACGGCTGAGATAAAGGCACTTCCTACTCCAGGACAGGGGCGCAGGCAGGTGGGCGGGCAGCAGCCAATGGCCCCGCTGCATCTAAAGCAATTGGCAACTTGGGTCTCGTGGAATGAACTGCTCTCCCCTGGGGGCGGGGTGGGGTGCTCTGAGTTGCGGCCAGGGCCATGTGGGGCGGGGTGGGGTGCTCTGAGTTGCGGCCAGGGCCATGTGGGGAGGCAGGGGCAGGCAGGGGCTCCAGGTCCACGAGAATGGCTCCATCCTCCCACGGGCACCACCCTGCCACGCCGCAGAGGCTGTGCCCGAGGGGCACCAAGAGCTGGAGGCCACTCCTCCGGCCCCGGGGCAGGGTCAGGACTGAGTCAGTGGTCCTCCCGTCCCTCCTGGACCTCAGGGACGGCCAGAGAGCCGGCCTCCACTCCGAGGACCCCCCCCCAGCCCAGGTCCCCATAGTCAGCGGGCTAATGACAAACATACTCAGAGGGCACTCGTCATCTTGTTACTTGGCAGGTGTAAAGGGGCGGAGATGGAGGACACATGGAGAAAATTATATAAAATAAAACGGGGCAGGTGGGTGGGGGGAGGGTGGGGGGAGACGGAAAAGACTTGGGGCAGGGTCCCGGGACAGGCGGTGTCTACATCCCCTGGGCTTCTGGAGCCTTCTCCTCGACACCATTGGCCACAGCGCTGCTGCCCTCGTGCAGACGCTTCACGCGATAGGCTTCGAAGTGGATGGTGCTGGTGATGTCCTTGATGTTCTGCATGTGTGTCCTGGGAGGGGCCGGGGGGTGGGTCTCAAGGAGGGTCACGGGCGAGGGCAGGAGGCTGGCCCTGCTCACTCGGCCTGCCCTCCCCACCCCCAATCCCCACTGCTTGCCTCCCCGGAGGTTCCCCAGTGATAGACCAAGACAGACCAAGCCTGGGCAGGGATGTGTGGCGGGGGGGGGGGGGGGGGGGGGGTGGTCCCCAGGGCAACCCCAGCTGCTCTCGGGACCATGTGTTCTAACATGTCCCCCTTTCTCTGTGTCAACCCAGTGGCCAGTCCAGGGACAGGGGCTGAGTGCAGAGGCCCCCGGGCAGTGCGCAGGGCTGGAGCGTCCTTGCTCCCGTTTAGAAGAGCCAGGCCGGCAGCCAGGTGTGCTGGCAGGTAAGGGACAGCGGCTTGCAGCAGGCGGCCGGGGTTGGGGACGCTGGCACCCCGCTAGTCCTGTGTTCAACCTTCCCTTCTCTGCAGCTCAGCAGGAGAGATTTGGAAAGGACACGTCAAAAGGGCCCAAGGTGGGCTTCCTTCCTCAGCCAGGCTTTCCAGCATGGCAGGGCTGCTCCTGGAAGCCAGAGCCCCCCAACCTGGAGGCCGTGAGACGGTCCCATCCCTCCTATTGACATTGTCCCTAGCATCCATCCTGCTGGCTGAAAAGCTGGGAGCTCCTGGTACCCTGGTGGGAGCCCCTACCTTCTCTGTTCACCTGCCCAGGCCCAGACCCACCCACCTGGCACCCTCGCGAATGGGCGGAGGACAGGCTACTCCTTGCCTGGGCTCAAGGAAACTGAACAGGGGCCTCCACCAGGTCAGAGGACGCGGGGATGGGAGCTGGGAACCCCCCAACACACGCCCGGCGTACGAGACCTCCGGGGGCCCTGAATCTAATGGGCTCAGGCTGCGGCGATGCAGACTCGACCCTTTCCAAGTAGAAGTAGAAAAGAATTTCAACTCTTGCTTCATTTCCAAGAAGGTGTTTTAGGAAATGGGCCTCCGAGGTCCCTCCAGGGAAGGCAGGCAGACGCGGGCGGCCATGCCGGCTGCTGCTCAAGACCTCCGCCCGGTCCCGCCCCTCCCTCGGCCCCGATGGAGGCCCCTCCGGCGCTCACCTGATGAGGAGGTCCCGCAGGTAAGCAAACTCACAATGCGTGGTGTTCTCGACTGCGGAGAGACAGAAGGGGCTTTAACGTCAGGCAAAGCCCCGTTCCCCCAGTGCTGGGCAGGCAAGCGGAAGAGGGGTCCACCGCGCACAGGGGAGCCGTGGGCACCTTGGCTTCTGCCCTCCGGAGGGTTCTGCTCTAGCAGGGAGATGGCACAGTAACCCGGCCAAGACGGCCGCGGGGGGGAGCGCTAGGCTAAGCAGGCGGTGGCGGTGGGGCGGCTGCTATGCCGTGGTGACGGGGGGGGGGGGGGGGGGGGGGGATGATGTCCCAGGGGAGACCTGAAGACGAGAGGGGGGCTGGGAACGGAATGAGGCAGGAATCAGGGCTGGGACTTCTCCCCCACATGCTCAGGACGCACACAAGGACAGCCGTGTACAGGCCAGGCACCGGGGGTGACTGTTTACACTGAGGTCAAGAACCAGCAGAACTGAGCCGTATGCTGCCTGGGGAAGGTGCGCACGAGGACACACGAGAGCCTCCCAGACCGACAAGCTGCAGAGCAGCGGATAGCTCTGGGGACGCGGGAAGAGGGCAGGGAGGGGTCCCCAGGCCCCCACGGGTACCCTGGAGCGTGCAGGTGGTGCCTTGGGGCTGAAGCTTGCGGCAGTTACTGCCACAGTCCAGAACTATGCGGGAACACTCCGCCTGCTGTGTGGTCAACAGGTGCTAGCACACCTTTTAAAGGGTGGTGAGTGGCATCACTTGGACTGAGGGAGGTGGGCAGAGAAGGCAGAAGGAGAGGCTATTCTCTGCTATTCTGTGGAGGCGTCCAGCCCGGAGGACTTAATCCGACCTTCACACACCCTACGGGATAGCGACTAAGGTTCTTCTTCTGTGCTTGTAGGGAGATGGGGCTCAGAGAGCAAAAGAGATCTGCCCGGGTTCCACAGCCCGTGAGGCCTGGCTCCCTGGTCCAGGCTTCCCCATCCCAGAGCAGCAGGGCCTTTCTGAAGCTTAAAGGGCTGATGAGGCGGCAGGCAGGGCCTCCACTGCTCCTATTGGATTTCACTTGCCTCTTGCCTGGGCTCTGCCCTCCACACCCCTGCCCTCCTTTCTCCCCCACCCCCCGCCCCTGCAGGGCTGTGCCCACACTAGAATCTTCTGCCAGCTGACTCTCATTTTTTTTTTTTTTTTTTTTTTGCGGTACGCGGGCCTCTCACTGCTGTGGCCTCTCCCACTGCGGAGCACAGGCTCCGGACGCGCAGGCTCAGCGGCCATGGCTCACGGGCCCAGCCGCTCCGTGGCATGTGGGATCTTCCCGGACTGGGGCACGAACCCGTGTCCCCTGTATCGGCAGGCAGACTCTCAACCACTGTGCCACCAGGGAAGCCCCTGACGCAGCCTTTTAATCTAACTTGGAGAACCAGTGAGAGCTGGTGGGAAGAACAGAGCTCTGAACCTGGCGTAAGTGTGTTTCTGCCGCCTCCTGGCTTAGGTAAATTATTCTGGCTTCTCTGACCCTCAGTTTCCTCATCTGTAAAATGGGGATAATAATGCCACCCACCTCTCAGGGACACGAGAGGATTAAATGAGTTAACTGTGTGCTTTATGACACCCGCCTACCTCTTAAAACATTTCAGGAGGCTTCCAAGGATGAGCAAAGTACCTCAGGACGCTGCTGTACACCAAGTCAGAGGAAGAACAAAGAACTAGGACTGGTGGGGGTGGGGATGAGGAGAAGCACTTAATAACTCTGGCTGAGGGCCAGCACAGAGTGGTGCTGGAGTGGCCACAGAGTGGCCAGCTCCCAATTCACAAGGTCCCAGAGATCAAAAAAAAAAAAAAAAAAAAAAAGTCCACCAGGCCCTGGGGAAGTTCAACTATTCTAAGATAGGGCAGAAATTCCCTCCAGGGCCTCATGAAGGCTGCTGGGATGTGAGAACCACCACCCCACCACTGTCTTTACAGGTTCCACGGGGCTGTTTCTCATCACCACCCTCAACGTGAGCTGGTGGCACCACGACAACGCACAGGTCATTCAATGCGTGGTATCCCGGCCAGAGCAGGAGAGGGGGACACAGATAACCAGCCTCGCTCATTTCCTGACAATTTCCTTTACCGCCTGCCTGCAGGGCCCTAGCTGGCCGCCAGGGGGCAGCAGAGGCCTGTCAGCTGCCGGGCTGCCCTTCCTGCCCCTCCCAGGTCCCCATTGGCCCTTTCTTTTTTTTTTATTTTTTGGGGGGCTGCCTGCCGGATCTTGGTTCCCCGACCAGGGATCGAACCCGAGCACTCTGCAGTGGAAGCGCAGAGAACTACTGGGCCACCAGGGAAGTCCCCCCCGCCCCCATTGGCCCTTTCTTATCCCGAACTTCTCCACCCTCCAAAACATACCTTCACAAAAAGGTTCCTAAACAGCAAGATTTCAGGAAGACAGGAAACGGAAGAGGTGGGGCCAAGGCGGGATGAGCCCAGGGTGAAGCCTCATTGAGACGGCCCAGGTGGGTCAGGGAGGTAAAGGAACTTAACAATTAACCCAGGTAAAATGAGCCAGGCTGGGAGCGCTCCATTGTATCATTTTCCTTATATTAGTTACTTAAAAGTATCTGCTGCCCCAAAGCTCCAATGGTCCCTGAGACATTCTCTCATTTTATTAAACTCTTGGCGCATGGTACCCACTTTACGGAGGGTGAAAACAGGGGCCCTGGGGGATGAAGGGACATGCCCAAGGTCGTGAGCTGGGCATGGGTTGGGGTGGCAGCAGCTGGAGCTGAAAGCAACTGCTGGATTTTCTGCTTCCTTCTCTACGCTGGGCCTTTCAGCCAAGTGAACAAGGAGCAAAGTGGCCTATTTTACTCTGTTCTAGAGGGAGAACGGAACGGGGCGGGGGGTGGGGGGTAAAGAAATGCCCAGGTCCACCCCACCCAGGGTCATGGCCACCGTAGTGGGTTGGATTGTGTCCCCCAAACAACGTCCAACTCCCAACCCTGGGCACTTGTGAATGGGACCCTATTTGGAAAAAGTCTTTGAAGGTATAATTAAAGTAAGGATCTCAAGAGGGGGTCATCCTGGATTTAGGGTGGGCCCTAAGGCCAGTGACAAGTGTTCTTATAAGAAGAGGGAAAGAAAGACACAGGCACACAGAGGAAGGCTGTGTGAAGACACAGCAGAGATCGCAGTGATGTGTCTGCAAGCCAAGGGATGCCAAGGACAGCGGGCAGCCACCAGGAGGGCGGCAGGGAACAGATTCTCCCTCAGGGCCTCCAAAACTCGGAGGATAAACTTCCGTTTTAAGCCACCCAGACTGTGCTGGTTTGTCAGAGCAGCCCCAGAACACCAAGACGGGGGTCCCGGGAACTTCTGGGGGTGGGAAGTGGGGAGGGCATCTGGCTCTCAGCTGGACAGAGCTATAGCCCAGCCCTTTCCTAAGCCCAGAGAGGCGGGGTGATTTGTCCAGAGTCACACAGCACGCCTGTGAAACCCCAGCACCAGGACCCAGAACTTGACAGTGCCCGTCATACCTCCTTCCTCCCTGGATATTTCCCCGCCCATGGGAGATGGGAGTGGAGGTGCAGCTCCGTCAGCTAACGGCTGTGGGCCCCAGACGAGCCACTTGCCCCCTCATTTCCCCCCAGCCGAGCGGTAACCATGGGACCCCTCGCCATGGCTAGGTGGGCAATGCAATAGATGAACGCAGCTCCCAGTCAGCAGAAGCAGCTTTTATTCTGACCTGTCTGGAGGCCCCGGACATCAGCTCAGCGATTACCTTCAATGGTGCCCCATTTGGTTTTCCTTCCAAGGATCCTCTTCCCGTTCACTTGGTACTCATGGTCACTGCCCACCACGGCAAACGGGATCATTTCCTGGGGGAAGGGCAGGCAGCATGGGTCACGCGAGCGTGCAAAGGCCAGTCCACTCCCTGGGCCCCTGGGTGGAGCTGCCTAGAGTCCAGGCCCCCAGCACTAAGACCCTTGGCCTGAGAAGGTTGCATGTGAACACTGGCACCGACTCCTCCTAGCCCAGAAAATAACGTTCTCATGGCTCAAGGCCTTACCACCCGTTTCCCAGCACACCCTGGATGGGGTGGGAAGACCCCCACCCATGTCCTCTAGCAGGAAGTGAGAGGCCTCTGGGAACAGCATCCTGGTCAGTCCACTCACTCGGAATTTCTCGTTCACCAGCCGGTCCTCTGAGTCCTCGTCAAACTCCTTCTGGGGGTACACGTCGATGCCGTTGGACAGCAGGTCTGCGGTGATCTGGGGGTCCAGAGGGGAGAGATGCGGGCACCGTCCACGCAGCAAGCTGGACAAACCCAGCTTTGGGGGATCTGCTCATGCCACAACCTCCACGAAGTGAGTGGCCCCAGGCTCGGGATCAGGGGTGGGCTCTGGGGGGCTGGTGACACTGCTGCTCTCCAGTTCTTGTGCCTCCCGAGTGGAGGAGGGGCAGCTGCAGACCTGCCTGCCAGGAGAGAACGCAGCCGCCCAAGGGACCCGGGTCTCTGTCCCGGGTATCTCCCTGTCCTTGTCCCCCAGCTCATCACACCCCGAAGAAAATCACTCAGGCTTGCCGAATCCTCCCCTCCCTGAGCTCTACCTGGAAAGCCTCTCACTGCAGCTCACCAGCCTGCACAGGTGCACCTGTTTGTGTTAAACCGTCACCACCCTTTGCAGCGACAGTTACCCACATGGATGACGTTCAGTGATAACATGCCGGTGAACAACTGTCACTTCTGCCCTGAGCGCAAATGCCTGCGTGCAGCCTTGGGAGCTCTCTCGTTCCTTTTTCCTCCAGACACACCCATTACCAGGACACCGTCCTCCCCTGAGCATGCTGGGAAAATCCCTGGCACCTGGGCTGCCCGCGGGGCGGTTTGGTGGGGGGGCGGGCGGGGCGGGTGAGGAGGGCGGAGCTTTGGGGATTAGACTGAGGGGCCCCCTTGCTCACGCCCACTGAGGCGGAGGCTCTGCGGGGGCCCAGGCACCTGGGTTTTTCAAGTGCCCCAGGTGGTTCTGATGTGCGGCCCTGTTAGGAAGAAGCGGCCCAGGGCTCACCCTCTTGCTCGGACAGCGGCCCAGAGCGGGACAGTGGCAGAGAAGAAAGCGGCCAGCTGTCCCCTGGCAGAGCCCGTCCCTTCCGGACCATCTCTTCCATCTAATAAGAACCTGGCCTGTTCTGTCTGACTGGCCCTCACCCGCCTCACTCCCAGAGAGGGGCAGGGGGCCAGGGAGCTGCGCAGAGGCGGAGCCCTACCCGCTGTTTGAAGTAGACCCTCTCCTCCAGGGTCAGCGTGTCGGCCTTGGCGATGACCGGGACGATGTTGACCACTTTGCTCAGGCGCTTCATGAACTCGATGTCCAGGGGCCTGAGGCTGGAGCAGAGAGACGTGGCTGAGGGTGTGGCTGGAGGGACGTGGGAAGTGGGGGGCAGGAACGAGGGACAGAAAAAGGAAAAGGGCTCCTGGGACACACTGAGTCCGGGCAGCAGGGGGCGGAGGGGCAGGCCTACTCCGAGCACCCTCGTGCACTAGCTCCCAAAGCCCCCAGTGTGTCCACTCGGAGAAGTGCTGCCCCTGCCACCGGCTCAGGTGGCCATCGTGCCGTGGGTCCTCGATATGGGGGAGAGGAAGGAGGGATGGGAGCTCACTCGGCCCCAACTCCCGGGACGGGCTGGGAGGCTGCTCTCTGGGGCGGTCCCAGCCCCCCGCCCACAGGCTCCAGTGCGCCTGAGATCTGATGTGGAGAGTGGCTTACCCTCCAGCCCCTCCCTGCCCCCCACCGATGTGAAACCTCTTCTCAGCAGGTGTGTGGGCAGGGCCACAGGACCCCTGAATGGCGGGCAGCACGTCCCCACCATGAACAGAGCTGCGTCTGCTCTCCTCCCCCCGTCAAGGGTCAGTCAGTCGCAGACATGGGGTGGGGCTGAGGCGGGTTCCGGGAGGAGGTCCGAACGAGGAGGGCGAGGGGCCACCCCAGCCCCACGGGCCCGGGACCCGAGGGAGGGGACGGCGCAGTGCCCAGCTGGGTCCCTGCGGAAGCAGCAGTGCCCACCCTCAGCTCGCCGGCCGGCTCTGCTTCCCAGCGTCGGCCTCAGTGGAGCAAAGCCTGGACCAGCTGGACCAGCTGCCGTGGGGCCCGCGGCTGAGCCCGCTGTCCCCCAGAGGGAGAGGCTCGGCCACGGTCCCTGCTCCGGTGCCGGGCCTGCTCACCCCTGAGCTGACCCTCGCTGCGGGCAGCTCGGGGACTTGGCCTGCCTTCCCACAAAGGCCCCGGCCGAGGCCGGCCGCCTCCTGCCGGGCTCCTTCCTGGACGTGCCTGCGGGGCTCAGGCCCCCAACCCCTGGGCTCCCTGCTCCGAGTAGAACCGAGAGTAGAACAGCCAGAAAGAGCCAGAGCCTCAGGCCGTGGCGACCAGCAGGACGCCGGGCCCCAGCTCTCCCTGTCTGTCCACCCACGCTGCCTCCCCACCCCACTGCACCTGCTGCCCGCTGGGTGCCTGACTCAGGACAAGCCTGAGGGTGTCCACCAGCAGGCAGAGAGGCACCAAGGTAACCGGTGCAGGGAGCCAAGGACAAAGGGTCTATGAGGCCATCAGGAGCCCAGCTGCCCTACAGGGGAGACCACCCTGCTCACAGGAGGCAAGGAGACCCCCCCACCCCGGCTCCGGGGCACCCAGCGCAGGCCAGCCTCGCTGACCCGTGTGTGCACCTCTAGCTGCAGACAGAACCCGCAGGAGAAAACAGCTCTCACCAAGGTGGCCTCGACCGACAGCCCTCATCCAGCCCTGCGGGGGGCCAAGCCCGTTCTCTGTGCTTTAAACCCTCCTGGTGGTCCCCGCCGGGGACTGTTATCACACCATCATCACCCCCCTTAGGGACCGGCAGCCACCCTGGAAGAGCGGGTAAGTGCTAAGGACACACAGCCGGAGTCTCAACCCGCCTGCCAGGCCTACCCGAATGGCCGGCCTGAGAGGGCAGGTCCCAGGCCCCGAACCATCCTGGGCCCGCCTGGTCCTCCACCCTCCCAGGCAAGCTGGATGGTGGACAAGTGGGTGGGATGTGGTACGGGGGCAGAGGGAGACTGGGGCACACAGGCTGCTGACCACGGCCCACCCAGCCCATCTGCACGCAGGGCAGCCCAGCCCCGGGCCTCGGCTGTGTGCACCTACGAGTGGCCGGTGGCGGGGATGAAGTACAGGCAGCAGTGGACGCGCGTGTCTGGGATGCGCTTCTTCCGGTTGATGTTGACCTCCTCCTGCAGGTACTTCTCGTACTGGTCATTGATGAACTTCATGATGGGCTGCCAGCTGCATGGAGAGGCCCCAGTCAGCCTGCACGCGGGACCCCCACCACCCAAGCTGGGGGGCAGGCCCCCGTCCCCACCCGCAGGTCCGTAATTCCCCAAGTCCCAGCCCAACGCCCGTACACGTGTGGAGGTGTCTGACATTCCGAGCAGAGACCCACACTAGCCTCCCATGCTGACTTTTGACCGCATGGGTCGGGGGGAGGGGCAAGATTCCCAGCAGCCCCGTTAGGGCTCTTCCACCCGGGGAAGCGGCCCCCGGAGCCCCTCACCAGTTCTCATTGTTGATGTGGTCCCCGAACCCCGGTGTGTCGATGACCGTCAGCTTCATGCGGACGCCCTTCTCCTCGATATCTGCACAGAATCCCAGCCCCACCGAGCTCAGGGGGAGACCCAGGACCCGTACAGACACCCCAGCCAGGCTCCCTGACCACCCTGCCCCAAAAAAGCCCACTTGGGGCGCCCGCAGGGTGATGCCAGGGAGATGACAGCCTGCAGCAGTAAAGTCCAGCAGAGCTGATGACACTTATCCTGGGCACCCCCTGCCCATGATTTTTGGTGGAAAACTCAGCTATCTCCAGGGGGCTCTGACCAGGGCCTGCAGGGGTCCCGGAGAGCAGCCCCGACCCCTCACCCTTCACCCTGAGTCTCAACATGCCCAGAGGTGTAGCCGAGAGTCACCAGCTCAGGGGACCTGAGGTACCCGACTTGGCATCCCTCCGCCCAGCCCCTGCCCGGCACTCACCGTGTGTGATGGACTTGATCTCAATGGTCTTAGGGATGCGTTCCTCCGAGGTGGGCTGCACTGACTTCCGGCTGATTTTGGATTTGAAGAGGGTGTTGATCAAGGTGGACTTTCCCAAGCCACTCTGCCCTGGGGAGAGAACGGGGCTGTTTGGCGTGGCGCTCCAGAGAGGGCAGGTCACGGGCCTGCGATGCAGTGATGCCTGGGCGTCGCCCCCCAGCACACCTTGGTTGGGGGTGGGTCAGGGGGAGGTCAGGAGGCAGGAGGGTGCCTGGGTGGTGGCCGAGCTCTCACAGTGCGTTGTGGCAGAGCAGGACACGGACCCCTCGCCTTCTGACCACAGGGATGGTCAAACTGCCCCATGCGAGGTCCTGGGGTGCCCGGGAGGAGCTGAGATGCAGAACGGTGTTGGGGAGGCAAAGTGCGGGGCTGGCCCCTCCAGTGCAGATCCACTCTTAGCTGTTGGGCATACTGGGATCGACATGGGGTTTGAAGGAAAAGCCCTACAGAGCCCCCCACCCTGGGACCTCAGGATGGAGGGTCTGCATCCCCCAGGGCCGGGTTGCCCACACTGTGGGGCTCCAGTCCAAAGCCCTGGGGGCCGGGCTCCCCGCCTCCCAGGATCATCTCGGTTGAAGAGTTGGCACACTCAGCACACACAGCCTGCAGCCACGTGACCGCCAGGCTCCGTAAAAGGCCACTGCTGCAGTTCTTCCTGGCACAGGAGGCCTGACCGGGCCCCTGGACGCTGGGCAGCTCTGCCTCACTGCCAAGGGCAGGGACAGCGCTGACCAGTGCCCACATCAACAGACCTGGCAGCTGAGGGGCCGAGGGGCCAGTGAGCCCCTGGGGCATCAGCCGCCCCCCGGTGTGGCCCCAGCAGCGATTCTGGCCTGGCTGTGAGCCCAAACCTCACGTCACCCACAGTCCCCTCCTACAGCAAGAAGAACGAGGGCTGAGGGCACAACAGGGAGGGGACCTGGACTCAGTCGTGACTGGAAGGCCCCCCCTCCTGCTCTAAATCACCCTGAACCTAGGGTCCGCCTCGCTGCTGCTGCCCCACGTCTCGCCCACGCAGCCCTCGCTGTGCGCCAGGCACTGTCCTAAGAGCGGCAGTTTAACCCTCACAAGCAGGTGCTGTCATTAGCCCATCAGACAGATGAGGAAAACTGAGGCCAAGTCCAGACTGAGGATTAGAAGCAGCAGTCCAGTTCCACGGCCCCGGCCAGGACCTTCCACATCGGGGGTTAATAGCGGCAATGGCCACTGACGCCTATAAGATGCCTACTACGCACCGGGCACACCCCGGCACCATGCACACGTGCACACACATGCACGCACCCGCATGCGCACAGGCTCACACACTCCAGACTGGCAGCCCCATCACTTTGCCTCTGCGCTGAGCTGGCCTTAGGCCATGGTAACCAAAGTTATTTTTAAAAATTAAATCACACTGATTTTCCAACTTTGATAACCTTTCAAGGAAAAGCGTGAATCCCCCAGAGGGTGGCGTCGGGAATCCCTGGCCTGAGCTGTTTACCAGCCCGAGGACTGGCCCTCCTCCTCCACCATCTCCCCTTCTGCCCGATGGTTTTGTGTCCCCACCAAGCTCAGGCCAGGGGCTACATCCAATATTCCAGCCATGGCCCCTGACACCTGGGAGATGCCAACCAGGATATTATAAAGTTTATCCTGTAATTATTATTATTTTTATTACCACCATCCTCATAATTGCTTCTGAAATCTTCCTGAGTGCCCATGACCATGCCAGGGACCGAACACGTTCTCCCATGTGCCCCTCCTGGCCCTTGGGGGCCAGGACTATCCCATTTTATGGATGAGGAAACTGAGGCTGAGACAAACCCCAGGGAAGTCTGGGCAAGCATCAGGCAGCTCAGCAGGGGCAAGGCTGGGATTCTACCCCTGTCTGCAGACCCCCCCACAGGCGCCCTTCCACCCTGGCTGCATCTTCTGCGGGGGCACTGCTGTGGGAAGGAGGGCGGAGACGTGGAGCCTGGATTGTGAGCTGAATGACCTCATCATGCCCGCCTGTAAAATGGGCGCTCCCTTCACAGGGTTACTGTGAGGACTGAACAGGACCTGAGAGTCTTCGGGAACAAGGGCTGCCCACTGTTCCCCCAGCCTAGCCCCCTAACCCTGTCTGGGCCAGGCTGATCAATGACCACCCCCTCCCCATGACCATCCATCCAGCTCTGCAGAGGCCGCAGGGGAGCCTCCAGCCAGGCCTGCTGGGTGCGGGGGTCAGCGCACCCAGGGCTTGAGCCACAGCGATGGGGATGCCTCAGCAGAAGGTAAAAGCAGAAGGTGGAGGCCACTGGTCAGAGAGCTGTCGTCTCCTGAGCCCCTGCCCGGCCCGGGGCCGAGCTGTCTCCGGGGTTCTTAATGTAATGGGCAGAGGCCCTGCTGAGGAGCTGATGGAGGCTGGGACCCTCCTGGCGGGCACGCGTACACACACACAACGCCACTCACAATCTGTCCTGCAGGCCACGTCTGTCGCCCCCATTTTACAAGAGAAGATGCCCCGGAGCCTGTGTGGCTGGCCCGGGGGCAGGCTGAGCAGTGGTGGGGACCGGGGACTCACCGACCACCATGATATTGAACTCGAAGCCCTGCTTCATGGCCTTCCTGCGCATCTGCTCCAGGATGGAGTCGATCCCCACGTAGCCGAAGTCCACGGGGGCCTTCTCGTTCCTCTGCGCGGGCGGCTGCTTGAGCCCGGCGTCTCTGGGGGTGTCGGCCATGTCGCCAACGCTGCCAGGAGCTGCCTCGGTGGCTGCGGGACGACGAGTGGGCGCGTTAGGGGGTCACAGGGGACACGTGCAGGTGTCTTCTAAGCCCCCACATCCTCAGGTGGGGAAACTGAGGCTCAGCTGCCCGGGAGACCCCTGAGAAATGCCCCGGAGCTGGAGCCGGAGGCCCAGGTTGTCCTGCAGCCACTCAGCTTGGCCCACAGAGCCTCACTCCGGATCTGAAGCCGCCAGCCCTGCCTAGGCTGGGGCCCTCCCC
This sequence comes from Grampus griseus, assembly GCF_964374135.1. NCBI lineage: Eukaryota > Metazoa > Chordata > Mammalia > Artiodactyla > Delphinidae > Grampus > Grampus griseus. The sequence continues at coordinate 8,594,995 of NC_139014.1, read as the reverse complement.
TCCAGGGCAGGGCTGACTCCTGAACCCTCCTCTATCTCACCTGAGCTGCACCCAGGAGAACTAGCCTGCGCAGGGCGGGGAGCGCTCTTTGCCCCCCACCCTCCTGCCCTGCCCGGGGCACCCAGGTGGGCCCCCCCATCTCCTTCACCTTTGGCCCCAACACCTGCTGCAGCCTGACGGCCGAAGGGGCCCTGGGGGTCAAACAGCCAGTGTTTGGGTGAACCCATGAGCCAGGACAAAGGAGAGGACAGCCCTCTGAAGGAAGGATGGAGGGGGCCGGCACTGGCTCAGTCCCAGGTACCAGCCAATAGCCCTGGAGCGGCAGGAGTGCTGGGACGAGGGGCGTTCTTTCGAGGCAGGAGGGCCTGGATGCAGTGCTAGCTCCTCCAGGCCCAGCGTTCCTGGGAGATGGCAGGAAGGAGAGGGCCCCGGGCAGCACCTGGGGGCACTGCCCCCCGCCTCCCCCCTCCTTGGACTGGATCCAGGTGGCCGTCTTCTCTCTGGCCGCCCAGCACCTGTGGGCCTCACACCCACAGGCCAGGAGGAGGTTTTGCTTTCATGTCTGCGGACGGGCTGAGCTGCTCGAAATACCTCAAGCTTCTGCGGTCTACAGGTTAGAGCCTTCCTCCTTTCCTCCCGTGCTGCCCTCAAGAATCCACATGCCCAGGTTGAGGTCTGGGGCTGGGGGGATGCCCCCCAGAAGCCCCCCAGTGGGGACCTGAGGTGCACCCGGCCAGCAGGGCTGGTCAGGGCGCTCAGGACGGTGCAGGGTCCCCACCAGGGTCCGGCTGGAGCACTTTGGCCGCGTCCCACTGAGCCCCCGACGTGGCACATGCCCAGGCCACACCCTCCCCGGCTGGCCCCCCAGCTCCCCTTCCCTGCCCCCTTGGGTCCAAGCTCTTCCCACTAAGAAGCATTTTCGGCTTCATCCTACCTCCCAGGAAGGATCACCGTCTCTCCTCCTGGGGCACCCTGAGCTCATGGGAAGCGACCACACAGCGAGTCCAGATGCCTCCCCCGGCCCCGCGAGCCCTTCCCGCCAGCCCTTGGGGAGAAGCTGTCGGTTCCCTGCGCATCGGCTCCGGGTGCCCCATGCTCCAGGGGGCGTGCCCCACCGCCAGGGTGGGCAAGCAGCCTTCCCAAACGTGCCCTCCTGCCCACCCCCTCCGACCCTGCCCCAGGAAGCAGCAGGACACAGGTCGCCAGGTCAGGAAGGTCACTGCTGGGCTTTCAGATAAACTGCCTTTCCACTTCCCGGGGAAAAAACCGGACTCTATCCCGTCCCCAGGCTCGCACCTCTGCAGCCACATTTGTCTTCAGGAGCCAAGATGGGGGCCAGCACCCTCTCCTCCCACGCCCAGGCCCAGGCCAGTAAGACAGGAAGGATGATGGGCACCGTTTGCTTACAAATCCGAGAAATTGGGGTGTTGCTGGTTCATCCTCAAGTCAGTCCCCATCTCCTCTGCCCTTGACCAAGCACAGCCATTCCTGCTTCCCACAATGGGGGTGCTGAGCAAGTAACATAACGCAGATAAAAGCGCCAGGGGTTGTCAGGGGGCGCATGCATCTCTCCTAACAACAGGCTGATGCTTGAGGCTTCGGTTCCAGGTCCACCCCCACCACCGCCCTAGGCCAGGGAAAGGCGAAGGGCCCAGGGGGGGTTCGACCGCCATTCGCGGGCCTCCTCCCTGCATGGCCTGGAAGGCCTGTGCCTCTGTTCCCTCTTCAGAAACACTCTGCCCCGGGCTCCGGCATCTTTAAATAAACAAAGACCAGAGCTGCATCTGGCCTGAACGTGTGGCTTTGGGGCTGTTTCCTGGAGACAGACGTGGGGCCTTGTCTTTCAGGACGGCAGTTCAGCCCTGCCCCACGTGACCGAAAATTGCTTCCATCTGTCTGCGGGTCTGGGAGCCATTCTGCCCGGGACTGGGCCAGCCCCCCACCCCACCCCTACATCTCCCTCCATCCCTCACCCCCCCTCCCGAGCAGCACAGGGGGTGGGGTGGGGGGCGTGCCCTGAACCCCCTCACTTCCCTCCACGGGCCCTGGGAGCAGCAGAGCGAGAGAGACTCCAGCCGGCCCCTCCACAGGCACCAACAACCACTGCAGAAACTCAAACCAAAGCAAACATCCTGCCCACTAGGGCCCTGCTTGAGAAATAATCATAAAAACATGACAAGCACCACCCCACCCGCTGAGGGAAAGGCCTGGCCTTTTGCACAGGTGAGGGTACATTCCTGCAAGGTCCCTCCTCCTCTGGGAGGCCCCCTGGTGGGCAACCCCAATTGTGCCCACCCAGATGGCCCACAGACACGGGACCCGCCCTCTATGCCCACCCAGCCAGGAGGCTTTGGGGTCTGCCTTCAGAACCGTGCGGGCGAGAGCAGAGGCCCTGGCAGGCCAGCTCGCCCAGAGACGCTGTCTGCGTGCGACCCCTTGCAGGCCCGCGGGGCTCCAGCCGGCTGGATGGGACGGCGGAGACCAGCGACTCCAGTACCATCCAGTGTGGCAGCCACGTGTGACTTCTCAAAAATTGTGATAAAATGTACACAACACAAAATGTACCATCTTAACCAATTTTAAGTGTGCAGATCAGGAGTGTTGCAAGACTGAAACTGTCCTCATTAAGCACGAACCCCCCAGTCCCCATTCTTTCTGTCTCTACGAATTTAACTACTCTGGGTAGCCCATGTTAAGTGGAGTCATACAGTATCTGTCTTTCTGTGGCTGGCTTGTTTCACTGAGCTTAATGCCCTCAAGGTTCATCCATGTTGTAGCGCGTGTCAGGATTTCCTTCCTTTTGAAGGCTGCGTAATATTCCACGGTATGGATGGACCACAGTTTGCTTCCCCATTCGTTCCTTGATGGATAACTCGGGTTGCTTCTATGTTTCAGCTCCTGTGAATAGTGCTGCTGGGAACATGGGTGTACAAATATCTCCTCGAGACCCTGCTTTCAAACCTTTCGGGTGTAAACCCAGAAGTGGGATTGCTGGGTCAAATGGTAATCGTATGTTTAATTTTTTGGAGAATCACCAACTGTTTTCACATGTGACTGGCGTGCTTGAAATGCACCTGGTCCAACGGAGGATCACAATTTTTTATTTAATTTAATTTTAATGAATTTCAAATAAAGAATGACACAGGGCATATGGCAACTATACGGGACAGCACAGAATTCTTGTCCCACCTACTCATTTTACAAATGAGGAAACTGAGGTCCCCAGAGTGATGTTTTTCTGAAATGCATTGGAAGCGGTCTGGCCAACCTGAGACCTTCACTGAATTTAATCAGCCCTGTAACTTCACATTCACCCCTGCGATATCTGATTAACATCCATGTCCCCCCACAGACCGTGAGCTCCAGTGACTATGGCAGTGATATGTATGGATTCCCACTGAGCCTCCAGAGACCTACAAGGAGGGGACACTCAACCAATACTCCTGAATGAATGGGGTCTTAGGAGTCTCCCCTCAGCGTGGGGTGGGGAGCACAGGGAGGAGGGCTGTGCTGCCGCAGGCTGCCTGCAGACCCTCCACGAAGGCCAGACGCCACCTCCTGACCCGCCCCCCAGACCTGTGTCCAATCCACCTCCTCCAGTGAGCTGCCTGCCGCTGAGGCCTCACCCTCTTCCCCATGGCCCTGTTATCTGTTTTTGTTTCACACCCAAACTTCATCAAATGCTATTAATAGGAAAGGGAAGTTCTTACCAGAAAAATAAGAGGTCTCACATTTATGTCCAAGGTGACTCTCACTTCAGGCAAGTAAAGCAAGAGGGAGCCCTGGTCTTTAAATGTGGAAAACTCACGCTCAGAGAAGTTAAGTAACTTATCCAAGGTCACACAGTACGAGCTGCTGCTACTTTTCACTGCTCCTACTTGGAGCCACACTCTGAGGAGGAAATGTAGGTTTGTGGTGGGGGTGGTGACCCCTGGGGCAGCCTCACCCCTGCTCCACCGGGTCGGCCACTCTGGGTCAGTCGCTCTCTCCCCAGGCTCCCAGGCCCAGGGCAACATCCCTGCCCACCACAGCACCACCCTCCTCTGGGGAAGAAAAGCCCAAGTGACCACCTGGGGTCGGGGTGTGTGTGGTGACCTTAACACGCCAGTTTACGCCTTCCCTCCACTTCCTAATCACTTTCTTTACCGCAGTAACAGACACGACGTACAACCTTGACCATTCTGACCATGTTAAGTATTTGAGTCCGCGTCATTAAATACATTCAGGATGGCAAGTAACCACCACCACTACCCACCTCCAAACGCCTTCATCATCCTGGACAGCAGCTCTGAGCCCATCAAACACTAACTCCCCCTCCCCCTAGAGCCTCTGTTCTACGTTCTGTCTCTGTGAATCAGGCTCCACTAGGAACCTCATAAAAGTGGAGTCATGCTGTATTTATCCTTTCGTGTCGGGCTTCTTTCACTGAGCATAATGTCCTCGAGGTTCCTCCCTGTTGCAGCCTGTGTCACAATTTCGTTCCTTTTTACGTCGGAATAGTACTTCATTGTTTATCCATTCATCTGTCCGTAGACGCTTAAGTGGTTTTCACCTTTTGACTATGATGCATGATACCGCTATGAACATGGGTGGACATGTGTCTGAGTCCCTGCTTTCAATTTTTCTGGTATCCAGCTTAATTATTAACAGAACCCAGGTGGTGCTCAGAAAGGCTGCAGTTTGGACAATAGGCAACACGGTCATCCCGCAGTCAAAGTGAGGTGCAGCGCCCCCCTGAAGGCTTCGAGGCCAGGAACCAGGGAGGGGCCTCAGGTTCTCATCCTGGCCCCACGTGGTCCTTTGCAGGTCCCTCCAGCCTGCCCTGCACTTCCCCCCAGCTCCTACCCCACCATCTCCTCAAACCCGAGGCCATGGCTCGCTCAGCGGTACCCCCAATCCTAGCCCAGGGAGTGGCAAAAAGTAGCTTTTTGAGAAATACCTAAAAGGTCCACCCACAGATGAAAGGGTAAACACAGTGTGGTAAACCCACACAATGGAATATGAGTCATAAAAAGCACTGACGTAATTAGAGAAATGCAAACCCAAACTGCAATGAGGTATCACCTTACACCGGTCAGAATGGCCGTCACCAAAAAATCTACAAATAAATGCTGGAGAGGGTGTGGAGAAAAGGGAACCCTCCTACACTGTTGGAGGGTTTATCAATGTAAATTGATACAGCCACTATGGAGAGCAGTATGGAGGTTCCTTAAAAAACTAAAAACAGAACTACCATATGACCCAGCAATCCCACTACTGGGCATATACCCTGAGAAAACCATAACTCAAAAAGAGTCATGTACCACAATGTTCACTGCAGCACTATTTACAATAGCCAGGACATGGAAGCAACCTAAGTGTCCATCGACAGATGAATGGATAAAGAAGATGTGGCACATATATACAATGGAATATTACTCAGCCATAAAAAGAAATGAAATTGCGTTATTTGTAGTGAGGTGGATGGACCTAGAATCTGTCATACAGAGTGAAGTAAGTCAGAAAGAGAAAAACAAATACTGTATGCTAACACATATATATGGAATCTAAAAAAAAAAAAAGGTTCTGAAGAACCCAGGGGCAGGACAGGAATAAAGACGCAAATGGACTTAAGGACACGGGGAGGGCGAAGGGTAAACTGTGACAAAGTGAGAGAGTGGCATTGACATATATACACTACCAAATGTAAAACAGATGGCTAGTGGGAAGCAGCCGCATAGCACAGGGAGATCAGCTCGGTGCTTTGTGACCACCTAGAGGGGTGGGATAAGGAGGGTGGGAGGGAGACGCAAGAGGGAGGAGATATGGGGATATATGTATATGTATAGCTGATTCACTTTGTTATACAGCAGAAACTAACACACCATTGTAAAGCAATTATACTCCAATAAAGATGTTAAAAAAAGCACACTGATGTCTTAGATGAATGAATAAAGGATACGTGGCATATGTATACAATGGAATACTACTCAGCCATAAGAAAAGAATGAAATAATGCCATTTGCAGGAACGTGGATGGACCTAGAGATTATCACACTAAGTGAAGTAAGTCAGACTAAGACAAATATCATGGTATCACTTTTATGTGGAATCTAAAAAAATGATACAATGAACTAACTTATTTACAAAAAAGAAACAGACACATAAACATAGAAAACAAATTTATGGTTACCAAAAGGGAAAGGGTGGGGGAGGGAAGCAGGGCTAAATTAGGAGTTTGGGATTAGCAGATACAAACTGCTAATAAATAAAATAGATAAACAACAAGGTCGTACCTTAGAGCACAGGGAACTATATTTGATACCCTGTAATAAAGTAAAATGGAAAAGAATCTGAAAAAGAACATATATATATGCTAAAGAATATATTTATGTAAAAACTGGATCCCTCTGCTGTACACCAGAAACGAACACAACATTGTAAACTAAACATACTCCAAAAAAAAAAAATTAAAAAAAAAAAAGCACTGATGTTCCGACAGGCTACGGCAGATGAACCTTGAAAACGTTACGCACAATGAAAGAAGCCAGACGTGAAAGGCCACATACGGTATGAGTCCATTTAAATGAAATGTCCAGAAGAGACAGAGAGCGGATGCGTGGCTGCCAGGGGCTGCGCCATGATGCCTGTGGGATTTCCTTTTGGGTGATGAACACGCTCTGGAACTAGGTAACGATGACGGCTTTTCAACATTGGGAAGAAGCGCCACGGACGCGCACGCTCAGTGGGTGAATTGCATGGGGTGGGGATTATATCTCAATGAGCTGTTACGTTACGACAAAAACGAAGACGCTGCCGGTAGAGATGGATTGAAAAGAACCCACTGTGCCCATGAGTGGCCACCACCCAGCGGTACGACTGGAGGACAGCTGAGGCCCAGACGCCCCCACTCAGGCCTGAGGTCGTTGCGCACCCCCCGTGCTGTCCGGCCGTGGAAGCAGCCCATCATCTCCCAGCAAGGACGTCCAGACCAGCCAGAGGAAACCCTGGCGCGTTCTCTCCGCAGGCCGCCACTTTGAGCCCAGGCCCGCGTCCCTGGTGGGGAGCCCTTGTCCCCACAGGCTGGGGGCAGCTGGTCCTGCCGCTGATGGGGCTGCCCTCCCCTCGCCCTCTCCTTCCCCACAGGGGCCTGCTGGGCCGCCTGTTCTAGGAGTTGACGGTGGGGGGCTGTAAGTCACCAGCGCCAGCTTCGGACTTCTGCTCCAAGGGAGAAATTCTCCGCCTGCCCCCAGGGCGGGGATCGCTGTCTGCGGCTCGCTGGGACCGGGGCGGGCGGTGGGACACACGTCTGGCTGGGAGGTACCGCCCAGAGAGGAGCCTGCTCCCAGGTGGAACGCCTCACAGGGGGGTTCACGCTTCATCGCAGCCCCAAGGCGGCCGTGGGAGGGGGCTCGGCATGGCAGGCTTGCAACACCCAGGGGTCACCCTTCTCCACCCGCCCCCTCCCTGTTTGTCCTGTTGCTTGTCCTGCGGCCCAGAAACGTCCCCACAGGTTCCATCCTCCCCGAGCATCGGCCCCATCTGCCCAGTGCAGAGGTGGCTCTATGGGAGCAAAAGGGCCCCTGGGCCGCCCAGCCAGAGGGGGCAGCCACGTGGTACCCGTGTCACAGGCAGGGACACAGCCCAGGACAAAGCTCTCAGGGTAAAGCCAGCTCAGGGCTCCTGATCTCACCCCGCCCCTCCCCAGGCACACCGGCGCCAACACCCGCACAGGCCTTGCTCAATCACCGCCCACAGTGGCCGAGCCAACCTGTCTACAGACACCCACGAGGCCACCCAACAGAAGCTAGTGTCACCAGGCAGATCCAGGTGGACCCACTCAGAGGTCTGATGTTGGGGGTCCTAGGGAGCCGACCACCACGTACTCTTCCTGCAGGAAACTGTGTCTCCAGCCAGCACCCCGCCCTCAGTGAAGCCTTCCTTCCCTTCCCACCCTCGCCCAGGTGCTCCTCGCAGCCAGGCAGTCTCCCGGCTTCATCTGGCAGCTATGCACACAGCAGAGGGGCCCCCATCCCCAGCGGCCCTGGAGTCCACCCTCTGGGACCACGGGGAAGGCCGCACTGCAGTCTGAGGGGACAGTCACAGCCCCCACCAGAGCACCTGAGCCCATGGCCAGGACCAGACAGCAGATGCTCCTTGCCCCCTGCAAAGAGGCTTCTTAAAGATGGGCGTGTCCCTGATGGAGGAAGTGCCAGGGGGACAGAGTGACCAGAGCTGCCCCTTCCTTCCCTCCCACCTCCCTGGGTGCTGCACAGGCCTGCAGGGCCCGGCCTGGCACCCAGATTAGCCGGCCTCACTGCTCTCTTGCTGGGCCTGCGCTCCACTTTATACAGTCTCAACAATGATAACCGAACAGGGCTTCCCTGGTGGCACAGTGGTTAAGAATCCGCCTGCCAATGCAGTGCACACGGGTACAAGCCCTGGCCTGAGAAGATCCCACATGCCACGGAGCAACTAAGCCCATGCGCCACAACTACTGAGCCTGCGCTCTAGAGCCCGCGAGCCACAACTACTGAGCCTGCGTGCCACACCTATTGAAGCCTGTGCGCCTAGAGGCCGTGCTCCGCAACAAGAGAAGCCACTGCAATGAGAAGCCCGTGCACCACAACGAAGAGTAGCCCCCGCTCACCGCAACTAGAGAAAGCCCACATGCAGCAACAAAGACCCAACGCAGCCAAAAATAAATAAAAATTAAAAAAAAAAAAGATAACCGAACAGTGATGTGTGTGGTTTACTTTAACCACGTGTCCCCCCCACGTAAGATTCACGAAGCCACAAACCTCAGCCATTATGCTCACTCCTGTGCTGCCACATTCGGAGCAGGGCCTGGCACGTGGCAAGTCCAAGACTAAATGTTTGCTGAGCGAACGAACAAACAAAGGAATGACGCAAATCACAACAGCCAGCGTTTGCTGGGCTTGCTCTGCACCAGGCGCTATTCTAAATGCCTTCCGCGCACCAACTTAGGGAACATCACGACAACCCTATACATCAGGTATTGTTAGTTTCCCCATTTCACAGATGAGGAAACTGAGGCCTACAGTGCTTTTGTCACTTATTATGGTCACAGAGCTAGTGAATGGCAGGCAGGGTGACTCCACAGGCCAAGAAAAGGCTAAAAGAAGTATAGGTTTCCTAGAGCAAAGACCCAGAAAGTGCCAGGTGCTGGGGTAGCGCTCTGAGGCCTCAGGGCTCCAGCGCTTCCTTCCTTTGGGTGCTCTCCCCAGGAGCTGCTGGGAGGGGATCCCACCCAGCCATCTGGAAAGGCCTGTTGAGTGCATTAGCATCTTAGCCTCCATAAACTCCTGAGAAAAGGAGCCTGCAGGCCAAGCCTGGCAGGCCAAGCTCTTCAACTCCAGCCGCCAGGCTCAGCATGGGGTCCAGGATTCCAGGGCCCTCTCAGGATTACCTACAGCTCCCTCAAGACACCGCTGCTGATGAAGGCAAACCCTGGCACATCAGAGGCCCACACACCTGGTGCCCCAGCCAGAGGTTCCAGGTGGACTGATGCCAAGCACATATCAAAATGTCCATCCTCATCCTAAACCTCCACCTCCACGAGGCCCCAGCTAGAACTGACAAAACCCCCAGGGGCCTCAAAGATGACTCCCCACTTCTCGTACAAGTGACTAAGTTGACGGAGACACTATTATTAACCAGCTCAGGAAATGTGGGTGAACGAAAGAGGACAGGACAGCGATGGGTCTGGAAACCGGATACATGTACAGAGGCGGGTAGACCTTGGAGAAGAAACTGCCCTGGAGAAGATGTCAAAGATATGGCTATAATAACAATCTTAAGAAAGAAGAACAGAGCTGGAGGAATCACACTCCCTGACTTCAGACTATACTACAAAGCTACAGTCGTCAAAGCAGTACCATACTGGCATAAAAACAGACACATAGATCAATGGAACAGAATAGAGAGCCCAGAAATAAACCCACACACTTATGGTCAATTAATCTACAACAAAGGAGGCAAGAATATACAATGGGGTATAGAGTCTCTTCAATAAGTGGTGCTGGGAAAACTGGACAGCTACATGTAAAAGAATGAAATTAGAATATTCTCTCACACCATATACAGAAATGACTCAAAATGGATTAAGGGCCTAAAAGACCGGAAACCATAAAAGTCCTAGAGGAAAACATAGGCCAAACATTCTTTGACATAAATGGTAGCAATGTTTTTCTGGATTCGTCTCCTAAAGTAAAGGAAATAAAGCAAAAGTAAACAAATGAGACCTAATTAAACTTAAAAGCTTTTGCACAGCAAAGAAAACCATCCAAAAAAAAAAAAATGAAATGATAATCTACTGAATGGGAGAAAATATTTGCAAATGATAATGACATATAAGGGATTAATATCCAACATATACAAACAGCTCATACAATTCAACATTTAAAAAAAAACCTGATTAAAAAATGGGCAGAAGAACTGAATAGACATTTTTCCAAAGAGGAAATGCAGATGGCCAACAGGCAGAGGAAAAGATGCTCAACATCACTAATCATCAGGGAAATGCAAATCAAAACCACAGTGAGATACCACCTCACACCTGTCAGAATGGCTATCATCAAGAGGAACACAAATAACGAATGTTGGCGAGGATGTGGACAAAAAGGAACGCTTATACACTATTCATGGGAATGTAAACTGGTGCAGCCACTGTGGAAAACAGTGTGGAGGTTTCTTGAAAAACTAAAAATAGAACTATCATATGACCCAGCAATTCCACTTCTGGGTGTATATCTGAAAAAATCAAAAACACTAATTCAAAAAGATACATGCACCCCAGCGTTCATAGCAGCATTATTTACAACTGCCAAGATATGGAAGCAACCTAAGTGTCCATTAACAAATGAATGGATAAAGAAGATGTGGTGCATATGTATGTGTGTGTACACACACACACACACACACACACAAAATGGAATACTACTCAGTCACAAAAAAGAACGAAATTTTGCCATTTGCAACAACATGGATGGACTTGGAGGGTATTATGTTAAGTGAAATAAGTCAGACAGAGAAAGACAAATAATGTATGATATCACTTAAGCGTGGAATCTAAATATACAACAAACTAGTGAATATAACAAAAAAGAAGCAGAAACAGATATAGAGAAGAAACCAGTGGTTACCAGTGGGGAGAAGGAAGGGGTAGGGACAAGATAGGGGTAGGGGATTAAGAGGTACAAACTCTTACATATAAAATAAGCTACAAGGATATATTGTACAACACAGGGAATATAGCCAATATTTTATAACTATAAATGGAGTATAACCTTTAAAAACTGAATCACTATCTTGTACACCTGTAATTTATATAATATTGTACATCAACAATACTTCAATTTTTAAAAATGGCTATAAACGATAATGGTTGAAAAAGATCCTGGGGTCCTGGTGGACCAGGACCACAACAATGATTCATTCAACAAATATTTATTGAGTACCTATTACTTAGTAACAAACAAAAAGAAAACACTATAGGCTTAAAATCAGTCTGAATGAAAACAGTGGTGGCACATAGGAACATGAACTTCATTTATTCAAATGTTTATCAGCCTAAAACTTCCAGGCAGATTCACAGTAGTCCCTTACATGCAAGGAACCCAGTCTGGCACAGCAATTCAGGACTTTTGTGTATGTATCACAAACCTGTTTTAGAAGCTGTTGAAAGGTAAGGACACTCTCCCTAAAAAAAAAATACACATGAAGACAGACACATGCAAATAAATTTGGACAATCTGGGGGGATTCATCAAAGAACCTCTAGCTTTCTTTTATTTTATTATTTTTCTATTTTATTTTTATTTGTTTTTGGCTGCGTTGGGTCTTTGTTGCTGCAGGCGGGCTTTCTCTAGTTACGGCGAGCGGGGGCTACTCTTCATTGCGGTGGCTTCTCTTGTTGTGGAGCACGGGCTCCAGAGCACAGGCTCAGTAGTTGTGGCACACGAGCTTAGTTGCTCCGTGGCGTGTGGGACCTTCTCTGACCAAGGCACGAACCTGTGTCCCCTGCACTGGCAGGCGGATTCTTAACCGCTGCGCCACCAGGGAAGCCCACCCTAGCTTTCTTGATGAAATTAATTTGGTCTAATGAGAACTTAGAATTTAATCACATTATCTCTGAATTGAACTTCTCAACATACAAAGATGTTCTGGGTTCCATGGTGAGAGAAGGGTGAGAAAGAGTTTAAAAAAATGATCAGGGAGGGACTTCCTTGGTGGCGCAGTGGTTAAGAACCCACCTGCCAATGCAGGAGACACAGGTTCGAGCCCTGGTCCGGGAAGATCCCACATGCCACGGTGCAACTAAGCCCGTGCGCCACAACTACTGAGCCTGTGCTCCAGAGCCCGCGAGCCACAATCACTGAAGCCCACGTGCCTAGAGCCCCGGCTTGGCGACAAGAGAAGCCACCACAATGAGAAGCCCGCACACCGCAACGAAAAGTAGCCCCCGCTCGCCGCAACTAGAGAAAGCCTGCACGCAGCAATGAAGACCAATGCAGCCAAAAATAAATCAGTAAATAAATAAATAAATTTATTAAAAAAAAAAATCAGGGAATCCCGTGGCGGTCCAGTGGTTAGGACTCTGAGCTTCCACTGCAGAGGGCATGAGTTTGATCCCTGGTCAAGGAACTAAGATCCCACAAGCCACGTGCCACAGCCAAAAAAAATATTTTTAAATAATAAAAAATTTAAAAAACGATCAAAGGCGGGAAAAGAGGCTATGAACAGCTGGTCTCCATCCCTGAGCCGGAGGAGAAAGCTGCGAGCCGGGGGTGGGGGGGGGGAGGGGTGGGGGGAGGTGGGGGGTGGGTCAGGGATGTAAGGGGTGCCATTCTCTGCAGGGCTTTGAAACAGAATCCTTTCCCATTTACCGGATTCTGCTTTTCCTTGTGTCCCCGTTAAGCCAGCCAAGCCACTACAAACTCCCCATAAATGTCACAGGGGAACTTCCTGTTCCCTTCTAAAGATGGAAACACTGACTATAAACGACCGAATTTTGCAAATTTGTGCAGTCAGGGATCAAGGCGTGAATTTTTAAAGTGCACATGGCTCATCTAATTTGGTAACTAATTCCAAATCGAATTACACTTCACACTTTGTACAGGGCAGGAAGCATCTCCCCGAAGTCTGATGGGTAAGCGTGAGGCCAGAAATCTGAGACTTTGCCCTCTGGCCTGAAACCCAGCTTAGAAATCGAGCACAAAGGTGAAGGCCTCTGCAGAGAAAGCCAGGGTTCTGCAAATGCAAGGGCTGCATCTCTCCCCGCTGGAGCCCCAGCTCCTTCCCAAGAGGAGACCCAACATGAAACTGCAGTTTTACGGTTTCTGTGTGAGGAGAGATTGGGTGGAAAGAGTTCCCACGACCCTGCGCCCTTTGCAGGACCTGGGAGAGGTCACGGCAGGAACAGCGCCGTTCTCACCCGATTCTATTCATTCAGGGGCCCAGGGCGCCCCAAAGTCCTGGAGGGGGGCGTTCTCCACTCTTACTGCCTGCCCCTTTCTCTTGCCAAACCCTTTGAAGCAAACTTCTTCTCTTTTGTCCAGGAAAGAATCTCAAGCAGCTCTTCATTTCTGCCAACACGGTTTCAATTGGCGTCGGTCTTTAGAGCCAGATTTGGACAGCGTCCAACTCCGAGCCCGCCCCCCTTCTGGAAGAGGCCCCTTCTGTTCTCTCATTTCCAGCCCGCCTCCCGCCTCCTCTTCCAGCAAAGCTCCTCACCCGGGCTCAGCGGCCTACTGAGACATCAATCTTTGGTCAGAGCAGGCTCCAACCTGCACTCCATCCCATTCACTTCCTAAAAAGCGGCCTGCAGTGAAGGCCAGGGAAGAGGCCTCCGACTTCCTGTGTCAAGGGATTTATCTTTCGTTTCCTGTTCCACCGCCCACTCACCTCGCAGGATCAGGGAATGTGCCCCTGAGCCGCCTCCCACCCCAGGGAACCTTCCAGCGTGATGGGCCCCTGCCCCAAGGCAAACCCAGAATCTGGCCCTGGCCAGCCCGCCCACCGCGTCCAAAGCGGCCGGCCACAGAGATTCCTCCGTTGATTCTTGGCAAATGCTTGCCAAGTTAAAGAGAGAAAGAAAAGACCTCCCCCCTCTGATGGGTGGAAAGTAGCCATTTGTCACAGGGTGGAATTTCCTCTTATCAGGGATGTCCCCCTGGGGGGGGAGGGGCAGAGCATCCCTCCCCCAGCCCCCTCTGCTATCAGCAGGACTGTCAGCAGATGCACACCAGAGCTCCACAGCTGGGGAGGCTGGGGGCGCTGGGGGCTCCACCTCCCGCAACTGATGAGATCATTTAAAATAACACGAACTAGACAGGGGTCTCTGGGGTGCAACAGGGCGTCCCGCTGCCAGGCGCTAAGTAGGAAAAGAGCTTTTCCCCTCAAAGGTATCAAGCAATGCCCTTCTCCTGTGCAGATCCGTCCACTCAGGCTCCGGGATGCTGCCTAAGGTCTCCCCGGGCCCTGGTCCCTTCAGAGAGGCAGGGGCTAAGGGCAGGGCCAGGGAGGGGGACAAGCGGGGAGGGGGGAATTCCTGGGACAGGAGTGGAAGCCTGACCCATGACCCTTTAAGGAGGCAGGACACTTCGTACCACTGGCTGGAGGGTCTGGGAAGGTTGTGGGGGGGGGAAGAAACGAAGGGTCAGCAGCTCTGGACCATTTAGAACGATGTCAGCCATCCAATGGCAGCCCCAGCTCCGGGCTGATGTGACCTGGGGGGAGCTGGAGTCATGTCCCCCCCCACCACCACCACCCCGGCCAACTCCGGGCAGCAGGTCAGGAAGTGTGCTCATGGCCTGGGAACCTGCAAGGCCCCTGACATGGCTCCCTCCGCGTGCGCTCTGCAGACAGCCCACCTGGACTGTGCCCACCTGCCTGCAGGGCTGCTCAGAGCCCTGCCTAGCGGGAAGACCCCACTGCTCCCCGCCCCACACAACCTTGAGCCCCTGTTCTCCCAAGGAAGCCACTCAGGGGAGCGGATGCACCAGAGCAGGCCTGTGAAATCTTAGGACACACCCTAAGCCACGACTTCAAACGCTCTCTGAGGTGAGGGTGAGGATGGATGGCCCGCCTATCCAAGCAGCCTCAGAGACACACACCTCCGCCTACCCCAGGCTCACTCCAGAAGAAAGCAGTGTGTGTGGACAGCTGCCTGGACACCCCTTGGGAGACACGCTCATCACCCCTGAACCACTGCCCGGGGGAGAAGCTGGCTGCGGGCAGGGTGCACAGACACCCCTGAGCCCCCTGCGGGTCGGACACCAGAGCGAAGCAGGAAGGGCCCAGCTGCCTGCGGCCCGTGCGGCCCCCGCTGTGCGTGAAGCTTGGGTGCATCTCTGGGCTTGGGGCTCTGGCCAGATGGAGCCGCCCACGCTCTGAAGAGCAAACGCACAGGGGTCACCCCTCACCCCAACTCGCAGGGATGCAGCCCTGACGGCCCAGCTTTTCCTCTGCTGATTCTCCTCTGTCTCTGGTTATCGGTTCCCAGCTGCCTCGCTGGCTCCTCCTCTACCTATCGCCCATCCTCTGGGCATCGAATGCCAAACTCTGTCCAGATTCATACACCAGTGCCAACCTGACCGGTCCCCTGAGTCCATCATGACTCAGCAGGGACGTCCCGCTATGGCAGGCCCCCTGCCCAGAACTGGTACCTGTGGCCCCTGCCCTAGGGAAGTCTAGATGTCTCCCACCGAACATGCCCCAGACTGAACTCTGGACCTTGAGCCTACCCTCCCCACCCCACCCCCTCCCCTGTGAGTAATGGCATCTCCAAGCATCCATTTATGACAGCTAGAAATCCAGGGGCCAGCCTTGGTCCCCCCGCCGCTTCCATCTCCCCAGATCCAATCATCCACCCCAAAGTCCTATCAATCCGAATCCAACACACATCTTGCAGGCAGTCGCCCTGCCTCCCTCCCTCCATGGCTCCCACAATCCAAACCATCGCCATCAACTACCCTCCCCCGCAGTCCAACCTCTCAAAGCACCAGGAAGGCCTGTTTAAAAGAAATTAATTGCATCATCCCCCTGGCTTGAAATCCTAACTAGTTCTCCCTGCACCTGGGAAAATACAAGATCCCGAGGCCCCAGAATCCTGGGGCTGGGATCCTGTTCCATCCCAGACTCCCTGTGTGACCCTGAGCAAGTAACTTAACCTCTCTGTGCCTCAATTTTCTTATGTGTGAGATGGGATAACAATACTTGCCTCGTAAGAGTACTATGAGGACCAAACCAGACACTTACAAAGCACAGAGAATGGTGCCTGGCGCTGTAAATGCTCTAATTTGCTAATAAAATACAAGCACATGCCCACCTCTCCAGTTTTGATATGTGCACCGTCTCCCTGGCTCCTTTCTGCGGCTCAAACAAGGTTCCTCAGAGAGGTTCTCCCCCAGCACTGCTCAGGGGGACTCCCGCTGGGTCCCGTGGTTCTCTTCCGGAGTGGCCCTGAGCACAACTTGAAATTGAAGATTTTATCCTCCTCTGCTGAACGCCGGGTCTGTCTCCTTTGCTGCTCACAAAATCTTACACATTCGAGCGCCCAGTAAGTAAGATGTTGAATGAATGAATGAATGAATGAATGAATGAAAGGTGAGCTCACTGCTCTTTCCTCCTGCCCTCCTCTCTTCCCAGAGCATCGCGGGGCCGGCCACTGCTCCCGGGTCAATCCAGGTGGCGCCTCTCCAGCCCTGGCCCCTCCGCGAGGTTCCCGCAGTGCTGGCCTGCATCCTTTCCCATGGGCTTCCCCCTCATTCGGCTTTCAGTGTGCAGCAGCGTGTGAATGAGATGTGAACAATTTCCGGTTTCCGTCCTCCTTCTGCAGCCACAAAGCACCTCAGCGGAAGGATGGATGGACATCCTGGGACAGCTCCTGCCCATTCAGGACATTTTGCTCAGGAAACAGTCAGTGGGGGGATGGAGGCGCCCACTGGGGCGGGGAGACTGGGTGGTCCCTAATCCCTACCACCTTCCTCACCCACCCCTAACTGGGGCTTCAAGGCACGTGGGGTCTCTCCCAGAAGCTTGAGGCAGGCAGGGCTGGTGTGCAGGGGGCTCAGGCCCGAACACCTGGACCCGCCCTGGGCTCTGTGCTGACTCTGAAACCTCAGCCACGCTGCACCCATGCTGCAGCTGGCCTGGCCTGCCTGGCTGGGGCTTTGGCGAGCAGTGGGTCCCCTACGTGAAGTGGACAGGCTACCAGTCACTAGGTATCCGTTAATTTGCTGTCCAGCAGTTCAATGTGACGTATCACCAGCCCAAACTTAAGAGTGATTTGGCCAACTGCCAAAGGGTATTAAATCGAGACACAAGTAGGGGCCGGGCTGGGCCATCAGAGGAGGGCTGACTCTTGGGCTGGCCTGCGCACAGCACTTTACAGTTTACAAAGCGCTCAGATCTGTCCTTCCCTATCCTCGTCCTCACATCCTTCCTTAGAGTCTACATTTCCTGCTGTAATTAGCTGAGACTTTTGACATCAGACCAAAATAACAAGAGCTACAGTAACAACACGTTCTCCTACAAGTTGAGACGAGAGCTAAAGGAGGGAGCACGCCTGTCTCCAGGGCCTCCCACACTCGCTGGGACCCAGCAGGCTCTGCCCTGCCCGCAGGCAGACCCCAACCCACCCCCCGCACCCTCCGCATCCAGAGGGGACCTACTGTGGATCGAAAACGCCCGGCGTCTTCCACCAGATCGATCTGTGCCACGGTCAGCACAGAACCGGGAGGGCCCCGAGGGTGGGAGCCTGTCCCCTCCCAGGTCTCCCCAGCCGGCGGCTCCGGGAAGGAGCCACATTCATATGGTAATTTCTGCCTGAGAACTGGTGAGAAGCAGAGGTCCCTCCAGCTGCCGGGCGGGGAGGGCCCAGAGGAGGAGGGAGGGAGCCCGGCCGCTCCGCCGCCTTCCCGAGACCCGAGACCGCCTTCCCGAGACCCGAGACCGCGCCCGTGGGCCCTCTCCAGCGCGCTCCCGGGCTGCGAAGCTGAGAGTGGACACAGCGGGCGCCCAGACGTGTGCAGGGGTAGGCCTTTCCTGGATGCACTTGCGCGGTGGTTTAAAAAACAACCGACATGCATTCTCTCTACAGCTTACCTTTTCTGCGTGTGATGCACAGAACATCAGAAACGCTGCAGCATGTAGCTCCTGCAGATCTGGGAGAACTGCGGCCACCCTCACCCCCTCCTTGGATCCCAGAGGCAGCCCCCCACCCTACATTTCCACCCTCCCAGGAAGGAAACACCTCCTACCCCCCCCACGCCCCCTCGGGGCCAAGGCTGGTGGAGAGAGGGGCAGGTCCCCCTGGGGGAGGGTACGCCAAACCCACCCACTCCTTCCATCGACCCACTTCCTCTCACACTGCGACTAGCTCACTGCTGCATG
Source organism: Grampus griseus (assembly GCF_964374135.1). Taxonomy (NCBI): domain Eukaryota; kingdom Metazoa; phylum Chordata; class Mammalia; order Artiodactyla; family Delphinidae; genus Grampus; species Grampus griseus. Next base: position 8,576,600 of record NC_139014.1, on the reverse strand, counting down.
CTTCCCTGTCTCCCTGGAAGAGGACGCACAAGCCTTCCATTTCCCCTTTCTGCCTTGTTCTGGGCCCCATGCAGGCAAAGGAAACTGGAAGTCAGCGACAGGCCCCAGCTGCGGACCCAACGGGCTTCTCTGCCCCCGCCCCGCCCCCCAACTCATCCATGCATTGATTCCACGTCGATTCATCCTGTTCCACAGATCTTGGCTCTGGACTCAACAGTGAAAACAAAAGAACCCCCAGCAAATTGCACAGACACACAGATTCGAGACATGATATGAGAGATGCTCACAGCCACTGGGGGTGGGGCCCGAGGGACCAACAGGGCACCCCCGACTCAGTGCTGGTGAGCCAAGCTTTCCCCAGTGACCCCAAGAGAAATGAAAACACACACCCGCACCCAAACCTGGACACCAATGCTCACTGCAGCGTGATTCTAAAGAGCTACAAAGTGGACACAGCCCCAATGCCCATCAACTGATGAATGGATAAACAGGATGGGATGCAGCCATCAAATGGAATACTATTCAGTCATAAATAGAAATGGAACATGGCCATGTTTACATATGGATGGACCCTGAAAACATTACACTAAGTGAAAGAAGCCAGACAGAAAAGGCCACCTCCTATAGGATTCCACTTATACAAAATACCTAGAATAGGCAAATTCATGGAGACAGAAAGCACATTCGTGGTTGCCAGGGGCCAGGAGCAGGGAGCTGGGAATGGAAAGCTACTGCTAATGGATCTCTTCGAGGGGTGATAAAAATATTCTGGAATTAGTGGTGATGGTTGCCTAACTTTGTGAATATACAAAAACCACTGAATTGTACACTTTAAAAGAGTGAATTTTCTGGAAAGTGAATTATTTCTCAATAAAGCTATTATCAACAACAAGAAGGCTGATGGCTGAGCTCCCCAGGGAATCAGAGCAGGGACTGTGTCCTCTGGTCCACGGCCAGCCCCCAGCACTGACCCAGCATCTGGCCTGCGAGGCGCCCCGGTCCCTTACAATTCCGCAGCCCAGGTGACTTTGGTGACTTCTATACCTGCCCAGCCTGCTCCTCAAACCACCAGTGCTCATAAGGACGTGAATTTTTAAAAAGGGCCCTCGGTGTCATGGGCTGGAACCTGTCAAGTCACAGAATGACCCGGGAGCAGGCCCCTTTTACAGACAGAAGCCGTAAACCTCACCCTGAAAGGAGGGGGAAGTGGAGATAAAAACACAGCCCATAAGCACTCAGAAAGGTTGAACTTGGCTCATCCTGAATCCCTGGGCAGGAGGGACAAGAGGGGAAAACCTCTGCTTCCCAAGACACCCACTCAGACCCCTTCCACATACCTGAACCAGCGGGGTGCAGCGGCCCCCCGGCAGCAGGACTCAGGCCCGGCACCCACCTGCGGCCCCGCCCGACCGGTCAGGGGCTGAGTCTGGGCAGCATCTTCAGCGCAGGCCCGAAGGAAATGATTGGGGGGAGCCGGAGCTGCTGGGGGGGCCGATGCCAGATTTCCTGGGCCCTCTTGGTAGGAGCCACCCCAAATCTGCTAGAAGTCCAAGTCCTCTCCCTCCCCTTCCCAAACCCTAAGGATGCCAAACAAGCCACAACTAGAGAGAATTCAGTTCAGTCCCACTTTTACAGGGTTATTAGCACAGGCCGCAGAGGGAGACGGGCCTCTGCGTTGCTCAAGAGCAACTTTAATTATAACTTTCGCACTCGGGTCTCCGGGTGCCTCGTAGTGTGAATCAGCTCTTTACTCCCCAGCCGTCATCGGAGAGCCCCACGAGGAGCCAGCTCAGGGGGCACCCACGGAGGGGGGTTTACCTCCCCTCCACCCACCCCACAAAACCGGAGGACCAACCCCCCCCATCCCCAGCTCACATGTCTCCCCACAACCCGACGAACTGGCAGCAGGCTGAATGCAGAAACTGAGGTGCACACAGAGGTCTCCTGTCCTTCCCTCCGTGGCCCACGGGGGACCTGGCGCCCAAGCACAGTGGCACCCCTTCCGCTCAGGATTGTTGAGCAGGTGCCCCCAAAAGCACTGGTGGATGAACGCACGAGGGAGTGAAGGAGTGAATGGGGACAGAGGTGGCTGCTGGCGCATGGTGGAGGGGGGTCCCAGGAGCCTCGGGGAGACGGGACCAGGCCATCCAGTTTCACAGCGAGCCCTGGAGGAGGCTGGGGAGACAGGCAAGACTTTGGAAAGATGGAAAAGGACAGCTGAGGAACTTTGTGTCAGGCAAGCAGGAGGCGGGCATCTGCTGAGCGGGTGCCGTGCCGGGGTGGCCCTGCCGGAGGTGAGCGATTTGAGCAGAAGCCGCCACATCGGCCCTCCCCCCGCTGCCACCTGGACACGCAGCCCCACACCCCCCGGGTCCCCTCCTCTGCCCCGACCGCGCTCCTCACTAGCACTCCAGCCCCAGAGGGTGGCCGTGGAGGCGGGGTGGACGGCAAGCGGCCAGAGACGACGGAAAGGCCCCTCCCACCTGCCCTCAGCACCTCCCGGGCAGCAGGTGACACAGTGGAGATCCTTCTGTTTTCCCACTTTTTTAAACATCTACACTTAAACCAAGGGCAAACAAAAGCCCGTAAAACGTGTTCTTTTTCCCACGAGGAAAAGTCTGGGAGGATGACATTTTGTCGTGGACACCTAGGCCTTGGTCCCCACCTCCGTCACGTGGGGAGGGAGGGAGGGAGGCAGCTCCAGCAGTTGGTGACAAAGGTCGCTTCAATGAAACTCCTCGACATTAAGATTGGGGGCCCCGGGCACCTGGCCAGAGTAAACCTGGCCAGACAGCGCTGGTTGTGGGGTTTGGGGCCTGGCAGGCTGACTGCAAAGCCACCGGGGTGACCAGAGTGACATCAGCAGAGCATGCGGTTTGCAAAGTGGCGGCAGTGCCTCTGCTCCATGCCCTCCGTCACCGCAGGGCCGGGGGCAGATGAGTGAGGCCAATAGGTGGTGCATTGCCCACCTGCTCCCCCATGGGGTCTGTGACACCCCCTCCGCCCTCTGCACCCCCTGCCCACCCTTGGCCCCCACCGACCCCCAAGCTACAGTCAACAACGATTCTCCCTCTGACTCAACGGGGCCGCTATCCAGCGGCCGTTTGTCTCCGGGGCCCACAGCTGACCCCCAGCAACGGGCAGCTCTTCCTCTGTCCCTGGCAGACAAGGAACAAAAGACTGGGATCCTGTCCTCACTCCCCTACGGCTCCCCCAGCACCAGAGCATGGGGGCGAGCCTGGGGTCATCTGGTCCAGTCCCCTGCCCCGGGAGAATGTATTCAAATCATGGAAGAAATGCTGCTCTTTGGTCCTTTATCTTTAAAAAAAAAAAAAAAAGGCTCCAAGGAGAGCTTGTATGAAGAGAGCAAAACAAATGTCTGTTCTTATAAGGCCCTCTCGAGCTTGTCTCACAGAAACCACAAGAGTATTTGGACAAAAGATGAAACGCCGCAACCACGTGGTGCGTGCATCTATTCCGACAGCAACCGAGCAAGCACCTGGGGCGTCCAGGCCGCCACAAAGACCAAGAACACACAACCCAAGTGCACAGTCCAGGGAAAGACTCACGGACAGGACGCGGACGTCCCCACCTGGTGTGGGATGTCCTCCACGCAGGAGGGAAACTCACTTTCCTGCTCCCAGGAAAGGAAAACCTTATCTGCTGTCAGAGCCCGGTGACAGGCCTGGTGACAGGCCTGGGAGATAAGATAAGCGATAAGGATCTGGGAGGCTGGAGGAGGTACGGGCACATTCCACCAGGGACACCAGCAAGGGCGCTCTTCCAATGCCATGGGAGTGACTGCCTCACTGGGCACTCAGTGCCTGGCACGCACAGAGCAGGACAGGGGCTGGCATCCCCTCTGGGGGACATGGCCCCAGAAGGGGGTGCTGCACACCAGGCGCAAAGGAACAGAGGGCGGGGCACCCCAGCGGCTGGTGGACCTCCTTCCCTGTGGGGGTCAGCGTCGGTGACAGAACCCCAACCGGGAGCTTCCGAGGGTGGCCTGGGTGCTCAGGAGCTGACCTTTCACCCCACTCCCAGCTTCAGGAGAGCGACAAGAAATTTGGTGTTTCTGCTATGATCCCGCTACCAAACCCAGATTAAAGGGTTTAAAAATCACATTTAAGCTGGAACGGCCTCCCTCCAAACCACGGCCCAGCCCCGCACCCCAGAAGGGCGGGTGGGGTGAAGCTGCCCCCATGAGCTGATAATTAACTCTGCTCTGAAGGTGGACCGGTGAGTCCAGATGAGGACAAGTGGCCACACAGGCCCCTGCAGAGTTGGAATCAAAGCTCCGTGGGCCTCTCGGGATTCAGCCCTTCTCCACAGGACACAGATAAAAAGAGAAGGGAGTGGCAGGCTTGAACCCCACCCATCCACCCACGCCCAGGGCAAGATGTTCCACCCGCCACCTCTGCCAGCCCCCAACAGGGCTCCTGGTGAGCCCGCTGGGAGGTGGGCAGGTGGAGGGCTCGCCAGGTGGGGCAAGGCGCCCTCCCGGCTGTGATTAGACCTGCACCGTTGCCGGGCCCCCAGTCTGCTCACCCAGCAAGCTCGCCCTCGGAGCTGGCTGTGCCCGGCTGCCACCGCAGGAGTGCTCCCGGGAAGGCGTCAGAAGGCTCCACTGAGCTTCTGAGAACAGGCCCCTACCTGTCCCAGGAGCCAGGCTGGCACGCAGTGAACAAATCAAAGCCCGGCGCTGGGAGGCAGAAGTCTGGGAAGAGTCCCGGCCAAGGGCTGAGTTCTGCTGGAGTCACCTTCCCCGAGACTCCCCTCCTGTGGGGAGCTGGGCCACCGGGATCTCCGCACCAGGCCACATCCAACCCCGCATCTTTCTGAAGCCCGGGGGTATCAGTGGTCTAAACCAGGGCTGGGGAGAGGAGGGCTGAAGAGAGGGACGGGGGGGAACAGCAGGTGTAGAAGGCCACTGCAGAGGACGCTGGCCAGGGACTTGGGGTGGCCAGCACGCGTCTGTCCTCCCCCTCACACGCTAAAATAAAGTCCTCCTTCCTACACACCTGGCCAACGGGAAAGTGAAGGAGCCCAGAGCCGCTGGCGGTGTGGGAAAGCCAGCCCAAGAGTGAACCGTTCAGGGGGTGACAGGCTTCCTAAAACAGCCTAGAGACCTTTGACACTGTAGGAAGCTGGCACTGCTCCAGGCTGGTGGGGGTCTCTCCTTCTGCCGAATGCATCTCAGCCCCTAGGAAACCTCTTTCCTGCAAAGCTGCCCTATCTGACCAGAGCAGCTCAGGCTGGTGGTGACACAACAGGAAGTGGGGCGGGCACGGTGGCCCGGGGGATCAGGGAGGGGGTGGGGAGGCAAGGCGCCCTAGGGACCCTGGTTACCCTAAGGGGTTCAGGGCTTCTGGGGTGAAAGCCCTTGTGAACCCTGTCCTGGAGGTCTGGGGCAGTGGGCCTGGCACTCGGGGGGTAACCCCACGGGCCCCACAAGGCTTGGGGTTGGTGGGACCCAATGACAGCACTGTCTGTGTTCTGCCTTTTGGCTTCCCCCTTCCCATCAGAACAGGGCTCTCTCCTCCATCTCAGATGCCCGGGGCCCTGATCCTCCCCACGCGCCAGCGGAACCGGACAGCACCCCGATCACAGTGCCGGCCACGAGGTGCGGCGTCTGGCGGAAATGCAGACATAAACCAGTAGACCCAACAGTATCGCAGGTGCCACAACCCGGAAATGATGGGGGCAGCAGGGACGCCCAGGAGGGGTGGGAGAGGGTCAGCGACCAACGCAGGTCCCCCGAGACGGGCGTAAGGAGAGGTCAGCCACAGAAGTGGCCCCCTTCCCCAGCCATGTCTTCACCCAGAAAGGACCCAAGGGGAGAGCGGTGGGAATCCCCCCTTTCCAAAGAGGCGTCATGCGGATGCTGGCTCCCCACCCCCAGAGGGTTAAACAAACTTGTTCTTCTTTCTCTTTCCTGAAAAGGAGCCCCCAGGTTGCCAAAGAGAAATGACATTTGTGTAAACACCCATGGAGGCCCTAGTTTCAAGGCAAAACAACAATGAATGAAGGGCGGGGAAAGCACACACAATTATGAGGACACAGGGCCTTTTTCTCCCTCCTTCCCAACAGGTTTTTCCATGCGGGATCCAAACTGAATCCCAACGAGGGTGCTGTCCCCACGGGCCAGAAACCCACTGTATGGACCAGAAACCCGCTGTATGCACCTCTGCCGGGCAGCACACTTTTCTCCAGGAAAGGAATTTCAAACGTCTCTTTGGTGAGCAGAGATGCTTCCCCAAACCTCGGACAAAAATGCCAGCAGATTTCACAGCAGAAGGAAAGGAGGGAGACCAGGACGCAGGGCAGCAGCCTGGAGGCTGAGTCAACACCCAGGGCACATTTGGGATGAAGTTTCAGAGCAGATGGCACTGCCTGTGAAGCACCTCGGCCCTCCAGCTTTGGTGCCTAGGGTGACGTGCCGGGCTGGCTGTGGGATTTGAGTCTGGGGGTTCTCCCAACTTCTTGGCCGGGCTGGAAAGCCCCTCGGAAGGCACGTCCCCGAGAAGCCGCTTCCTCACCCCTGCTCCTCTGCACGGCGTGACGACGTGGTGGACGCCCTCGCTCCATCCTCCAGCAAAGCACTCGCATTCCAGCCCCCCGCACCGCCACCCCTCCACCGCCCCCCGGCCCGCTCCCAGGAACATCGCCCACATCCCAAACACCTCCCAGGAATCCAGACACGCTGCAGCAGAAACTCCCCAGATCGCAATGCCGCCCGCAAGATCTCTGATTCCGGCATTTCTAGCATCTGTTGAAACTAATCTCCAGCAGGTCCTCGGAGCCGCCTACCCCTAACGGCTGACCATCTGGACGGGACGATTTTAAGAGGCATTGGTGGCCAATCCGCAGATCTTCCCAGCCCTCCTGGAAGTCAGGGAAGCCCCTTGAGAAAGGGAAATGGGCTCCAAGAAACTCCTGGCCGAGAAGGACTTAACCACTCGGGTAGCTGGCCAAATATTTACAGAGACACGGCTGTGGCACACAAAGCCCTTCTCTTCTGCTCCGCGCCCGAAAATCTGGGCCCCGAGTGAAGACCGAGATCCCACCGTCCCGCTCCTGGGGCCCGGGGGCTGTCCCGCCGGCCGGGGGGCTGGACCCGGGGGCCCCCGGGGAGGCGCCGCTCCCGCCCGGCCCTCGAGGGGGCTGCCGGGCAGCCGGACCACCTGAGGGGCCCCTGCAAGCGGTGCGAGGCTGGAGGGAACAAAGGGAGCGAGGACTCACCCAGCAGCTGAGTCGGGCTGCGCTGGCCGCCTGAGAGCGCGGCCCGCCCACCGGGTCACATGGCTCGGAGCCGAGCAGAGGATCAAAGAGGCTTTGTGGCCGAGGAACAAGGAGCCTCCCAGAGCGCGGGCCCGAGGTAGGGAGGGACCGCGACGGCCTCCCTGCGGAGGGGGCAGGGCGAGGGGCTGCCGAGGGAGGGGGGGCAGGCGGAGAGAAGGGGCGCCCCCGGCAATCACCCCCGCCCTGGGTGCCTAGGAAATGCCAAGGAGCCCAGTTCCCAAGCCTGCCTGAGTCACCCCCAAAGGGAGTGACACGGTCCCCGGGGAAGGAGTCCGGGAAAGAGAGAAAAGGAAAGAGGCTCACCTGGCCAGCCAGCCAGGCTGCCCTGCTTTCCCAGCCCGTGCGTTCAGGGCGATGCCAAGAATCTGACGCTGCCCACGGGCACCCTCTCTCCCCGCCGCCCCGCCCTCGCTCCCTCTTTGCCAGGTGCACCCCCCCCCACCTGGTCCTGACCCCGAGCAGCTCGGATGACAGGCCGCCCTCCCCAGGAGGTCCAGGCTTCCTGGCAGCTGCGGGTGGGAGCACAGCCAGCCCTGCTGTGCGTGCGGAGGTGGCAATGACCCCGGGAGGGAGAAGAGAGGAGCGGGCAGGGGCTGGGGAGGCAGAGGTGGTGGCCAGCTCACCCAGAGCTCTTTCTTCTTCCTGGAGCCCCGGAGCTCCGACTCCGATCCAGCTCCTGCCTCTCCAGCCCCTCAGGGCCTGGGAATGAGTGACGGAGTCTCCTCCTCTCTCTCCTCCCTGCAAGCACCTGGGAAGTGCCGAGACCCCCTCAGGGGATGGGCTGGGTGGTCCCCAGAGGAGGGAGCTTGGGATCGACCCTGTTGGGCCTGGGCCTGGGCCTGGACGCTGGGATCTGCCAAATCCAGCCTGTGTCACGACCTCTGACCCCGAGGGAGTGAGTCACTCCCAGGCACAGGCGGGGCTGACTGCGCTCAGGCCGACTCCCACAGGAGGAGAGAGCTGCGGGGGGCCGGTGTGGGGGTCTTCCTGGGGCAGGGAGTGGTTATTTCAAGTGCACAAGAGCCTGAGTGACACCTGGGAGGTCTGTCTTAGGGCCAGTGACACCAGCCAGTCCATCCTCCTGCCTCCGGGATAAAGACCTCCAGCCTGGCCCTCGTGGGCCAGGCCACACCCAGGGTTTCCCTTCCCAGATGCCCCCGCGTGGTGGGTGGGTAAGGCCCCAGGGCACCCGCCCCACCAGTCACATGGGCAGGCTGACCACGTCCACCACCATGTCCCTCAGCAGCCAGCTCACCCCAGCAGCGGCCACTCCCACCCCTGACAGGCAACTTGCTCCCCAGTGGCCTCTGAGGTCTTGGGGTTTGTCACAAAGGCTTCAGGGGGCTGTGTCCCACACCCTTCCACACCCGCATGTGGAGTGGCCATGGAGAGCTGCTGCCATGGGTCTCCAGGCTCTTGGCCAGAGCCGGGGGAGTGTCCGCGGGAGGGACTGCATGTCCGGAGACCTCTTTTGCATCTCAGTGGGCACCTCAGTGGGCGGGAGGCCGTGGTGGATCCGAGACATGGGCCTCAGAGTCAAAACGAGATGGAGGCCCCTTCACTCGAACTAGTTTTGGCCCACTACTCAACATCTGCTGGCCTGGACCTTCCCCATCTGTAAAATGGGTGTAATCAACTCCAGCTGCAAGAATTAAAGTGAGATGTGTGTCCAGAAACAGGAAGGGCAGCCATTCAAAAAATACAATTCCCTGTCCTCCAAGGAGGTGATTTCCTAGGCAGAGAGTGGGGAAGGCCCAGCCCCTCCTGACACCCCTGCCCACTGGGCTGGGCCCTAAAAAGCAGCTCCAGGAACCAGCACAAAGGAGGCCAGGCCAGGTGTCAGGGTTAATTAACACAGAGCCTCCGCTCCACGCCTGCCCGGCAGACGCCTTGACCCCCAGCGCTCCCCTTGGAGCCTCCTTCTCATCTCTGGCCTCACTCTGTCCCCCAGCTTTCTGGCCCCAGAATCCACTCCCAGGGCCCACCACCCCTTCCTGGGCGCCAACCAGCTGCTCTCCAAGCCCAGCCCTCGCCCTGCCCGCCGTCTCCCCCAACCCCCAGATCTCTGGCCCAGGAGGCGGCCTGGGTGCTCTGTATACGTGACAAGCTCCTCTCGTACCTTCCCCTCACTTGTCACTGACGGCGGCCCCCAGAGGACAGGAGAGGGAATCCCTGCGCCTGACAAGCCCCCCAGTCCAGGGGCTTTTCCAACACAGCACATCTGCCCCCCCGGAAGCGCTCAGAGCCCACTGCTGCTCAGCACACACTCGGCATCTAGAGAGAGCGACCCGACGCCTGCGCAGCTGCCCATCCAGTCCTCTGGCGGAAATGGAAGGCCGTCCACAGACGGGCCAGCCACGTACATAATTTTAAAGTTTCTAGGAGCCACAGTAAAAAAGTAAGAAGAAACAGGTGACGTTAATTTTAAAGCATTTTACTTCACCTAAAGAGCTAAAATATTATCAACCCAACATGTAATCAACATAAAAACTTTTGAGATATCTACATTCTTTTTTCTTTCCGTACCAAAATCTAGCGAGCATTTTCTACTTACAGCACCTCTCGATTTGGACTGGTCACATTTCAAGTGGTCAGGAGCCACATGTCCTGGACAGTACAGCTCTCGATAGCCTCAATTTCATCCTGAGATGACACCAGATCCTTGGAGGGCCGTTTATCGGGATCATTTTTAGCACCGTGTATGCAGCCACGCGGGGGGTGGTACAGGACACAGAGAAGCATCTACTGTGAGATACTGTTGAGGCCACTGATCCCTACATCAGTGTCCCCTTTCTGGGAACGTATGGGGACATTACTCTCAGATTCGACCGTCAGAAAGAACAGAGTTTCTCCTAAGAGTCACTTTGCCAGATGAGCGCTAAGCATCCGTCAGACGATTCCAAAGATGTCGGTTCCTGCGACTGCCAACCCCCCCCCCTTCCAGGGTTCCCTCACTTACCTGGCTCACAGGTGCTCAGGCCAGGATGCACCCCTGACTCAAAAGCAGCGGCTCACGAGTGAGCTGGGCTGTTGGAGCTTCCCCGGGAGCGTGGAGCCAGGAACCCTTCCAGACACCCGAGCTACTGCAACTCGTGCTCCTCCGTGCACAGGCATCTAGGCGCCGGCCTCCCCGAAGTACCTCAACATGCTTCTTTTTATTGACTTCAAAGTCACACAGAATTACAGTGATTAAAAAACAATCTGTAGGGCTTCCCTGGTGGCGCAGTGGTTGGGAGTCCGCCTGCCGATGCTAGGGGACGCGGGTTCGTGCCCCGGTACGGGAAGATCCCACATGCCGCGGAGCGGCTGGGCCCGTGAGCCATGGCCGCTGAGCCTGCGCGTCCGGAGCCTGTGGCCCGCAGCAGGAGAGGCCACAACAGTGAGAGGCCCGCGTACCGCAAAAACAAAAAAACAATCTATAGAGACAGAAAGCAGTGGTTGCCAAGGTGGGGGCAGGCGTTGGCCGGGGAGTGACTGCTTCATGGATATGGAGTTTCCTTTTGAGGTGATGAAAATGTTCTGGAACTCGATAGTGGTGACGGTTGCACAACAATGTGAATATGTTCACGGTAGATTAAAGAGAAAAGAATTTAACGTGTCCTTTTTTCACTTGAGCCAGTTTCTTCTCCCATCTTAGACCTTAAAACCAGAAGGGCCCTGAGACAATTCAGGAGCCCTGGGGGATGCTGAATCACGCCCCCTCTTCCTGGAACCTGTGAATGTTACCTTACATGGCAGGATGGACGCTGCAGAGGTGACGAAGGATTGTGAGATGCAGAGATTACCCCGATTATCTGGGTGGGCCCCAAACATAATCACAAGGGTCCTTATGAGAGGGACGCAGAGGGAAAACTGAAGAATATAGAGAAGATAACCGGGTGATGCTGGAGGCAGAGTGGAGTGATGTGGCCACAAGCCAAGCAGTGCCGGCAGCCACCAGCAGCTGGAAGAAGTGAGGACAGACTCTCCCCTGGAGTCTCCAGATGGGACCAGCCCTGCTGACACCTTGACTTAGCCCAGTGACCCTGATTTCAGACTTCTGACCTCCAGGACTGCCAGAGAATAAATCCTATTGTTTCAAGCCACTGAGCGTGTGGTAATTTGTTATAGCAGCCACAGGAAACTCATACAGCCCTGCAGTCTGGAACTCGACCCGTATATGTTAGGATGAAGAAACAAACACTCAGAGCTGGAGGGAACTTGCTCCAGGCCATGCATCCATGAGCGGGACCCTTCCCAGACCCGATGGGGTGTTAAGTCAGGTTTTGGGGGAGGGAGTTCGACTCACCCCCACAAAACTAAGGAAGCTCCCCTCGCTGGGCACCAGCTGACGTGCAGTGGAGAGGGGGGTCCCATGGTGTCCTGGACAAGGATGCTGTGGGCCGTTTCCACCTGCCCATGAGCAGAGCCCACCATCCCCCCGGGGAACCCCCAACAGAAAGGTCGCCAGGGGCGGCAGCACTGATCAGATGTCCTGCAGCAGGATCCTACTCTGGAAGCCACAGAGGGGTAGTCGGGGCTCCCACCTGCAGCTGGGCCAACTGGGTGAAGAGCACAGCAGCCTCTGCGGGAGTCGCCCGCCCTGCAGGACAGGGGCACTCATGTGACGCCCGAGACGTTGCTCTAGCATGCAGCAGCGGCGGAAGGGGAGGAAGTGGTTACACAGCATCCTCCCTCCCTCCCTCCCTGTCTCATGCACACTCACACTCACGCACACACACATGCACACACATACCGCCCCCCCCACCCCAGTTCCCAGGTCCCGAACGTTCCTCCTGCCAAGCCCAAAGCCCGAGCAGCTCAGCCCACCTGCCAGCTCTCTTCCCACCCACCCCGGGCAGACCCCATGGGAGGCAGCAGATGCTTCCTGTCAACTGCCAAGAAAAAGATCCCTCGCTCTCCTCTGTGGGCAGCTCGCTGGGCTCCCCCGCAACAGGGGGACAGGGGAAGGGCTGGGCGGGTTGGAAGTGTGGGCCTGGGGGCTGCAGTGGGCAGGAAGCATACTCAGCCACATGCCCCCAGGGGTGGGGGGGTGGGCACCCCCCTGCCTAGAGGCAGGCAGGCCTCAGAGAGGTGCTGGCACACACACACACGAGCCCCGACTGTCCCTGGGGGTAACCCCCAAAACCCCAGAGCGAAGGCCCAGGCATGCATGGGGGCGAGAGGGGCCCTACCGCACAGCTGCTCTCTGCAGCAGAGCAAGGCCCGCAGAGGCGAGTTGCCACATTGGGTTGACATCTTTCTTTTTCTCCAGTTCCTTCTCAACTTGACCTAGGAGAACGTTCAGGCTGCCCCTCATCTCAAAAATAAGGCCAGCCCCCTTCCTTTGGCCCAGCTCCCTCCTCCACTGTAGGCTTGCTTTCTTCCTCCCTGAACAATCCAGCCTCTTAACAGTTGGTCTACACGGCGGCTTCCACCCTCCCACCACCCACTCACTTCTTAACCTTTGCTATCTGGCTTCTGCCCATTTCACTATTAAAACCAACCTCTTGAAACAATCCTCATGGCCAGCCTCCAGTTCCTCCGTCCCATCTGACCTCAGAGGCAGCACGTGGCATGCATTAAGCACCCCTCCTAGAAGGGCACTTCTCCGGGCGACCTTCCTCTCTCATCTCCCAAGGCAGGGGTTTAGACAGCACACGGGGTTCTCCTCTGGGATGCGAGGAGAGGAGAGGCCGGCCTTACTTCCATCACCAGCTTCAGCCACGACACCCAGACTGCCGCCGCCTCTGGCCCTGACCACCTTCCCGCCAGCCACATCTCCAAACATACTGTGTTCTAAGGACCCTATGCCCTTCATCCAGGCCCTGTAGTCTCCCAAACCCCATCTAAAATCCCCTGTTAGAAGTCACCACTTCCAGGAAGCCCTCCGGATGTTTCTCCATCAGATGTGACCACCCCCGCCCCCTTTCGTGTTTCCCACCTCACATCTTGACCCGGAGCACTTGCCTGGCTGACTTACCTCCTCCTGGGTTCCTAGGTAGTGGCCCCATAAATGTTTGTGGAACTCTGCAGCAGGAAGGCCCCATTTCCTCCTTTGTAAGAAGTGCTTCTCCCACCCCCACTGTCAGGCTGCACCTTCCCCTCGCAGGCACCTTTAATACACATTTCTTTTTCCTCTTGAAAAGCTATCATTAAATCAACAATGTGTCAGAAATTATTTGATGATATCTTAACTCTCCTTGGCAGCCAACTCTGTTACTCTGGTGTGAAGGATACTTTGTAGCTGAGCAGTAGCCCCCGGCACATTTCCAACCCCACCACCCCATCCTCCTTCCAGAATTCTGAACACCCAGCAACAAAACAATCAGATCCTGCACTGATTTCAAACAGAAACCAAGGACGTCTATCGCGTCAGGGGTGTCTGACCCTGAAGGCTTTCTCCAGGGTGTCAGGAGGGAGGACCGCCAGGCGGGGGCGCTCCAGGCTGCCATTACGTGTGACACTCTGGACCTCCTTACCCTTCACAGAAATAAGGACCGAAACAAAAGCTTTAGCAGCTAAGATGGTAAATTTTTGAGTCAAACAATACATGGTTTAGTATTTAGAAGGGGGGGACTGAGGTTCTACCGGGCGGGTAGGGGATAAGCAAGCAGAAAGGGCAGGGTATTTGCTTGGCCTCTGAAAAGAGGTTCTCAAGCCTGGTGGCACACTACCATTCCAAGGGGAGCTTTTAGGAAATACAGATGCCCGGACCCCACCCCAGTGATTCTGATTTAACTCATCTAGGGGTTGGTAATTTTAAAAAGATTTCTCAGGGGACTCCAGTGGGTAGCCTAGGTTGAGAACTACCGTTAGGACTGACAGACACATACACAGTCCTCAGATTTGGTGAGATCTTGACAACATTTTAGAGCTGGGTGTGCCCAAGAGACACACGGGCGGGGGGGGGGGGGTGAGTGGGATGGGTCAACAGTTCCCGCAGTGGCGGGGGCGGGGGCCGGGCCACAGGCGCCCCGGCCAATTCAGTGCGTAAGGCTTGGCCTTTTTATTAAGGGTCTGCACACTGCCCACTGCCTGGCTGGCACCTGGAAGAGAACAAGAGAAGGACACCCAGAAAGGGGTCCAGGATACACTACTGCGGCATACGATGTGGGAGAGAAGGCATTGAGTCCCTTAAATCTTATCTGCCTAAACGCAGAGCCTTCCAGAAGAATGCAATTGTCATCAGTCCCCTCCCCTCCTCTATCACAGCAGAGAAGTCTGCAAACCACACCTACCAGATACTCTCACACAACTACCCTATATTGCATCTCTCCTCCTAAGGGCCCATTTATCTTTCCAGAGTCCTTTGTTTTCCAGTAAGTGCTCTTCTCCCCCTCCCCTTCCCCTACTAAGAAGGTATGTATATAAGCCCCAAATTCTAACGCCCCTTTGAGTCACAGTTTTCTGTGAACTCCCTTATGTACATGCTTAAGTCTGTCGTTCCTCGTGCTAACGTGGCTCTTGTCAGTTTAATCTGCAGACCCCCAATGACTGAATCTAAGAGGGCAGAGGAAGAGTTTTCCTTCCCCAACATTTACCCAAAAAAACCCTCTTCACTGCAGACCGGCACCTTCCCCACCCACAGCCAGCACTTTACACCCGTTTCTCAAAGTCTGTTAAAGCAGGACAGCCTGCTCTGCGGGGTGCTCCCATCCCAAAAGGTTTCCGCAGTCAAACAGACTTGGCAATTGCTACCCTCTACAGTCATTCTTTTGGATGTTTACAAATACATTTCAATACATTTTTGAACTAAATTCTACAATGTGAGTTTTTTAAAAGTTCAAAGTCTTTAACTATTTCCCAAACTCATTGGACTGTGGAACCCCCTTTGCCTCTCTAATGCGTATTAATGAGCCCAAAGAGAACACAGTTTGGGAAACCCTGGTTTAGACTTAAAAGCCCATCAGCTCTCTGCTCTTGCTCTAGGCCAGACATCGGACCAATCCAGCCTCTCTGGACACAGGTTAGGGAGGGGTGGGAGTGGAGAACATGAGTCCCAAAGACGGGGAGGGTGGTAGCTTACCTGGGGCAGCCACAGGTCTTGGAATAAGATTTTTAAGTCCAAATTCCTAAATTACCAGGGGACACAAGAATGGCCGGAGCAGCATGGTTTATAAAGGCAAAAAAATATGAAAACAACCCAGATGTCCATCAAGGGGAGCACAGAAAGCTACAGTGTGTCTGCCCGCTGACGACCATTTGGCAGAGAAAAGGCACAGGCCAGAACTACAGGCACTGGTGCAGATGACCTCAACTCACAAACAGAGTAAGCTTCAGAAGGCTACTTACAGAACATGCTCCTGGTTACGTCGTTTTGCAACGCGTAAAACAATGGCATACGTTACTGAGAGAAACAGAGGCGCGTAGTAAAAGTTCTAAAGTCAACATGGGAACGATAAATAGATAAATACGGACACAGGTCGTGTTTGGTGAGAGGAAGGAAACAGGACTGTCAAATGTTTGCTTCTCAGGCTAGACAGAGGCACCCAGGCGGTCACTGAGACAGTGCCTGTGTTTTTTAAATGCAAGCAATCTTCGCAGGCACTGGGGAATCAAAGCCCTGAGCTTACCCGTGACTAACTGGCCAGGTGGCCCCGGAGACGAGGCGCCACCTCCCTGAGCCTCCATTTACCCAACTGAGACCGAGGGCGATGAACCCACCTGCTAGTTGGCTGCTCGCGAGGAGGGTGGCTCAAACTTCCTGCCCTCCCTTGTGGGGTTTTGGGGAGGGTGGTTTGAACTAACCATGTCAAAGTGCTTTGAAAACCACATGAAGCTTCTAACCGAGGGGAGCTGGCGACTCCAGGCCCGTCTTCATGACCTGGCAGAAAATGCCCCAGCCGAAGAAGCCTTGTTTTTCCCTCGGGGCGGAGGCCTGGGTGTCAGACGTGAGGGCTGAGGGCTTTTGCGGCTGCTTAGGGCATATGATATGAGGTTTTGTGAGCCCCAGACCCACTTTTAACTGGGGTGCCTGAAACCCCTCTTCCCTTCAGCAAACACCCTGGGGCAGGTACAACCGCCCCTCATGGGAAACTAAGCAGCTTGTTTAATTGGGAATTGGGCCCAAACCAGCCCAGCCCAGCTCTTTCCTCTCCTTTCTCTCCTCCCAGAACTGGCAGCTCAGGAAATTCAAGGCTGTGAAACAGCGGGCACATGACCTCCGGCTGTTTACTCAGACAGGGGACACTGACCCTTCCCAGCTGGCTTCACAAACCTGGGCATCCCCTTGTGCCAGACCCTCCCTGCCCAGGGGCCAGCAGTCCCATTTACGAGCACTCCAGGGCCTGCAGTCCAAGCCACTCAAGTTCCCATTTTATCCAGGAAACCCAGGCTTAGAGGTCAGAAGGATGGGTGTTCAAATCTGACTCCACCACCTATCAGCTGAGTGACTTTAGGTAAATTTCTTTATCTCTTGCGAATGATTTTTCACATCTGTCGAAGGGGGGAAGGGGTTCTTCCCTCACCAGAATTCAAGGAAGACGAAAAGGAAAGAGACGGCACTGAGCCATCTAAGCCCAGTACAGATGGTACAGACTGGCGATGAGCCTGGCACCCAAGCAGACGTTCCACAAAGATGCCTCCCTGCCTCTTCTTGGTACCTCCACAGGCGTGGGAGCAGGGAAGACAGCCTGCAGGAACGCAGTGTCTGCCAGCTCCCCGGCGGAAGCACAGAGAAGAATCAGCAGAGACTACTGATGGACATGAAGAGTTTGGATTACCGATGAGTTTCATGTAACTGTGCTTTCAAAACCTTAATGGTGGATCCAAAAGATCTTCTGGGAAATTTCTCTTTTAAAAGTACATTAAAAAAAAAAAGGAACAAATCCTGCAAACATAAGATTCAGTGAAAGAAGCCAAAAATAAAAGTATACTGGGGGCTTCCCTGGTGGCGCAGTGGTTGAGAGTCCGCCGATGCAGGGGACGCGGGTTCGTGCCCCGGTCCGGGAAGATCCCGCATGCTGCGGAGCGGCTGGGCCCGTGAGCCATGGCTGCTGAGCCTGCGCGTCCGGAGCCTGTGGCCCGCAACGGGAGAGGCCACAGCAGTGAGAGGCCTGCGTACCGCAAAAAAAAAAAAAAAGTATATACTGTATGGTAACATTTAGATAAAGTTCAGAACCAGGCAAAACTTTCACTGGTGATGGAACACTTCTGTCTCCCGATTGTGGCGGTGATTGCATGAACCTACGTATGTGATAGCATTTCAAAGAACCATACACCCCAAAAGGTGGGGGGGCGCCTGTAAAACCGGTGGAAACTGAGTACCGTGTGTAGCTGAGTTGACATTCTTGTACCACCGTCAGCTTCCTGGTTTTGACATGTACTGTGATATGTCATTAGGGGAGAAGCTGAAAAGGGTACACAGGAACCCGCTCCTATTACTTTTGCAGTTTCTAGTGAGTCTAAGATTATTTCAAAATAAAAAAGTGTTTTTAAGTACACTCAAGGGAGCTCCCGACTCGTTGCTCAAGGGGCTGCTGCCTGATTCATGAATCACACAATAAAACCGCTTCGATCTTTCACACCCACAAAAGCATATTCAAAATGTGAAATGCCACACATATTTTATCATGATGTACCAGTTAGAAATGGGAATTGGATGATTTCACAACCTAACTGTTCATTCCTTCATCCCATGCACACGTGGAGTGCGTGCAGGCATCTCGTCAGGTATGGGGATGGGGCTGAGCCTCACAGACAGAGGCCCTGCCCACTCAGATCCTGGCCTCAGGGAGAAGACACAAAGCAAGGAATCTGGCAACAATTAGCAAGGGCCAGCGGCGCCTGAGAACACAGCGCGCTGAGGCTGTTCTTAGAGAATCCGAAAAGAGGCCCCACCGCTGTGGGAAAGCAGACCTTCCAGGCTGAGGGACCTGCAGGCAAAGGCCTGGCAGCAAAGCCTCGGGGGAACCTCAGGGAAGCCGTTCAGGAAGCCAGGGGAGGTGTGAGCTGCAGAGGGGCAAGTGATGGGGCTGTAAAACTATCACTAAGTGTCATCTGGGCTGTTTGTCCAGACCCCAGGATAGGATGATCACAGCGGTCAGGGGGAAGAGATTTGCTCACCTGGGCCCTAAGCAGCTCAGAAAATGACTATTTCATGGCCAGAGACAGGAGCCTAACTCTTGTAAGCTGCCGGCCACGGGTGCTGATGAGGAAAGGCGGGGCTTGCAATCGGGCGGCACCTGCAGAGGAAGCCTCCACCCCAGGCAGGACACCTGGCACTTTCCCACGTGTTATCTCAGGCCACAGCCTCCAAGCCTGGGCATCCTCTGGTCCCCGGGGCTCCCAGGCTGTCAAGGCAGGGGCACCTGGAAGATGCTGCAGCAGCTGCTCCTCCAGCTGCCCGCACCGCCCCCCCCAAGGCCAATCTGCTTTTCTCCCTGGCAGTCCACACCCGCCAACCTTCCACCTGCACCAGGCACGCCCTGGCCACGCAGGCTCACTTCTCTGGGCCTCAGTTTCCTCACTTGCAAATCAAGCAGATGAACCCTGGGGTCTCCTGCAGCTAAAGAATTCTGTCTGGGGGGCGGGAAAAAGCCACAAAAAGGAGGCAGGTGCACAAGCCCACACCCTTGCCCTTCATCTGTATAAAAGCGAAACAGTTTCACAACTGGTTTCTTTCCTGCCCTGCCTGGGGGAGCATCCTGTGCACTCCAGGGCTGGGAGCGTCTAGGGGAACCCAGAATCTCCCAGGGCTCAGGATACAGAGGGAATTCCTCCTGAATCCTTCCAGAAGAGGATCACCGCTTCCTAACTGTATCTGCTTCATGCTGCTGCTACAACACATCACCACAGCGTGGTAACTCAGAACAACACAGGTTCCTCATCTTACAGATCTGGGCGTCGGAAGTCCAACACAGGTTCACCGAGTTGAAACCAAACGCTGGTTCCCTCTGGAGGCTCCAGGGAAGAATCTGTCTCCCTGCCTGTTCCAGCTCCTAGAGGCCGCTGCATTCCTTAGCTCCTGGTCCTCCCAGCATCTTCACAGCCGGCGTGGCCAGTGGAATCTCTCCCACACCCCATCACTGATGCGGACTCGCTTCCCTCCTCCCTCCACTTCTAAGAACCCTTGGGATTACACTGGGTCTGTGTGGATTAGCTAGGATAATCTTTCTAGATTATCCTGGATAATCTCCCTATTTTAAGGCCAGCTGAGCAGCAGCCTTGATTCCCCTTTGCCTTGTGACCAGACATTGTCACACGTTCTGGGGATTAGGACACGGGCATCTTTAGGAATCATCATTCTGCCGACCCCACTAACCCAGGTCCTGAAAGGAGACGAAGGGGAGGATGCCCAGCAGGCTGCCTGCTTGTGTTCAAATCCCGGCCCCACCACTTAGTAGCTGAGGGACCCAGTTATGCACATCTGTAAAATGGGATAATGTACCTAGGAGGGGCCGGGGGCTGCAGAAGGTCCTCCCCAGAAATTCCGTCCTCAGCTCGTGACCAGTCATTCTTCCAGGACAATGTTGGGGTTCACCTGGGCTCTCCCAGCGCGGTGCTTGGCCGCCCCAGAAGGGTGACAGGCCACGGCCACAGCGATGGTGGCAGCCGGCTTGTCCGCGGTCTCCTCCCTCACCAGAACCACTGGAAGCTAGTGCAGTCCGCCTCCCTCGCTGGCTCCCTGGATGCCAAGCTCTTCCCACCTCACTGTGGCACCCTCTCGAGCACAGAGAGCCCCCTTCCACCCCCGGAGATAACTGGTCACAGTAAGACAGCCTCACGTCCAGCGAGATGAATTTGGAATCCCCGAGCCCAGGTCACTCCGGCTTTGTGGCAGAGAGGTCCCGGGGGTGTGGGGTGCGGGATGTGGGCGAGGCGTCAGTGCTCTGCTCCCGGGAACCAGGCCACTGGTTCCTGACAGCCCGAACCACAGGCCTCACTTCTCTCCCAGGGGTCTTACTTTCCAACCACTGCTGCATCAGGCGTCCACGCTGGACAGGCCGAGGGGCCCCAAACCACAGCATCACACTAGCTGCCACACGGGGATGCATAGAGAGAGAGAGAGAGAGAGAGAGAGAGAGGGGTGCTGGGCTGTGTGGCCTTGGGGAAGTCACTCTGCCTCTCTGGGCCTCTCATTTCCTCCTCCATAAACTGCGGGATCGGGGCCAGGGGAATCCCATGAATTGCCTCCTGCATCCAGAGGACAGAGAACAGCTCACCAGTCCCTTCCAGCTTTGGTCTGGAAGACAAAGCTTCCAGAGCCCAGTGGCACCCCTCCCCCCCCAACGTAGTGGCCCCCTGGCCTTTCCCCTGGTGTCCTCCCAACACCAGGACAGTCAGCCCTCCCTGCAGGGGCATCGGCTGCCTGCAGTTCCTCCCAGGACCTGGCCTCGCTGCCGGGAAGTGGCTTTTGCCCACACCCGCCCCAGCCTCCATGGAGAAAGGCCAGTTCTGCCAAACAGGAGGCGGTAGGTGGCAGGGGCCAAAGGGGCCAAGCCATTCTCTTCCGCAGGGGCAGGAGGGAAGTGGAGGAAAGCAGGCACGTGATTCCAGCCTGCGGTTCTCAGGGGAAGGGCGAGCCGCAGCAAAGGGAAGCAGGGGCCCCGGAGCTCAGTTGTGGGGGAAGGGAAGGGACTCTGGCCTCACCCCCCACCCCCACCCCCTGGCTCCCACCCAGGGCCTCCGACTCCTGCAGGACCCTGCCCCCATCCTATCTCAGGGGAGAAAGTGAGGCTCTCTGCGTTGCCAAATTCCAGTAATGAATCCCACATTCGTTCCTCTTTGCTTATTGGAAACCCTCCCTCCGCCTTCTGGGTTCGCTCTGAACAGCTGGTCTGCAGAAGTCGGTGGAACTGAATATGCAGGGTGGCTGGAGGTGCCTGAGCAGAGGAGCTAGCTCTCCTCGCATCCCCCGCCCACCCCTTCCTCTGAAGAGGAGGCCTCGCGGTTCCTGCCCTTTTCCTGGGAAAGCTGGAGAGGGATCCATTGTTAACTCTTTCACTTCCCGCGGGCATCCTCCCCATAGAGGCCAGCGGGGCAGGAAGGCAGCCAGGGCCAGTGGGAGCATGGACGGCAGAGGCCGCCACCCTTCCCCGACGCCCCAGGCACGAAAGCGCACACGGTCAGGGCTAAGAGGACACACGCTCTGTCGGGAAAGGGCTTTTCTACTCTTGCCCTGCGCAAGGTAGGCAGGGCGCGGATTCTGCAGGTGGAAGAAAGGAAGCGCCAAGAGGTTGGCGCCTCACCGATTACACAAAGGCAGGGCTCAGACACCCACGGAGCTGCCTGCAAACGTGTGCTGCTCTCAGGCACACACACAGCAAACGCAAGAGGTGAAGAGCCGTGAGACGCAAAGGCACCCGCAGAACTGTAACAGTTCATTAGCGCGAAGGCGTCCGTCTCCCCCCAGCTGCCCCATCGATCCGGTATTAATGTCCTTCTGGAACGACGTGTGGGAGACTGGGCTGTGCAGACCAGCCACTGCTGTCACCTCTGACCCCACCCCAAGGATGGGTGGGCCATCCAAAGAGGCACCAGCTCAAGAAAGGCTGCAGCATCAGGGCCTGGGAGACGTGACTCCACCTCCGCCACTAACCCGCTGTGTGACCCTGGCCATGTCACCAGCCCCCTCTCTGAGCCTCAGAGACAAGAGGGAGTGAAACCAGAGGTCTGAGGAGGTTTAGGGCCTCTGGAGTCAGGCATGCTGAATTCCAACCCTCCTTGGTCACACCCACCAGCTGTGTGGTCTTGGGCATGTTGTTTAACCTGTCTGTGCCCTGGGTTCCTCATCTGTGAAATGGGAATAATGACAGAATGGACTTCACAGGGCCGATAAGAGGACTAAATGAGGTACTGTACTTACTCCAGGTAAAGAGCCCTGAGACCGTGCAGGCTCCACAGGCAGCCCTGGCTACTGACCACTGCTGTCCCGGCTATCAGGGATCCTGTCCGGCCTTGGCAACCTGAGGCCCTGGAGAATGGAGGCGGAGCATCCCTGGTCCTCTGCTGCCCTCCTGTCCCCTAGGCCCTCTGCTGACGACGGCCACAGCTGGAGCCCAGCCGTGGTTCCCAGTGACCCGCCACCCTCCTGCATTAGCCGTCCCAGAGGCCCCAAGCCCGCCAGGTCTAGATCAAACCTCCTCGCCCTCATCAAACCCACGCCTTACACTCGCTCCTCCCAACGAGTCTTTACTTCATGTGTGTGTGTGATGGGAGGCTGGCGCGGGAGACACAGGGATGCCTCGGACTGGAGGCTGCCACAGTAAGCCAGGGCGGCACGGAGATGCCCGCGGCCGTGGAGGGTCTCCCCGCGGGCCGATGGGGCCCTGCCACCCCTGCCCGCCACACCGCTCCCTCTATGCTGCATGTTCCCTGTCCCCTCTGCCCCTCCCTCCAGCGACGCTCCCAGCAGCCCTGCCAGGAGGACACAGTGAATATGGCCCAGGCAGGGGAAGTGCGGGGGAGCCCCGGGCACACGGCTAACGGGCTGGAGCCCAGAGCCCGAGCTGGTCCTGCCACCACGCTGCGTGGCCCTGTTCTAGGGAAGCTCCTATAGGAAGCAGGCCAAAGAGGAACAGCGCGGATCAAGGGGGAAGGGGCCCGCCTCTCCCAGCGAGCACGGGCGGCTCGGCCTGCAGACACCAAGCCAAAGGCCCTTAAACAAGCGGGAAAAGTGAGAAACACACGCAGATGGGCTGCAGCTTAGTGTTTCTCCTGCCCCACACGCACACACACACGCGCATACGCGGGCACACACGCACAGTCTGGTTTTTAAGCCCAGAAGATGAGGGCTGTGCGCTGGGGAAGCCCCACCCCGCTGGTCGGGGAGGTACCACACAAGCTTCGCTCTGGCCGTCCACGGAGCAGGGGGGCGGAAGGCCCTAATCGGTACCATACGCTTGTGCAGGGAGCAGGAGGGGGGCAGGGAAGGAAGCCGACAGGCACACGAAGGGCCCAGGGAGGGCAGGCGGGGTGCCGGAAAGAGCGGGGTGCCCACCCCGCAGGGAAGGGGGTGCAGAGGGGCAGCCCGCCCCCTTCGTCTGCCGATCTGTCCCAGCGTTTCATTAGCTACAGCCTGTCGCTGGGACAGCTGGATTCCGCTCAGAGGTCAGGCTCCAGCCCGAGCCAACCCTCTCGCCCCAGAACGCCAGCCGGTTGGTGCCGTGAGCCGCAGCTGCTGCTTCCGGCGTGGCCGGCCGGCCCCCGTTTCAGCCTGGGGTGGCAGATGGGGCCTGGCTCATCCGCTTGTGGTGGCTGTGCACGCCTGGCCAGGAAGGACCGGTCGTGATGGCACTGTCTCTACTCGGACCCCAGCTAGTCAAAGGGCCTTGTCCCTCCTTGTTCCCTCTGCCGAGGGACAGTGGCCACAGAGGACACGCGGTCCCTCCCTCCTCCGGCCCTGCTCTGCCCGGCCGACCCTAATTTGGTTCAGGGGTTCACTCTCCTCCTTGAGCTGCCCGGAAACACTGCGTGCTTCGGGGCAGGAGCCATCAGGTTGGGGCTCAGCCTGTGCCCGGGGGCTAAGGGAGGGCACCCGGGGGCTTGGGGGAAAGGTTTCCCGGCTTGCGGACGAGGCCCACAGGAAGGGGGCTCGAGTTCCTCTGAATGCGGCCGTGTTGGCAAATGATGCAGCGTCTGTGACCGTGGGGGCCAGCCGGGAACAAAGCCACAGCCGAGGATGGCCGAACGCAGGGGCCTCCATAGCATTCTCGGGCTGCCCAGGCTCCGGACTTCTCATTTTATGCAGCAGCAAATTCTCCTTGGAGCTCAGGCCATTCTGAGTTGGGGTTTCTATTACTCGAAAGCCTCCTGTCATAGCAGCTGAGCGCACAGCAGGCCAGAGCAGCGAGGGAGGAAAGGCCCTGGCCATCAGAGCAGGAGATGACCAGGCTCCTGCAAAGGGCCGTCCAGGCACACCGCCACCAGCCCCCACTGCCCCCTGCTCAAGCGGAGGAGGACAGAAGTTTCTGGGAGGAGGGACTCCAGGGGAGCCAGCCTCCCTCTCGAGAACAGTGACTGTGCTCTGGGCCGCGGCTCCCAAGTCAGTAACTGTTCCTGCAGCCGCTGAGTGCCCCCCATGATGGCTTCCAGAAACAGCATTCCATCCACAGCTGTCAGTGTCCGGAGATCCAAGAATATTCTCAGAACAGCAGCTACGACCAAAGCTAGCACGGAGTGAGTGCTCGCTAAGTGCAGGCCCTGTTCCCAGAGCCTCACACGCAGCCCCCTTAGGTCCTCAGGGCAGCCTCATTCAAGCCTCCCTGTGGCTCTCCTCCTTTGACAGATTTTGAAACGGGCACAGAGGAGCTAAGCAACTTGCCCCAGGTCACACAGCAAGAAGGGATAGAGCTGGCTCCCTCCAGAGCTGGCCCCCTTGCCTGCTAGCTTTCCAGTGTCCCCCTTGAGGAGGGGGCAGTGGGCAGCCTGTTGGGCCAGTCTCCAAGATCATCACATTCCCATTCAGAAACCCTGGGGTCAGGGAGTAGGGCGTCATCCTCAGCTCCAGGCCTGACACAGAGGAGGGCTCAGCAGGTGAATGAATGAATGAACCAACGAATGAGAGCCTGACCACGGAGGAGAGAAACAGGGATACAGACAGAACACAGTGAAAGTACCATTTACCACAATGGCGGCGGTGATGCCAGGCCCGCCCTAAGTCCTTTGCGTGTATGAGCAAGCCTGTTTCTCACACCGTCTCTTGAGCGGGCGTCTCTGTTCGCCCATTTTACAGAGGGAAACAAAGTATGTTGGCCAAGGTCATGCTGCCAGGAAAGGTCATGGCCCAGACACTGGCCACACTCTCACTCACACCCCTATTTTATTCCAGATAACCCCCTGGAATAAAAAGTGAAAGCATCTAAGCATCCCCTCCCTGCCCACCACCCTGGGCTGGGGTCCACCCTCTGCCAAAACTCCTCAGCCTGTTTCCAAGTCCCACCAGCCACGAGATGGTTCTTCAACTGTCCATTCCCTCCTAGGGCAATTTATCCCCATCCCTTTATGAGGCAAGGCTTGGGCCAAGAGTGAGGAAAATCTCCCAGTGAGGGGCAGTCTTGTCAGTGGC
This sequence comes from Grampus griseus, assembly GCF_964374135.1. Classification (NCBI taxonomy): domain Eukaryota; kingdom Metazoa; phylum Chordata; class Mammalia; order Artiodactyla; family Delphinidae; genus Grampus; species Grampus griseus. The sequence goes on along the minus strand of NC_139014.1, from coordinate 8,551,309 downwards.
AGGGAGAAGTGTCAGATCCCACTTTTGTTCTTTAAAAAAAAAAAAAAAAAATCATTTGTATTAAGTATATGTGTAGGGAAAAGACTGGAAGAAAACCCCAAAACGTGAACAGTGCTTATTTCTGTAGAATGCAGTTATAACCGATTGTCTTATTTATGGCTTTCTAAGTAAATTATTTTTGTCGTAAGGAGGCATAATTTTTAAAATCGCAACAAAATTGTTTTTCAACCAGGAAGACAGATGCTTCTTAGCTTCTCAGAAGTGCTAACACCTGCCCCCTGTATCACCTAGACAAGTGGATGGAACAGTCTAAGGATCTGTCAGCCAGGCACTGGGCTGGGTCTTCCCCGGGGGGCTCCGAGGGGCCTGAACCCTCCTCCATGTGCAGAGCTGGGTCCCAGCTCTGCCGGCCCTGCCATGAGGTTACTTCCGCTGGGTTGCAGGGAGGATATGGGTTCAACCAGAGTTTGTGTCAACACAGCTCTGCTTTGCCCACAGCCTGGTGGGCGCCCCCCACACACTCCACCCGGCATGACAACCCCGGGAGAAATGTTAGCAGGGAGGGAAGACACTGTGGGTGTGATGCGAAAGACTTTGCAGGGACAGATCTGTAAAAACTCCACTATGCCCAGTCCTCTAGGAGGACTTGAGGCCTCCACTGCCCCCTACTGACCAGCCGAGGCTCGGAGAGGAAGCTGGAGGTGGAGCGCCCTGTGAGACCACAGCTGGGGGGACGGTGGTACCACCGGGGGAGGGAGTGGCGCTGGGGGCACTGGGAGGGCAGCTTCTTACCTGGACCAGCTCCTGTCTCCAAAAAAGTCACTGTCCCTCTCTCTCTCGCCACGAAATGAGGCTGCCTGGGGTGGTACACCGACTTCCCGGGTGAGAAAGCCCGGCTCTGCCGGGGCAGTGCACCCCACGGCCAAGCCCTCCAGAGCAGGCTCCCAGGGTCTGCTGTTGCCGCGGAAGAGGATGTGGGGCATCGACAGAGCCCAGAAGCGCCCACGCTCAAGCCGGTCCCCGGGCTGTGCCGGGAAAGGATTTGACAGCAGTGAGTGGTGGGGGGATGGGATGGGGTGGTCACAGTTCTGCAGCAGGCGAGAAAGCAGGCAAGGAGAGCTCCCGTCCACTGTCTAGAGACCCTCACGGCTCCAGGCTGGCCCGGACCACCCTGATGGGCCAGGCTCCTGCAAGGCACGTACAAGCTACGAGCCTCAGTGGGAAGGCAGGCCGCAGCCAGCACATTCAGACCCTCCATTCGCCCTGCGCGGGGACAGTCAGGCACAGCGACAGCCCTGGGTGGGCCCCGTGATGTCGCAGCCTCACTCCTCCTGAACAACGGGGGAACGAACGGTGCTCATGTCACGGGACGAAGCCCAGCTCACAGGTGAGTGGTCCTGGCCCCACGAGCAGCTGGCACACCAAGACCGCCCACGACTCTGGAGGCGAACCCCAAAACGGCAGCACAGAGTGGGTCCCAGAAGCCTGCCCCCAATCTGCCCCCGCCCGCCGTGTGGCCACTGCACGCCCCTCCCCCTCTGGACCTGCGTTCCCATCAGCTCTCAGGATCTCTGCATGGCTTCCGCCCTCCCTGCTTAGAATGCCAACCAAACCCTGCCAAGCCTCCCTCGCCAGCTCCCTCCCTCACCAGCCCCTGTCTCCAGCCTTTTATTCCCCAAACGGTTCCTCCTCCAGGAAAGAGACTGTCCCCAGACATTTCCCTTAAGAAGCCACCCTTTTCTGATCACAGAAAACTGAAACGCAGCTTCCAGCCTTCCTGGCCCCTCCGAGAGGACAGACATCACCTGGGTGCCCAAAGCCCAGAGCAGCCCATCCACATCAAGGTGCCATGGCCTTTTCTGAGGTCCCCTCGGATTCTCTGCCACTACCCCAACGATGCAATCATCGCGCAGCTCCTCCACCAACGGAGCCACGGCCGCCCAGGCGTCCGGCAACTTCCACACACAGCCCATGCCGGTGCCAGCCCAGCGCTCCGCCGGGCGGCTGCAGGAGCCAGTGGGCAGCCCAGGCACGGTCCGTGAGTGCTGGCGGCAGCGGCAGAGACAGCGAGCCTTCCACGTGTGCCCACTGGCCCGATCAGGCCGCGGGTGCACACAGCTAACAGCCACCAACCCACACGCTCAGCCCTGGGAAGCAGGCTCACGGAGCGGGAGGCCTTGCCAGGACGCGCCCGTGAAACGTGGCCGATTATGTCAATGGTAGCAACACTCAGCATTTATCATATGCTGACTGTATGCCCAGGGCTGCGCCACGGCCACCTCTTACATTATCCCATTAAATCCCCACATGTGTCCCCCCCCACCTGCAAACGATGAGATGAACTCGGAGTAAACAACCAGCCTGGAAGAGTCAGGAGAACCAGAATCTGAACTCAGGCCCGGCTCCAGCCTCCCTCCGTCTGAGGCCACCAGGCACCGGCCAAAGTAGGCGCTTATTAAATATTCGTGAACTGCTGGGAAGCACTCCCTCCCTCCACTGACATCCCACCCCCGCCCCCATGCTTCCAGCACTCTCCCTTCCAGCACTGCTGTCTGCAGCCCAGGCTCTTGCTGTGTGACCGGGGTCAGTGCACTAACCTCTCAGGGCTGCACCTTGAAAATGAGGACACAGCAACACCAGACTGCTTCGAAAGGTCATTGAGGGCACACAGCTTTCCTGAACCCCACGTATGCTGCCCCTACCCACCTTGCGGGGTAGAGACGGTTCGTTCCCCTTTTCCTAGATAAGGAAGCTAAAAGGTTCTGGAAGGCACCCAAGGTCACCCGGGCTGCAAGTGGGTGCACGGAGCTCAGAGCCCACACTCCTGTTTGTCAGTGGACCAGCCCACTGCAGTCACTGCATCAGCTAGGCCTGCTGGTGCTCAGAGGTGGGGCCAGTTCTCATACCTCACACTTCCTCACCAATATCCCCCCGGGGCCCTGCAAAGGCCCTGAGGTCAGAGGTCCCACTTGAATCCTGGTGCCTGCTGTGCAACTATGGGCCAGCAACTCAGCCTCTCTGTGCCTCCTGAGATGCTATGAGGGCTACAGGAGATGCATGGAGAGCAATGAGACCAGTGGCTGGCACCATGGAAAGGCTGGACACATGGCAGGTGTGGGGTAGGGATGACAGCGACTAGGATAAATGGATCAAACCAAAAAGGCAGACGAGCCTGGGGTGGGACACTGATTAAACCAAGCCGAGCTGATCGGGACTCTGAAATGTCAAGCAGAGCTCCAAACAGTAACCGAGGTAGGGCCTGGGAGGACAAGGCCCTGGGTGTTGTCCAGGGCCCCCTCTCCCCACCCCTCGCCCGCCTGGTCTCCTCAAATTCTGCAAATGGGATCACTCAGGACCGCCCGTGGTCTCTCCCTCACCCAAGGCAGACGTTGCCAAACCAGAGAGAAGGTTTTCCTCCTGGCCTCAGAATCCTTCTCAACACAGTGCTTCAGGCAGCCACGAACCAGGGACTGCAGCCAGCCCTGCACTTCAAACGCATTCACCCAGCTTCACCAAGAGCTAGAGCTGGGCTGGCCGGGGGAGGTGAGGCGGTATATCCCCCGTAAGGAGTAGGACGCCCGCCCCAGCCATTTCTTCCTCTGGGGGCTTCCAGAACTCAGCCTGCCCTCTCAGTTCCCATGGCTCTACCCTCACTCAGCCTCCCAGAGCCTCAGGCTGGGCAGGCTTCAGGGCCCGCTCCCGTCCCTTCCCTTCTGTTCCACTGTCCACCTGCGCTAGATTAGTCCCTCAGAAACACCCCCCTCATCCTTCCTGAGGCACCTTAGTTGGTTGGTGGTTTTAGGGCCACCCCTCATCTGACAGGGCTCCAGTGGCCTGAGCAGACAGGCCCACTCCACACTGAGCTGCATGCACAGGTGTCGTTCCCACCTCCAGCCTTTGCTCAGCCGGGAGCTCAGCCTCTCTGGGGACTCCGATTCACAGATACTTCTCTCTCTGCCTCTTACTTGTGCCAGTCGTCGCTGCTCAAGGCTGTCTGCTGAGTTATGACAATGCCCCTTTGCCCTCTGTCCTAATTTGGCACCAAACCTCCCACTTTCCAAGGCCCCCCAGACACCACTTCTTCCAGGAAGTCTTCCCTGATTGTTCCAGCTGGACAGAGCCTGCCCTTCGGTGCTCCTCTAGCACTCAGTAGGTGCCCAACAGGCATGAACTGGGCACCGCCGACATGCCAGGCCCTGGGGACACAGCCAGCTTCCCCCGACTTCCTGGAGCTCACACTCCGTGTGAACAAATCAGTGGTAAGAGTTTGGGATCCCATATAAGTAGGCAGACAAGTGTATAAGCAGGGACCCAAATGAGGCAGTCAGGAAAAGATGTGGGGAATGATATCCCAGGAAGGAACAGGCTTGCTGGGGACAAACGTCTGTGTCCCCAGGAGCAGCCAGGCCAGGGGGCTGCAAACCCATGAGCAGGGAGTAGGTGTCCCAAGCACAGGAGGTACCCACGGGGAGCTTTAAGCTAGGGAGTGATGTGAACCGATCCTCCATCCAGGAAATCACTGCGACTGTCAGGCTCACCATGTCCAGCCAACGCACACCTCCAGGGGGCGTCCTTCACACACATTACAGGTGTGGGCGCTCCTGGGGAAGGTGTAGGGGCCTGTAGGCCACTGCGGGGAGCAGACCGCAGGGGGCAGTTCGGGGCGGACCGTCTGCCAAGGCAAGGCCCGGGGCTGGAGCAGGCGGACGAGGCGCACGCAGATTTGGGTCTGTTTTGGAGATGGCTGTGGCTGGTGGATGATTCCCAAATTTCTGAGGCCCAGGCAACGTGGTGGGCGGAGAGGGTGCTGTTTCCGAAGCAGGCGGCCTGGGGTGTGGACTCAGGAGGAAATGGCTGAGCTGGGCTGTGCTGGGCCGAGAAGGCTGGGAGGCGCCCAGTGCAGCTCAGGGAGGGGTGGGCCTGAGGAGGCGACTCTGGAGCCCCCCATCCCCAGACCCCTTGCTCAGCCCCATTCACTGTTCTGTGCCACGCCCACCTGGGCGAACACAGACCTTAACTTCTCAGAGGGAACACCTCCCCTCACGTCACACCTCCCCCTAGATTAGGACACACAGGCAGGAGACCTGGGTCTGTCCAGATCACAGGACCGGGGGCCAGCAGCGCTACACAGAGGGCTGTGCTCCATGCATACACCCTGAGCATGGTGCAAATGTCTGCTGGATGGGTTGGCGGGGGAGTGGGGGGAAGGACGGGGTGGGGGTGGACCTGTGCGTAACTGGAGGATGCGCAGGGCTGGGGGGGTTGCTTGACCGCATGTGGAAGTGCAGTGTGCAAAGTGGACGTTCTGCCCCGAGTGAGCTCTCCCTCCATTCCCGGGAAGTGTGACCCCGCCACCCCCCAATCCTGCCCCCAGCTGTTCCTGGCGCCCTGCCCTCCCCCAGAGCAGGCTGACCTGCACCACGTGACCCGGGCCTGGGAAGATGGACCCGGCTGTGGGAGGTCGTGTTGCCTGGGGAATGAGCGTGCAGGAGGACCCAGCTGCACAGGAAGCCGGGCCAGAGGCCTCCAGAAGCCTCAGGGTTTCGCAGGCTGGACTCCCAGGGTCTGCTGCTGTGGGGCCCTCTTCTGCCTGCAGCCGGCAGCGCTTGACCCACACCTGCAGGCTCCAGAGAACCAGGAGGGGGGATGTGGCTGTGTCCCCAGGGTGGCTGCCCACCCGCAGTGTGACTCTGGCTGCAGCCCCCGCCTCTCCTGGCTCCATTTTAGCCATGGGGGGGCTGCCCCGGTGGCTGCCTATACACAGAAGGAGCCTCGGCCGAGCTGGCTGCCCCAGGGGCATGGAAACCACGCACCTAGTTACAAACCAGCCGCGGCTCTGGAGTCAAACGGCCCTGTGTTCAGATTCAAAGCTGGATCAGCCACTTCCAGCTGTGTGGCCAAGGGCAAGTTACTCAGCCTCTCTGTGCCTTGGTACCTTCTTTACAAACCGTAACGGTAACTGTTTCTAAGGTCGTTGTGCAGAAACATCCCAGGAAGCACATAGAGCAGCTTCCAGCCCAGCACTGGAGCGTGTAAGTGCGCAGGAGGCGGTCACTGTGATTAATGAAAAATTAATACAGGCTAGGAAGGGAATGACAGCCTCCCCGCGGTGTCCCTCAAATGGAAACAAATCTGTGCCGCTCTCAGAGCAGCAGAACTCAAGCCAAGGGCAGGCTCCCAGGTCTCGCTTCCAGCTCGTCAGGCAATTCCCCTGCAGAACATTCCCTCCTGGTTGCAGGCAGGGCCCAGGGCAGGACGCCACCTTCAGATAATCTCAGAGCTGGCACCGGCTTCGCAAGCACATGGTTGGACTTTCCAGATCTTTCCTCCCCTCTCTCTGACCTTCCCCTACTCACTTACCCCCAACACACTTTCTTACTCACTCTCTCCTTTCATTCCTGTTCAAAAACAAAGAATCGAGGCCAAATGTGACAGCTGGCTCCCTGGAAAAGTTTCTCTGCAGCGTGACCGGGTGGCAGTTACACTGCAGGGGGTGTGGTGCGGGGAGGGCTCCCTCCTCACTGCAGAGCCAAGGACTGGGGGCTGGCGGGGGGGTGGGGTGGGGAACAGTGGGGGTTACGAGGCCCCAGCCCCCCCCCATTAGGACCTGGCCTGGGGCCACATCTCTAAAGCCTCCTGGGCAGACTGCACACACTTGGTCACAAACGCTACATCAAGTCGGCCATTTTCGGGGGTGGGGTACCGCTCAGGGTCAGGGTTAGGGTTAGGTTCCTAAACAGAACTTTCGGGGCGACTGAAGCTTCTCATCTTCTACCCACGGCGTAGCCAGGAGGCAGATGTGACCTCAGAGCCCACAGGTCTTCCTGGTGCCCACCCTGGAGCCCAGCCCTGACCAGGGTCCCAGAGGGAGGACGGAAAAGCCTTAGAAGGCACGGGGGAGGGGTTAGAGCCACGTTAGTAACTTTCTCTGCAGAGCTGCCCCCACGCCTCCCCCACAGACCCTGGTCCCCAAAAGGCTGGGTTTGGGCCCAGGAAGCTGCCTTCAGATTCAGAGGTGCCCACCGTGCTTTGGAAATGCAGGCCTGGAGGGTAGAGCTCGGACCCAACAGGTAATAAGAGTGCCCTCTGCTGTGGGGTCTCACCCCGTGGGTATCAGCTTCCCCACGTCCACGTGGCCAGCAGCCTCGCTCCCTGGGACCAACCCAAAGCAATCCTGGGGAAGGAAGGGCTGCAGGGGTAGGCGAGGGTGGGGGGAGATAGTTTGCCAGGGTGCCCTGGCTCCTCCAGGCCCTTACTCTCACTCAGCTGCTCCTACCTCAGGCCCCCAGGCAGAACTCTGGGGGCCTGCTCCCGAAGCCCAGGCCAGAAATGAGGGGAACTGGGGGCAGAAGCTCCCCTCCTCATATCCCCTGGGCCGTGCTGATGGGCTGACCTCCCAGAAAGCTGGGCGGTGGCCGCTACTGTCCTGGCCGCCCTGCCAGGCCCCGACGCAGCGTTGACAAGAGTGAAGATGCTGTGTTTCCAGCTGCTTCTCCACCTGCCTCTCCGTCTCTCTGATGCCCTGAGGGCACAGCACCGCCCCCCGCCACGGTGTCCAGCAAGCACGGACAGGGCTGGGCTGTCCAAAGCCATAGCAATGAAGAGCTGAGCCAATCCCTGGGAGTAAGACCTGTGCCCTAGTGAGGTTAGTTAGAGGAAGCCCCCAGGCAGAGACGCCCGCACTCACGGGACCCCTCCTCCGCCCATCTCAGCGCCTTGCTCAGCCCAATCAGGGGAACCACTCCAAGCCCCAGAAGGATCAATAGCCCAGGCGAGCCTACAGAAGCCGTGCTGTACGTAAGGACAGCCTCTCTGGGACCCGCAGGGACCTGCTCCAGGGCGAGGGAGCAAACCTGGCAGGTAGGGACCACGGTCTCCCCCTCTTCCAGGGCCGACCAGGAGACTACAACCAGGGGTCTTAATTCAGCCCCTCCCAGCCAAGAAGGCACACCGCCCCTCTGCTCCGCCCCCAGCCCAGCCAGCACATCTCTGGCTAGCTCTTCAGCAACACTCACGCTGGTCTTGTGAGGAGGAATGGGGTGGGGAGGAAAAAGAGGAGAGAGGATGAGACAGCCTGGGCTGGGCTGGGCTGGCGGCAGCAGCCACTGCAGGCTCCCTGCAGCTGTGATCGGCGGAGAAACGGGACTTCCAATCTGTTCCCACTCACCCCGGACAAACAGCATCTTGCTCCAAAGTCCAGGGCAGCTGAGGGGCTGGAGGAGCGGGGGGAGTACCAGAGTCCCTCCTTTCTAACTGGAGTTTTCTTTTCTTTCATTTCATCATCTCATGGTACTTTCTGAAAGAAAGAGGCCAGAGGAGGGAGCCAGCCCAGGCGGCTCCGCACCCCAGCCCAAGCTTCGGGGCAGAGACCCAGCTTCATGCCTCAGCCCTGGTCCCCAGCGCCGGCAGACAGCTCCATCCCCCAGGGTTCAAATTCAGACTATTAACCACTGGGGGGCCTTAGGCAAGTGGCTGGAGCTCCCTGTGCCTTGATTTCCTAATCTGGAAAATGGGGTAATGAGAGCGCCTGGAAGCTAACCTTATCCTGCTGGTGGTTATTATCAACCCCTCGGCCTCCTTCTCCGGCTGAGATAAGGATTTCCCTCATTGTTGCCACAGGGATCTGGACCTGGATGGACCTGGAAAGTCTTCCAGTTTCAAAGTTCCATCCGCAAAGTGCTTGTGCCAGCTGGCCCGCGCAGGGGCCGGGGAAGGGGAACTCCAAGGGAGGAGTGAAGCGTGCAGGAGAAGGGAACAGCCAACAGGGAGGCCCCCACCAAGGCCGCACCAACCACGCAGCGGGAAGGCGGCTCAGAACACTCCCCACCCCCCAAGCCTCATCTGGATACTGAGGCTGAACGGTCCCGGACCTTCTCGGTCCAAACAGAGCCACCCACCACCGGAGCCAGAAGTGTCACTGGCTTGAAGGCCCAGGTGGGGCTGCCCAGGCATCACGGGGGCAGGCACCAAGGCCGGGAGGCCCACGCCACCCACGGAGAGCAGAGTGCAAATACCTGCCCCGAACGAGCACAGGGTAATAAGCAAGGGCTTGGCAGGGGCGGGGAGGCAAACTTGCTACTAAATTAAATATCAAGAAATTCAGCTCCGACTCACTGACCTAGGCTCTCTCGCCTGAACAGAAAGTCCACTGACAGAGCCACTGACTAAACCAGCCCACTCCCGAAAAGCTGGGATTGGGATTCAAGGTCCGCCCACCGTTCCTGCACCAGCTGGTCCCTACAGCTGCCCCACAGCCTCTGCCCAGCCGCCTGTCACCCTCCTGAGAGACACAGGAGTGGCCAGGCCCCCCCGCTGCCACAGGAAGAAGTGGGGCTGCGCCTCCCCGCTCGGCCTCTTCCATCGCAGCCTCCCCAGCCCTGCCCCCCACTGGAAAACCACAGCCCCCCGCCACGGCCTGGGAGCCCCAGGACGAACTCACCTGGTGGGGGCTGGGGACAGAGGTGCCTGAAACCCAGGCGGGCGGTGGAGGCCACACTGCAGGGCCTTGTTTCAGGAGGTGCCCCAACCCTCTGTAACCTGAGCCCTGGACGCCTCACCAAGCCAGCTCTTCCCATCAGGCACCAGACAGGCATTAGTCAGCAGGTAAACAGGCAGGGAGCCACAGACCTCAGGAAGGCCTGCCTTAGACCAGCACTAAGGAGAGGGGGCATGATCCCAGGGGTGAAAATAGAGCCCCCCCTCCTGGGCTGGGCTACTGCACTGTGCAAAGAAGTGGACCCGACTGCCAGGGGAACGGGCAGGGGTCACATCATGACTCAGGCATGCCCTGGGGTCACCAGTGACAACGGTGACCGTGGGTGTTACCCACCCCCCAGCTGGGCTCCCCATCCCCGTGCAGAGGAGGGAGTGGACACAGCAAGTTCTGCCAGGGCAGGAGGCTGCGTCTGCAAGGGCGACCCGCCCCGGGGAGGGACAGAGCCCCTCTGTTCACACAGCAGTCTCCTCACACCCTTCGGGGGTCCCCCAAGATCTCCCGTTTCTGCCCTGTCAGAGGTAAGGCAAGGCGTGAAGTCCGGGTGACTACAGATGAGAGGAAGTGGGCCTGGAGACAGTGACTTCGGAGAACGGGCTGTCAGGCTGGCCTTCTCGTTCCAGGGACCAGGCGACTGGGGGGCTCAGAGGAAGGGAGGGGCGGGCCGCTCCCTGGGAATTGACAGCCAGCCCTGCCCACCTCCAAGCTGCGGCCGCCACGGTTATAAAGTTCCAGCTCCTCCCGGGCCACAAGGGCCTCATCTCAGACCAGACACGCCCCCCGCAGCCGGTCCCACGGCCCTGCACGGGAAACAGGACGTACAGGTCTCAGATGATGGTCAGGGCTGTGCTCCCGCCAGGGCCTGGCCGAGCTGAGGCTGCCTGGAACCGAATATGCTGTTTGGCCAGCTCAGGGAGCCCCCAGAAGGAGAGAGCTTTGGGTGGAGCACCTGGAGACCTCACTGGGATAGACAGGAAAGGAGGCCCTGCTGCATCCTCGGGGCTTGGAGGCCAGCCGCGCAGCAGGTCCGAGTGGGCAGGGCTGCCTCCCCGCCGTCAGCAGAAGGCCCAGCCCAGGCCCGAGCTCTGGACCCCCTTTATTACGCCTCTTCCTCCCACTGGATCTCTGGGTGTGCAAGGGACCCTCCTCTCCCCGTCACACTCCATTTAGGGGGACAGTGCCTCGGCACAGACGCCAGACGTCCAACAGCAAAATGACAGGCCGGAAGGGTGGTTGTACAGCTCCCCCCATCCCCACCCCACCGAGCTTTCTAGAGGAGGACGCTGCAGCGCCTTCCTGCCCCCAGGCACTCCCCACCCTGCCCCACCCTCCCCACTGCCATCCCTGGCAGGAGCTGCACTCTGCAAGTTCAAAGTCCTCAGCCCCTCAAACCTCAGCGCTCTTGGGGCGGAGACCAGGGAGTGCAAATTTCAAAGGGACCGCCAAATACCTCGGGAATCAAGATACATAATATGTCAATGCAATATTTTTTGAAAATCAAACTTTTGCAAAAAATCCGTAATGATTTTTTCCAATCCAACAGGGCGGGATTCGGGCGAGGAGAGTGCAGCGGGGCTGTGCACGTGCCTGGCCCATCTTTCTTGAAAATGTGCGTATTTGATCATCAAGGATTTGGGGGGCGCAATTCTGATTTTTAAAAGCATTGCATAAAAATACTACTTCTCTTGACTCCTGAGTTTTCTGGCGCTCCCCCACCCCTCCACTAAGTTTTGTGCCCCCAAGGAGTGCCTCACTTGCCCTAATCTCGGGCGTGTTCTTCTTGCTTTCACCCACCAACCTCCAGGGGTCCACACCCAAGCTCGACCTTGAACCCAGGACCACCCTGGTTAGGGTCACAACCTCCCAAGCTGCCTCGCCTCCTTCACTTTCCTCTTCGGCCCTCGCCACGGCTAACGGGCTTTACGATTTACCGTTTGCTTGGTTTACCCTCTGCCTCTGCCCATCAGCACATAAGCCCCAGGAGGACAGGATTTTTCTCTGTATGTTCAGCACGGATGAACTCCTCAGCGCCGCGAACAGTGCCTGGTACATATCAACGCTCAACCCTTCCTGAATAAACAAACACTCCAGGCAGGATAATCTCTAGGAAATCTGATCAGGTCCTGGTGAAACACCTCTGGTGGATCGGGCCCGTAACACAGCATCCAGCCCACCTCTGGCCCGGCCCGCCTTCAGCCCACCGCCTAGGCCAGTGTGTCCCAAACTGTGGGTCCTGAAGACTAGTTAGCAGGTCATAACCAGCATTATTTTTTAACATTTAAAAAGAATACATTCATACTAGAAGAACTAGAAAAAGAAGGTAGAAGCAACCCAAATGTCCCTCAGCTGATGAAAGGATAAACATGTGCTTAGTCCACAAATGGAATATTACTCAGCTAGGAAAAGGGATGCAGCCCTGATCCAGGCTACAACACACAGGAACCTTGCAACACGATGCAAAGGGAAGGAAGCCAGTCACAAAAGACCACACACTGTACGATCCCATCTCTAAGGAAGGTTCACAACAGGCAAGTCTACGGTCATTGTTTAGGGCTGGGAGAAACGGGGGTGGGGGACAGGAGGTGACAGTTAATGGGGACAGAGATTCTTTCTGAGGTGACGAAAACGGTCTAAAGTTGGATGTGGCGACGGTTTCACAACCCTGTAAATAACTAAAAACCATTGGATTGTACACTTTAAATGGAAGAACTAAATGGTATTATGTGAACTGTATCTCGATAGAGCTGTTTTTAGAAAATAAGAAAAGCTCCCCCATCCGAAGCAGCACACACAGCGAGTATGAAGGTGTAGCAGGCACGCGATAAAGGCAAGAAGTACTCCGTGGAAATGCTGTTCCATTTGTATACACACCACACACACACACACATCTACACGCACGTGTGTCCTGGTTTGCGGTGCAAAACGTACTTCTTACTGGGGGCTGCAGTCCAAAATAAGTTTGAAAGCCACTCTCTGGGCAACATCAAACTCAGGATTCCAGAAAGCCAACAGCCCTTCACCTGCCTGGACCACTCTGCCCCCTTCAAGACCAAGGGGCCTACCCCCCACCCCCCACCTCCAAGAGGTCTCTGCTGGCAGGGTTGGGGGGGCTCCCTCCTCGGGGTGCCAAGGCCTTCTGGACTCGTCCCTCTCAGAACACTTGTCACACTGCACTGCACACATGTTTCGGAGGGAGCGTCCCCAGGACATGGGCTGTGTCCTGGCCACCGACGCATATTCTCCTCTGAGAACAGTGCCAGGCCCAGGGCAGAGACTCAGGTGCACAGATTGATGGTGGCAATCATGGGGGGCTGGCCTCTCACCACCCACTCTACACACCACTACCTCTGAATGATCTGAGGGATTTTAAATAGCTTACAGGATGATTTTCTAGGAAAAAAAGGTATAAAATAGGAAGAAACAAACGCTAAACTCAAACAAACCTACGGAAAAAACTTTTTAAAGGATGAGGCTCCCACAAAAATATCCAGCTCAGATGGTTTCACTAGTGAATTCTTCAAACGTTTTAACACAGAGATGATCGTGTAGCCGCTTAAAAATGTTCCAGAACACAGAGGGGGGTAAAGAAACGCATCCAAATTATTTTCGCTAAGCCAGCACGACACTGACACCAAAATTGATAAAAATAGCAACGCACACATGCCCAACACGCTGTAGACCAGGCTCACGCGTGCGTAGCCATGCAGGAGCTGTGCGTCTCTACCTCGCTGTTTAAACCCAAGTAAATTCCAATGGATTAATGATTTCAGTACATAAAAATGAAACCATAAAAGTACCAGAAGAAAACCTGAGTGAATTCTTTTGCTATGATTTTGGAATGCAGGCGGCCTCTAAGCAGGACATAAACCTCCACAAGAGAAAAGAAAAAGAATAAACGTGACAACCTAAGGGTTAAAAATCTCTATTTAAAAGAACACACTAAAAAAAAAAAAAAAAAAAAAAAGAACACACTAGACACACAATGAAAAGTTAACAACTGGGAAAAAGCACTTGTAACAGCTACGACAAAGGTGTACCAAGAACTCTTAAACAAACAAACAAACAAAATCAAGAAAATGATTAACGACCCAACTGGGGGAAAAAGGAAGCTAGGACAGGAATGAGAAGTTCCCAGGGAACCTAGGGCCCTTGGCCTGTAAACAGAGGAAAAGATACCCACCCCCACCCCCGCAACTTAGTAAGAGATGCACAAAATAAAACACCCATCAGATAGCTTTCTACCTCTCCGCCCAGGGCAAGGGACACAGTACCTCTCTCTGTCACGACCAGAAACTGATGTAGCTGTTTTAGAAGCCAACTTGGCAACATGGGTCAAAATCTTAAACGCACACATCCTCTGGTGCAGAAATTCCACTCCTAAAGGTTTATCCAACATGTGCACATACATAAGCCAGAGGATGTTCATGGAAGCCTCGTTTATCACAGAGGAAGCCGGACAAGAATGGCAGGACCATGTCAGGGCCGAGGACGCAGCTGTTACGAGGAATGTGCCCGATCTACAACCACAGTGTCGTTAAATGGGGAAAACACACACACGCAGACTCCAGAAGGACACACAGCGCGCCCTACCACCCGCATGGGCTATCCTGGGGAAAGGCTGGGAGATCAGGAGAGACAGATTTCCTTTTCACATTTCATGTGACCTGGATTTTTTCTCTTCTACCAATGGTCACGCACTGCCTTTGAGAATTAGAAGAGAAAAAGGCAATGGGGCAGACGGGGCCGAGGGAGTCAGGGATACAGACTACAAGCGCGGGGAGGGAGAGGCACCGTGCAATGGCCAAGCTGAGCCCGTTCGTTAAATAAGGCTGCATTTGGTTTTCACTTATGAGCCTGTTTAACAAAACCTCCCGGGCGCTGGGCCTGCCCTGGCGGTCCTCACACGTTAGCACTTTCGTTCTAACAACGCTGTGCAGGAGGAATGAGGTCCATTGCGATGATGAGAAGAAGGACTGAGAGAGCATAGGTCTGATGACCTATGGGCCAGGGCAGTCTGAGGGCCATTTCCCCCACGAACAAGTGGGCAAGGCCTCCCGAGTGGCTTCCTGCTGGAACATTCTGTGCTTCTGAGCTGTACCCTCTGTGTGTTATATTTTAGAAGGAGGGAGATGGAAGAGGTGACCTCCAAGGCCACTTCCACTTCCCAATTCCTTGCTGGGACCAGCGCTGGGGTCTCTGAACTGCATTGGACAGACCAGGGATTTCCAAAGCAGGTTCCCTAGAGCCCTGGGGTTCCACAGCGGTGTGCCCGGTGACAGCATGGGAAAGGGGACAGGAAGCCTCCCTGCTCAGAGAACTGGACGCTCAGTCCTGGCCACGAGCTGCCTTTGCTCATTCGCTACAACTGGTAACTCTGGGAGCCCCTGGGATTCCAGGGGGGCGTCTGTGACACGCACAGAAAGGCCCAGGCCAGGGAAAGCCAAAGTGGATAAAACGTGGAAAGGAAGTCATGCCTGGACCCGAGAAGGGTCCCCTCCTCACCACCCACAGCTCTCAGACATGCAGCCCCAGGTCCACATTTAGCCACATCAGGCCAGTGGGAACCACGTGGCATCATCCTTCAGGCTGCCTGCTGGAACCCAGGGTCTGGGCAGGGCCGCCCACACTTCAGGGCGCCAGGCAGGGGTCCGAGCCGCTCCTCCGGTGCTGAATGTGCCCTCTGTCCACAGAGCGTGGCTGTCCGCGCAGGCGTGTCCCCCGGACAGCAGCCCCATTGTGCCGACCCTGGCTGCCAGCAGCTGTCCTGGGTGGAGAGGCTGCGGCTGCAGACACAGCCCCTCTCCAGGCAGCTGCTCGGCTTCCCAGGTCACGCACCCAGGAGGCCTCACCCAGCACCACGTGTCTGGGGCCCGGGCTCCGTCCCTGGTCAGGGCTGCAGCCCCCAAGCTGCAGGGAGGCAGCGCGGGGACCCGCCTGCAGCGTCGGCCTCCCTGCCCGGCCCGGCCCGCTCCCGCAGCTGTGCCCAGCTCTATGTAAGGCATTCCGCAGCTGCTCGGCTGCATTCCCTGGATGGGCCCGCATTGCTCCCTCCTCACCACTGGGCTGGGCTTGGCAGACAGCTGGAGGGCCAGCGGGGGCGGTGAGTGCTTTCTCCCAGGCCCTGGAGCCACGCTCTGTCCTCCCTGCGCCCTACTCTGCCCCACCTTGAAGGAGACACACCTGGGCCTGGCCACCCCTCCACCACATCCTCCTGTCCCCCCATGCATGGGGACTTCCTGCTTCAGACCGAGGTGTGCACGGGCCTCAGGGTCAACTCAGAGGAGAGCGTCTGTTCTTAAAAGGCGGAAGGAGAAAGGGACCCAATCCCCAAAGGTGAAAGGGTGCCTGGATGCCCTCTGGGGTCACGACGGAACGGGGAGGAGCCCAGAGCAGAGGGGTCTGTCGGGCAAGGCAGCCAGGTGGGAGCATCCCTGCAGGAGGTACAGCCTTTTCCCACCAGCATAGAAACACGCAGCCCCACACAGAAGAAAACTCTCCGGGCTCAGGGCCCAAAGGCACAGAGAGATCAAGTTCACGGCTCTGCTTTGCCAGACACAAACGAGACCCTCAACGTGTATGAATCTCCTGCCATAGGCCAGGTGCTGGGATGAAAGGGTGGACAAGGTGCAGAGCCCGGCACCGGGGAGTTCACAGGCCAGGGACAGGCCCAGCGCGGACCCTGGTTAGTGAGTCGTCCTGCGAACATGGGGGGTGTCTAGGGAGCCTTTGCAGAGCTGGCCCTTCCTCCCTAAGCAGATGGCGGTCCCCTTCTCCCCCCTCTTCACGCTCTCTGATCCCCACACACACTTCTGGGGCACGTCACGGTCCCCCCACTTCACTGGCTGACCCCTTCCCACCCTTCAGACTCAGCTCAGATCTCACGTTCCCCAAAGCCTTCTCTGCCCAGCCTCCTCTGTCCCCATGTCCCTGTGCTTGTAGCGTCCCATGATTCCCCGTGGAAGTGACATCTTCCCTGTTCTGCCCCAGCCCCTAACACAGGCCTTGTGCAGCCGGCACCCAGGTACACCCGGAAGACGGCAGGCTCATCTCGTCTGCCAAAAAGCCACGCTCACCACCAGAGGCGTAGGGGGCCTGACGTCCACCTTCCTCAAGGCTCTACCCACGACCAAAGATATTTCTAGATGTTTTTAGCCGTAGGGAAACCGGAGGAAGACATTCGCTGCGTCTGCCCCACCCCAATGTCACGCCCACATCACCAGGGACTCCAGGCACCACCGTGGACTGGATACCTGTCTTGGTTATTGGGGGCTGGGTAGGTGCAGCTGTACCTGGACAGCTCAGATCCCCTACCACCATTGTTGCCTCGGGCCAGCAAGCCCAACGCCTCCCTCGTTTGACAGATCAAGAAACTGAGGCTGGGGAGTGGGGGGCAGGTTGGGGGGGCCGCGAAGTGATGGCTCAGAACCAGTCGGCCAGTGGGGTGGAGCCAGGACACACCCAAGAACTCAGCTGGGCGCCAGTCCGGGGACACCCCACTCGCCACATGGCCCGGTCACCCCAGCCTCCCCCACGGCCTCCAGTGAGCATTCAGAGACGGCAAAGAACCAGACCCACGAGTGAGCGGCCAGCGCCCGCCTTATAAGGCAGCCTCGGGGAAACTTGGCCGGTGGAACCAGGGGGGGTGGCTCCTGGGGGGAGGGAGAGTGACGAGCCTGCCACACAGACAGGGTTCTGGGTCCTGCAGCCCAGCCCCACCCAGAGCCACCCAGGTGGGGGCAGGGGGACCTGGAAGGGGAGGCAAGAGCCTGAGAGAGGAGCAGGGCTGGAGGCTGCCAGGTCCAGGGGCCTCGGAAACCAGGATCCCAGAACGCCAGAGTGAGCGGATCAGACCTGTGGGGTCTTGGTTGACCAGAAAAGTATCTGCTTGATCCTTGCAGAGTCCCATGGGGTCCCTGCAGCCCCTGCATCTGCCTACGAGAGCCACCACAAAGCCATCCCCATGTCACTCCTCCAACATTGTTTTATTGAGCACCTGTTATGTCCAAGTCACTCGGTATCTCATGAGAGTCTTTCAAAAAGAAAAAAAAAGACAACAGCCCCAGCCTCAAGTAACCTAGAATCCAGTTCAGGGCATGGAAGGAATTCTGAAGAAGACATAGCAAACGTTCAGAGTGGGTATTGCTGGCTTACAGGTGAATTATAGTTTCTTTCTAATGTCTATATTTTCCAAATTTTAAAGAAACAGTACTGTGAAAAACTGTTTTTGCATTAAAAAAAAAAAAAAACATCTAGCAGAGGAAAGAAGGTTCATACACAAACAATTTACATTCCAAGACAAACACACGATATTATACATGAGAAAGATGCAAAAAGGCACGGGAATCAGAGGAAGTGAGGCTACTTCCAGTTAGTGGGAGAGGTGCCATTTGAGCAGGACTTTGAAGGATGCATAGGAGTTTGAAAAGCAGTGATGTGAAGAGGAGCGGGGCTGGGGATCAGGAGATCAGTGCAGAACCACTGTGAGGAAAGGTGGCCAGTGGGAGACCACGAAAGGACCAGAGCAGGAGGGGCTGGGGAGCAGGGAGGTATGAGCTGGACAAGAGGGTGAATCTACTGTGGAGGGCGGGGGCCCGGGCGGGTGAGCAGTGAAAGCTCATAGTGAGCATGGATTTCATCAGTGCTGTGCTTTAGGGAGGTCAATCTAGGAACAACTTAGCTGAGGTCCCAGGACACCCTGTCCTGTGCCCACGGTCACAGTCTGGAGGGCTTCCTGGAGGTAGAGGCAAAGGGCTGAGTCTGATCAGAGGGCACAGAGCTCCCTACCTCCCTGATCCTTTGACCCCGCAGCGCCAGCTGGCCCTCAGGGGTAAGGGATAGTGAGCCCATGGAGGGCAGTCAGAGCAGGCCCTGCAGGCTGGGGGGCTCCTGGGAGCTCCCAACCCAGCCCCGCCATGGAAGGGCGGAAGGGGATGGGAGTGTCAGGTCTGCAGGAAAGATGGACAGGAAATGAGGCCGAGGGACAACCGGATCTGTGCCTGGAGGGGCTGGATAGGCCGAGACCAGAGGAGGGGGAGGGAGGGAGAAGCGGATGGAGCCTCAGAACAGGGGCTGGTGGGGGGGAGCTAAGACCCGGGGCTCTGCAGAAGCCACTGCAATAGATGCAGGGAACACCCCTCCATCGGGAAGACCCTGGACTTGCCCAGGACCTCAGGACCGGACGTGCAAGCGAGCAGGTGAAGGCCAAATTTCCCAGCCCACAGAGGGCCTTACTCCCCCCCCCCCGCAGCCTCCTTCTCACCCCGCATTACTTCCAGGCTCACCCCACAGTGACTTCTGTTTTAAATGAAGAGAATCCTCCCAGAGTCATCCAATCCCCCACCTCCTCCAAACCCGAGCATCCTCCCTCTTTGCAGTATCTGTCCAACGCCCCCGCCTGGTTCAAATGCACCCAAAGGTTCTCAATCTGTGAGCCCTGGTCTCAGAGAGCCCCCTCCCCATCCAGCCAATAGGACCTACAGGAGGCGGGCTCAGCACACTTGTGAGTTCACACATGTGCGCACCCATGACTGCCACATACGCCGACCCCCAGTTCGTGCTCCAGGGGTGGGAAGGCAGCACACCCCTCCCCCCCGGCCCGTGGACCTCTCCACGAAGAGCTGGACTTCCATCTGCACAGAGGGGCTGCGGGTCCACGGTGCTGGCGCCCAGCTCAGACACTGAAATGCTTTTCCCTGGAAAAACCGCACAGGCCCAAAACCAGGCTCCCCAACACCTCTGGACTGCAGCCTCAGCTGGGAATGCTCTTCCCTCCCGTCTTTCCCTGGTTAAATCCCACCCTCTCCAAAACTCAGCTGCTGAGGCCCGGGCTCCCGGGGGCTCTCCCACAGCCCCGCCCACTTGATTCCACGGCCGCTGTTCACATCCCGCTCCCGAGGCAGAGCTGACCTGACCAGTCCCCACGGTCCGACCTGACCAGCGGCTGCCGCTGGAGGAAGATGTTCTTAGACGTGCCCGAGGCTGCGCCCCGCCCCGCCCGCCCTGACAACCCAGGGCGGTGCCACCCTGAGCAGACACCCCCTGCCTGTCCCCCAGAGCAGGACCACCTCCTCGGGCATGCAGTGCCAACTGTCATCAAGATCTGGACGGTGACGACCGTCTCCCCAGCCACATGCTGTCTGACTCAGCTGAGCGCGAACACCTCACCCCTGTGACGGGGCCGTATCCGGCAGCAAAGGTCCTGGACCAGCAGAAGATCGTGAGGAAACAGCCTCCTGGCCGCTCCCCAAACACCAGCCATGCGTCCTGACATTGGCACCAGCGCACCTGGGGGTGGCGTGGCTCTGCAGGGTCATGTCTGGGGAGATGCAGATTCACACACCAGGGCTGGAAGGGACCTCTTGGCCCCTGCTGCCCACAGCGTGGCCCAGCGTCAGAGGAAATTCAGTCAGCCCCTCGGCCCACCAGACCTGCTCGGTCAGATGTGCACTTGGGCAGAACGCAGCTGCTCCACCACCACCCCTACCCCACCTCATCCCAAGCCCCCAAGTCCACGGACCACAGGAAAACTCTCATTCAAAAAGGAAAACCTGAAAGAATTCAAAGCAAGGACTCGAGATACTCGCACACCCACGTTCACAGCAGCTTCACTGACAAGAGCCAAGCAGCAGGAGGACCCCAGGTACCCATCAACAATGGATGGATAAGCAAAGTGAGCTCCACACATAATGGAATATTACTGAGCCTTAGAAAGGGAGGAAATCCTGACACCTGCCACAACATGGATGAACCCTGAAGATGTGCAAAGAGAAACAAACCAGACACACAAGGACAAATATCTAGGATTCCACCTACATGAGGTTCCCAGGGTAGTTAAATGTATAGAGACAAAACGTAGGATGGTGGGTGCCAGGGGATGGGGGGAGGGGAGTTAGTACGTTATGGGGACAGAGTTCCAGGTGGTGAAGATGAAGAAGTCGTGGAGATGGATCACGGTGACAGCTGACAGCAACATCATGTTTTTAACGCCCATGCCTTGTACACTTAAAAATGGCTACACCAGTCAGTGTTGTTATGTGTACTTTACCACCATTAAAAATCATTTTTAAAAGGTATATCAAAATCCCAGAATGTTCTGCCTGTTCAACCCAAAGGACACTTACTGAACATTTACTGAGCTCCGAGTCCCGGGATCAGAACTGGACCCAGCTTCCACTGGGCTTACAAGCCAGCCGGCACCTTAACACAGCCCATGGGGCCAAGACCCTCCCTGCGGGGGCAGTAACAGCGTCCCACGGGACTGGCACCGCCTCCCCTGTGAGCTCGCCGTGAGCACAAGTCCGGGTCTGGACCCTCCGAGGATGGTAGCCAAGCAGAACACCCCCGAACGGAGCTGTGAATAGGAATCACGGGGCTCCCTGGCCTGGGACCCCCTCCAGGCAGCCCTGAAAATATTAGCACGCAGAGATGAGGCGTTCTCATGCTCCCTTTGCATCTGGCCACGACCCTCCCTACCTGGGAAGGAAGAAGAGGAAGACCCTCCTGTGCAGAAAACCCCTCCTCACCCCCTGCCCCGGGGGTACCAGCAGGGCAGTCACAGTCCCCTCCTGAGCAGGAGCCTGCCTCCCCACGGCTCAGTGACCGCCAGCCACCAAGAATGTGACAGCCTGTCCTAGCGTCTCAAACCCATCCAGCCCCGACACGAGCCTGCCCCGGCTCCTGCCCCCAAGTCCTGGGCTCACAGCAGAGGTTACACCACGGCCCTGTGGACCAATTAACAGGGGCCCTCCACAACCCAGAGATTCTTTGCCAAGTCTAACTCAAATCCAACTTGCTGCATCTCGGTCCATCCCCCGTGGACAGAAAGAGCTGCCAGTCCCCTCCCCTGAGCCTTCGGAAGTATACGCGCCCCCCTCCTCAATATTCAGCTTCTTCCTCCAAGACTCCAGGGCACAGCCAGCTCCCCACCCCCCAAATCACTGCAGCACGGATGACCGGCACCTGCTACTCACCCTCCTGGCTCTTGGGTGGGGCCTCGGCCACGGGCGGCTGGGGCTTGGGCTCCAGCCTGCTCTGCAGCTGAGACATCGGGGTGGGTTCCGAATTCTCCAGGGTCTGGGGTGGGATGGGGGAGGCGGGCCCCTCGGCTGGCTTGGGCACCTGGATCTCGACCCTCTTGGGGGCTGCGTCGGCGGTGGGGATGGCGGGCACCTCAGGGATCTTGGAGGTGGGGGTCTCCATCCTCCGGTGGGCTGACTCCTGGGGCTTGACTATGGTGATCTCCGTCCTCCGAGGGGTGGGCTCTGGCGTCTTGTGGCCCAGTGCCTCGGCCCGCTTGAGCCCGAACCGGGACGGCCCGGCGGTGCCGGTGTTCTCTACCTGCTTGGACGAGATGTCGATGGAGATCTCGGTGCGCCGAGACACAGGCTCGGCCTTGGGGCCCGAGAGCTCGACCCTCCGCAGGGCAGCCTTGGGGGATCGCTGGCTGAGGGAGTCTACATGGCGGGCCGCGGGCTCTGAGTTCTTCACACCCAGGTCCTGGAACTTCTGCGTGGAGCTGGCCACAGAGGCCCGGAGCAGGGGAGTCTGGACCCTCCGGGTTGGGGTGGAGTTGGGCGTCTCGACCTCCTCGACCTCAAAAGATCTTTTCAAGGCTGAAAGAGAAAGCAAGGAGAACGTGGTAAGTAGACGGCTCGGGAGCCCCTGGGAACATCCCGCTCACGGGGAACATCCCGCTAACGGGGAACACCAGAGGGCAGCTGGCGGGGACGCTACAGCAAGGGGCCCCCGGGAAGACTCTTGCGCCCTTCACCTCTCAGGAAGAAGAGAGGACAGCCCCACTGTCCGAAGGGACTGAGGCACCCGCAGCCACGTGTTCTGGGAGAGAGAGAAAAGGCCGGAGCTTGGAGGACGCCCTCTGTCCTCTCTGTCCTGCCGTGGCCATGGTCCCGCCAGCTACATTTTCTATAAGGATGTTCTGGCTCAAGGGAGGGGCCTTTGATTTCTTTCCCTCCTCACCTCCGCCCAACACAGACACCAGCAGCAAACACCACCACCAGCAGCAGCGGTGGAGAGATGTCCCCAGTAATAACAGCCACAACCATAACCAATCAGAATCTCGATGGGGGGACTTCCCTGGTGGTCCAGTGGTTAAGACTCTGCGCTCCCCATGCAGGGGGCCCGGGTTCGATCCCTGGTCAGGGAACCAGATTTCGCATGCATGCCGCAACTAAAAAGATCCCGCGTGCCGCAACTGAGACCCGGCGCAGCCAAATAAATATAAATAAATAAATACAAAAACTCACTAGAGAAAAAGAAAAGAATCTCAATGGGAATGTCACCACCATATCAGTAACAGCAAGGACAGCCAACGCTAGAACTTTTAACACAGGCAAGGCATTGGGCTTACTGTGCATAACCACATTTACCCCCCCACCCTAACCCCATGGTGTAAAGGATGCTATAATCCCCTGATACAGATGGGAAAACTGAGGCCCAGGTGCTTAAGCCAAGTGCCCAGTGGCGTGGGGTGAGTAGCAGAGCCGGAAGATGCGTCTAACTCCAAGGCCCAGGGTTCTTACTCCTTTCTGGTGGAATAATGGAGATCCTGGGCGAAGTTCACACTGCTGCCTTTCTTAGTCCTCACACCGGCTGCTTCTGCCTCCATCCTATACCACGTGCCCCAGCCGGACCTGGGCCCACGCAGCACACTGACCACCCAACTCCCACCCCACAGCCCAGCATTTCCACCCGTCCACCCACCGTCTCCGCCAGGATCTGCTCCCTCCAAGGCGGTGGGGACACTGCCTGAGAAGCCACTATCCCCACAGTTCCTGCAGGCGTGCTGCAAACGAGAACCAGCTGCTCCCGGTTATAAGGACCAGAGTGGGAAGGGGCCCGCGGGGCAGGAACGTGCACCACCAGCTCCTTCCCAGCCGGGCCCACAGCGCGCCCTCAGCGACCCACAGTGTCTCTCCCACCCCCCTCCCCACCTCACCTCACAGCCCCAGGAGCCCAGGATTACAGGGATCCCCCCCACAATTTCCTCCCCCAGCCCCCCACACCAGTTCTCAGGGCCATTCTGAGCAGCCCCTCCCTCCAGTCTTCCTTCCTCCAAATTCCAACACAGCCCTCGTCTCTTCCCCGTGGACATTACCTCCTTCAGAAGACCACGGTGGAGTGGGTGGCTGAGTGGGTGGGTGGCCAGGGGCATGTGTGCTCTGAAGCACTGGATGTAGGGAAGCAAAGGAGACCCCAGAACCTGATACCTGGCTGCCGGAACTACCAGTTTCCCAAACGTGATACCCCTGGGGGACCCTGTCTAAGCCCTGGGCACACCTCCTTCACAAAATCCCGGGTCACAAAGCTCGACCATCCCAGAGGCCCTGCAGGGATGGGAAATGTCCTCCGAGGGAGGGAGCTGTGCAGATTTCGGGAGCGGGCGCCTCACCACGCACTGACTCAGGGACACACCTGCTGTCCAGCTTCACTGCGGCCAAGCAGGCATGTGTGTGCAATGTGGCCAGAGCTCCGGATTCAAGAGAATCTGAAAAGCTGTGTTTTTTTAAAATGTTATCTCCTGATTTTTAAATGCTGGCACAAACAAAGCAAAACAACCCCTTTAAAAACACTGTGCGGTCAAAGGAAATCACATCCAAGGGCTGCACTCGGCCAGTGGGCCCCGCCGTGACCTCGGGTTGGTAAGGCACACGGCCAAGCGCGGCAGGGGTGTGCCTGTGCAAGGACCCCAGCCGGCGCAGCTCTGCCTCTCACCGGGGGCTGTCCAGCAAGATACGCAGGGTACAAACTGCCCGTCCAAAGAAGCCTCAAGTGCCCAGGGAGAGGTCAAGTGCCTGCTAAACTGGCCAGAAAGTCCAGGGCTGAGTGCCTGGAACTCTGTCCTCTCATGGTTCCCAGGGCCTCCGAGACATCTGGTCTACCCCCGCCCCGAGAGCACTGTCCAAACTGTCCCCGATAGTGGCTCCTGTCTGTCTGTGAGCTCCCTCGAGGAGGGGTCCACACCCCACACGCCTAGGCATGTGCATGTCCAAGAGTACTTGGTGTTAGCTCCTTGGGGCCAAGCTGGGAGAACAGGAACTAGGTGGGTAAGGGCTCTTCCCCAGGTTTGCCCCACGGGAATAAGACGACCTTTTCCTGGGAGTCCCGACAAGGTCTGTGCCCCTGTTTGGAGAGCCCCCTTCTTGGGGAGCCCATTTGAATGAACCTCCAACTGCAACTCATGAATTAAGACCCTGCACCAGAGCAAAGGCCTCCCTGAGTCGGGAGGCCCGATTCGGCGATGACTCGGAACCAGACTGGCCGGCACACAGATCACTGCTCCCCGGAACACAAAGTCTACACAGAACGCACAAGCCCGGCCCCATCCGCCACCCTCTCCTCTCCTGGGCTGCTCTGTGCTTCTTCCTGGCACATGCCACCCCCTGGGCCCACACTGTCCGCATGCTTAGCCCTCGGCTGTATCGTCTATCCAGGCATTCACCGGCCAGCACCAACACCCCCATTCGTCTAGTTCTCTCTGAGAGGACAAGGGCTGTTCCCACCATCAGGACGGTCCCTGCTCAGCAAACATCCAGGGCTGTTGGGGGTTCTTGATGGCATACGCCATCCCCAAAAACAAGCGCTGCCCCCACCCAAGGATTTCAAGTCCCCCCCCAAAGCCAGGCTCACTCGTGCCTCCTCCCAAAGCCTGCCGTGGTGGCCCCGTGCAGTTCACGCCACTCCCTCCCGTGTCACCCCGATCGTCCCAGGCTGCCGGGACTGACTTCGGGGGAGGGGGGCTCCCTGGGAAGAGAGCCGGAGTCCTCTCCTCTGTTACACCACGAGCCAGCCCTCCAGCCCTTCCTGGGCCTCGGGTGCTTCTTCTTCACAATGTAAAGGCCAGACCGGATCATAGGTTTGTAACTGTGGGCCCAGAGCAGGGAGGTACCAGGCCCTCAACCCCATCTCAGCCTGAGAAGTTTCACTTTCCTCTAAGGTTCTGTAGGGAGTTGAACAGTGTCCCCCCGCCAACCTAAAAGCTACGTCCAAGTCCTAAGCCCCAGAACCTGTGAATGTGACCTTACTTAGAAAAACTCTTTGCAGATGTAATCAAGGTAAGGATTCAAGATGAGATTAGCCTGGATTTAGGGTGGGCTCTAAGTCCGGTAAGTGTCCTTATAAGAGAAAGAAGAGGGAGATCTGAGAGACACGGAGAAGAAGGTCATGTGACAACAGAGGCAGAGACTGGAGTGATGCAGCCGCAAGCCAAAGATGCCTGGAGCTGTCAGAAGCTGGAAGAGGCCAGGAAGGATTCTTTCCTAGAAGCTTTGGAGAAAGGTGGTGCTGCCAACACCTTGCTTTTGGACATCTGGCCTCCAGAACCATGGGAGTAAATCTCTGTTGTCTAAGCCACATTGTTTGTGGTCATTTGTTACATCAGCCACAAGGAGTTAACACAGGGACCGTTGGAGGGATGAAACCTCTGGGCTACGAGATTGTCTGGGGCCCTTCCCGCTGGTGCTGTCACGCCCACTCTGCACCCAGCCCCACTCAAGAAATGTCCAAGGACTTCCCGTGGCGGCCCAGTGGTTAGGACTCAGCGATTTCACTGCCGTGGGCCCGGGTTCAATCCCTGGTCAGGGAACTAAGATTCCGCAAGCCGCGAGGTGTGGCCAAAACGTAAAAAAAAAGAAGAAGAAGAAGTAGAAACGTCCAACGGATGGACCAATGGAAGCGTGGCCGAGCTCCAGAACTGTTGTATCAGGCACCCAGAGGAGGAAAAGCTGACTCCTTCAGGAATCACACAAAACCCCAGACGGTGGGAGAAGTCGTCACGAGAATAACATTGCTCTCGATTTACACCGGAATATTTGGTGATGAAACCAAAGATCATTTTTTAAGGCAGGCTGTGCGAGGGATGCCCTAGGAGCAGCCGCCTCTATACAGAGGATGTCATGACACAATTAGCACCCAGCTGGGAAGAGTTAGGAGACGGCTTGTCACGAAGCTGGCAGGACAGGGTCCTCCAGCATCCCGTCCCCCAACGGAAGTCCTAAACACACGCTCCAGGTCCTGCCCCAACACGCACAGCCACCCCTCCCTTTCCAGGGTCAGACTCACCCTGGAAACTCCTTCCACTTCCTCCGTGGAGAATGGCTATAATCCACCACGGCAGTGGGTGCTTTTTTCCACTTTACTCTTCTCCCCTCTCCCTGCGGAGAGGCAGCCCAGGGGGTCCAAGTGCGGCCGAGGAAGCCGGCAAGAGTGCAGACTGGAGGCCCCTACGTAACCGCATCTGATGGGGGACAGACGGGCAGAAACGTGGCCTTCCACTGGACCAGGGCAGTGGGGAGTGGCGCTGTGCTGCTTCCTCTTTTGTCTGCAGGATGCTAGATGCCCTCAGAGGGCAGGCAAGAGACCCCCACACCCCCGCCCCGAAGCTGGACAGGACAAACGGCATGGCTGCGGGGCACCAAACAAACATGGGACCAGGCTGTACTGGGAGGGTCCCCGAACTGCCGCTGGGAGGGAAAAGGACTGACATCTCCCACAGGGCACGGGGGGCCCACCCATCCTCACACCATTTCCCAAATAAGAACGCCCCCGTTCTCCCTCTCGTGAAGTCAAGAACCCCCAAAGCCGGGCTTGAACACTGCTTGCTCCCCAAAGCCCTCCTCGGCTCCAGTCAGCCCTTCCCCGCGAGCACATGAGACTGAAGACTGCCGTGCCCTTTGGCCCACTGCTGGGAATTTACCCCCAGGAAATCATCAGACGTACAGAAAGATTTATGTACGGGATGTTTGCATCAGCATTAAAACAGCAAATGCTGGAAACAATTCGAGTTTACGTAGAGTTTTCTGAACCCATATGCCAGAGTCCTGCAAAGTCATCAAAATCACGGTTCTGAAGCTGAGAAATGCTGAGAATACTAAGTAAAAATAGCAGGATCCAAGCTGCATGCACGGGCCTGGATTCATCGCACACACACATGTGCAGGGTGCACGCACATTCGAGGAAAACAGCCGCCTCTGGATGGAATTAAGGTGGCCGTTTAATTCATTACACTTTCCTGCCTTTTCCCAAGGCGCCTATGCTAATGTGGGTCACTTCATATTTTCAGGGGATAAAACCATGAGCGCTGCTCTTAAAAAACAAACCTCGCTACGAAGAGGGGGAGGGTGTGGATAACTGCACCTCCGGCGCGGCCTCTCCCGGTCCATCAAACACCTACAGTCTCGGCCGCTGCAGAGGCCAGGCCGCCTGGCCAGATGCAAACCTCCCGTCGTCCGTGCGCATGAGGGTCGAGGCAGGAGCAGCCTGGATCTGGGCCTGTTTAAGGAGGAATGTGCCGCACACAAGAGGCCATTGTGAGGGCCCCCGCTCTGACCACAGGCACGCTTGCCTGCCCGCAAACCTCTCCCCGCTCCAGGAACACTTCCTGGATCACACCGCGGGCCTCAGTCTGGGGAGGGGACACGAGCTGAGCCACAAAGCCCTGCTCCAGCCTGGGACAAATGTCACGCAAAGAAACGTTAGAGAACAAGGTCAAAACAAAGCCAGGGTCAGCTCCAGTGGGAGGAGCAACGTGGCCACTGCCCAGCTCAGGGGTCTGATTCTGGGCTCAGGCTCCAGGAACATGGCCCTGGTGAAAGTGAGTCTCTTCCAGGCGGCAGCAAAGCAGGTTCTGTCCTGAGAAACAATGGCGACCTGGGAGCCAGGGTGAGACACCCAGGAAACACAGGGTGCCAGGCGAAGGACACCTCCTTGCTCCCTGGCCTGAGGCTGCAGGGAAAGGTCACAGGAAAAGTCAACCCCGAAGCTAAGTGCATGGGCCATCAGACTCACAGAATGAGTCCGGAGCATGTGCGACCCCTGGGGTGGGCTGGAGGCAACCCCCCAGTTCCTGCTCTCCCGCGAGGACAGGGAGCTGGGGCTGCAGCTGGGCGGACAAGCTCCCTCCAGGGCAGCAGGGAAGACGGAACAGGAATCGGTGGGCCAACGGGCCGGTCCCTGAAATAACAATCCTCCAGTGGAAAGGAACCCAAGGCCACAAAAGCAAGATCTGGTCCAGGCAAAAGAACAAATTCACTGGGGAAAACCGGGCAGGGCAGGGCAAGGGGGACGATCCCAGGCAGAGGGCAGGGCAGGACAAAGGCCCTGCGGGCCTCGGATGAGCCGAGAGCTGGCCGGACGTGGGGGCCTTGCAGCCTGGATGCACGTCGGACTCTTACTTTCAGGGCCTAATGCAGGGGCTCAAACAGGGGGCGGCACAACCACAGCCACCTCCGGGCATCTGCTTCCCCACGTGTGGTGCTGAGGCGCTGACACAGTGGTGCCCGGGCAGCTATCACGACTGTTGTTGGTATAACTGCCCTCTGTGTGTGCACCCCGGGGGGTGGGTGTGCACACGTGCATGTGTGGTCACCCCACTGGTGGCCGAGGCTGCACGTGCCTTACCCGTGTCCATCACACCCACGGCCAGTATCTTCCCTTGTGCTCGAGGGCCTCCCCCGGCGCCCCCCCTGATGCCCAGGCCCGGAAGGCAGGAAGGGGTTAACAGTGCTTCCCTGGCACACAGCCTTTAGGCAGTAACTGGAGGTCAAACACTCTGGGGGGCTTGGTGCAGGGTCCCCCAGCACTCCCATGCCTGGGGACCACCTGGGATCACCTCCCACCTGAATCCTTGTCTCAGGAACTGCCTGGGGGCTGGCAGTGGAGGAGGGGCAGGGCTGAGAGGGCAGGTGAGAGCAGGTGGGGGGCGGCAGGCTCAGGGCAGGGAAGAGGATGCAGATGGGGAAAGTGGGAGGGGGTGTCCTCAGGAAGAAAAATAGTCCAAAAGGAAGGGCTTAAAATAGACACAGTGGCTAAGCAGAGCCTGGACAGGGACACCAGTAAACAGCACTGTCAGCGGGTGGCCCTGGGTTTCCCACTGAGAAACACAAGAAACCAGCCAAAGCCCAAACAAAGGAAGAGACAAGGCCCAGCCTGGCACTCACAGCTCAGAATCCTCCCCTTGGGCCTCTCCCCTGCCCTCCCTGGGCAGGCCTGGCTGGGCTGCGAACCCTGTCCAGTGCCAGCCCCGTCCTGCTTCCCGCTCCGGCTCCGGGTCCCGGCGTGCTGGCCGAGGGCACCGGCCGCCCTGGGCTCAGCTGCACACGTGGCTGAAGGCGGCACACAGCCCCTGCTCCGGGCCCTGAGCAGATGCAGGCCTGCATCTCAGCACCCTGCACAGTCCCGCAGGGATGGCCGGTGCGCTCTGGACGACAGCACTGAGATGAGCCACTTTCACTCGGCCCTGAGGGGCCGTGCGGGGCGCGCCCAGTGTCCCTGAGAACTGGAGGTTCCCCGGGGGGTCTTAGCGCCCAGGTGAAAGATGTGAGGTCACCCCTCCACCCTGCAATTTATTTTGAGGATTGTCTTTTACTTCGGCTGTTAGGACACGGGCACCCCAGGGGGCCTTCCTGCTTCTCACAGCCTCCCCCTCAGGAGCCCTGGCCCACGGCCCACCCTGGAACAGCGACGTGGGAAGGAGGTCTGCCGTGCCTGCCAGTTGGGTTCCCAAGTTGGGCCAAGAGAAAGCAACAGGCCCCCTCCTCCCTTCCCAGGCTGCCACTCACCGCAGGGGGACCCTCCGCGCAGCCCTTCCCGCCCATGACATTTCCAGGCACAAAAAGAGCGCAAAGGTGATCCCTGGCCCCCTCAACTCAGGACACGAACAAGACCCCTCACAACGAGCAGGGAGCCCAGTGGCAGCTGTGGTCAACAGCCAGCCCTCGGATTCCAGACCTTCTCTTAATCCCCAAATTCATTACGTTAACTTCTCCCTGGAAAAAGCTCCCTAGCGCCCTGGCTAGCAAGGACACAGGCAGAAACAGCCCTCCCCAGCCCAGCTACACAGTGTAATCCACCCAGAATGGGTCCTGTCCGATTCCTTCCCAGGGCTTCCAGACCTCATGCCGTCTGCAGAGGACACCGGTCCAACAGTGGCCCCCAAAATGGTCTGAGTCCTAACTCCCGGAACCTGTGAACGTGATGTGGGCAAAGGGTCTTTGCAGATGTAATTAAGGCAAGGATCTCGAAGTGAGATCATCCCCCATTAGGGTGGGCCCTAACTCCATGACAGGTGTCCTCGTAAGAGACAGAAAGGAAGACACACAGAGGAGAAGGCCGTGTGAAGATGCAGGGACGCGTACACAAGCCAAGGGACGCCGAGGATTCTCGGGTCACTGGAAACTGGGAGAGGGGCCTGGAAGAGGCTCTCACTCGGAGTCCCCAGAAGGAACCAATGCTGCCCACACCCGACATCCGACTTCTGGCCTCTAGACCTGGGAGCGACCAACCACACTGCTATGTTTGAAGCTCCCCAGTCTGTGGCACTTTGCAGCCGCAGGAAATTCACGCATCAAGAGAACAGATTTTTCGGCTGCCGTGGCCTTTCTCTTCAGCCTCCTCAGCCTCTGTTGATGCCAAAGCTACTTTCCGCAGTGACTCACCAGCTCGGGGAGGGGCACATGGGTGCCCTGGAATCGGGCTGGCTGGCAGGAAGGACCTCTCCCCGCTCAGCCTGCGTCAGCCGTCAGGTCACCCCAGACCTTCACAGCTACCAACGCCTGGGCCAGCAGCCCCTTCCTGCCACTGGCTGCCCACTGGCCTCGGAGCCTCGCCCCCATCTTCCTGGGGCAGGGCCCTTGTGTCCAGCCCACCTGGGACGTCCCAGCTCACACCCGTTGTTCCACTGTCATCCATCAGGGCGCCCTGTTCATTCCCAACAGGGTCCCCATCGGGGCAATGAATTATCTGGTTGGCCTACCTAAGGCGGGTTCATTACCCGTGTTCCCCTCCCTGCCGTCAGAGAAGGGTCTTGGGGTGACGGCTCTCAGGGTCGGGGAGCAACCTGACAGTGGAGGCCCTGGCAGGCACCATGGGACAGCCACATAGCAACTTCTGCTTCAGGAAATCTCTCAACACAGAGAAAAACCACAGCAAACGCTCCGAGGAAGCCACTTCTCAGCCTGGGGCCGCTTCTCGCTCCAGCCATCCACCGGTCCCCCTGGTTCTGGCGACACCGGGGTCATTCCGGGCAGACTTTAACAGTCACCCTAAGACACTGGACTTCCTTCTTTCCTCGATGAAGTTAAAGTTATGGGAACACGAGCACATTTAGACCCATCTGTCCTCCCCCTCTCAGGCCAGCTGTGGGCTCTCTCCACTAAAAGGACAGACGGAACGGGGCTTCGGAACGGGGCCGCGTGTGAGGAGATGCGGGCCAGATAGGGGAAGAATTTCCTGACCCAGGGTGGGGACGCTGGGGGTGGTGGTGACCAGGCTTCCTGAACGGCCGAGGAGGAGGGCCTAGGTGCAGCCCAGCCTGCGGGGAGAGGAGGGGACAGAGGACCTTTCTGGCCTCCCGAGGGTCAAAGGTCCCCTGATAAATGGCAGTGAAGGAGGGCAGGAGGGAGCCCCTGGGAGGGGACTGACTTCGAAACCAAAGCCACAGGCTGCAGCTCCGAGGGCTCAAAGGTTACAGGGCCCTTCAATCCGCAACGCCCCTCTGGGCTGCCCCGGAAGCCCCGGCTCCAGGTTGGAGCACAGCCCCTCCCCCAACAGGAGGGTTCCGCTCCCCCAGCCCCACCCCCACCCCCGACCACAGAGCAAGGATCATCCCGTCCACGAAAAGACTCTGCGAACAAGCTGGCCTGCTCTCAGCCGCCCGCGCCCCTGCTGGCTCTTTCCCACACGACTGAGCTGGGCACAGAGCAGGACCCCAGAGCCCCCGGGTGCACCCGGTGGTCTCAGCTCCACGGCACCGGGCTGGGCTGCCAGGCTGCTGGTCAGCGTGACGGTCCATCCTGGTGGAGCTGCTGTTCCCGTCTCTGTTCTCAGCGTAGCGGGTGGTGGCTGTTCCCTATCCACCGGGAAGAGGAACCATCCTGCTGACTGCTGCAGGAAATGGTAGAAACACTTAAAAATGCAAAAAAAACCACCCAAAACAAAACCCTAATACCAGGGGCTGCTGGGCCCAGCTGGAGCCCTCCATTAATCACGCCAGAGGGACAGTTGCAGCTCTCTGCGCTGTGGCCTGAGGGCGGGCGCAGGCGGGTGCTGCCCAGGCCCATATGAGCTCTGGCCTAATTACAGGGGACGGTGACCCTAGAGAGCAGAGTTCAGGCCCCGGTCAGAGCAGCAGCCAGGAGTCCAGCTGCTCCCCAGGCCTCCCGAGGAATGGAGCGGGTCACAGCGCGTGACCCCAAACTAGCCAAGCTCCGCTGGGCGAGAGGACGGAGCCTCCGTGACCGCAAAGCCCTGCAGGCACGAAGGCCGACTCGAGGGTCCAGGAGGGCTTGGTCTCTACCCTCAAGGACACAGGGGTAGAGGGGCCTTGCAGAGAAGGAAGAGTCCAGAAACCTGACAGGAGGAAGTGGGCTTGTTGTGTGACACAGGCCACGGCTGGACCTTGAGGACATTCTGGAAGGGGCTCCCAGGGGCTGCCCAGCTGTTCCAAAGAGCCCTGGTGGGGCCTGAGTGAGGCCACCTCCGGGACTCCTCTCGAGGCCTTACCGGGCTCTCACCAGGAACGGCCAGATCCTGGCCGACTCCACACAGCCACCTGGAACTCGGGGAGAACCCTGGAAACCGAAAGCAAGCCAGGCAAGGCCTCTAGGCCCGGCTGCACCACCAGGCAGAGGATCGGAGACGCGGCACCCTCACGCTCGGGGGATACAGACGGGGAGGCCAAGGCCCGCGGAGACCATCGGTCAAAGTCACGCCGTTAAGCCCGTCCAAGCCTGGTCTCCCGACTCACACCCAGACACTCTGCTGCCCCCCAAAGAGGGCTGATGCAGAGGGCAAATGGGGCCCCCCCAAGACTGTTCCGTGTCCTAACCCCCAGAAGCCGTGCACGTGACCTTATTTGGAAATAGGGTCTTTAAAGATATAATTAAGAGCCTTGAGATTAGATTACCCTGGATTTAGGATGGATCCAAAATCTGAGAGTGAGTGTCCTCATAAGAGCAGAGACAGGGCTTCCCTGGTGGCGCAGTGGTTAAGAATCCGCCTGCCAACGCAAGGGACACGGGTTTGAGCCCTGGTCCGGGAAGATCTCACATGACGCGGAGCAACTAAGCCCGTGCGCCACAACTACTGAGCCCACGTTCCACAACTACTGAAGCCTGCATGCCTAGAGCCCGTGCTCCGCAACAAGAGAAGCCACCACAATGGGAAGCCCGCACACAAGAGTAGCCCGCGCTCGCCGCAACTAGAGAAAGCCCACGCGCAGCAACGAAGACCCAATGCAGCCAAAAATAAGTCAATAAATAAATTTATTTTTTAAAAAAAGGCAGAGAGAGAGACACGGAGGCACAGGGAGCAGAGACTGGGGGGGATGTGTCTACTAGTCAAGGGCACCACGGTTCGCCAGCCCCTCCAGGAGCTGGGGGGAGAGGCTGGGCAGGAGGAACCAGCCCCACTCACACCTTGAATTTGGACTTTCTGGACTCAGAACTGTGCTTTAAGCCCCCAGCCTGTGGTCTTTGCTGCGGCCACAGGACACTCACATGCTCCTTCGGACTCCCAGCCCCTCACCCATCTCTGCCCCCCGCCTCTGAACTGGCCACACAGCTGTTCTGTTTTTCTGTTGCACCTTCCAGGGGCCACCCAGCCGCGGCTTCCAGGCAGCGACCCACTTATTCTTTTCTCTTTACGTTTGTTCTTTGAGCCTCTGAGTGTTCACCTGCCCCCCATAGGTTTAGGCAAAAACCTCCCGAAAGTCAGAACAGACCTGTCTTCTGGGCAGGGTGGGCACTGTGCCCCGACCATTCTCGGAGGGTGACCAGCCTTAATTATGACCCTGTAAGGCGGCCTCTGGTCCACCCACACTTTCTTCCCAAGAGAGGAAGGGCCTCTGGGGCAGGCAGTGTGGGAGCCTTCCGCCACCGGCCTGCGCAGCTGCGGGTGGACAGGTGAACTACCCACACCCCGCAGAGCCACAGCCCCAAACTGACCACCTCTCAGTTCTGCTTCTGGCCTGAGGGAGAGGGAAAAGATGAGAGCTGCATACAGTAAACTCCAAACCCGCTGTGCCACAGAGTGCTCCGAGAGGCCCACCCCCGCCCCTACCACCCAGTACCACCAACTCAGCCCCATAACCTCTGACCTGGCTGCCAGCCACGCGGGGCCCAAGCTGCCAATCACCACCTCCCCAATTCCCACCCTGCAAAGCCCCCGGACAGCCAGGCCCTTCCGGCCACCAGCTGCAGGGGCCATGGGGCAGAGAGGGCTAAGCCGCGCCTCATACACACACCAGGAAACTGCCCGGGTCCCCTACGTCACCAGGGACACAACCAACCCCCCAGCCTGAAAGCTCCTGGGTGGGGGAGGTCCGGAGCAGCAGAGAGAAAGCGCCTTCAGGAAACAGGGCTGCAGGTGGGAGTAATTCTTTTCTTAACAAAAAATGGAGAATTTCAGCCAAGTTGTCCTCAGCAGAACTGCTAGGTGGAGGAGGGTCTGGGGGGGGGGGCGGTGCGCGGGGGGCTCTGCAGACAGCCCAGAGCTGGGGGCTGCTAGACGATGCAGAGTTCTCACGAGTACCGTCTACGCCCCACCCGAGCCAGGCAGCTGACCCCTCCGGCCTCAGCATCCTGGTCTCTTCCAGCTGGGACACCGAATGACCCCATGAGGGCCATTTTGGGGTCTGCCACCAGCTCCAAGTTTCTCTCATCGCTCCTGCGACACAGGCCCAGCAATTCCAAACACTCAGCAGAGCTGGAGGGGCCCGGCCAGCCCACCTCCCATCTGGGCCGAGGTCGAGGACCAAGGCTCTGGCCACATTCCTCTGCAGCCGAACATGCAGCTGCCGGTGGTGCCTGCAGAGGTGGTCCCACAGCCTGCGCGCTTGGGCAAAAGCTTCACTCCACCCAGCACCCCAACCCAGAGCTGGAAAGAGCCAGTGGGACCCAGGGGTCCTGGCTCGGCCGCCATCAGCCAGGGGACTAGTCACTTTGAGTCTCTCAAACTGGGCTGGGAGATCGGGTTGGGTGAATTGTTTTTCTTTTTGACAATGAACTTTAAAAACTAATATCTATTGCTCTTTTCCTGACTCTAAAAGCAATACAGAAAATGTATGTGCAACGCAGGAAATCTGCAAAACACGGAGAAACAAGGGGAGAAACGTATA
This sequence comes from Grampus griseus, assembly GCF_964374135.1. Classification (NCBI taxonomy): domain Eukaryota; kingdom Metazoa; phylum Chordata; class Mammalia; order Artiodactyla; family Delphinidae; genus Grampus; species Grampus griseus. Next base: position 8,515,688 of record NC_139014.1, on the reverse strand, counting down.
TAAACCCATGACCCAGATAACCACTATCAATAGTTTGGCAAACGTCCTTCCAATCTTTTCACTGAGGGTATATATAAATATTTTGAAAGCAGGCTCGTGGAGACACGGCTCCAGGCTTTTCTCCTGCAGCATCCCGCAGCCCACATCTCTATACATTCTTGCACTCGTTATCCAAATTCCTTTGTGGTTCTAAAGTTCTGGTTCCAGATCATTCTCAGCTCCAACTGATGATGAGAATCATTCCTGGAGCTTGTTAAAAAATAGACCGGGGCTTCCCTGGTGGCGCAGTGGTTGAGAGTCCGCCTGCCGATGCAGGGGACGCGGGTTCGTGCCCCGGTCCCGGAAGATCCCACGTGCCGCGGAGCGGCTGGGCCCGGGAGCCATGGCCGCTGAGCCTATGCGTCCGGAGCCTGTGCTCTGCAACGGAAGAGGCCACAACAGTGAGAAGCCTGCGTACCACAAAAAAAAATTAAAAAAAAAAAAAAAAATAGACTGTCCCCGCCTCCTGGAGGTTCTGTCAGGAAGGATGGGTGGGCCTGGCACCCCAGGGTATGTCTGGGGGGCAGGTGGGTGAGGACCTCTGCCCTCCCGTGGGCTCACAAGCCTTCTCTCCATCACCCTCCTGAGAATCCTACAAGAAGGAAACCCTAAGCACCCCAGGCCAGCAGCTCTGCCCGCCCCACCTTCCCCCAAGGCACCCAAGGTCCAGCCTCGGTTGCCACATTCAGCCCCTGGGTCGTTCAGAGACCAAAGGATGTATACTGGGCTCTGCTGGGGCAAAGGCCCGTGTGACGAGGCGGCATGTCAGTCACAAGGCCCCCAAACCTGCCCAAGGCCCGCAGTACGTGCACCTTAGAGAAGGTCAAAGCCACCCAGGGCCTCCAGGCTAACTCACCTGCCCCAGGAAGCAGGCAGGAGAGAGGCCCAGCGCTAGTGTCCAGGGCCCCAGCCAGCCACCAGCCAGCCTCCCCCTCCTCCCTAGAATGGCCATCACATTCCTCCCAATAGGCTCTCACCCGCCTGAGGGCAGGAGCCAGGCTAGTCCAGGTCGGCCCCTGCTGCACACTGAATGTGCTCTCTGCTGAGTCACAAGTTGAATGCTACCCCTCAAGGTGATGATGTTAGGAGGTGGGGGCCTTGGGGGTGATAGGTCACGAGGGTGGAGCCCTCGTCATGGGATTAGCACTCTTATAAAAGAGACCCCTGAGAGTTCTCTCTCCCCTTCCGACCTGTGCAGACACGGTGAGAAGATGCCATCTATGAAATGAATCTGCCGGAGTCTTGATCTCGGATGTCCAGCCTCCAGAACTGAGAGAAGTACACGTGTGCTGTGTCAGCCGCCCAGTCCGTGGTCTTTTTGTTACAGACGAAGACAGTTCCACTTTCCACTAGGGCCTTGGGCCCTGCCTGGAATGTCCTATGAGTCTCTAAAAAGTGTTTGTTGCCTTGAACCTTTAATAGTCAATGTTTACTGCGTGCTCACCACATACCCGACACCACCCTAAGGGCTTTTGTTACATTAGCTCGTTCACTTCCCATCATCTCCAGGAGACGGAGAGATTTCACTCTCATCCCCATTTTAGAGATGGGAAACCGAGGCACAGAGAGCCTAACGACCAGCCCAACATCACAGCGTGGGCAAGGGTGAAGCCGAACTGAGCCAGCATGCTGAACCGTCCCACCGCACTGCCTCCAAACCCCACCGCGCCCCCTAAAAGCCAGGCTCTAAAATCGTACAGCGCCTGCTACACACCAGAACTGCACCTGTACCGTGCTGAGCCCCAGACACACACCTGCAAGATGGGCCCTGGGCTTCCCACGTCACAAACATGGTCATGGAGCTGGAAAGCAACGAGGCAGGGATGGGAGCAGAGGGAACCCCTGCCAGACCCCAGGCTCTGGACAAACAGCTGTCGCCACCCACCACTGCCAGGTAGACTGAGATTTCCATCCCGGCCAGGCAGGGTCAGCCCTGTGAGGTGGCAGAGGCAAGGGCCGGGGGCAGGTGCACTGGGGTCTGCCTTCCAGCGTGGCCTCAGGCCAGCCATGACCTGCATGACCTGTCCACCTTGCTGAGCTCCAGGAGGACCAAGAGCCCTTGATACAAGGCGCCCAGCCCGGGGCCTGGCATGTAGTAGGTGCTCAATAAAGAGACAGTTACGAAGAGCAAGAACCAGCACAGTCAAAGGAAGTACCTGTGAGAGAAGGGGGAACAGCTGGAAGGGCTGGGACTTGGGTCAGAGATAAAAAATTCAGGAGGGAGGCCAGAACCCACCAGCTGGCTCCAGGGCAGCTGTTCGCAGGAGCCTGGCTCCATCTTCTAAATATTAGGAGAGATGTAAATATTTGAGTGCCACTCTCCTCCACTGCCCCCCACCCCGCCAAGCCCAGCCTCACTGGAGCTGCAGCCAGGGCAGGGGCAAGATTTCCGCGCTCACCAATGTCCCCACCCCTCCCCCAGCTGCCCTCAAACTCCTCCTCCAGGGCCAGGAGCCGGGGTGGGGACAGCTACCAGGGAGGGAGGGGACACAACCCCACCTCTCCCCTCTCCTCTGCACTGCACCTGCAAAGGTATGAATGGGGCCTTCCCATTCTCACCCCCAAGGGGCCCCAGGGTTTCTTTTGTAGTTTAGCAGAAAAGCACAGCAGCCCTTTCTGAGGTCTTCTGATGGAGGCCTGGGGAGTAAAGTTCGCCACTCCAGACCCACTCCACCCTCGCTACAGGAATACATCACGGGCCCCTCTCCCACCCGGATTAAGCACCACCCAAGTCCCTCCCAGCTCTCTGACCACGAGGAAAGATGGAGTCTGGAGCCTCTTCATGCCCCAACCTATGCTTGAAAGCACAGGCCCCTCCCACCACCTCCCACCTCGGTGCCAAGGGCACCTGTGCCAGGTGTGGGCATAACAGTGTCTTCCAAACAAACTACGAGTTGACAGAAATTGCAACGGGAGCCAGCCAGCACCATCTGCCTGGAGACCTTACCTAGTAAACTCCTACCCAGCACTCTGCTTGGGTGTCCCTTCCTCCAGGAAGCCTTCCGGAACCTACCCCTCTCCTGGGCTCATGCCTGGACCCCCAGAACGTAGAACAGAGCTAGCACTTAGCTGGCGCCCACAAATAGCTGTTAAATAAACAAACGAATGAGCTGTCTCTCCCACCCTGGCCATCCTCCTCCTGGCCCACCAGAGACAGAGGGATTCCAGCACTTACTTCATTTTGAACTGAAAGGAAAAACCCAAACCCAGCTACTCCACAGAGCACTCCTCCCCTGATTTGTGATGGGGGACAGGAGGCAGGGGACAGCGGAGAAGGCCACCCCTCTGGGCCTGGGATGGAGCCAGGAAAACTGGTATGCTTTCACTGTAGATAATATCAGTCTCCAGGGGCTCAGGGCAGAGGCCTGGCCTACCCCTCACAGGGAAACTGCCCACCCACGTGGAAAGGAGGGCCAGAGAGACAGCCCTGCCCAAGGTCGGCTTTCTGCACCCAGGGAGGGGCCAGCAGGGTCCAGGCTGAGATCCTGCCTAGGAGAGTCTGCAGAGCCAGAGACTGCTGGCCACTGATGGGCAGAACCAGAAACATCTCCATCTCACAGGAGACGGGGGAGGGGGCACGGTGAGGCAGCCCGAATCTAGGCCCACTCTGCCCCACTCTGCCTAGGACACCATGCCCCCTTCCTGCCCAAAAGTTCCATCAGTTAACGTCCCGCAGAGAGGGGGCCGTCTGTGTTCCAGTGGCTTCCTTCCCCACTCCCAGGGGGACCCTCAGCCACAGCACTTCCCACAAGGAGGTGCCCGGGATCCCCAAGCCGCCCCAGCGGCCAGCAGAGCCATAAGCCGGCGCTCCTCGTAAGGCAGGGGAAGGCTGCGGGTTGGAGGGTAGAAAGCCAGACAGAACTATCAAAAATGACCGGTCACTGGCTGCAAAAAGCTCAGAGTTCCAATCTCTCCTTGTTTGAGAGGGAAAAACCAGACCCAGGAACTCCCAGCTCAGTCTTATAAAGGCTCAGGAGGCAAGGCAAACCCGACTCCCTACCCCGGCCCATGCCCCGCAAGACCCTCCTGAGGCCCTGGAGGTACCCTTGCCCCCCATCTGTACCCAGGGAACACCCATCGAACCCCCAACCAGATGGTCCCTTGGAGGCTGTAGTCAGAGGACAAGTGGAATGGACAGGAGGTGGGGGCGGGGGTTACCTCTCCTGCCTCCCCTCCCCCATGCCACCTGGCCCTCCCAGGGTTGGAAGGCAGAGGCTCCCGCTCTTGGGGACAGGGACACAGGAAGCTCTAAGCCGTGTGTGGGGAGGGCACACTAATGTGTTCAAGGCCAGGCCCCTTGCAAAATCTCTGGATTTTGCAACTTGGGGCAGACATGGGCTTCCCCAGCTGGCGCAGAGACCCTGGCGGGCAGAGAAGGCTGGAGACTACGGGGGCTCAGCATCCCGGGAGGGGCCGTCAGAGACTCAGGAACATGAGACAGAGCGTCAACAGAGAAGAACACCAAACACAAAGATGACAGAGGCAGGTTGGAGCCTTATTCCCAGGGGCTGCCCCGCCTCCCCTGCAGCCCCTGCTCTGTCCTATGGGGGGGGGCTCGCTGTGTATATTCCAAGGCCACCATCCTCTTGACCCTTCGCCTAAATTTCTGGGCATTGGCAGCACTTTAAAAAATGACAACAAACTTGAAGCTTCTAGACCGTCTCCTGGTCCAGGCTGAACGGAGCCCTCCGGGCTCTGTCCAGACCAAATTAAACAGCCGGAGCCCAGAAATGCCCCAGGCGCCGGGGGTGTCTAGGGGCCAAGCGCTGGGTCTGTTTGGCCAGAGAGATGACAAGTCCTCAGTCCTCTGGAACCACGTGCCAGAGAGTTCCAGCCTGTTTGGTCTCATAACAACTCAGCCTCCAAATTTGGGAAAAACCGAGAGAACTTTGGAAAGATAGCCACTGTTTGACCGTTTTTCCTCAGTGGCTTTGTCAAGAAAAAGCAAAGGAACTGGTCTCCTGGCTGGGTTTCTGGGATGAACCAAAAAACTGACATCCCCGGAGGCCTTCATCTCTGATAAACCTGTAGCCCGGCACCCCTTACCCCCTACCCCGGCCCACCCTTCTTACACACACCACCAGGTCCCCTGTTCCTGCCCATCGGGAGCGCCTGGCCTGGCAGGAAGGTGGGACTCCTGGGTTTGGGGGCCACCATGGGTCCCTGAGCCTGGCCCCCGGATCCTTGCTGCTGGCCCCGTGGTCCTGTCTGTACCCCAAGGAGACTCTTCTGATAGCAGCCAGCCCACCCCCAGCACAACGAGTGAGGGACATTCAGCTGGGAAATGGGGGGGCGGGGGGTGTGCAATAATAGTGATGGCTGAGCTGAACCGTGGTAGGGGGCTTGATCTCGGAATGTGACAACACCCCTGAACTGTGAACATTCAAGGAAAAAGAGAAGGGGAGGCCCCATTCTGCTCAGCCAGTGCCAGGATGAGGGCCGCAGCACCCCTGAGGGGCATGCCAAGGCCACAGTCACCGAGCTGCGAAGTCCCCGGCCCCTGCAGGGCAAGCATGCCACCTGCACGTTAGTACTTCCTTGGCAACGTCCCATCACGAATGAGCTGCCAGGCCACTGCTTCCACGAGCAGGACAGCCTCGCCCAGACACGTGGCCTGAGCAAGTACCCACCATGTGCTGGGCACAGTGCTGGCCGTGGCTGCCACTGAGCCTGGGGGCTCACACTCTGGTGGGCTCGTTCCTCCAGGCACAGAAGCCCTAGCCCGTGCCCAGGCACCCTGCCCCCGGCCCTCAGCCTCAGCGGGTGCAGGGGTGCAGACCTAACCAGCCCCCGGGGCGAGCTCAAGTCACAAAGCTCTGGCCTCTGAGCGCTGGCTCTCCCCACCGGCCCCAGATGGGATCATCCTCCTAGCTCCTGGTCTGCAACACAACCAGCTCGCAGTTACAACTCCCTTTCAGGAAGGCTGGCAGCCAGCAGAGCCACGGGCAGGCAGCCACACCCCACTGTCTTCAAAGTCGGATCGTCCAGCGTACGCCTGTGTCGCTGTCTGTAGGACGGGCCATTGGTCCACCCATCTGGGACGCTCTGGGGTGGGGGGATGCAGAGGAGACTGGAATGACCTCCCCAGTGAAGGAACCCTGCAGCCCACCTGACCCAAGCCTCCAAGCTCTGACAGTGAAAGAGCGTGATGGGATGTCCACTGGGCCGGGGCCAGGGCTCCCACGCTGGCCGGCAGCCCAAGTATCTGCTGGACTCAGGGGGACCCCCCGGCAGGCTCCGAATCTGCTGTGCTGACCATGCTACACAGTCTCACTCACCGCCCCATCACCACTCAGGGAGACCCTTGCCGGTGGCCTCTGAACCCCTCCCTTCCGTCACCCAGATTCCTGCATTTAGGCGTCCACGCCCACCCGTTTCTTGCAAATACCTGACCCCCCACCTCAAGCTCTGCTCCTGCGAGCAGGCACCAGGCTCAGGCTGTCGGCTGTCTCCCCAAGACGACCCGCGGGCAACGGTGTTTATGACCCCATTCAACAGAAGGGGAAATTGAGGCTCAGGGGCCAAGACACCCTCCACCACCCAGCTGTCCAATGGCAGAGCGAGCCTGCCCTCCTAAGCATTACACCGCGCGGGGCTCCCAGCTGCCCTACCCATCACTTCCCCAAAGGCCCTCTCCCTTTGGAGGCAAACTCTGCCCACTTGTCTCTTTCAAACCGTCCTACGTGGACTTCCCTGGCGGTCCAGCAGTTGAGACTCCGCGCTTCCACTGCCGAGGGCCCAGGTTTGAACCCTGGTTGGGAACTAAGATTCCACAAGCCACGTGGCACAACCAAAAAAACCAAAACAACAAAATACCTTCCTAGAGATCCATGTCCTCCAGGAAGCCTTTCCAGACTGACGCCCCACAGCACGGGGTGTCCTCCCTGCTGGACCCACCTCCCTGGCCCACGTCTGACCCTCAGCCCAGCCGATGACGGGGACGCTTCTGCCACCTGGCACGTGTGTGTCCGCCCTCTGCCTCACAATCAGGACGGTGGGTGAGCCTAGTCCCGGGCCCGGGACACGAGAGCAGCAGGCCAGCGAAGCCGGTGGTGGTCAGAGCCGTCAGAGAGCCGTCCCCCCGTAGCTGAAAAGCGGGACTCATCCCCCAAGAGTCCAGCAGAATGCCAGCAAGGCCGGCTCCTCCGGTCCACCAAGTAACCTCACGCCGCCATGGATCCTGTCTCCTGCCACCAGATGAGAACTGCGGGAGGCTGAATTCTCAAGAGGTCTCGAGTCTTGCTGAAAAGCAGGACTCATCCCTCAAGAGGCCAACTGGCATTAATTAGGGGCAGATCTGCACCTGTCACAAAGCTAGGCCTTGTCCTCCTGGGAGGAAACGGGCCCCCGAATCCAGCCATCGAGGGAGCCCTTGTCCAGGAGGTGTCTGGGCTCCCAGACAAGCAGGTGCATCTGCATGGTCTCGTCTCCCCAGGAGACCCTCTCCCTGCTCTCTGCCCATTCTCACGCTCTGGGGCCTAGGGCCTGCTTGGGCTCCAGGATCTGGCTGGCAGGATCCTCGAGAAGACGTTAGAGGGTTCAGAAGGGCAGACATGTCCTCTAGGCGGGAGAACAAGGCTCTGGGTCCGGAGCTCCTGGGTCCTGGGCCAGACTGTGTTTCAACCAACATCAAGGACTTTTAGGATTCTTTCTCCGTGTGCAAATCTGGTTACAGCAAACACTGCTAGGGAAAGTAGGCCAACAGCTAGCACTTGGAAGGGCTTTTGTTACACAAAGACCAGGGTTGTAATAGCGTTTGCGATAGCAGAGTTGGCCTGAGTTCACTAGAGAACACGCCGTTCCACTGCTCTGTGCCTGGCAGCCAGATAGGGGACTACGTCACCGCTCGGGCCACCCCATCACCCAGGGAGTGACGGGCGCGGAAGCCACCTGAGGCCCATCTTCAAACAGGGGGAAGCGGAAAAGGAGACTCTCTAAAAAAAAATCGCATCAGCAAAACACAAAATACTTTTCTTGCCCCTAATATGAGGGTCTCCACGGAGCCCTGAGATCCTCCTTAGGGCGAGAGCAAAGACCAGTGTGGGAGGTTTGCATCCATGGAGGACACTGCCACCCTCTCAGTCCCCTGGGAGACCTGAATCCACAGACGTGTCCAAAATAGAAGACAGGCTGAATCCCCGCGCCACCTCGGTGATGGGATGAAGCTTAAAGATCTCGCCCTCAATTCTCCAGGGTGGGGAAGGGGATGGGCAGGAATAACGGGACGAAAAGAGAAGAGCGTTCCTCAGGGAAGGGGGTGGATGTGCCCAGGATGTGGGGCATCAGCAGAATTTAACGGTGGGCGCCCGCTCCATCCCCCCCACATGCACATCCACCCGGGGCAGCTATCTGTCTGCCCTGCAGGGCACGCTGCTCCAGCCTGGATACTGCCGTCGCCCCAAACCTCCAGGAAACACCCCATCAGAGCCCGTCGACCCCCGCTGCAGGATTCCAGTCTGCTCAGATGTACTGTCATCCCCAGCAACGCCGTGGCTCAGAACTCGCCCGGCTTTGGTGGTGGCCCCTGGGGCCTCCATCCTTCGGCCATCGACACGTGCTTCGAGACGGGGCCAAGTCCGCCAGCCTCAGGAACTATCGGGACTTTGACCCTACCTCGCGGAAACTGAGACGCGGAGTGGGCAGCCCGGGCCGAGGCCCCCCACTGGCCCCAGAGAAACAGACCAGCACTTTGGCTCCGAACTCGACCACTCCGGCTGCCTCCCCAGGACGGTCCGGGCTCCCGGGGGATGGGCACACCTGGGCCTCCGTGGCCTCACCGTCCGACTGTGGCAAGCTGGCCCCTCTTTATGTCCCAGTCCTAACGGACCAGCTCATTCCGGCCTCCCACGCTTCTGTCGCTGCCTGAACGCGCTCCTCCTTCTGCTGCAGTCAGACTGTGTCTCCTCCACACGACCTTCCTCTGCCCTGGCTCTGCCAGCCTGGCACTGCTGCTCTGGGTCAGACACTCTCCTCCTTTCCTGATCGCTCCTTCCCACGTCTCTCTGTTTGAGGCTATCAGCCCCAAAACCCAACTCTACTCCAAGTTCCTGGGGCTCTTAGGGAGGCCGCCTTTCTGGTCCCTAAGCTGGCCGTGCGGAGCCCGCACACACACACACACACACACACACACACACACACACACACACACACGCACGCATGCCCAGGTACACTGGGGGGCTCTAACTCTCCTGTCTTCAGAGCACAACGGCTCTCCAGGGCACACAACGGAGAGGCTGACACACAGGGAACCGGGGGGGTCCGAGGCCGCGCTCCCTAAGAGTGAGAAACCTCCCCCTGAAGGCACAGGGTTGCCAACTGCTGCACCAGGACAGTCTCAATGAGGCCATTGTCTCCAACTAAATGACAGCCTGGAGAAGCCGCCTGGGAAGCAGCCACAGAGGCCACCAGCGTCTCCAGATGGGGCACTTCGGGGCGAGGATGGAGTCGCACGCGGGGCCGGGAGGGAGGGGCACTAACTACCTACGTGGCACGAACTGTGACAGACCACACAACCCCCAAACCTCCTCCTGCCGATCCTGCTTCAGGGCTCCCATCTCATCCCCTGAAACCCCAGAAAGCTCCGCTTCCAGGTCAGGGACCGCAGGCCAGCCTAACTCCCACAGGCCACAGGAGAAAAGCACACACAGCGCGGAACCTGAAGGCGGCAGCAGTCTCCAGATGGGCCAGTTCTCCCGCTCGGACACTCAGGAGATGAAAGGCCCCTGAGGAGCTGCGGGAGGGCTGCTGGGGGCAAGCAGAAGGCGAAACAGAAGGAAGGAGACTCGGGGAACATGCTGGGTATGAGCATGCGCCCCAAGAGGTCCCGATGTTCGGGTACAAGCCATCACAGCTCTGCAGACCCCCACTCCCCTTGTTCAGTGCCCAGTGTCAGAGTCGGAAAAGTGCTCCAACCACAGAGCCAGCCCCCAGCAGACCATCCCTCGCACAGGGCAAGCCGGCCACTTGACCCCACCCCCTCCTGTCTCTCCACCCCCTGCTAAGCCAGTCCAGGCCCAGCCCAGAATCACCGCCTCTGGGGCTCTGCTGGGGGCGCAGCCAAGCTCTGGTCCCGGAGAAGTGCCCCGCGCAGATGGGGCTGATCTCCGGTGGGCCACGTGCATGGCTGGGCTCTGGACCCCCAGAAGATCCCAGTCTTGATTCTGCCCTTGGGGGAGGGGCACCTCCCCGCAAGGCCTGGCACCTGGACGTCTGTTAACTCCTTTCGACCCAGCCTTCCCAAGGCCAGGTCCACCAGAGGGCTCTGCCCAAGGCTGCCTGGGAGCCCCTCCGAGGGGCGGGGGCTCCAGATCCCAGCAGAGGCAGACCCGCCCCTCAGAAATCCGGCCCCTAAGTGCTGGAGACTATTGTGTGAGCTTCCCTTCCGACCGCTTTATTTACTCCCCAAGACGCAGGACGCAGAGCCACAGGCAGTCACGAGGACGCACGAAAACCACACACACGAGCCCAGGACCGGGATGCCCTACCGCACCCGGCGGGAGAAGCCCCCCAAGTCTCTCAACACTTTGTAAACCCAGGAGGGGGGAGGGGACCAAAACGCGCTCCCAACCAGCAAGCAGGCCCCTCCTCCCCCCACAGCCGGACTCCGGGAGGACGAGGAGGATGTCCCCAGGCCCGGATGGGGGCCGATGGGACGCCCTCCTCTACACTCGCCGCGGCCTGGGCCGTGTCCACTCGGGTCCCTGCCCAGCCCGGATTCGGCTCAGCCCCGGCTCCGAAACTGGTGTGGGGGAGGGGGCTGTCCTGCGGGCGGGACGCGGGGGCGGGTAGCGAACTCCCCCAACCCGCCGCAGGGCCAGGGCCCCGAGGCCGACGGGGAGCGCGGGAGGGATAGGACTGAGCGACAGCTGAGAGGGAAACCGCGCGCCAGGGCCGTTTGAGGAAGCCCCGCGAACCCTCGAGGAGACTGTCGTCGCTCGGCAAACACAAACAACAATAAAAGGAAGGAAACCCAGCGGCAGCGCGCAGGGCGAGCGCAGGGGCCAGCGAGGGCGCGCGGTCCCCGTGTCCCCCTAACGGGGTGCTCCACGGAGGCGACGCGGGCGCGGGGCGGGGGGCGCGGCGGGAGGGCACCCCATCTGGGTCCTCCCTCCCCGTCCGCGCCCCCGTCTCGCCTGAGGTCCGCCCCGAGGGGCCCCCGAGCACGCCCGCGGCACGGTGGCCGGCCGGCACCCACCTTCGAAGTCCGAAATGATCCCGTCCAGCTGCGCGTTGACCGCGGGGTCGGACATGGTGGCTCGCGGGCGGCGCGACGCGCGGAGGGCTGCGGCAATGAAGCGCCCCGGCCGGCACGGGCCCTGCGCGCTGGCTGGGGGGCCGCGCCCGCGCTCCCGCCGTGTAGAGCTGGCCGCCGGAGCCCCTCGGCCCCCGGGCTCGGCTGAATGAATGGGGGAGGCGGGCGGGCGCCGGCGCTCCCTGCTCCCCGCGCCGCCGCCCCGCCCCGCCCCCGCCTCCCGGGCGGATCAGGTTCCCGCACCCGCGGCCCGGCCTCCACTTCTCGCACTGGCTGCTCCGCCCGCCTGTCAAGGTTGGGCCTGGGGGGCTGGGACCCGAGCGGCCGCCGCGGGGACAGGCCGAGTCCCGGGCGCCCGACCCGAGAGCCCCCCCTTCTACCCGCCTGGCCCGCGCCCAGGGGACGGCGACGGACGCGGCCCCGGCGCCCTCCCCCCCCGACGCCCCGCTGAGGCCAGATGTGGGCGGATGTGGAGGTCGGGCGGCGGCGCGGGGGCGGCGCCGAGGGGGGAAGAGATTCCTCCCCTTCCCTGGAGCGCAGGGTTCCTTCTGCGGGAGGTTTTATTTACGCAGCCAAACAAAGTTCGCCGCCGCCTTCCCGCGCGTAGCGCCTCCAAGGGTTAAGCGCTCGGACTGGCGGCCGGCAGGAGCCCAGCCTGTTGGCCAAGAGCCGAGGGGCGAGCGCCAGTCACGTGACCCGGGGCGGGGAGGGGGGCGCCAAATCCCACCCTCTTGGGGCACCTCTCCAGTTGCTCCCTACCCCCAGCCCACCGCCCCCGAGGTCGCTGCTGCACCCTCGGGGGCGGTGTCAGAAAAGGCACTGGCCCACCGGGGACGCGGGGCAGGGACGGAACACCCTTGTCAGAACCGCCAGGGACACGTGCCACTCCAACGCTGCACAACAAGGGGCTTCCTGAAGGCAGAACGTAGACCCCGTGTTCTCCCTGGTAAGGCGCAGATATTTCAAAGTATCTGAAGGGAGGCGTTGGGGGAGGCGACGGGGAGCAAGGGGCCTGCCGGTGAGGCTCGGCCCCATCTGGCCCACACCTCAGGCCTGGCCTTGCCCTCCCGGCCAGTTAATTTCTGCCCTTCTCCGTACATTCGACAAACATTGATTAAGCCCTATTACCTACAAGGCAGTCAGGTCCCAAGGGCTGGGGACAAAAGGATGGGCTGGAACTTGAAGAGCAGCCAGGAAGGGCCCTCCAGGTCTGGCACCAACAATGGGGGGAGGGAGTCTCTTCCAATCCCCCCAGCCAGTTAGGCACTCCTGCCTATCCTCCCATTTTCTTAGACCCAGGGCCTCTGCCCCAAGTCGGGGGCCTGTGTGAGAACAGCAGGGAAAGACGCTCTCTGAGCTGGTGGGCAATTCGGCAATACGGTGTCCTCCGGGTGGCATGCGAGTGCCCGAGAGCTCGTCCTGGGTCTCAGACTGGTCACTGCCACTCCCCTCCCAGCCCCCACGCCCCCAGTTCTGAACGATCCCAAATGCACAGGGGATGCTGAGGCCTGACCGCCATCCCGGTTAATCAGGGCCTCTTGCGGAGAGTGCAATGCGCTGGGCATGAGATTTCTTAAGCTGATGAAATCGAGTCCTTCCTTTTTAAGAAAAGCAGTCTCTCCCTCCCCCATGCTTTGGATATTTTGAACTATTTTCAACCAAGTGAGTTTGTGGACAAGGAACTGCAAAACCACAGACATTTCAGATGTGCACACACCCTCTGCCTGGGAGCTGGGGTTTCAGAAATGGAGTCGCCACTGTCATTAATAGCACCTCTGGTGGCTTCCACACCAGCCCGGGGCATTTCTTGTCTGAAAACCAGCACCTGGGCCCACCCGACAGTCCAATCTTCTGGCCACCTGCCCACCCAGTATTTGGGGGTTTGGTGGTCCACTGCCTCTAAGAAACAACCTAATGCCATAACCCCCTGGGAAGATGCTGGGTCTCAGAGACAGGACAGCATCCAGCCTGGGCCACAGCATTTCTCTCCAGTGTTTTTATAAAAAGCACCTGGTGCGCGTAGACACACCCATGCGATTGTTCTTCCAGGGCGCTGGCCTGGAGTTCTACCACATTCGAATAGGTTGGCTTATTGTGCATTATTCACTTCCATTCACAGTGGAGCTAAACATACTGAAGCTTATCTCCTCAGGGAGCCCAGCCAGGGTGCATGCCTCACCAAAATGCTCCCCTGTGGGAACCCAAAGGACAATGGCAGGAGGGAGCGGACCTCCGAGGCCAGAACGTTGGCCGGACTGTGCTCCAGACCCCGTCCAGTCCATCCCCCTGCCTGCCTCTGGCCCCCCTTCACTTAACCACTGAGGCTGCCGTTGGCCAGGCCTAGACACCTCCAGGTAAGGAGATTCCCCCCTGTTCCCTGAGGAAACCGACCCCGGCACTTGGCCACACTCCCAGCCAGGAAGTTCACCCTTGTATCTAACCAACCGCTCTAATTGTACATCATTTATTTCTTCTTTTTTTCTGTCCTCAGAGGAGATGGGAAACAGCTGGGCACCACCCTTCGAGTAATAATTACCTCCTCCAAACTCGAAGACAATCCAGTTGCTCCTTGGCCTTCTCTTCCTCAGCTTAAATCATCTGTCCCCGGCCCTTTAATCATCCCCCATCCTTTGATCACTTCTGATGACTGTGTCCAAAGTGGGGCTCCAGGACTTTAATAAGGCCTGATCCCTGTAGGATGGGGAGGGTGCCCTGACCCCCTGTCCCAGGGCATGAGCAGTCAGGGCCCGGGTCTGGACAGACACTCCTGGGAGGGGCGCTGGGCAGATAAAAGCAGCGGCAGCAGCAGAAGAGGGAAGAAAATGAGCTTAAATTTGGCGAGAGCAAAAGAACTGCCATGCGTCCAAATTCTGTGATGGTGCGCTCTCCCAAGGCCACGGGGGAAGGCAAGACCGTTTGTAGGCCTGGCCCAAGGGGAAGGTGTGATCAGGGGGACATCAGAGGGGCCACCTACCTCACAGGTCCACCGTGAGACATGTAGTGGGGTGCATGGTGGTTCCCCCAAAAGATATGTCCATTCCGAACCTCAGAATGAGACCTGACTTGGTGTAAGGATCTTTGCAGACGAATGAAGCTAAGGGTCTTGAGACAAGATCACCCTGGATTAGAGTGAGCCCTGAATCCAATGACCAGTGTCCTTATAGAGACCAAAAAGGAGAAGACACAGAGGCGCAGAGAAAAGGGCCTCGTGAAATCAGAGGCAGGGATGGGAGTGACGCAGCCACAAATCAAGTAACACTTGGGACCCCAGAAGCTGGAAGCAGCAGGACGCTTCCCCAGAGCCTTCGGAGACAGCTTGCCCTGCTGACACCTTGAGTTCAGGCTCCTGGTCTCCAACTGAGGGAGAATAATTTTTTGTCCTGTTAAGCCCCTCCCAGTTTGTGGTTCTTTGTTACAGCAGCCCCAGGACCCTCCTACAGACCTTAAACTCCCATCTGAATCATCCCTTTAGGCCAAAGCTGCCTCTCCCAAAGATGTCTCATAAGCCCCAAATCCTGCAGTCGGCAGTGAACGCTGGCCAGCAGGTGGCAGTCCCGAGGGGGCTCGGGGGCACTCAGACAGCAAGTTTTCATCAGAAAAGCTGGAGGCCAGGGCTGGCTGAGAAACGTATGAATATGAAGCCTTTCTGGAGATGGAAGGAGCAGGCCTGAAGGGAACCCCACAGGTCCAGCCCGGGTGGAGTGACCCTTGCAAAGCATGGGGAGAACGGGAGGAGGAAGTAGATGGGCGGAAACAGCCATTTGGCTCACCCATCAGTACCCCTGACCCCACGCTCCAGGGGGGTGGCATGGGGAGCAGAGGGAGGATGGTGGCTCTTTGCCCAGCAAAACCAGGCCTTTGGACCGGACACCCCATGCAGTGGACCATCTGGCTCCTCTGGGGCAGGGGCCATGTGGTCTCAGCTCTACGTGCACCTAGCGCCCCGCAGGGCCTCCCTGAGCCCCAGAGCCTCAGGTCCGTCAGCTGCTGAGCCTTCCACAGCCCCCAAGCCCCTTCAGCCCACCATCTCGGTAAACGGCACCAGCATCTACCCAGCCGCTCAAGCCAAATATCAAGGCGTCACCCTCGAGTTCTCCCTTTCCCTCCCCGCCACGTCCAAGCCATCAGGAAGTGTCTGCCTCAAATATCCGTGGATCAGTCTACGTCCCTCCTCAAGTTCCCTCCCTCCAGCCCACCCCCTCTGCCAGAGGTATGCTGCCTAAGGTTTAACAACCGGCAAAACAACTCTACCTGATGTGTGGCACTGGCCTATTTCTGTGGTGTAAGTATTCCCATCTTGGCCAGTTTGGGGCTACCAATGAGACACCGTTGAAACTGGGGCTGGATATCGTTTATATGTGGAATCTAAAAAATGGTACCAATGAACTTATTTACAAAACAGAAATAGAATTACAGATGTAGAAAACAAACTTATGGTTACTGGGGGGAAAGGGTGGGGAGGGATAAACTGGGAGATTGGGATTGACATATACACACTACTATATATAAAATAGATAACTATTAAGGACCTACTGTAGAGCACAGGGAACTCTACTCAATACTCTGTAATGACCTGTACGGGAAAAGAATCTAAAAAAGAGCGGATGTGTGTATATGTATAACCAAACCACTTTGCTGTACACCTGAGACGAACACAATGTAAATCAACTATACTCCAATAAAAATTAATTAAAAAACAAAAAAGAAACTGGGGCTGGGAAGAGATTGCAGTAGCTGCCGTTATACAGTGTTTCCACCATAGAGATACAGCAGAGGTGAAGAACTCGAGAACAAAGATGACCCGTTCATCTATCGTTGGACATTTAGGTTGTTTCCCTGTCCTGGCTATTGTAAATAGTGCTGCAGTGAACACTGGGGTACATGTGTCCTTTTGAATTATGGTTTTCTCAGGGTATATGCCCAGTGGTGGGATTGCTGGGTCATATGGTAGTTCTATTTCTAGTTTTTTAAGGAACCTCCATACTGTTCTCCATGGTGGCTGTATCCCACCGATGGTGCAAAAGGGTTCCCTTGTCTTCACACCCTCTCCAGCATTTATTGTTTGTAGATTTTTTGATGATGGCCATTCTGACCAGTGTGAGGCGATACCTCATTGTAGTTTTGATTTGCATTTCTCTAATAGTAATGTTGAACATCTTTTCAAGTGCCTCTTGGCCCTCTGTATGTCTTCTTTGGTGAAATGTCTATTTAGGTCTTCTGCCCATTTTTTAATTGGGTTGTTTGTTTTTTTGATATTGAGCTCCATGAGCTGTTTGTGTTTTGGAAATTAATCCTTTGTCCGTTGCTTCATTTGCAAATATTTTCTCCTATTATGAGGGTTGTCTTTTCGTCTTGTTTATGGTTTCCTTTGCTGTGCAAAAGCTTTTAAGCTTAATTAGGTCCCATTTGTTTATTTTTGTTTTTATTTTCATTACTCTAGGAGGTGGGTGAAAAAAGATCTTGCTGTGGTTTATGACAAAGAGTGTTTTTCCTATGTTTTCCTGTAAGGGTTTTATAGTGTCCGGTCTTAAATTTAGGTCTTTAATCCATCTGGAGTTAAGATGTGATACGTATATACAATGGAATATTACTCAGCCATAAAAAGGAACAAAATTGGGTCATTTGCAGAGATGTGGATGGACCTAGAGTCTGTCATACAGAGTGAAGTAAGCCAGCAAGAGAAAAATAAATATCATATATTAACGCATATATGTGGAATCTAGAAAAATGGTACAGATGAACCTCTTTGTAGGGCAGAAATAGAGACACAGATGTAGAGAACAGACATGTGGACAAAGAGGGGGAAGGGGAGGGTGGGACGAATTGGGAGATTAGGTTTGACATAAATACACTACCATGTATAAAACAGATAGCTAGTGGGAACCTGCTATACAGCACTGGGAGCTCAGCTCGGTGCTCTGTGACGACCTAGATGGGTGGGATGTGTGTCGGGGGGGAAGGAGGTCCAAGAGGGAGGGGATATAGGTATACATATAGCTGATTCACTTCATTGTACAGCAGAACCTAACAGAACATTGTACAGCAATTTTACTCCAATAAATAAATAAATAATAAATTAACTCAAAAAGAAAAACAGAACAAAGATGATGGTTAAATGTAGTAAGATACTTCGGAAGGGGTGAGCTCTGGGTATTATCTTTGTTCTTAATATAATTACTTGTAAGTAATTTAATTCATACCATATACATCTACGATTTAATTTTATAATTTTTTCTAATAGAGCGATGCATTTCTATTGTGGTAAAATATATATAATATAAAATGTGGGGCTTCCCTGGTGGCGCAGTGGTTGAGAGTCCGCCTGCCGATGCAGGGGACGCAGGTTCGTGACCCGGTCCAGGAAGATCCCACATGCCGCGGAGCGGCTGGACCCGTGAGCCATGGCTGCTGAGCCTGCGCATCCGGAGCCTGTGCTCCGCAGCGGGAGAGGCCACAACAGTGAGAGGCCAGCGTACCGCAAAAAAAAAAAAAAAAAAATCTACCATTTCAAACACCTTTAAGTGTACAGTTCAGTGGCCCTAAGTGCATTCACGCTGTTGTGCAACCATCACCCCCGTCCATTTCCAAAACTGTCTTCATCATCCCAAACGGAAACTCTACTCTCATTAAACAGGAACTCCCCATTTCCCCCTCCTCGCCCCAGGCCCTGGCAACCACCATGCTACTTGCTGTCTCTACAAATTTGACTACACGAGGTACCTCATGTAAGGTGGAATCGTAATATTTGTCCTTGTGTCTGGCATATTCCATTTAGTGTAATGTCTTCAACTTTTGTTATTCTAGGTACACACGTTTTGGCGTGTGTCAGAAACTCCTTCTTTTTATAGGCTGAATGGTATTCCATTGTACGCACGTACCATATTTTGTTTATCCATTCATCCATCGATGGGCACTTGGGATGCTTCCACCTTCTGGCTATTGCGGATAATGCTGCTACGAGCATGGGCGTACAAACATGTCTCTGAGTCTCTGCACTTAATTCTTTTGGGGGTATACTCAGAGATGGAATTGCTGGATTGTACGATAATTCCACAGAATTTAATTTTAAATAATTTATTTTCGAGCATATGTTTTTCATAAAACATACATTGTATGAAATGGAAATCACGTCTTTTCTATTGTATACACTTAATATATAATTAAAATTTTAATAATGACTGTGCTTAACAACTGGCTCGTGCCCTGCCGTGGTCCCCTCTCCCCTGCATTCCTGCAAATCCTCCCAACTGACCTGCTTGTTCTGCTCGCACTTCCCTTCGCCCTAGAAATCACGGCGAGGCTTTAAAAGTGGGATCAGACTACGTCACCTCCCACGGCTTAAGGGTCGAGTGCAGATTCCTTACCGAGGTCGCCGAGGTCCCAGGTGCCTGGCCTCTACCCGCCGCTGCAGCCTCACCTATTCACTCGGCGCCCCCGGCCTCCTCCTGCATAGCTGTCCTCTCTGCCTGGACGGCCTCCCCCAGGTCTTGCCCTTGATGGCTCCCTGCCTGTCTTTTCCGTTTAAATATCAGAGCGCCCACCCCAGGGTCCCCCAGGAGACCCCTTAGCCAGTTGCTTCCTTGCCTCCAGGCCTGCAATGGAGGCTCCCTGAGACTCCCCTGAGACCCTGTTAGAGCCTGTGGAATGACAGGGTTCATTCAGTTCCCTTTGCGGGATGGCAGGGTCACGGGGACTCCTGACAGGGAACCGGCCCAAAGGGGCAGAGGGCCCTTTGGGACTCCCCTGGACTCCCTGCGCTCCTGCCAGCCTCACACAGACCAGCCCAGCCCCGGCCCCGGCACTCAGGGTGACAGGCAGGGGCGTTGCCTGTACTGGACCAGGCCTCCAGGACCCGTGTCCCTTTATCACCCTGTGAAATCAGCAGCGACCATGCTTCAGACCACTGAGTCTCTCAGGCAGCCTGAATTTGAATCTTCCCTTGAAGCCCGTCTGGGTACGGCTGACATTTAACCGGTGCGTAGGCTACAAAACACCCTTACGCCATCTGCCTGGCTGCTTAAATGCAGCCAGAAGGTTTCACTTCAAAGGGGAATGCCGTGCTCTTAGCACGTGATCAATCTGTTCCCCAAACTTCCCAGTTCTCGCTCCAGCCTGCTCTGCTCGGAACATTTACAGCAAACTCTGACCACAGCGGCCTGGCCCTTATCTCGGAGGCAGGGGACTTTTTAAACAAAATCTTTCTCTTCTAAATCATGCTTTTGAGCCACCAAAGGAAGCTCCTGGCCTTCGGGCCCCAAGCCAACAGGCTTCCCCACCCCCAGCGAGCCGGAGCCCTCGACTCCAGTGGACAGACGCTCAGGCCTGAATCAGCTGCAGTTTCCCTGCGTCCTAGGACAGCATGACCAGGGGGGCAGCACTGCCCACCCCTCCCATCCTTCAGATTCGCTGCAAACTTTACTGCGATGATATTAAACCCTACGGGACCCTGGGAGCCAGGGCAGGGGGCAGCGGCCCCTAACACGGAAGGCAGAAGGACAGGGCGGAAATTAGGACCCTGCAAGATGACCACTCACCAGCTGAACTCCGGCTGTGGCTTTGGAGACTCAGTTGTTTATTCGTGCAGCCAATGGGCTTTGATTGGCAAATTCGTTTGTCTGGGACTCTGGTTTGGTGAGTGATCACCCAGATACGATGGGGGAGGAGGAAGACTCTTCTTTTGATGACTCATGTTTTATTCCTGATTATTCCCTCTTTACACAGTCCCACAACCCTCCGTTCCCACTCCAAGCCCCCTAGACAGGGCTTTGGAATGGATTGAAGTCCCCAACTTCCTAGCAACCAGTAGAGGCTGGAGATACAGAGATGGGGTGGCGGACGCTCAGCCTCCCACACCCCCCAGCTGATGGGAAATTCGCTCGGGCCCTCCCGATGGCTCTGCAAAGTCACACAAGGGGCCCCAGGGGAGTGGCCGGCCTGGTACCGACCCAGCCTCAAAGCAGCGAGTGACTGTGCCAGGCTGTGGACTCATCACCCCCAAGGCTGCCAGGAGACTTGGCCAGGGCACCTTCCCGGGGGACAGGACATTCCCAGGTCCCCAGGGGCCATCACTGTCCTGGTCTCTTCGCCACTTTTCTCAAGCAGGCACCCTGCTCCGAGGGCTCGAAAGCTGAAGGCCGCTTGCCACTGCTGCAGTGTGGGGACGAGGCTGAGTCACCAGCCTGCCCTAGTTCCACATCAGCGGGAACAACGGGATCCGAGCGGGATCTAAGCAGAGAAGAGGGGACAACAGTGCCTCTGTGGCCACGCTTAAAGCACCGCAGTGACCAAGGCGATGTTGTCCCCAGGGAGCTGCCAGCCGGCCTGGCCCCTTGGACTGCGGCCACATGCTCTGACAATGCCCCAGCCCATTGCCAGGAGCGGTGGCCGGTCAGCATGGAAAGGGCAGGGAAACAGGTTCCCTCCCCGCCTCTTCTGCACACTTCAGAAGTGTCTTCAAGACTTATCTTGCAACCACAGACCCTGCTGGAATCCCCTCCAATGCCTGCCCCCTAAATGCTCATCGACCTACCCTTGCAAACCTCCAGTGACGGGGAGCTCAGTACCTATCAATGCTGCTCACTCTATCTTTAGCCAGTTTGGGGTATTTAAAAGAGATGGGGTTGGGGGAGGGAAGGAATGAATTAAAGTCTGCCTGACCACAGCTTTTGCCCATGGAAGAGATATCTACTTTACTTTTCTCCAGAATACAGAAGTGAAAAGGAGATGTAGGGGCATGGACTATAGTTTTACTGCGAGATCTTTCTGGGGGCCTGGAATTAGGGGTGTCCGCCCTCTTCATGGCCAAAATGTGTGTGCAGTTTCCCTGGGGGCCGGATTTTTTTCCAGCCCATTCCCAGTCCACCGTGAATTCGAGAGGATGTTTTGTGCCCCTGGACATGCCCGTTGGCCCGCCGTGACCCCCACGGGAGAGGGTACCTGAGATGCAGGCTCCGGGTCCTGGCCGGCAGCCTTGGGAACAGACAGCTCCGCGTGGGAGGGAGGGAGGAAGAGCGGGGCGTGCTGGCGGGGCCCCTCCCGACAATCTGGTATTGCTTTTCTGGATAATGAACTCTCCTACCCCAAGTGCTGCTAGAGCCAGCCAGCAGCCAACCAACCTCAATGGACCGTTTGTCCCTCATGTGAAGTGACCTCCGGGACGTAATGGGTTTCCTATTAACTCACCCGCCTCTGCTCTTCCCCTCTCCCCCTCCAGCATGAGTCACTCGCCTAGATGACTCGGCCCGGCAGGGCCCTTGCCAGGGGTTTGTCAGTTCTGGCCGGGCCGTGTGAGGGGAGACACAGAGGACAAAGGCTGTCCAGCCGGAGGCCAGTGGCCCGGGGTTCACACAGCTTCCCGGGGACTGTCTATACCCCGGGCCCCCGAAGCCAGGGGTAGGTCCCTCTGTGCCTCTCTGGTGCCTGGGGACCCTGGCAGCCATGCCCCTTCCCATCTGCGGACAGACCGTCTTCCGGCAGACTGCTGCAGGCAGGGAGCTGAGAGGTTAACTCACGTGGGAACCGGCCACAGCGATCAGGAGCAAGAATGCCGAGGCTGCTGAGCGCCAGTTACCACCCTTCCCACCTCTGAGAAGCAGGTCTGGGGGTTTGTGTCCTGGCTTTTCTTAACCTAAACACACAGGTTCTCTCACCCACTCAGCCCTAGGCTCTGGGGAGGGAGACTCCAAGCTGGCCTCCCTGCCCGGGGTCTTGGTTCCCCCCAAGCTGAAGCCTTTCTAAAATGCAAATGTGACCGGCGACCCTCCAGATACAGTGGGAGCCCGGCAGGGCTGACAACCAGGCCTCCACCTCCGGCGGCCACCCCTGCCTCTGCTCATGCCCAGTTGCTCCCGGTTCCTGGACACACCGGGCGTCATAGCTCTGCGACTGTCCGACTCTGTTCCCTCAGCCTGGCAGGCCCCTCCCGCCCTCCTCGACCTGGCTTATTCTCAGTCCTTCTGCAGGTGCCTCCCTGGCATTTCTAGGGAGCTTCCCTGGAACCCCTGGGTGGGGGGGACTCCCTTCTAGGCCCTACCGTGGGTTTTCCCAGTGGCCAGGTCAGCCTCTGACCCAGACCATTCGCTGGAGGGGGAAGCCAGGCAGCGGGGATCAGGAGGTGGGCTTCCCGGAGCAGAGAATCAGCACCAGGGAGTGACACTGCAGGGCAGGAAGCGAGACGGGGAGCCCCCAGCCCAAGGAGGAAGGAAGCCACGAGCATCGCCCCTCCCACGCCCCAGCGGTCCTGCCAGCCAGATGGGCCACCTTCTCAGCACAGCTGTTCTTCAGCAGAGAGAAACTTCTCCCCTTCAGGAACAGGGTGGGGACATTCCAGATGGGGCCTCGTCTGGTCAACAGGGACCATGGAGTCTGGGTCTCCGTGGCTCCTTCCATCCACGTGGCCACGGACCTGGCTCTGCCCAAGTGAGCACACATCTGGAGCTGCACGGCCCAAAGGGCAGGGCAGGGAATCTGCCTGGTTAGCTGAAGCCGCCACACAAATGGAGAATAGACCTGCTCACAGGTCCAAGTGGAGACTCTGGTACCCGGGGCATCACTTCCAAGGAGGTGAACGAAGACATTCTAGGCCAGTGAATCACCAAATTGCACATCTGGGCAGGCCGTGGGCCCATCCCCCACCACTGGAGAAAAGGAAACTGACGCAGCTTACATATGGTGCATGGGGTCTTCTGGGTCAGCAGGGTGTGCAACCCAGCAGCTGAGAGGTTTGACCACTTGACTGTGAATAATCTAGAACATTTATCCAGGAAAAAGTCCAGCATTGTCCAATTGGTGACCTAAAATCTCAGAACATATGTCCCCTTTCTGCAGAACCATGTCACTTTCCTAGCGCCGCCCTTTCATCCCATCTGCCGCCGAAGCGTCAGTCGTCCAGAACACGACACAGCAACGACCGCTGTTAATCCTACAGGTCTCCCAAGTCTCCCCCGTTTGTCACTACACCTTCAGTTCTCAGCAGGAACTGACGTTCAGAATGGTGACCCCAAGACAAAGCAAGATCTTCCAAGGAGGGCTCAGTAGGAACCCTCATAAAAACAGAAATTAGTACTCAACTTTCAGCAAGATTTTTGTTAAGAAAGGTTGAAAGACCAGGCTGAAACAGTGGCGTGCTCATAAATGTTTAACAACCTGCTCCGGTGGACGAGAGAAAGAGTGATTTATGACATTTGCCAATTGCCGTGATGTCAATACTCCCACCATGGCTGAGTTCAGGCTACCAACGTAACCTCCCTGAGCACAGAGTTGGCAAGAGATGTGCACACCACTAGCTGAAACTCTCAGATCACTACAGCTTATTCTTTCTTCTTGGGAGGGTGAGAAGTCTAGGAAGCCCTTTGCTAGGCAGAACAGCAACAGCAAATAGGGTTCAACCAGCAGGCCAACCCAATCAATGGCCCACCATCATGATGTGAGGGAGGTTTCTGAGGCTGCCTCAGTGCTCGGGGAGAAAGAATGCGATGATAATTGACTGATGATGTCTGCCCCAGCCTCAGCATGGGAGATTGGTGCACGTATTTGCCACTTGCCATTCCTGACCTAAGACATTTCTCTTGCCTCTAAAGTTCAGTGCAAAGGTCACCTCCTTGGCGAACTCTTTCCCAGTCTCACCTTTTTCCTGAGTAATCCCTACTGCAGAATTTACTACCACTCTGTACATACAAAGGGAGTTACTGGTGTGTGTGGCACAGACCCTAATTGCTCCCCCAGCATCTGACCTCCCTTTCTTCTACTGTAACAAAAGTTTCAGTTGGCACATGGCTTCCCAGCTAAAGAATACATTTCCCAGCCACCCCTGCTGCTAGGAGTGGTCATGTAACGAGGTTCTGGCCATTGGGAGGGGAGCTGAAATGTTTAACTTTTAAGGTACTCCTGCCCCTTCCTCTCCCCCTGGCTGGAGTGCAGATGTGATTGCAGGAGCTGAAGCAACCATCTTATTTCATGAGGTGCAGGCTGTTTGTTGGGGATGGCAGAGCAGCAAAGGAGGAACAAACTGTGTCCCTGCTGCTCTGGGCCACCATGACTGCTTACAGTCGGATTAGGAAGTGGAAGAGAAATGAACTTCTCTCCTGCTTAAGCCTCTGTTGTGTCAGTCTTTGTTATGCAGCCAGACGGCACCCTGACTGAAAAGGTATGTGCCCATCATCCCAACAATCTGGGCAGGAGAGGGCAGGGCAAGGCTCTTAGCATTATGCACTGAGGCCCTAGCAGAGTCTGATACGATAAGCGTAGTTAAAGCAAGATGAACAGTCTAGTTCACCCAAGGTTTGTTTTGTTGGCTTGTTTTGGTACTTGAAACTGGAACATAAAGATCTGAGGATGTACACTAGCTAACATAAAGCAGAGAGGACACCCAATAAACATGTGCCCAGAGTAGGCTGGGACTGCTCCAGGGAGTTAGATGTTGGGACAGATCTTGAAAGCCACCTACACAGTCAGACGCGTGCTGGACAGAACACAGCGGCAAAGGAATAAAGGAACCAGCCACGTCAGGAACAAAGCACGTGCCCAGACCATCAGGAGGTGCTGAGCCTGGGCTCCAGCCAAACGGTGGGTGCAGACTCGGGGCGGCCATTCCCCAGGCCATGAGATAGAGGGCAAGTTACTTCACCTCTCCGAGCTCCCAGTGACTATGTTAAGAACAATACCTAGATTGAAAGGATTAGTGATCATAAGTGGAAAGTGTCTGACATAAAACAAGAGCTTGGTCAGTGTAGCTCTTATTATCTATAACATACGGTTTAACCCCCTTTCTTTTTTATGGGTGTGAAAACTGGACCTAGAGAGGCAGAGTGGTTTGCTGAGGGTCACACAGCTGTTACTGACAGAGGCAGGATTAGAACCCAGAGTCCCTACTCCTCCTGCAGTGCCCTTGCTGTGTAAGAAGTTGTCCTGGATGAGTATAAAGACTAGGTAATCGGTGAGAAATTCTGAAAGTGAGACTGGAGGGGGAGAAAAAGATGGAGGGGGAATAAGAACAAGAGGAAAAACAGGAGGAGGACCTTTTCTGAAAGCCGGCCCTCTCCTACATTCATTATCTCCTTGAATCCTCACGAACCCCCAGGAGGTAGGCTCCCCAGTACCCCGTTTCTGCACAGGAGCAGAGGTGCGGGGAGGATGGGGGCCTGCTGAGGCTGCCAGGTACCAGTAGAGCCTCTGGGACATGGGCTCCACCTGTCCGACTCCCACATCCATCCGTGTGGACCTAAAAAGGCTCCAGGGCAGCAGGGGCCATGGCTTTGAGCCCCTGCAGGAGGTCCTAAAGGCCAGGGAGAGCAGACTGGAGTCCAGGCCAGGTGCAAGGTCCCCACAATGCTCCGGAGAAGCTGGAGGGGTGAGGGGGTGTGGTGGGTGCTCAGAGTGTCTGTGCAGCAGAGGGATAACCGGGCCGAGAGGCAGCACGGCTTCCCCCAAACGATCCACGGCGGGCAGCCGGCACTCCAGTCCCCCAGGATGGGGGTCCTTGTTTACGGCAGTACCTCTAGGTCTGGGAATGACCTCCACCCTGCAGCGAGGACCCCACCCTGCATCGTTGGAAGATTCAGATGCTGGTTTTCTTCTGAGGATGAAAACTCAGCACCTCGACATGGGAGGAGGCAGCCTGGAGTGCTTCTAAA
The DNA here is from genome assembly GCF_964374135.1 of Grampus griseus. Classification (NCBI taxonomy): domain Eukaryota; kingdom Metazoa; phylum Chordata; class Mammalia; order Artiodactyla; family Delphinidae; genus Grampus; species Grampus griseus. Next base: position 8,489,768 of record NC_139014.1, on the reverse strand, counting down.
GGCTCCAGGGATTTTGCACGGATCCCATCACATCCCTCATTGTGAAGCCCTTTCAGACGCAGCAGCCATTGTGCGTGGGACGCAGGTCTCCACCTACCAGGTAGAAGGAACATGGGGTGGGCACGTGACCCACGAGCCACCTTCAGGCTCTTTGCACACACTGTGTGACACAAATGAACAGGCACAGCAGCCAGGACACAAGGCAAGACCCCCCACTGGCTAGTGTTCCAGAACAGAATCCTGGCAGCCAACCCCCCCCCCCCCCCGCCACCGACGGGGCTGGGGGAGGTCGGGGGATGAGGAGCCTTTGCACAAGCTCTTCGTACACATGCGGCTGACAATCACCTCCTCGTCCGTGGCGCGGAGTCTGGCCCAGAGCCCACCAGCATCAGGGCGCTGGTAATCCCCAGCTGCTCTCCTGACGCCACTCGGAGACGCTGTCCAAGGTGGAAAGGAGAGGGTCACTGTTTTCAAGGTCACACACCCCAAAGGGAAATGCCGAATCGGAGGATGGAGACAGGCACTTGGGCCAAAGCCATCAGCTGTCAGTCACGCAGGTCAACGGGGGAGCACAAACCCATTCATTTAGCACTTTTATTGAGCAACTACGAAGAGCCCAGCAGCCCAGAGCATCCGGGGAACCCAGCTCATGAGAAACATCTCGATCCTTTCCTGGCCCTAATTGTAACAGGAAGAACAGGGCTTTTGGTGTCACACAGACCTAAAGAGGACTCCTGGCTAAACTGTTAGCTGGTGGAGTCCGGGCAAGTTACTCAACGTCTCTGAGCCTCTGTTTCCTCGTAAAACAGTCCCCGTGCCTGCCGCAGCTGGTGTCAGAAATGTGATGTCTGCAGACACCCAGCACTGGCCTGGGTCACAGGACTAGATCCATTCCTTGTGGACAAGACTTGTGCTGTGCTCTGCTCCCCGTGGGAGATACTCCAGGGGTGATCTACCCATGGCCGTCCTAAGGCACAGGGAAATCGCAGCAGGAGGCAGGCCAGGCCCCTCAGCTGCTTCTCCCAAAGCCTCCCCCAGAGGAGAAATTATCGCCTCAAGTGCCATTTCCTTCCCTGACAGCTGCCTGGATCCACAAGCAAAGTCCACTGGCCGGGCAGCCGGCTCCATGGTGCAGGAGGGGCTTGCGGGGGTGGGTTTGAACCTGACCAGTGACCTCCAGGGAGGAGGGGGTCGTTCAGCCCTTCCTCCAGCTGGAAGGGAGGCTCCGGGCTGGGCAGAGGCATTTGGAGAAATCCAGTTCCTGGGAGCTGGGCCAGACCAGAGGGACCAGGCTGCCGGAATATCCCTCAGTGCCCGAAGCACGACAGGGCCAAAGAGAGACCCACACACTGACCAGGGCCCTGGCTGGCAGGAGCCCTGCTTCACATCAGAGGAGAAACAGCAACCACTGAGTGAGCGTGTGAGTGTGTATGAGTGTCTATGAATGGGGGGTGGGTGTGGGTAAGGGAGCTACAGAATCTGGGTAAGGCCCTGTACCCCTCTATGCCTCTGTTTCCTCATCTGTAAGATGGGGTTAACACTACCTACTTCCAAGAGCTGTCATGAAATGAAAACGTATTCATATTTATAATATGCTTAGGACAGGGCCTGGCACAAAACCACTGCTCTAGGTTTGCTGAATAAGTAAAAATAAGACACATGTGGGATTTCCCTGGCAGTCCAGGGGTTAGGACTCGCGCTTCCACTGTAGGGGCCGCGGGTTCGATCCCTGGTCGGGGAACTAAGATCCCGCATGCTGCGAGGCGCGGCCAAAAGAAAATAACAAAAGACATGTGTTATTATGTGCTTAGAACAGAGTTGGCATATCCTACACATGCAGAGCTGGCGTTCTTGAATTCTCCCACTTGAACCAGGAGAAGCCATGCTGAGCTCTGTTCTAGGGACCCTTGAACAGGAGGGTCTCTACCTAGAGGGATTTGCCTCTATGATTAGAGTTGCCTCAAGCCTCCAAGCGCATGGGTGCGTGTCTGTTCATACATACGCATGACTCTCTTCACGTGCTTACCCAGAACCCGTCCGACATAGCTCTGAATCATGATGTCGGGGCCAGGCGAGTGGGCCACAGGGCTGAGGCTCCGTTTCCATAGGAACCAGGTGAAGCGAGCTTTTGGTCGGCACGGGAAGCCAAAGAGAAAGAGCAGGCGAGAAAGGGTGGTAGGCTCGAGCCCAGCCTGGTCCCCTGCCCTAAAGACAAAGCAGAGTGCGTGGAGCCTGATGGTGGAGGGCCCTTGTCACAGACATAGTCTCAGTAATATTACACTTTGCAACTCAAGTGCTCATAAAATAACAGACGCCTGGCATTGGCAAGAACCTGAGGTCCCTTGTACTGCAATCCTGAACAATCTGCATACAGTCTCTGTTTGAATACTTCGAGGCATGGGGAACTCACTACTTTGCAGAAGAGCTCGCTCGTCTGTCAGAAAGTGCAACTTGCAAGAAAAACTCCTCTTTAGGTAATGAGTCAAACTCCACTTTCTGTTACCTTCCAAGTATCTGGTTATGGTTTTGTATTTTGGAGGAACTCAAAATAAGCCCTCTCTTTCTTCTACGTGACAACTCTCCAAATATTTGGAGACAGTGACTGTAGCTCTCCTCTTTTCTGCGTCTCCTGTGCAGGCAACCACCAGTCCCCTTCCAGTCCCCTTCTCTGACCCGTCTCAAGCCCTCTCGCCATGCAGGCCCCTCTCCTGGCCCTCACTTGTCCATCCACATCCTCCTTCAGGACTGAGCCCTGGAGACGCCCCTCTGTAGGCAGGCCCTGCTGCAGGATGAACTGTGCTCCCCCAAAGATATGTTGGAACCCTACTGCCTGGAACCTGTGAACATGATCTTATTTGGAAATCAGGTCTTTGCACATGTGATCAAGATAAGGGCACCCCGAGTTAGGGTGGGGCCCTAAATCCAGTACCTGGTCTCTTTATAAGAGAAAGGAGCGGGTGATTTGGACCCAGAGACACATAGGGGAGAAGGCCATGTGGTGACAGAGGCAGAGACTACAGTGATGTGGCCCCGGGTCACGGAGCACCAGCAGCCACCAGGAGCCAGGAAGAGGCATGGGAAGGATCCTCCCTCTGAGCCTCCAGAAGGAATCAACCCTGATTTCGTTTTTTTGTTGTTGTTTTTTTTTTTTTTTTGCGGTACGCGGGCTTCTCACTGTTGTGGCCTCTCCCGCTGCGGAGCACAGGCTCCGGACGCGCAGGCGCGGCGGCCATGGCTCACGGGCCCAGCCGCTCCACGGCATGTGGGATCTTCCCGGACCGGGGCACGAACCCGTGTCCTCTGCATCGGCAGGCGGACTCTCAACCACTGCGCCACCAGGGAAGCCCTGATTTCGGCTTTTTGAGTCCCTGGATTGTGGTCATTTGTTACGGCAGCCACAGTACCGATCCAGGGCCTGAGCAAGGGTGGCCCAGTTGGCACCGTGTCCCGCGCCCCTCAACCCCTGCAGCCAAAGTCTTCATCCGTCATCTTGTCTCACTGGCAAGATCAAGCGGCCATTCACCCGAGTTCCGGTCAGCAAGTATCCGTGGATTTTCCCATACCCCCAGTAAAGGCAGCCCAGCCGCTCACCGAGCACCAGCTGTCAGGGGTCTCCCGCCATCCTGGTGCCCCTCATCCGGCTCACTCTGGGCAGCCCAGAGCCCTTCCTGCACCCCATCTCATCCTGGGGCCCCGGGGTAGGCCCGGAACCTGCATTTTAGCAGGTTTCCCGGGTGACTTCATCAGCCAGCTTGGGGGGCTCTGGACCAGGTGATCTTGGCCCAGGACCCCAGGACAAGGGCCGACCTGGAGTGTGGACCCTCCCGACCTTGAGAGACTCCCTGGGGCACAGGTGGGTCTCCTGAGCCCCCCAGAGCTGGGGCACGCAACGCCAGGACAAGCTCTCAACTGCACCGGACACTTCTGGCAAAATCTCCTCTTCTGAACATAAACTGTCCCCACCCACCCCACTTTCTGTTCCTTTGAATGAACAGCAACAAAAAACATGATTTTGTGCCAAAGGTGGGGCTGAAGTTTCCCAGAGTCCAGTTTCCTGTCAGGCCTAGGTACAACCCGCAGGAGCGCTCCCTATATGTGTGTGTGTGTGTGTGTGTGTGTGAGTCTGTGTGAATGCACGTGTGTGTGTGTGTATGTGCATGTCCCCCTCCCCATGCAGCCTGGGGAAGGGTGGAGAAGCTCACGGAAATTCTTTCTGGTGTCAGGAAGATGGAAAAACGGAAAATGGGCACATACGTGTGCACGCACACACACGCACACACACACACACACACCCAGAGGGAAGGCCTTCCTTTCCTTTCGCCTCGAAGGATCTCCGGGCTTGGGAAACAAGACCGGACGTCAGGAATTTGAAGATCTGTCTTGAGCATCCCGGCAACCTCCATCGGTCCTTCTAGGGGTGGAAGGCGTTTCTCCAGTTTCTGCTGCGTCTCCTGTTCCCACCCCACCCTGTTTCCTCCTCCGGGCTCCTTCCATCCCTGGGCCGCCTGCTCTGACCGTCACCCTTGCACTTGGCTGTGAACCATTTCCTCTGCACCAGGCGCATGCGCACAGCGCTGGGGGGAGCAGAGAGGGAGGCTTTCTCTGCCGAGCGGAGGAAGGGGCTTCTCTTCCTGGTCCCGGGCCTTGTTCGGCCTCTGGCACAACTGCCACGGAGTTAGCAGCCAGCAGGCCCCTTCCCGTGGACCAGCTCTATCCCCCGCTCCCAGTGCCCCCGCACCTAGCCAACACTGGGACATCTGGTCCAAGCGCACTTCCTGTACGCCAGCTCCAACCTGCACATCACCTCCGGAAGTTTCTCAGCCACCCAGTAAACTGTTGCTAGAGACCAACTCCATCCACACCCTCCCGCAAGAACTTTTTTGCCACCAGCAGGCCGCAGGTGTCTGTGGCAGCCACAGACTCTCCAACAAGGCCTGAGCCCAAGGTGCAGCAAGGCGGGGATGACACCCCGAGCTCCTCATTTCTCCTCATGTACCTTCCCTCAGCCCCGGAGGGAGTAGCTGCTTCTTTTGTGTGTGCAGTAAAATACCCATAACATAAAAGGTACCATTTTAACAATTGTCAGGTGTACATTCCAGTGGCATTAATACATTCACATTGTTGTGCAACCATCACCAGCATCCGTCTCCAGAACTTTGTCATCTTACCAGCTGAAGCTCTGTCCGCATTAAACACGAACCCCCCGCCTTCCCGTTCCCCCAGCCCCTGGTGACCACTGTCACGTGCATCTGCTCTGGATCCTGCTCTCCGTTCTTTTGGGTATATAACTAGAAGGGGAATCGCTGGATCATGTGGTAATTCTACGTTTAATTTTCTGAGGAACCACCAAACTGTTTTCCATAGAGGCTGCAACATTCGACATTCCCACCAGCAGCACCCAAGGTTTCCAATTTTGCCACATTCTCCCCAACACGTGTTACTTTCTGGGTTTGTTTTTGTATCACAGCCATTCTAATGAGTGTGAGGCGGTATCTCATTGCAGTTTTGATTTGCGTTTCCCTAATGATTAGTGATGTCGAGCATCTTCCCATGTGCCTGTTGCATCTGTATGTCTTCTTTGGAGAAATGTCTGTTGAGGCTCTTTGTCACTTTTTGAATTGGGTTGTTTGGTTTTTTGTAATTGAGTTGTAGAAGTTTTTAATATATTCTGGATATGAATTTCTTATCAGATATATGATTTGCAAATATTTTCTCCCATTCTGTGGGTTGCCTTTGCATTCTGTTGATAGCCATCCTTGAGTCACAGAAGTTTTTAATTTTGATGAAGCTCAATTTATCTATTTTTTACTTTGTTACCTGTGCTTTTCAGTGTCTTATACAAGAAATCACTGCCAGGGACTTCCCTCGTGGCGCAGTGGTTAAGAATCCACCTGCCAATGCAGGGGACACGGGTTCGAGCCCTGGTCTGGGAAGATCCCACATGCCACGGAGCAGCTAAGCCCGTGCACCACAACTACTGACCCTGTGCTCTAGAGCCTGCAAGCCACAACTACTGAGCCCACGAGCCACAACTACTGAGCCTGCGTGCCACAACCACTGAAGCCCACGTGCCTAGAGCCCGCGCTCCACAACAAGAGAAGCCACCGCAATGGGAAGCCCCTGCACCGCAACGAAGAATAGCCCCCGCTCGCCGCAACTAGAGAAAGCCCGTGCACAGCAACAAAGACTCAACGCAGCCAAAAATAAATAATAAAGAAAGAAAGAAGAAGAAAAAAGAAAAAAAGAAGTCACTGCCAAATGCAACGTTCCAAAGCTTTCCCCTACGGTTTCTTCTAAAATATTTATTTCTCGTCTTTGCTGTTTCTGTGTTCCTCAGAGTCCTCTTTCACCCTTGCAGTAAACACTTTTTACCAGTTAATAATTCGTTATACTTCACTTTGCTGTTCAAATTACTGGTGTGGTTTCTGTTTCCTGCCTGGGCCCCGACTGATACACCAAGTAAGTAGAAGGAAGGAAGTAATGAAGATAAGAGCAGAAATCAAGGAAATGGAAAATAGAAGCAAAATAAAGCCCAAAGTTGGTCCTTTAAAAAGATCTACAGATCAACAAACTCATAGCAAGACTGATAAGAGAGAGAGGAAAAGAAATGAAGACTATAAATTACCAATATTAGGAATGAAGGGTTCCCCCTAAGAGCCCATGGATATTAAAATGATACTAAATATTATGAACTTTATATGAATAAGTTCAACAACTTACAAGAAACAGACAAATTCCTTCAAAGTACAACTTACCAAAATTGATACAAGAGGAAGTAAAAAACTTGAATGGCTCTCTCTCTCTATTAAATAAATATATATTTAAATTATATTTAATATATTTAATTAAATATTTATTTAATACATTTTTTATTTTGTCTGCGCTGTGCAGCTTGAGGGATCTTAGCTCACCTACCAGGGATCGAACCTGGGCCCTCAGCAGTGAAAACACTGAGTCCTCAACACTGGACCGCCAGAGAATTCCCTAACACACGTTTTTTAATTAATTTTGTAACTTAAAAAGACACTTTCCAAGAAGAAAACTCTAGGGAAAGATGGCTTCCTTGGTGACTTCTATCAAACATTTAAGGAAGGAAACAACACCAATCTTATACGAACTTTTACAGAAAATAGAGAGGAAGCAACACTTTGATCACCTTGAGGCCAAAAGAACCCTGACCAAGACAATAGCAAAACAAACTAACAGAAAATACCACACAATATCCCTCATGAATCTACACACACACACAAAATCCTTAACAAAAAAACTAGGCAAATCACATCCAGCAATATATAAAAAGGAAGCTCAATAGATAAATTGAGTTTCCTGGACTTATTTCTTGGTGTAATATTCAAAAGTCAATCATTGTGTGACTTCCCTGGTGGTCCAGGGGTTCAGACCCTGTGCTTCCACTGCAGGGGGCGCAGGTTCGATCACTGGTTGGGGAACTAGGATCCCTCATGCTGTGCGGCGCGGCCAAAAAAAAAAAAAAAAAGTCAATCATTGTAATTCACCTTATTAATAGAATAAAGAAGAAAAGTGACCATTTCAATAGATACAGAAAAAGTATTTACAAAAGTCAACACCCATTCTTATGAAAAACTGGAAAATTAGGGATAGAAGGGAATCTCCTCAGTTTGACAAAAGGCATATATGGAAAACCTATATTTAACATGATACTTTCTGGCACAAGGCAAGGATGTCCATGTACCACTTCTATTCAACATTGTACTGGCAGTTCTAGCTTGTGAAATAAGGCATGAAAAATAAAGGCATCAAGATCAGAAAGAAAGAAGTCAAACTGCCTATTTTCAGACAACATGGTTGTTCTAGTAAATCATGAAACATCTACAAAACAAGTGCTAGACTAATAAATGAATTTGACAAGGTCACGGGATATAAGATTTATACACAAAAACCCACTGCATTTTTATATAATTTTTATATACTAGCAGCAAACAATTGAAAATGAAATTTAAAATATATATTCAATTTACAATAGCACCAAAAACAGTTAGAAATAAATTTAACTATTGACATGAAGATCTTTTCATTGAAAACTACAGAACAACATAATTCTGTAGAGAATAGAGAAATACAAAAAAAAAAAAACTTAAAAAATGAAGACATACCATGTTTATAAGACTAGAAGACTCAATGTTATTAAAATGCCAATTATCCCTAAATTGACCTATAGATTCAATGCAGTCTCAATCAAAATTCACATAGCATTTTTGTAGAAGTTGATACTCTACTTCTAAAATTTATAAGAAAATTCAAAGAACCAAGAATACCCAAAGCGATGTTTTGGATATATTAGGAGATCTCATTTCAAAGCGTATTAAAAAGCCACATTAATCAAGTTAGTGTGGTACTGGCAAAAGAACAGACAAAATACTAATAAAACACAAGGGTCCTGAAATAGAAGCACATATACAAAATTAACTGATTTTCAACAACGGTGCCAAGGCAATTTAATGGGGTAAGAATGTCTTTTCAATAAATGGTTCTAGAACAACTGAATGTCCATACAGATAAAACAACAACAAAATGGACCTTACCCCCTACATCATACCATACAGAAAAATTAATTCAAGGGGGTTTCTAAACCCAACATAAAAGCTCTAACTGTAAAACTTCTAGAAGAAATCATTGAAAATATCTCCGCCACTTGGGGGTAAGCGAAGCTTTCTTACAAAGAACACAAAAAGTGGTAACCACAAAGAAAGAACTTTGTTAACTTAAACTTAGTCAAAATTAAATTACAAACTTTTGCTCACCAAAAGCTGTATCATTAAGAAAAGAGTAGGCAAGCCACAGACGGGGAAAAAGTATTTGCAATTCATGTATCTAACAAAAGACCAGTATCCAGAAAGAATAAGTCAAACAACCCAATTTTAAAATGGGCAACAGGGGGCTTCCCTGGTGGCGCAGTGGTTAAGAATCCACCTGCCAGTGCAGGGGACACAGGTTCAAGCCCTGGTCTGGGAGGATCCCACATGCCGCAGAGCAGCTAAGACCGTGCACCACAACTACTGAGCCTGCGCTTTAGAGCCCACGAGCCACAACTACTGAAGCCCGCATGCCTAGAGCCCGTGCTCCGCAACAAGAGAAGCCACCGCTGTGAGAAGCCCGTGCACGGCAACGAAGAGTAGCCCCCGCTCACCGCAACTAGAGAAAGCCCACGTGCAGCAACGAAGACCCAACGCAGCCATAAACTAATTAATTAATTAATTTTTTTAAAGGAATAAGATTGTCAGAGCTGCAAGGGATTTTTAAAAAATAAAATAAAATAAAATGGGCAACAGACTTGAAAAGACGTTTCACAAAGGAAAATATACGGAAAGCCAATAAGAACATGAAAATGTGCTCAACAGCATGGGTCATCGGACAAATGCAAATCGAAGCCAGAATGAGATCGCCACACACCCACCAGAGTGACTACGTTATGAAAGAGACAGCACCGAACGCTGGTGGGGATGCGGGGCACCCAGAACGCTCAGACGCTGCTGGTGGGAGTGTCTGATACAGTCGCTTGGAGAAAAGAGCTAGCGTTTTCCCACAAATCTAAACAGATACCTATCCTCTGGCTCGACAATTCTACTCCTTGGTATCTACACAAGAGAAATGGAAGCATATGTCCACAAAACCTTGTATAAGAATCTTTATTCAGGAGACCCCCAAAATGGAAACAGCCAGGGGCCCATGAACAGAAGAGCTAAAACAAAAAAACCCAGAGAAAGGTCATGCAATGAACACTATACAGCAATCACGGAACAACTACTGTTACCTGGGGCAACATGGGTACACCTGAAAAATATATACGTAGTCAAACTGGCAAAATTCATTTATAGTAGAAAAAAATCAGAAATTTGGTTGCTCCCAGGGCAGCGGAGGCAGACGCCGATCGGGAAAGGGCATGCAGGGGTGATCGTGATGTTCTACACTCTGATAGGAGCCGGGATACAGAGAGCGGTACCCTTAAGATCTGTGCGTTTCAGGGTACATACATCTTACCTCAAAGAAAGAAAAAGAACCATAAACAAAGACTGGCCTCTGGTTAGTGAGAAGCAAGCTGAAGTGTTTACAGGGTAACGTGGACAGATGCCAGCAACTGATTTTGAAACTCATGCAAAAATACCACACGGAGTGCTGGTGGCTAGAGGGAGGGGAGTGTGAGGACGCAGAGAGCAGAATGTGCCCCGCAGAATCAAGGTGGTGGGTGTGCGAGTGTTCACACCGTAATCTTTCCTGTGTGTTTGAAAGTTTTCATAGTAAAAATTTGGGAAGTTTTAAAAGAGACTGAGAGATATCAACCAGAAATAGGGAAGAAAGAAGAGGTGGCAGGAGACCCCTCCCCGAAGCCCAGAGCTCTCAAACCTCGCTTTCCTGGCCCGGTTTAGGACCACCCCGGGCGAGGTCTGCAGAGCTCCAGCCCCGGTGCCAGGAGAGGTGCCGTCCTCACCTACTTCCCGTGCTCCCCACCTGTCACTTCCGTCGCTGCAGCAGACGCAGTGAGTGGAAATAACACCTGGGCAGCCTCTTCTCACAAATTCAGCGAAAATGAAAACCCAGCAGGCGCTGGGCTCTTGAGGGCCTGCACCGCCACCTCCTGGAAGAAAGGCTTCCTGCACCTGAATTCCTGCCCCTTTTGGGGGTTCGGCTTCACTGCGGTCCCCTCGCTCCCTTCCAAGGCTCAGCCAGGCCCCAACTGCAGTAAATCCTCGGGTGAGATGCATGGAGGATGCACGTCTCGAGAACCCGGGCCCCTCTGTCCACACCTCCTCAGAAGGATGGATGCAGCCTCCCCTTCCGCTCCCAGCTGCTCTCTACAAGCTGGAGGGTGGCGAGGGCTACGGGGCATTCCTGGAGGTACGCACCCCCCCCAACACACGTCACAGAGGCACAGCCCAAGACTATCCTCTCCAGGTGGGGAACAAGCCCCCAGCCCGCAATCACCCCCAGCCCCTTCCCTCTCTCTCGGACACGGCGACATCAGGATTAGGACACTCTAAAGACCCTTGAACTTGGAAAAACATTGAAAACAGTCATTCTAAAGCTATAGTTCTTTAGTTATTATCAGATAACAATAAACCGACATCTCCCAGGGCGGGCATGGCTGAGGGCCCTGCATCCTTGGATGGAATACGCCACCTGGAGAAGGAACCTGGGCCCCGGGGGAGGGACAAGCCGGCCAGAGCTGAGCTGGGCGGATGGTGGGGGGCAAAGTCCAGACTGAGGGCTGCCCATTGTGGACGTCAGGGAAAACAGGGCCAGAGAAGGACGCGGGCCTGAGCAGAGCCATGGAAAGGGAGGCCTCGGGCCGTGCACTGAGCCCCTGTGCTGACAGTCACACCTGTACTGCCCCCACCAGATGCCCCGCAGGTGGTTGAGGTCTTGCTCTCTGAGTAGCAAGCAGGGCTCTTGGGGCTTTGACCAAAACGTCCCCTCTGTGCGGTGGGGTGTCCTGTCAGGGAAGCCCTTGAATCTCCTTTGTCCCCAAGCCCCACCCAGCCTTCTCCAGGTGAGCAGAAACAGTGCCAGGAAAGGCCAGAGGGAGAATCCAGGCTGCCCAAGGGCCAACTTCAAGATGCCCCGGAAACGGGAGCGGAGAAGCAGCATCTCAGGCCACTCCGGCAGGAGGGGAGGGTCGGCGCCCTGACCCATGAGCCACATCATGGTCACACGTTCCCAGAAGCACCTCTTCTCTGACACCCGAGCCCTGGGGGCTGCAGCCAGCAGAGCAGGCCAGGTGCCCAGGCTCCCTGGGCAGCTCCTTCCTGCTGCACCAGCTCTGGATGCGGGACAGGGCCAGGCTCTGTGCGGAGGGGCCACAGGCTCGAGGGAGCGCCAGAGCAGAGAGGCACACACGGGCACTCTAACGGTGCGTGCGTCCTGAACTTCCCTGCACCTGCCTCGCTGGGTGGCAAGGGACACAGAGGGAACACGGTGGGCCCCGGGGGAGCAGCGCAGGGTCTGAAGGAGAAGAGGCAGGAGGTAGGGAGAGCAGCTGGGAGGGCCAGTCTGGGCCAGAGGAGAGGGTTGGCCCCAGAGGGGAGAGAAGGGATGCAGAGGCCAGCGAGTGGAGGAGGCACAAAGGGAGCCCCAGTGGGACCCGGAGCTGGGACAGAGCGGGAGGGGAGGAGCCGCAGCCCAAGGTCACAACAGGCTCAGCCCCCAGCCCTGCCTGCCTGGCCACCTCGCTTCTCCTGCCCCAGGAACCGGGCACCAGGCCAGAATCCCTGGGCCTTGGCTACTGCTCCATTGTGGGAAGAGGCTCTGACCCACCCCAGCTCTGAGGGCCAGTGGGATGCCCTGGAAAACATTCTGTACTTCCAGGCCTCCCCCAGAGTCAGGGGCCCAGAGCTGGGGAGAAACCTGAGGCTCAGAGGGCCCAGTGGGATGGGACGGTGTCCTCAGACACACTGGCCACTACCCCACCTGGGGGCATGAGCAGGCATGTGTGATATCCCTGCCAGTGAGTCAGGACCCAGGAGATACAAAGCGAGGAGGCCCCGAGTCATGCTTCCCCTGAGGCTGTCCGCTCCTCGGGTCACCTTCCCAGGACTCAGGCCACCCCACCCTCGGCCAAGCACGCACCAAACCACAGCCTCTGCGCTCAGAGGCCGCAAGCACTCCCTCCTAAAGATAGCAGCCCACGGGGCAGGACTGGGCAGGGCTGGCCAACATGTCAGGGCGTCCAGCGGCCTCTTCAACCACCAGGGTCCACCCAGCAATCAGAGGTCCTCCCTCTCCAGCTGCATAGAGTGACGGTGATGGCCACCCCTCCAGGTCCCAGTGCTTCTCCTCCCTGCCTGCTACAGGCGAGTCTCAGTGGCCACGGGGCACTCAGGTCCTGCCACTTTCTCCACCCAGCACACTGAGGAGAGAAACGAACTCTCGCCAGGGCCTCCGAGGCCTGGCATGACCTGGCCCCGCCTATCTTGCTGGTCTCAGACTTGCCCCTCTCCTCCAACAATGCAGTCCAGCCACTCGCACCTCCGTGATGTTCTAACCTCAGGGCCTTTGCACTTGCTGTTCCCTTTGCCTGAATGTCCTTCCTCTGGATCTTGACCTGTCAGGTCCTTCTGGACACGTAAGTTTCAGCTCAATGTCACCCCCTCAAGGAAGGTGTCCATTAATACACACCCACATACACCCACACCCACACCCACACCCACACACACACACACACACCTACCAACAATCACATCACATCACCTGTTCTTTGCTTCTTCATCTAAAGTCATCAATTGATGTGTTTATTGGTTAGCTGTCTGACATCTAGCTCAGACTGCCAGCCCCAAAGGAGCAGGGTACTGGCTCCTCACTGTAGGTCAAGAACCCAGGAGACGTCTCGGCTGCACGTAGTACGACCTCAATAAATATTTGCCAGATAATTGGGACGACAGGTGTCTAGTGGTCCTGCGAACAGCCACCCGGAGACATCAGGACCTGAGGTGAACGTAAAGCGGAGGACAGAGACAGAGGTCACTGATTGTCCACACTCGCTGGCGGGAGGGAGAATCGGGACCACGCAGAGGAACGGGCTCTGGCATGTGGGCTCCTGCCACGTAGAGCTGGGCGGCTCTTCACACCCACCTACCTGCTCCAGCAGACAGGCCCAGCCCCAAAGCATTTTCAACTTTTCATAGAAAAGTTTCAGAGCTGGTGCCTCTTTGCTAATTTCCAAGGGGTGTGTTGCTTTGTTTATTCAGCTTTGCTCAAGTCAGTTTCCTCATTTGCTAAAAAAAAAAAAAAAAAACTTAACTACTGCACCACTTCCCTGGTGGCGCAGTAGTTAAGAATCCGCCTGCCAGTGCAGGGCACACGGGTTCGATCCCTGGTCCGGGAAGATCCCACGTGCCACGGAGCAACTAAGCCTGCGCGCCACAACTACTGAGCCCACGCGCAGCAACTACTGAAGCTCGCGTGCCTAGAGCCCGTGCTCCGCAACAAGAGAAGCCGCCGCAATGAGAAGCCCATGCACCACAACGAAGAGTAGCTCCCGCTGGCCACAACTAGAGAAAGCCGCGTGCAGCAACAAAGACCCAACGCAGCCAAAAATAAATAAATACATACATACGTACATACCTTAAAAAGAAAAAAGAAAGAAGAGGGAGGGAAGATCAGAAGATCTAAGGCAGGTCCCAAGCCCACAGGCAGAGAGGGGTCTCCAGGAGCTGAAATCTGCGTTGCTATCTGTCCTGAGTTCATACGAGGCCTGGGGCCCCAAACAGTCTCCAAACATGAGCCTCTGGTTAAGAGGAAATCTGTCCAGTTTCTCCTTTGGGTCCCACCCCCACCCCGCGCCCAGCCCAATGGGAGCAGAACTGACATGAGGGCGGTGAAGGCGGGACGGTGGTCCAGGGGACTTCGGGCAAGGCGGTTTAGGTGGTAGCTTCCGGACAGAGGTTTGTGCCCGGATGGGAAGGGAGACAATGGGGATGACCAGCTCCGAGCAGGAGGCAGACGGAGTCTAGCATCGCAGAAGCAAAGAGGGAGAATGGGGCTGGAGGAGGCTTCCTGAGATGCAGCATGGGGACAGACCAACAGACACTGACACACAGACAGTCAGTCTCACACGCAGGCTGGGCACTGAAACCACTGAGAATAGGAGGCCCACCTGAGAGTGGACCCCAGGAGACCCCAGGCTGGCCTCCTCGTCAGTCCAGAAGGACACAGGCCTGGGCTGCCCCGGGCAGAGCACATGTCCAGCCATGCCCAGGGCCGGAGCTGAGGCTCCCTGGCCAGCCTGAGGGGATGGTCAAGGCCAGCCCAACCCAGGATTTCCCCACTTCTGCCACCTCACCCAGTGAAGCCAGCCTGGGTGTGAAGAAAAAAAAAAAAAAAAATCAAGAGCCCAGGACGAAAACTTGGAGCCTAATCTCACACCACGTACAAAGTTAACTCAAAATGGATCAAAGGCCTAAACGCAAGAGCTAAAACTGTAAAACTCTTAGAAAGAAACACAGGGGGAAAGGCTTGTGACGTTGGGTGCGACGCTAAAAGCACAGGCACGAAAAGAAAACGTAGATAAACTGAGCTTCATCAAAGTGCAAAACTTTTGTGCAACAAAGGAGACTCTCAGCAGAAGGAAAAGGAAACACACGGAATGGGAGAAAATATTTACAAATCGTATGTCTGATGAGGAATTAATATCCAGAACATGGTTTTAAAAACTTCTACAACTCAATCACACACACACACACAAAGCCACTTTAAAATCTGACAAAGGACTTGAACAGACATTTCGCCGAAGAAGACGCACAGATGCCAAGAGGCACGTGGGAAGACCAGCATCACTAATCATTAGAGAAATGCAAATCAGGACTGCCATGAGGTGCCACCTCACACTTATCAGAATGGCTGTTACATACATATTTTTAAAAATAACATGTGTTCAGGAGGATGTGGAGAAATTAGAACCCATGGGCACTGCTGGTGGGAATGTAAAATGGTATAGTTGCAGTGACAAGCAGTACGGTGGTTCCCCCCAAAATTAAACATAGAACTACCATATGGTCCAGCAATTCTGCTTCCGGGTATATACCCAAAATATTTGAAAGCAAGGACTCAGGCAAGTACCTATACATACATGTTTATGGCGGCAATTTTCATAATAGCCAAAAGGTGGAAACCACCCAAATGTCTACCCATAGATCAATAGAGAAACAAAATGTGGTCTATCATGTAATGGAATATTATTCTGCCTTAAACAGGAGGAGACTCTGACACCTGCTACAGCATGGAGGAACCATGAAGTCATTAAGTGAAATAAGTCAGTCACAAAAAAGACAAATGTGCATGATTCCACGTATATGAGGAAACTGGAATAGTCAAATTCATAGAGACAGAAAGCAGAAGGGTGTTTGTCAGGGTCAGGTCAGAGGGGGCAAAGAGGAGGTAGTGTTTAATGGAGTTTCACTTTGGGAAGATGAAAAAGTCCTGGAGATGGATGGATGGTTGCACAACCATGTGAACGCACTTAATGCCACTGAACTGTACACCTAAAAATTATAGAAAAGATACATTTTATACATTTTATATCATATGATATCGCTTATATGTGGAATCTAAAAAAATAGGACAAATGAACTTATTTACAAAACAGAAACAGAGTCACAGACGTAGAAAACAAACTTATGGTTACTGGGGGAAATGGGGAAAAGGATAATTAGGAGGTTGGGATTGACATATACACACTACTATACATAAAATAGGTAACTAATAAGGACCTACTGTAGAGCACAGGGAACTCTACTCAGTACTCTGTAATGGCCTGTACGGGAAAAGAATCTAAAAAAGAGTGGATATGTGTATATGTATAACTGATTCACTTTGCTGTTCACCTGAAACTAATACAACCTTGTAAATCAACTATACTCCAATAAAATTTTTTTTAAAAGAGGTACATTTTATGTTGTGTACATTTTACCACGATGCTTTAAAAAGGAGTCCAGAGCCGCAGGCACCCCAGGTCCTTATAGTACAGAATGGCTGCAGTGACCACTCAGGACAGTCCCAGTCTCACACTATGATGCTATTGAAGGTGGTTCTTTAATGCGTAACAGCGTGATTGTCATGCCATTCCTTAGTAAGACTTTACATAGAAATAAATCCTCTAATCAGGAAAAGTTTTGGACAGACCGATTTGGAGCTCAAAGAAAAAAAAATTACAAGGCACCAGGCGAAGGTGCCCTTATCGGGCAGGCGGACCCAGGTACCAAAGCCCTCCATCCTAGGTCCACTCTGTCCCCAGGGCCTGCCCCAGGCCTCACCCCTACCAGCAGGGAACACAAGGCAACTCCGGCAAGAAGGTGCCTGGAAGGGGGGTGGGCAGGCTTCTGCAGTTCTCATGGGGCTGAGCTTCCCACACCCCATCAGGGGTAGGGGACCCCATGGCCAGAGTGGGGGATGGCAAGTGATCTTGGGACATGGAATCAGCCTGTGCATCCAGGATGCATGGGGACTGGAGTGGGTTGAATGGTGCCCCGCCCCCCAAATTCATGTTCACCTGAAATCTGTGCATGTGGACCTATTTGGAAAAAGGGTCTTGCAGATGTCATTAGGATAAGGTTCTAGAATTTTGGTCCTCCTGGATTATCCGAGTGGGCCCTAAATCCAGGAACAAGTGTCCTTATAAGAGAGAAGCAGAGGGAGATTTGAGACACAGAAGAAGGCTGTGTGACAACAGAGGCAGAGACTGGAGAGAGGCATCCACCAGCCGAGGATGCCAAGGGGCGCCGGCTGCCGCCAGAAGCCAGGAGAGAGGCCTGGAAGGGATGCTCCCTCGGGGCCTCCTGAAGGAACCAAGCCTCGGACACCTTGAATTTGGACTTCTGGCCTCCAGAGCTGGGAGAGGATCAACTGCTGTCGTGGTAAGCTCCCCAAGCGGTGGTACTTGGTTATAGCAGCCCCAGGAAACCAAGGCCCTCGTCAGTCAGAGGTGGAAGAGGCAGAGGGCCAGGAGGGCCTCGGGCCAAGCTTCTCATCTTGGAGACGAGGAGAGTGAAGCCCTGGCAGAGAGGGTCCAGGAAGCTGATGACCGCAGCAGCTGTCCAGGCCAAGAGTATGAAATGCCCGGGACCCAGAGGCAAGAGGGTGCAGCAGAGTGAGGACTGAGGCACGCCGCCCACGGTGGGGGCTGTCCAGCTCCCTGCCCTCCCATGACCGTGACACAGGACCCGCCCCCCGCCCCCGAGCAGAGTGCCAGCTCTCTCCTCCCGGGTGCAGTGCAGCCCGGCCCTTCCAGGCCCCCGCGCCAACCTTCCTGACCGAGCGGAGAAACGTCCACATTCTCTGCAGACAGCTCACCGCGTGGCCCTTCCCACCCTCCCTGAGGCCTAGCTGAGCTAAGTCACAGCCCCTCAGTGGAAAGTTCCCTTCCTGGAGAGTCTCCCTGCTGAAACACAAGCACTTGGAACAAGATAAAACTGCTTGATTTGTAAAAGCCACAAAGCCAGTCCAGAACAAGGAAAAAAGGCCGACCCTTGGCTGGAAGAAGCGGCCTGTGTCTCAGCGGCCAGTCACTGCTCCGTGACTCATCCCCGCCCGGCTGACGAGCCCTCCGGCATCTTCCCAGGGCAAGGCCGCAGCCTCGAGAGGGCTGGAGGCTGCCTGACTGCAGAAGAGGACCCAGGGCCCACGTCCCAAACCAAGTGGGAGCTAGGTGCTCGCGAGAGACGGAGGAGGGAGAGCTGAGGTCTCCTGAGGCCGCCCGCACCTGCCCCAAACCCCCTCCTCACCAGCCCCTCCTGGACAGCTGCTGGGCAGCGGCCCAGAGTCAGCCAGACACGCCTTAAATGCCAGCCCAGTGGGCCACGAGCAGTGACAGCTACTTCTGGAAGCTGGTGGGTGGGGCGTCTGGCCAGACAGGCCCCCGTCCACACACACGCTCGGCATCGTGGCCCCCAGCCCCACAGCCGCCCGGTGCGGACTGAGGCCGCCACAACTGTCTTACGCTGTCACAGAGGGGCAGTGCCCTTGAGAAGCAGGCCCGCAGCCGGCGGGGTCCCCAGAACAGGCTCAGAAGCCCGCCGCTGGCTGTGGGGATGCGGCCTCAAGGCCGTGCTGATCCAACTCCCTCCCTTTACAGGTTGGGAAACTGAGCCCAGGGCTGCAGAGCGAGACTTGCCCAGGGACTGCTTAAGCTCTGAGTTACAAGTAAAGACGAAGGTCAAGGTCTAACCAGGTTTGAGAAACATGGGGAGACAGCCTGGGGACTTCTCTCTTCTGGAACCAGTTTCTAACCGAGCTTTGAAAGAAGTATTTTTTAATGAAAATGCATCCAAATGAGGATTTCATAGAAAGTACCCATTTCTCCTCAGGCACGTCCTGGGAGAAGGTCCCTACTTCACCCGTCGCCGTGCTGTCCTCGGCCGAGGGCGTGGTGCTCAACACTTATGAAGGCACAGAGCGGACTGTTTGTTCAGTTCATGAAAAGCTCCTCAAGTTCACTTAGCCCGGGAGGTTGCAAGACGTTGCCACTGCTTCTGATTCCCCCAAGGACCCCCTTCCAGCCTCCGAGCCCTGCCTCTCTGGTCCCCTGGTGGTCACCCAGCTGGGCCTCGGCTTGGTCATCTGTTAAATGAAGGCTGGGCCGGAGGCCCCTGGCAGCCAGGCCAATGGAGTAACCATCCTCCCTGGTCCCACAGCCTGCAGCCCTTGCCAGCCGGAGAGCAAGGCACCCTGGCTAGCGCCCCGTCCGCCCCAGCTGGCCCGCGTCACTGAGCTCAAACACACATGAGATGCGGTCCCACCAGCCGTGCCTTCCGCCAGTCTCCATGGCTGCCCCACCTCCTGTGGTCAGTCGCAGTGCCCGTTTGTGTGCCCTGCAGCACAGACGTGCACGCGCACACACGCACCCCGCTGGCAGCTCCCCTGCCTGTGGCTGCCCCATCAGCCCTGACATCACACTGGGATCTGATCAGCCCCTGGAGCAGCAGGCAAGGGGCTATCTTCAGAGGAGACACTGACATGCGCCTTCCTTCCCTCTGGCCTCTTGGGGAGCCCCCCCTGCAACACACACAGTGGCAAACAACAGACCAAGCCAGTGGCACTTGGGGAGCGACATTCTTATCCTCACTTTGACCCAGGGGTCATCTTGGAGCACCTGAAGCCCAGAGGCTGATGCCCCAGGACGTCTCAGGCCTGCACAGTGTACCCCAGCACCTGGCTTGAGGGGTGTGCCGTAGCAGCAGGCCCCATAATGAATGGGAATTATTCGTGATGATATCAGATGCTGACACGGGACAGCAAGCCCGAGAAAGAGGGGCTTCTAACCGGGGTGACTTAGGAGGGGCGGCCTCTTTTCTCTCCACTGCTTGGTTCTTGCCCCGATGGGTCTGAGCCCGCTCCAAAGTGACCCACTTGGCCTCGATCCCACACAGGGTGCGGGGACCGATCCAGGGACCTGCAAGGTCCCTCCAGCCCGAGGACCAGCCATCTGCCCTCACTCCTTGCCCCAACGTGACATTCTGATGTTCTGATCAGTGATTCTGCCCCAGAATCTGAGCAGAGCCCACAGCTCCGCTCTTCCCGTCCTAAATCAATCCCATCCAACCACGTGGACGATCATTGCTACCCCCTCTCTGTCCACGGTGCCCAGGTGAGTACAGGACCCCAATGACACCAGCACCTCCAAGTGGGAGTCACCTTGGTCAACTCCCCCAAGCTTCCGGCAGAATAGAATAAGCTCTCTCCGCTGTACGTGTGCATACGCGCACGCGCGCGCGCGCGCACACACACAGGCATTTGCACATCTTGTTTGGGCACCGGGAGCTCCCGGCCCTGTAATCAACTCCCGGGAAGGCACCGAAATGCTATTTCAGGGAGGAGACCAAGGCGGCCTTGAAGACGGACTTTGGCTGGCAGCGAACAAACAAACCACACAGCGGACAAACCACAGTCGGCATCCCGGTGCCGCCACCCCGGACCCCAGCGCCAGAAGCAGGTCCCCCCACCCTTTCCCAGACTTCGGCGCCCACAGTCTCAGCATTCACGGCCGTCTTAAGATGCAAAAGTGGCACATTGGGAAATGAAAGAGAAATAGTGAGGGGACGGAGAGCCGAGTTTAAATAAAAGCCCGGCTTAGCGAAGCTTCACTTTTGGAACATTACGTCCCAGGACCTCAGAACAGTCAAGAGGAAAAGAAATATGTCCACAAAAATGAGTCAAAGTGACCCTTGGGTGCTTATTTCCCGAAGCATAAAGAAAGTTGTGAGTTAAGGGGAAGGGGCAGCCGGGGGAGGAGGGCCGCTTGCCTACCTGTGATCCGGTCTCTCTCCATCACTACGGATATATTTAGCAGCAGGCGGGAGTCCCGGCGTCCCCCTTTCCAGAGGCGTCCTCCCCTTTCTCACCCCGTCGCCCTCCCTCTTTCTGCCTCCTCTCCTCCTCCTCCAAAAACACTCTTTGTCTGGTCTAATTTCTTCAATCTGTTGCAATCACGAATGCATCCAAATTACCACATTTCCATGTGCTGATCATATGTTTGTGCTCCAAACTGAAGTAGCATTGTCTCTTGGAATCGGGAGGGGAAAGGCAGCGAAGGAGAGAAATAAAAGAAGAGGCGGGAGCAAGGGCCGGACGTGGGCCTTGAAAGGCTCCTGCGGTCCCCAGGGTCCTCCGGGCCGAGGACCGGCCGGCGGGGCTTTGTGCGGTGGCTCCAGAGGTGCAGCGTGCGGCGGCTTCCGGTGCCTTCTCTCCACCCCCTCCAGCCCCTCCGCCCGGGCTCGTCTCGCTGCTCCTTTTTAATATCCACTTGGAGAAGCTTAACTTAGCCTCTTGGAAACCAGCTCACAGAATCAAATTCCTGGAGACTTCCAGAGTCTTTCATTTCCCCCGGCCCGCGATGCTGTGATTTCCTTTGGTTGGAGCGTTTGAAAATCCTGGTTCCTGCCTGCCCGCCTTCCCTTCCCTCCACCTCTGCCGGCCCTTCACTCCCACCCTGACCCGGCCGGAAGGAGGGGCAGTGGCGCCCCAGGCAGGGGCCGAGGGAAGGTTCAGGAACACCTGCCGGGGTTGAGCCCGGAGAAGTCACCCCTGCAGACGCCCGGGTGTGCCGTCCGCCTGCGGAGACAGAGGCAGCTGGCCGTCCCACCCCAGCCGAGAGGGGAGCGCGGGATGGAGACTTCCTGGAAGAGTCCTACCACTTACTCATGAGTCAGTGAGTCTCCAGCTGTCCCCTGGGAGGGAGCGCAGCTCCTCGCCACTGATTTCCCCAGACTCAGCGCCTCTCTGGGAGAGGACACGGGGCCTGGCCGGGCTGGGGGCTCAGCACTGCTCCCTGCTATTCACCTGGGGTCCCGGAACTGCTCAGCTGGCAACTCAGGGGTGGAGGGGGACAGCACGTGGTCAGAGCGAGGGCTGGGGGGCACCTCCTCTGCCCTTTAAGCTACATTCACCGCAAGGGTTCAGACTGGCAGCCCTCTACCCAAGACACAAAAGCAGGTTTTGTATGCCTAACTGACCCTGTCTAAAGAAAATGTGTATTCGTGCCAATGTTGCAAACGGGCAATTTCACCGAGAACTCCAGATTTTCCTCATCTCTCGGAAAAGGGAGGGCATATAGCCACACGGAATGAGCCTTCCTGCCTGGCCGCCTTGAAGACTGCTACCCTCTTTAGATGAAACCGCGTTTTCTGGATTGCTGTGGTCCCCACAGCCCCATCACTCATTTTCGTTATCTGCCAGCCCCTCCTCCAGGTGACCTCTGAGTTTACAATCCTGCCCTACAGGGCCACATGAGCCACATGTCAACACAAGAGGGCCATGCACACTTCTCTGCTGGATGTCACAAAGTCCCCGTCCCCTCCTGCCCAGGGCAGGACCCCAAATGCAGTCTCCTAGGTAGCAAGGGCATCTTCTTGGCGGTTGGGGGGTGACACCTTCTGGGAGACACCAAATAGCAACACCCCACCCCCAGCAGAGTCTGCAGGACAGCTCCAAAGGTGGCTGCCTGCACAGTGACGGAAGGTGGGCACTGTGGTAGGCTGAACAGTGGCCCCAAAGAGCTCACACCCTAATCCCTGGATCCTGTAAACGGGACCTTATTTGGAGAAAAAGTCATTGCAGGTGGGATTAAGTGAAGGGTCTTGAGATGGGAGATTATCCTGAATCAGGGGGTTGGGAGGGTCCTAAATGCCATCACGTGTACTCACATAGAGGGGGGCAGAGGGAGATCTGACACAGAGAGAGAGAAGGGGATGTACAGACGGATCAGAGAGAGATGTGAAGAGGCTGGCCTTGAAGAGTGGAGTGGTGCGGCCACAAGCCCAGGAAGCCTGGCAGCCCGCAGAAGCTGGAGCAGGCAGGGAACAGCTTCTCCCCTAGAGCTCCCCAGGAGCCCGGCCCTGCCGAGACTTGGATTTCAGACTTCCGGCCTCCAGAACTGTGAGAGAATAAATTTCTGTTGACTTAAGCCCCCAAGTTTGTGGTAATTTGTTACATCAGCCACAGGACACTCAAACAGACACCACAGACAGACTTAAGAGCCAGGGCTCCCTGAACGATGTTTTCTGGTGATTATATTTCATTCTAACACATTACAGTAAGCCAACCACCAACAATTAAGTTAGAACAGTGGGAAACAATGGGAATCTTGGAGGTTTTTTGATTTGTTTGTTTAATCTCCTTTCTGATTTTGAAAAAAATATTCCTTATTGTTTTTCTCTGATTATAAACGTACTATATGTTCATTGTATTAGATTTAGCAACTACAGAAAACGTATGAAAAAAGAAACCCCTTTAATGCCACAGGGCACTCTTCGACACCAATTCCCGCTGCGGTGAGCAGGCCCAGGAAGGCCCCACGGAGCGGCAGACCGGGCCAGCTGGGGGGCGGCTGGACCAGGACGAGGAGCCCAGCCGTGGCCTCAGCCATCCTGACCACCTGCTTCAGGTGCCGGCTGCACACGCTGTGCGTTTTGTTGCTGCGGCTGGCACAGCTGCTGAGCACAGCTTGACCCTCGGTTTTTCTCCGGCATAGTCTGGCTCAGCGTCCTTTCCCCAACCATGCCTAAAACTCCAAACATTCTGGCCCAAGCGGGGGATAATTTGAAACTGAAAACCTGGCAGCACCGATTGGCTCCGACGGGGCCGTGTTAGTCATGAGCCGCGAAGAGGCCAGGCACAGAGGTGGGGTGAGGCCAGGCAGTGGGAGAAGGGGGCGGCCGACCCCCGCTGCTCACTGAGTCCTGGCTTCAGCACTGGCCACTCAGAGGGCAACTGGTCAGCAGGTCAGGGCTCCCCATGTGGCTTCTCCTTCTAGCAGAACAAGACAGGGCTCTGTGGTTACAAAAAACTCTGTCCTGGTCTTTGATTTCAACAAGCATATTAGCATAGTAAACCCATGAGCAGCCCCAGTGAGGGGGCTGGCTTCTGAACTCAGCACATCCCCACACTGACCAACGCCTTATGCCCTGGGGAGGCAGGACCCGCCCCCCGGGCCACAGTTCTGGGAACTCTGCTCGTGCCAGCCAGCAAGCCCCAGCTCCCAGCCACCGGAGCCTGCCCACGTCCTGGGATGGGTACTGTTGCCCAGCAGCCCCTTCCAGACAGTTCTAAAGGCAGTATCTCTACCCTTGAGCCCCACAGACCTGTACCCGTGATCTGCATACTCCCAGCCACCTTCTTTTTGATGTCACCATCACCAGCGAGGAGCCCAGTGCGGGGTAAGGAGGAAGAGTGAGGCCTGTTTTATCTTTAAAGACACTGCTATGCCCCTTTCCACGAAGTGCGTGTGCGCGCCCCAGAGCCTGGCTGGGACGGGACACAGAAGAGGCAATCCCAGTGACCCCTGAACTCCCATCACAAGCCAGGAGGCCTGGGCTGGCCCAGCCATGCGGAAAGGGGGCAAGCACTCCAGGTGAATGTGACACAGGCAGCAGGGGCCTCAGGAAGGGGTTGACAAGAGGGGCACAGCCTTGTTCCTGGGGTACATTCTGGGGAGGGGCCTGTGAGGAGGCGGAGGAAGAGGCATTCGGCTGAAAGGACACTTTCTGAGGCTCTGAGCTCAGAATCTCTGCCACCTCTCCCCTCCCCCTCCCCTCATTCAGGTACTTGCGAATCCTCCATAATTAGCTCCAAGCTACAGGGGATGCCCACCTCTCACCTAAAAAAAAAGACTTTTCCGTTCATTTCCTGCTCATCCCCAGACTCCACCACACAGTTTGCTTCCCTGAGTTAAAAATAAAGAAGCTGCATCCCCCAGACCCCCTCCCGCTGACCCTCCTGCAGTCACTGCTACTGTACCTGCCAGCAAGGCGGGCAGCCGGCCGAGACCCTCCAGGGCCGGCCCCAGTCTGGCCGCCAGCAGCCTTCCAGAGCAAGACGAATTCCGGGCCCGGGGCCTGCTGCATTCCTCTCCGGAATCTTCTCTCCACTTTTTATTGCGCCTCAAGTTTCGGCTGTTCCTAAATAAATACGATCCAGCTACTCTCTGCCCTGGGGACTGCTGCAGGGTTTACTGGTGCAAACAGCCTGGGCCGGCCTGTTGCTCTGGGAGTTCTTCCAGGTCAGTGTGGAAGGAAATCTAGACAATGGAGAGAGGCGGCCCAGACAGGGCCAAATTCCACCGCTAACGGCCCTCGTGCTCAGCCATCAATCCCTGGCTGCGGCCCTGCCGGAGCTGGGGGCTGCCGCTTTATTCCTAAAGGTCCCCAGCTGCCCGTACAGAGCAAGGAGGGTCCGGGGCCGTGGAGAGCAGCGTCCTCGATAGAGTCTGCCCCAAGGCCCCTGGGTTTAAACTCTCCGGAATACACGAAAACTCCCCGAAGAGCTGGTGTCTTTCACTTCCTCCTGGGATCCCAACATTCTGTCTGCTCGGCAGCACCCAGTAAAGGCTCTCCGGATGAACGATGAATCTGAAGATCCAGCGTGTGGGCCAATCCAGACCAGTCCTGCCCAGCAGAACTTTCTGCGTTGACGTAAATGCCGCGGACCTGCCGCGTT
Source organism: Grampus griseus (assembly GCF_964374135.1). Taxonomy (NCBI): domain Eukaryota; kingdom Metazoa; phylum Chordata; class Mammalia; order Artiodactyla; family Delphinidae; genus Grampus; species Grampus griseus. The sequence continues at coordinate 8,464,313 of NC_139014.1, read as the reverse complement.
CAATACGGCAGCCACGTGTGGCCGCTGAGAGCCTACCGTGGGGCCCCTGCTACGGAGGAACTGCGTTTTTCATTTGTATTAAATAAATAATTTAAATGTAAAGACCACCGTGCCTACTGGCTGCCTCTTCTCCTCGTCCTCCCTGGAGACGCGGAGTTCTCCATAAATTTCTTCCCCAGAAGGCAAAGAGAAAGCCTCCTTGTCAACCAAGGCAAAAGAAGGCTGGGATTTTTATTTTAAACTTGTTTTTTTGGCCAATCCCCCCCAGCTTCTCCTATCAAGTTCAATTCAACGATGTTTACTGGCTGCCTGCCCTGTGCCATAGAGCACGGGGTGGGGAGGATAGAGGAATCCCCGCCACCCACCTGCTCACGGGATGGACAGGCTGGGTCAAATCACCCTGGAAAGAGAATGGCTTCCAGAGCTGTGACCCCTCCGAGCAGGGAGGGGAGAGCAGGGGTGAGAGGCTAGACAGGGGAGGAAAACCTCACGCTGGGTTTACCGTTTATCCTATGAGAAGGGAAGCAAGGGTTCTTTTGGTCAGAGGACAACCAGGTCTGTTTTAAAGAATCCCGTGGGTGGAGGCTATCACCCAGGCCCAGGCACACAGGCGGGACTGAGTAAAGCCCCCCAAACACCAACTGGACAGGGAGGAGGAGCCTCTGGTGGGGAGAAAGGGGGTGGGGGGTGAGGGGAGACACAGAGGCCTGACTGAGATACGGCCAAGATCACGGGTGGCCCATCCAAGGGCCACCTGGGGGGATGGTGAGTCGACAAGACCTTGGCCACCTGTTGACCTGGGGGGGCTGGGGTGGGGCAGAGGTCAAGGACGACACCGAGACTTGTCACTTGAGTGCCTGGGTGGATGGCGAGGCTGAAACGTGAGAGAAGTGGAGGAGGGGGGGGGGTGCCAGTGGGAAGGGGGAGTAACAGCTGGGGATGCCTGCGGGGGCCCGGGTGTCAGGTGCACAGTGGCCAAAACTCTGGCGGCCTCTTCCTGGACCAGCTCCTCCACAAAGGACACTCCCTTCCCTCCCTCAGTGACAGAGCGAGCGGCTCTTCTGTGCTGCCCTGGAGAAAGGGTGGGCAACGAGCTGGAGGGGCCCTACCCCTCCTCCGGCGCCTACTGTCCACGGGGGATGACAATGAGTACAGCTGAGTGACAGGACACTGGGGTGGGGCCCTAGCCGGGCCTGGAGCAGGGCCCCTCCCTAAGGAAGGGGTGTGTGAGCCGGGACCCAAGGCGGGGGTGGGGAAGGGGGACACGGGGGCACCCCCCGTAAGGGCAGGGACACAGCTCAGACAGCGTACTAGGGAGCTCCTTGTGTGGGTGGGGTGTCGATCACAGAGGGAAGGGGCCCTAGCTTCCTGCGGCTTCTGTAACAAATCACCACAAACAGGGGCTTAAAATAACAAGAAATCGATTTTCCCACAGTTCTAGAGGCAGAAGTCCAAAATCAAGGTGTCAGCAGGGCCGCGGTCCCTCCAGAGGCTCTGGGGAAAATCCCTCCTTGCCTCTCTGGCTTCTGGTGGCCCCAGGCATCCTGTGGCATGTGGCTACAAAACTCCAATCTCTGCCTCTGTCCTCACGTGGCCTCCTCTGTGTCTCTCTTCTTAAAAGGACCCCAGCCACTGAATTTAGGGCCACCCTAACCCAGTATGACCTCATCTCCAGGCCTTTAACTAACCTGTAAAAGCCCTATGTCCAGCTAAAGTCACCTTCTGAGGTTCTGAGCAAATATGAATTGGTGGCAGGGGTGTGGTTCGGCACTGCTGAACCCACCACTCAAGGGATGAGGGTGGGACTGGGGCTCTGGCCACCACCCCCCAGAGGTACTTGAAGGATGTAAAGCAGGACCCGGCCACACACCAGATGTCAGGGCAGAAGGAGAAGGCCCCAGGGATCCCAGCCAGGGGACAGACGGGCTGGGCTGGGCAGGGCAGCAAGGAGGTGAGGAAGCAGATGCAGGGGAAATGCCATGGGTGCCGTGGGAACCAGGGCAAAGGTCAGCCAGCAGCGCCCAGGGTGGCAGCTCATAGCATGGAAAGGGGGTGAGGGTGGGTGAGCAAAGAGGAAGGTCACTTGGGAGGGCCCGGGGCAAGCATCCCAGAGCCCAGGCAGTCTGCCCAGGGGAACACACACAGGCCCCGGACCCATGACAGTGGGTCCAGCAGTGTCTGTAAGAGAGGAAAGCTTCCATGGGCCTCCAGCAACAGGCCGAGGGGGCGAAAACTCTGCCCCCCTGCACAGAGGAATCCCCGCCTGCCCGAGGTCAGAGCAAATGAACTAAGATACACGGAGCTGCGAGGATACATCTCAGTCGTCCCATCTCGGGAAAAAGCAAAGGGCAGCAGCTGACTCCCCTCGGACACATGATGCGACGCTGCCGGGGTCAGGAGCAGACGGCGTGTCGTCTGCAGACACACAGCACACGGTACAGACACACCCAGCAGCGAGCAGTTCTAAATTCAGACGGCTGCTCACCTCGGCCGGAACAGGGTCACCCAAGCTCTTGGGCTGCACCTGTAACACCTTATTTCTTAAGCGGGATGGTGGGTGTACAGGTATCTTACTATATTCTTCACATATTTTTATATGTCTAACAATTCTATTTCTGGGGGGGAAAAAAAAAAAAAGGCCAGAGTGAGCTGGTCAAAGGGTGACCGTGGGTGTAGTCTGGGCTGACGGACTGTGGCTCACGGCGGAAACGGCCATCTCTGGCCCAGTCCCAAACCCAGCCTCGTGAAAATCTGAAATAAAGGAGGAAACACCACGACGAGGGCCCTTGGCCTTCTGGGGAGGAGACGGGGTGCAGGGTCCAGACACGGGACAGAAGTGTCTGGGAGGAGGGGAGGGGACAGCAGCTCCGAATGGGGGCATTCTGTGAGGTCAGAGGGACTGGGGGTCCAGGAAAGAAGGCTGCCTGGACCAAGGTCTTGGCCGCAGGGAGGCAGGGGTTGGAAAAGGGAGGCAGGAAGAGGAGGAGGGGTGTCTGGGCCGGAGCCCACAGAGGCCCCCAGAGAGTGGGTTTCGTGTGTCAGCAGGCGGTCCCATGCGAAACCCAGATCACAGCTTTGAGCTTGGGCAAATTATGCCTTAGGCTTCCAAGTAGAGCCGTGGTCATGGCTGCCAAGTGCTGATGGCACAGAACTGGCCTCTCTGAGCACAGGGAAGTAATGCCCAGAGGGAGGCTGTGTTTTTGCAGCCCCGGGCGCCGGCCTCCTGAGACCTCATTCCTGGAGCGCAGGCGTCTCCCCCAGCCCATCACGCCGAGGGGCCCGGAGACGCAGCCCAGCGGCTGAAAGGGAGGGACATGGAGAGGCAGACAGCGGCAGAGGCCGGGGCTCCGAGAAAGGCTTCCAGGAAACAGAGCAGCAGCCGGGCAGCGCAGTGGTTAGCAGCCCAACGTGTCTGCAGGGGGCGGAGCTCCCGCTTAACCACGGACGTGAATCACTCACCACCCCAAGGCCTCCAGCCGGCGTCACCCTTCCCTTCCCACACCCGGCCCGTCCCGTACCGCAAGGGCCTCCTACACACTCATGTGGACGTCCAGCCTGCACATCACGTGCCCGCCACCCCACCACTCCCAGCAAAGAGCCACCATCGGCCACCACACGGGCCCGAGGGTGCCCAGCCCACTGGCGGGGGTTGCCTCTGGAGGACACACTTGGAGAGAGGCCGGGCTGCCCCAGGGGCATTCGGGTTCAGAACTCTGGGGTCCCAGAGAGCCAGCATGTGCTCGGATTGTCTAATTTCATAACCACTAGCCACAAGTAGATATTAAGTGAGAATCGTAAGTCAGTTAATTCTGTGCAAATGAATGAATAAATAACATAGACAATGTATACTTCAGGTGCTCAATGGTCACGCGTGGACAGTGGCTAACGTACTGGACGATGCAGACAGGGAACACTTCACTGACACAGAAAGTTCTACTGGACAGGGTTGGTCTAGAAGGTGGGGCGTGGGCTCCGGGTGGGCACATCCCCTCCTGTAGAACAGCTGCTACGTAGCCATTATGCCCCTCTGCCCGTCCAGCCCGGGGTCTGACACCCAGCAGGTCCTCAACACACTTCTCCCACCTCCTTGGGGAGGCGAGTCCCTTCACCTCTGGGCCCCAATGTCCTCTGACGAGAGACCACGGACCAGGCACAGCCCCCGGGCCTGGCCGCTGGACCTGACAACAAAGACACAAAGCAGGCTCCCGTGCCGGCCACGCCGGGGTCTGGGAGGCCAGAGCCGCCCGTCCGGTGGGGAGGAGCTGCACAGGCCCCGCCCCCGAGGCACCGAGGTCGAGAGGCGGAGCTCCACACCCCCTCCCCACTCTGCCCACCCAGGCCAGGCCGTGGTCGGGAGAGTCTCTTTGGAGCACGTGAGCAGTAACTCCTGCCCCAGACAAACCAAGGGGGCCAAGGCTGACCTAGCCACTTACCCGGGCCAGTCGGGTCGCCAAGCTTCCGGAGACGGCCGCCGGAGGTCCGCGTGACTCCTAAAGACAGGGCAGAGGGCAAAGGTCACCTGAGGCCACTGGGCGTATTCTCACCTCTGCTCCTGCCAGGGGCTCCAGAACCAGAAATCCGTCCCCTGTGGGGCCAGAGGCCCCAGTCCTCCCAGGTAACACCTGGCCCCGGCAGCCACCGCCGTCCGGATGCGCGCCAGGTACTGGGTCAAAGCCTTTACACACGTTCCCCCACCTAACATAACCCTCAGTACTCCATTTTGCAGATAAGACAGCCAAGTCTCAGCGGGGTTGAGTCACTTGTCTGAAGCCACACAGCTATGAGGAGCTGAGCCCAGGATAAAGACAAGTCCCTCAAACTCCAAAACCTGGGCTCGGCTCCTGCGTGCTGGGCTGCCGGGACTGTCTGCGGGATGGAGAGGTGCTGGCACAGGTCAGGCACGGGCCAGCCCCCCTATAACCTGCATCCACCTTGTTGGGAATTGGGGTTTCCCTGTCCCGGGGTCCCGGAGGAAGCCGGGCTGGACTGGGGAACATGGAGGACAAGCCGTTCTCTCCCCCACCCACCAGGAGGGAGCCCCAGATTAACGCGGCCTCGTGCCCCTCCACACACACCACTCGGCCCAGCATTCAATGCCTGGGGAGGCTCAGGGCAGGCAAGTCCCAACTCGAGCAGATTTGCTGAGGTGCTAAGCCGGCCAGACTCAAGAGGTTTCTAAGAGGGAGTGGCAGGCGGCCGTCCTATCATTGCCAGGTCACGGTGCTCTAGGGTCTGCTGCCTGGATGACCAGGCCGTCCTACAGAGGACGGCAGGGACACCCACGTTGGCCCAGCGGAGGCCTTCCCCATGGACAGCAAGACACAGTGGAGAAGAGCCTGCAGAGCCAGAGGGGCCCAGGTTGGACCCACCTGCAGCCTCCGTCATCCAACATGCACCCAGAACGCTGGGGTCAGTTGTGCTAGCTCCTCCCCTGCAGTCCTCCAGACAGATTATTCATTCATTCATTCATTCCACAAGCCCACTCTTAAACTATGACCAACCAGGAGTGAATGCAGTCAGCTACGTTTCAAAAGGTTCCAGAGCCCTGAGCAGGGCAGCCTGCAGACCCGGTCTTCCCGTCCAGCTCCCCCGGGACACACGCGCTCTCCACATCTGCAGGATGACTCAACAGCTGACAAGACGGGAGAGGTCTATCCTTCAGGGCCTGGTATTGACAGATACCTGCCACTAAGCCCTGGCCTCTTTCCGGGCTGGGGAGGACGGCAAGACAGCCCCAGTTTTAGCTGAACTCACCCACCACGTAAACGACACTGCAAGAGATGCATGTGACATGTGGTTCTGATGGGGGGGTGAACACCAGGGCCCGGGGTGACTGGCGAGGCTTCGAGGAGACGGGGGGCCAGGAAGGGGGGTAGCAAGCTGACCCTTGAAGGAGGGCCAGGTGGACACGGGGCTCTCACAGCCACTTCCAATGCCAAGGCTCCATGACAACCACGGGCTTTACATCCATTCTCCCACTCACTCAACATGACCATCCCATGAGGCAGGGGCCACCACCCCCATTTCACACATGAGGGAAGAGAGGTTCAGAAGCCCTGAAGCCGTCGAGCCTCCTACAAAGCCACCAGCCCCACCCCAGCCACGACGGGGACACTGATGGTGGACTGCACGTATCAATTTAACTGGATCATGGGGTGCCCAGATGTTTGGCTAAACACTACATCTGGCCCCGTCTGTGAGGGTGTTTCTGGATCAGATGAACGTTTGATTGGTGGGCTGGGTAAAGCAGGTCACCTCCCCAGTGTGGGTGGGCATCTTCTAGTCCCTGGAGGGCCTGAACAGTACAAAAGGCAGAGGAAGGGAGAGTTCTCTGCCTGACCACGTGAGCTGGGGCACCCATCTTCTGCCCCAGGACTGAACACCAGCTCCCCTGGTTCTCAGTCCTCAGACTTGGACTGAATCCACCAGCGGCTTCCCTGGGCGTTCAGCTTGCAGACGGTAGATGGTGGATTCCTCGGCCTCCATAATTTCATGAGCCAATTCCTCAGGATAAGTCTCTCCCTCTCTCTCCCCTATTGGCTCTGTTGCTCTGACGAACCCTGACTATCAGCGGCCTCACACGGCAGAGATGGGAGCATCCTTCCCCAGCGCCCACTTGACACTGATGCGAAGTCTGCCCCCTGCTGAGCGATGAGAGCTCCATCCTTCCTCAAAAGTCCAACCAGGATGGTGACTCCAGGCTGGTCCTGCCAGAGAGACAGGCTGGATGGACCACAGCCTCAGACCTGCGGGGGACAGGAGGGCCCAGCGCCCAGCTCCCAGAACTGACCGCCCCTTAAGACCAGGAGAGGGCAGGTCCAGAGTGGCTCTGGTGGGGCTGCCCAGGGCTGGGGAGGAGAGGGAGGTGGGGACAGGCACAGGTCCCGGGGCTGTTGAGAGGGTAGAGGAGTGAGTGTGGGTATCCCCGGCCCCAGCTCCAGCCTCACTTCCACCATGGCTGTGACCTCCCTCCACACGCCTAACTGGGATCTGCACTGCATACGATGATACATGAGAACCCTCAACATCTGTCCCCCGACGCCACACATGCGCACCGTGAGCTACTTAGGGGTCAGCTGTCTGGGCTGAAAGTGGCACCAGTGAGCGACAGCTGAGCCCATAAAGCCAGTGAGTCCCCAGTATGGAAATAGCCTGGGAATGGGGAAGGATCGGCCACACATTCCTGGGGATCCAGTCACTTCCGGCCACGCATCCACCCAAGGCCAGCTGGGCGCCCACCCTCGCCCCCGCCTCTGGCTTCTGGACAAAGATAAAAATGAAGAGGGTCTGTTCAGGTTAAACCCCAACCCTTAGGGATCAGGCATCTGATCCCTAAGAACCAAAGCCACGGTCGGGGTGGAGACACGGTGATGAGGAAAACAGCATGTGTCTCAGATTTCTCCGGTCGAGTTAAGTTTTATTTACACTGTTTATTTTTCAGATTTCCCAAAACGTGCAGCTGGTGCCAGGCAGCCCCTGGCACAGAGAAGACGCCAAGCCTGCTCCCTTAATAAAGAATGGGAAGCAGCCGCCCGGGGTTCCCGCGCTCCAACCAGCGTCCCGCCCAGGGCCGCCTCCACCGCAGCCCTGGGAGAAACCCCAGAACGAGAGCAGCTGCAGTTCAGTTCCTTGGACCTAACTACTGAGGTCTGTGTCGGAGACCAGCGAAGAGGTAGCCAGAAAAGCCTCCAAGACATCTAAAGGCTCAGTCCTTCCAGTGGAGAACGGAGTTATTTTTATGTGATTTTTAAATAAAACATACTCGGAAAGAGAGGAGATGATTTGAAGTTCAGCTCTCTGGCGACATCCCAGACCAAATTATTTGAGTTCTCAGAGGCCAAGGAGGCAGGAGAGCCTGCAGTCAGATGAACAGGGTTCGATCCAGACCTTGCCAGGCGCTCCCTGCAGGCCCCAGGAAACAACCTCCCCTTTCCAAGCCTCAGCTTCCCCATCTGCAGAATGGGGCCAGAGATGGGGATTACTCACAGGCGACTAAGACTAAACGAGGTCACACATGGTAGGCACCTAGCACAGTGCCTGGCACAAAATGAACACTCGGTAGGTATTATCACTATTGGCATATTATATATTACATACTAATATAAATTATTATTATACGCCAGCCACACACACCAGCCTGGACCCAGGGATCTACAATCGGAAATTAACAAAGCTTGGCTGCCCTGTGCTAATACATTAGACAAAACGTAAGTTATAACCAAGGCACTTTGCATGTTATAGCCAGGATACTGCTACCCCAAGAAAGGCTACCAGGAGTCCTATTGGACTCCCTCCCAACTACGGGAAGCTGAAAACCCTCCCAGCCTCCAGGATGGACTGCACATTACAGGAAGATGGGGGGTGGTGGGGGGGCAGTTTCTGCAATCCAGAGAAAACAGTGAGGATTTGGGGGGACTCAGAATCCCGGTGCCCTCCCACACCTGGCCACACCAGAAACTCCCCAACTGGTGTCTGGGCTCACTTAGGCCAGGGCAAAGGCCATTTCACAAATATTCATGAACTACAGGCCAGTGACAAACACCAGTCAGGTTTCCCACGTGGAGGCCACGAGATTAAAACACACTTCAGATGAGATGAAGCAAAAAAGACAGGAGAAGGGAGTGGGGAGTCCCTGCTGGCTGGTGTCCCACTGAGAATGAAAAAGCAGCATTTCAAATAGGAAAGAAGATGGCCAGACAAAGAGATGGGGCTCCTTGGTCCTGGAGAGAAAGGGGATGATGCTGGGCAGGGGGAGGAGACCTAGGACGCCCTGGGGAGCATTTCCTGGTAGAACCAGCATTCGGGGTGGGGAGCCACCACTGCAGCCTGACGGCAGGGCCCACCTCCAGGTAAACAGCCCCATGCCCTCCCTGCCCCCTCGCCACAGATGGGCCCCACCAGGCACAGGAGCCTGGCAGACCTGTGCTGGCCCCGCGTCTAGGAGCCTGGATGCCCAGCTCATGGGTGTTCCCCTGTGCATATAATTTGGGGAGCCTGGATAAGAGAGAGAAGGATACAGTTACTGAGAAGACCTTTTGTCTTTTCCTTTCAGCCAAATTTTTATGATAGATCCTGGTATTGTAAAATACAAGGTTAAACGGGCACTGAGACTCTAACTAGACTCCGGAGCTAGGGGATTATTATTATTACGTTAATGATGGGGAACCCACGCACCATCATCCTCTCCTACTGGAGTCGCAGTCACTGTCCCCACCCATAATCAGGGTGGCCGTCCCCAACCCTCCTGGGGTCTCACACAGCCCAGACATCTTAACCCAAGGACAGGGGCAGAACAGGAAGCAGGTGGTCTCCAGGGGAGGGTGACTCGGCCCCATCCGCACACACGTGCACGCACACACACACCCTTCTGCTCTTGTGCCAGCCATGAGTGGTGCTGGACAGCCCTTCCCAGCCAGAAAGTCACCATTTTCTCAAAAGGGAGTTTTGCAGGAAGGGGTGCTATGCAAACTCGTGCACAAATACCCATTTTCAGTAATGACAGGAGCTTATCTACAGAAAGGAATCAATTCTCAATTTTTTCTTAAAAATCATGAGAGTCCCTCCAGAAAGGATAGGGTCACCAGGACCTCGGCCAGGAGCCTCCTGCCTCTCTGGCTGCCCCCAGGAACACAGTCTTCCCCTTTCTCCTGAGGCCAGTGGGGAGCCAGCACTGGTATCCCACTCTCAGGCCGGGGAAGCACCAGCAGCTCCTGCATGTGGAGGGCTCTGCCCAGCAGGCAGCGGCATCACCAGACGGCCAAGTCCATCACATGACATCAATGCTGACCAAGGACCCACAGAGCCCTTCCCGTGAAGGTTCACCAGTTGGGCGTCTGGACTCTGGGTCCCACTCCCATAAAAAAAAAAAGACATTGCCATCTAAAATACACAACACTCAGGTAAATCTGAATTCCAGATAAACAATGAATAATTTTAAGCATAAGTGTACCCCGCATTCCTCGCCCTTCCCAGGCTCTCTTTAGTGGCAGAAGAGCAGACCTCTGCAGGCTGAGGTCTCCAGGTCCCCAGGTCTGTAGCCTTTCGGCTGGATTCAACCTATAGGATGAGACTGGAAGGTGGGAGCCAGGGAGAACCAGGGTAGATCTCTCCCCCGCTTTCTGCCTTGGAAGGTTTCTCCAGCAGCAGTTTCTGTCTATTCTGCAGCTGCAGCTCCCGCCAGTCAGGCCCACCTTTGTCCAGCCTCCCGTCAGGTGACCCTGGTCCCTGGATTCTGATAACACGCCTTCCTCTCTCTGATCCTCTGATTGCAGGTGGTGGGGTGCGGTAGTGGCTCCCCCAGGCTCATCTCTGGGTGTCCCCGGGAAGCTACGGAACCTCAAGCACCAGAGCCCTTGTTTCAAGGCACTGAGAAGGGCCACAGCGTTTTTGTAAAACTGTCAAAACAGAAGATATTTTAACCCCCGTCAGTTAAGATTGCTGTCTCTTTCTTCTCTGAGTTCCTGGCCATCACCCTTTCTCCTGTGTAAGGTACCAGTGGAGGGGTTGTTGGCGTTTGGGGGCTCCTGCTAAGGGAAAGTTGAATTGGAAAGATATTTAGCTTTAATGTAGTTGGGTTTTATTTACATAGTTCACAGTTATTTCCATGCGGAGTTAAGTGACGGCTCGTCGCCCCAACGTGCAAGGCCAGGAGTACTCCTTCCATGGACCTTCCCAAATCTGTCTACTGTGCAGAATCTGAAGGGATAAGATAGGAACGTGTCCTGCAGTACCTGGTGCTGGGAAAACGTGGGCAGTGGGGGACAGCAAGATTTGAAACGCATGGAGCCAGAAGCTAGGCTATGGGAAATGATTCCAATCACCAGATATAAAGTTGTAAGCTGAGAATTCAATTCTCTTCAATGTCGCCTCAAAACAGAAAGTATCTCTGGTCAGAAAGAAATGCAATAATGCATCCCGTGCAGTTACAAATGGCCCATACTTGTCTATTTCTTTCTGGATGGGAATCACGTAAAATGGAATTTACCAGAATTCTTGTGTTTGTAGGGTGAGGACCAGCAGCAGTACCACAAACTCTTGAGGTAAGCCACGCTTTTTCATGCATCCCAACTACCAAAAGTAAAAGTTAACTTCTGATTAACTAGGAAGATGAATTTACTTTCTATTCGTTCAACAGAAAATGATATTACATGGCCATCATATAAAGAAGTGATCAAAGAGTATGCAGCCAAAAATACGTAGGGAAAAAAATTACTTTGGAGATCAGACAAGTAGTTGATGGATAAAAAACATTGTTATTTTTCTGGATTTGGGGACGCTTATGAAATTTGCCCGCTGTTTAAAACTTACAATTTGCTGTTACTTCTTTTCTCACTCGTAACAAATAATCCCATTCGTACCTTCAAAGAGCTGTATAAACCCCACCTAACCCTGGCTGCCTCCTTATGCTTGGTTTGGCTTTTCTATCATCTGTACATTTGAGTCCTTCTGTTCTAAATCCTGGAGTGGTTTCTGTTTCCTGGTTAGACCCCGGTTCACACGCCATGAACAGACTGCACAGGTGAGAAAGACGAGCAGACTGACAAAGTAAGGCCAATGGACCAAGGGGGAGATCGTGGATACGGTGCAGGAAGGTTAGCGATCAGAAACAGCTGACAACAGCAAAGGGAGCCGCAAGGGGACGCCCCAGAATACGGGAAAGGCTGCATCAGTCTTCAAGCCCTTCTGTTTAATGGGCACCAAGTCGCCAAAGAGGTACACGTGTTTCACTCAACCTGTCGACGGTCGTGAGATTATAATGCAAGGATATATTAATACATAGAGAGAGGTGCAATTAGGGACTGAGGGGCAGAGGCCCTGGGAGGGAAGATGGGAGGGGAGGGGAGAGAAACAAAATAGCGGCCTTGGAGGGTCGGCCCGACAGGCAGCACTGTTGAGTGGCCTGGGGAGCCTGGAGATTCCAGAAGAAACCACTGCCCAGGTAACCCGGCAGCAGAACGAATGATCTCCAGGAGAGGTGGCTGGTCACCTGGGGGCAGGTGGCCCATCGCCAAGACTAGAACATTCAGGCTGGCCCAAGGAAGCAAAGAGACACCTCCTAGGGTACGTGAGCATCCAGTAGGGGCCAAAGAAGAGAGGGAGAGAAGGAGAGGCAGGGCGGGGTGGGGGGAGCCCCTGGCCTTACACACCAGTCAGAGAGAGAAATCACAGACCGTGGGCAACGGGCAGATCTTTTAAAGGACAAGTAAACCCTGGGACTTCTCAGTGGCTCTAAGCAGGCTGCTAATCAGGGCAAATGGCGTTTTCTGTTCCTTAAACCTCTTAATAAAATGCTGTGTTAAGAACACTTATTTGGGGGGCTTCCCTGGTGGCGCAGTGGTTGAGAATCTGCCTGCTAATGCAGGGGACACGGGTTCGAGTCCTGGTCTGGGAGGATCCCACATGCTGCGGAGCAACTAGGCCCGTGAGCCACAACTACTGAGCCTGCGCGTCTGGAGCCTGTGCTCCGCAATAAGAGAGGCCGCGATAGTGAGAGGCCCGCACACCGCGATGAAGAGTGGCCCCCGCTCGCCGCAACTAGACAAAGCCCTCGCACAGAAACGAAGACGCAACACAGCAAAAATAAATAAATTAATTAATAGACTCCTACCCCCAACATCTAAAAAAATAAATAAACAACATTGGTTGGAAAAAAAAAAGAACACGTATCCAGCCAGCTCATGTCTCACAGCTATAAGCACGGCCACTGTAACACCTGCGGCTCAGCACGGCAGGCACCCTCCGTCAGGGTCACGGGTGCACATCACCAAGGAAGAGCGCCAACGTCAGCAGAACGTTTAAGAGCTCTGGTGAGAGGATGGCTAAGTGAATTCGGGAACATCCTCTCTGAAGAGCCGTTCAAACTGTGATCAGGGAATCCACGTGTGAGATCTGATTTCAAGTGAAAAGAGCAGAGTTAAAAACGATTTGTACAGGGCTTCCCTGGTGGCGCAGTGGTTGAGAGTCCGCCTGCCGATGCAGGGGACGCGGGTTCGTGCCCCGGTCCAGAGCCTGTGCTCCGCAACGGGAGAGGCCACAACAGTGAGAGGCCCGCGTACCGCAAAAAAAAAAGAAAAAAAAAGAAACGATGTGTACAGAGAATACGCAACTCTGTGAAAAAAAACTTATACGCCTTTGATAGTTAAATCAAACGATGCGTCCTGTGCATGTAGAAACAAGTACTAAAGGGAACAGAAAAAGCAATGTTGTAACCGATGCGATTGGAGAATTTGTCCTTTTAATTTCCTGTTCACACTGTTTGGTAACGAGTAATGAACAAAGTGAACAACCAAATAAATAAAGGCAAAAGAGAAAGAAGAGATACATGGTGTATTTGAGAAAGCCTTCCTTTAAAAACTAAAGCACAGGCTTGGCGGCTAGATTGTCAATCCCCAGCTACCAGGAAGGCGCTGCCACCAGGACGACACACTCCCCGTTGCTGAGGGTCTGTTGACCACACCTCAGGCGCCTAACATTGATGAGAGATCCACCACCTCCGCCCCTCCAGTCCCATGCCGCCGCCACTGCGTGTACTCGGCTGTCATTCCACCACCTGGTGTCCCCACGGTGTCTATACCGGGTCACCTCTGCACAAAAACCCACCACCTGTCCTTCAACACACACGTTGGACCCCGTAGCTAGAGTCAAAGTCACGTGCTCATTAGTGACTTTTGCAAACCACCCTCCACAGCCCTCCAGGTGGATTAGCCTAGTCCTCAGGCTGGAAGATGACAGGGGCTGGATTTAACCCACTTCCAAGTGGCTTGGGTTTCAGAAGCATTATTCTCCCGCTGGGCCCTGATCCTGGTGGAAACAGAAGGCACAGTCCAGGGGAGGGCTGTGAAAGCCCCAGGATGCAGATCAGATCAGATTGATCTGCAGGACAAGCCCGAGGCGGCCTGCCAGCTTGCCCCTTCCCAGGTCTTCCTGGTAACCACGCTCGCTGGGAGTGATCCCCAGCCCGGGCAGACAGTCTCCACTGCTGCCCCGACACGCCTGGCCCGGCTGGGACAAGGGGCCCAGGCACGGCTCTCAGGGAGATCTGGGGTGGATGTGGCCAGCCCCCAGTTCCCAGGTATAGCCTTGGGGCGCCCAGGGGGGGCCAGCCACAGCGAAGGCTTCACTGCATGCCCTTTAAGAGTCCGGGGAGAAGCTCCCCAGGAGCCAGAAAGAGGGTAAGGACCCCCCATCCCTCACCGGGAAAGGAAGACTCCTCCCTCAGCCCTGCCTCTGAAACCCTGGGCCAGGGAGGGCGCCACTCCCCAGGGAGAGTGATCTGGCCCTTCTTGCCCCACCCAGCACTTCGAGGGGCCCCTGGGAAGCTGGGGTCCACACATGCAGGCCGGAGCGGCCATTCAGGGTTCCTCTTCCCATCACAAAGCCAGCATCGCTCAGAGGATGACTGTGACTCTCATTCCTGCCAGAGGCAGCCTGGGCCAAGGGCCGCCCTGCGACCCGGGATCATCTTACTCTCCCCGCCGATGCCCCTTTTCCCGTCCCGGAGGCCTGCAGGCTGCCAGCAGTCACGCTTCGCAGAACCAGGTCAGATTAGGCCTGGAACAAAGCTCAGTTGTTGCAAGGCTTCCAAGAGGCCGCTGACAGCAGGACGCCTGGAGCCGCTTCGCCCGCTGTGGGCAGCGGCTCAATGCCCCCCTTCACGTGGGCTGCAAAGGGACCCAGGCCCAGGGCGGGCACAGGGAGATAAGACAGAGGGAAACTGGGCTGGGAGCAGAGTGCCACACTCAGCCCAGGAGACCCGAGGCCAGGCCACCCTTCCAGAGCAGTGCTGAGAGCCACCAGCATGCAGGAAGGACTCAGGGGCACCCGGCAGACACTTCTGGAATGAATGACTGAACCTACAGGGAGACTCAAAACAGGCCAGGGACCTTGGGGAGATGGGCACCCCCCAGCTCAACCTGGCTGCTGCAGCTTCTGGGCCCAGTTACAGCTGCCCAACAGGGAAGGAGCAGGGACAACCAGCCCAGCGGCCTCGGGGACACTTCAGTTCTCCCATCGAAGCTCAGTGCGCCATGGTCCCAGGCCTGACCGCAGTACCCCCGACCCCAGGGCCCTGTGCCCACCAGGACAGGCTTCCTTTGGTTAGTGCTTCTGGACCAGGCAACCTCTGGCAGCTGCCACTGGGACTCTCTGGCCGAGGTCTCTCCTGGAGCACAGTGGGGGCTGTGATCTTGTGCGCTGCACGCCCACACAGGTCCGCAGGGGGCTTCACCCGGCCACTAGCACCCACCGGTCCCCCATAAATCCCCCAGCAATGCCTAGGGCCGGGGTGTCCCAAAGTAATAGCTTCAACAAGGGTGTAGGAGCTCAGCATGTCACCTCCCTCCCCACCCAACCGCTCATACCCCCCAGGCCTGGGGTCTCTCTCTCCAGCCCCCCTCCCCCCAAGGCCACCAGCTGGATCCGCCCAGGAACTGGCACTCACTTGTCGTCCCAGGGCCGGGCCCTGCACTGCTGTTTGCTGAACGCTTCTTATCAAGTACATCTTAAGCAAACTTCAGAGCCCATGCGACGCGGCTCACGGACAAACAGCAGGGCGTGCGGAAACGAGGTCCCACTCCCAGGCCCCATCCATGTGGGATGAGTCTCAGAGGAGGGCAGCCCCAAAAGCTGGGTGGAGGATAGGAAGTGCCTTTTTCCTGCTGTTGGGGTCCCTGGGGAGATGTCCTCTGCTGCTGACACCCACACGGGAGCTCCAGGCACGTGGCCAGCCCGCCCTTCCACCTGGACCTAAACTCCAGACCGCTGCTCCTGAGCAGCGAGCCGGTGTCCCCTCTGCACCTGTCCTGGCTTGAACTGGTCACCCGGGGGGTTCCAGGAGGAAGGTGGGCTGTCTCAAACTCAGGCACGTTGCCAGGTGCGTAGCACTCAGTTCTCGGAACCCCTCTGGGCAGGCTGGGGATAGGCTGACGGGCAGGCGACTGTGGTCTGGAGTGAGCCGGAGGGCCGGGCAGACAGGAGCTGGCCTCCCTCCTCTGCAACAGGCCGGGAAGGATTCAGGCTCTGCCAGCTCCCCCAGAACTGGGGGATCTCGAGGTCCATGATCCTGGGCACGAGTCCAAGGGGGCCATGGACTGCCTGCCACAGGTGGCTCTTCGTCTCCGCCCAGGTCCCTGCAGGAACCGGAGCAAGCAGGCTGGGGCATGAGGAGAGGGAGGCGGGCCAGCGGGAGAGGCCACAGGGCGAGAAGGGGAAGGAACCGGCCTTCGCACACTCCCCTCCTCGCCCTCACCCGGGGCTAGCGCTCTGGGGACGTGCTCTCCTCTCCTTCCCAGAACTCAGCTCCCGGAGCGCCGGGCGTGGGGAAGGCCTCTCGCTGGCTAATCTGTCTAATCCGCCTCCTCTGGGTGCCTCCCGCCTTGCCCAGGCCTCTGAGTCGCTAGTGCAAGAGCTTTTTAACCTTTGGTAGGCCAGGTACCTCTTCGGGGATCTCCCGAAAGCCACCAGGCATCTCCGAATAATTCCCAGGTGCACACTGGTCTGATTCTACTCCCCATTTCTGTGGCTCGGGGGCCTCGGCTATACGCGTCTGCGCCCCTGAGAATTCCCAGGAGAGCCAGGGCCACTGAAAGGCAGGCTCCACGTGAGCTGGTATGCAACCAGAAGCCCCAAGCTCAGGACGCCGGAGGGGTGCAGAGAGCAGCCCGCTCTGACACCAAGGGGCTGGGGGAGAGGCCACCCTCCTGGCCTCCAAACCAGCAAAGGCCCAGGGAGGGTGCCGGCAGCCCCCAGGCATCCGGGCAAAGGCGGTAACGCGTCCTTCCAGCTGTTGATAAGGACAGTGAAGACAACAGCAGGAAGTTACGGATGGAGAGGCATTTTCAAGCCTTTTAGGCAGCAATTCATTTCATCTTTACAACCAGTTGGCATCCGTCCCTGTTTAACAAATGAGGCAAAGGAGACACCCGAGATCAAGCACCTTGCCCCACATCGAGGAGGTACCAGCCTACGGTTGAATTCCAGGAGCCCGTGCTATGAACCACTGGGCCACGCCGCTTGCAGCTCTGCCCCGCTGGAGCAGCAGGTGAGGCAGATCCAGGAGGAGCGCGGAGCAGAACTGGAGCTACCGGACAGAGCTCCCGCACACCCACCTGGCATCCCGCAGCCCCACTGGGCATTCGCTCTGTTCCCCACCTAGAAGGGCCCTTTTTATTCTCCACCTTCTCAGAGCTGCTCACTCCTCAAGGCCCAGTTCAATCTTGCCTCCCCGTGAAACCTCCCACCTGGGCATTTGGAACCTGTACTGCTCGGGAGGGGGTTGGGGGGTGTTAACCGGCCGGGGCCCCCCCTGCATCCTGCCTCCCCAATGAGAATGCAGCGTCCCTGCAAGCGAGGACCACGTCCTTCCATCATCTTTGTACCGTCGAGGCCCTGGCGGCACAGGCCTGACACATAATGTGTGTCCAGTGAATGTAGACCTAAGGCACTAGGGATCCCCTCAAACATTTTGAAAATTCCCCGCTTTTCAGAGACTCATGAGTGTTCAAGCCAGCTCTACCGAGAACACATCTGATTTATTTTGGAGCCCATATATAGGTCCAGAAGCAATCATCCCACTCAACCCAGGTGAAAAGTAAAAGCCGTCCTGGTTGGCTGGCCTTGAATTTTTGACACTGGGAATTTTTCACAGTTTGCTGCTTTCCTTAATTTCATGGCATTGATGCTGCATAGGGGTCAGTCTGACTTTTGCAAAATGCCTCTCCTCGGAACCGGGCGGTGCAGGGGTGGGGAGGCACTAAGAGAACCGGAGCCCCTCAGAATGGGGCCAAGTGGCCACCCCGCCCCTGGGCCGGCCCCCTCCAGCCCGACCCCATACAACTGCAACAGAGTGACCCAGCTCGCCTTGGACCATCGCCAGGAGGAGAACAAGCTGGAAGAGGTCCAAGCCCTTCCAGGCCCGTCCTCCAGGGCCCTGCCCCTTCAGGTAAACACTGGAGCCACGGAGGCTGCCTTTACAAGAGCTGATTCCTACCCACCCATGAACTCTACTTCTAACTACTGCAAAAACCTTCCTCTTCTTTTTTTTTTTTTTTTAATTTGCCAGGGCAGGAGGGGGCAGGCGTGGAGGAGAACAGACATTGAGCCTGCCCCAGGGGCCCTCTGGCATCTGTGTAGGAGGGTCTCAAAGTCCCCCCAGGAAAAGGCCAAGTGAGCAGGAGGGGGGCCCCTGGTGGCCCCCACTGTCCAGACTGACCAGCAGGAGGCAAAGTTTGAGACCCAAAGGCAAGAGCCAGCTGGGGTCCCCGGGCCACACTGGGCTGCAGAACCCAGGGAAAGGGCCGCGTGGGGCAGTGATGCCCACAACCATCTCAAGTATTTGGAGCATGTTGGGGAGGGAGGCTGAGCACCAAACCCCAGCGTATGCCACCTGGAAGCCCCCTCCTCCCCCACCATTACATCAACGCTCCCACGCTCCTAAGACAGAGCTGTGAGCAGGGTGTCTGAGGGCCATGCTGTTTGCAACAGGGGGTGAAAGTTGAAATTCTATGCCACTGGCCCGGAAGGCCATTTTAGGGGAAGTTCTGAGTAACCCTCTTTGAGACAAGTTATTCTTTACTTGTTTTCCTTTCTGAATGTGGAAAGCAGGAGGAGACTGGAAAAAAATGACCCAAAGGAAGGGTCAAAAAATGACCCCCCAAATGGCCCAAATGACCTCTTCAGCTCCAACTAAGTACCATGACTCTGTCCTCTTATGAAGAAAAATTAATTCATGAGTCCTTGGCAGAAAACTTCATGTCCAAATAGATTAAGGGGAGGAACATGAGGAGAAATTTTGCAGGGTTAGCAGAAGAAGAGATGCTGTTTATAATTCGACAACTGAGGAAGACAAAAGATCCTGCCTGGATCCTTCGGGGAAAAAAATCACAAAGAAAAAAAGGGAAATAAAAAAGAACAGAGGGCTTCCCTGGTGGCACAGTGGTTAAGAATCTGCCTGCCAGTGCAGGGGACACGGGTTCAAGCCCTGGTCCGGGAAGATCCCACATGCCGCGGAGCAGCTAAGCCCGTGCGCCACAACTACTGAACCTCCGCTTTGGAGCCCGCGAGCCACAACTCCTGAGGCTCACACGCCTAGAGCCCGTGCTCCGCAATGGGAGAGGCCATGGCAGTAAGAAGCCTGCACAGTGCAGCAAAGAGTAGCCCCCGCTGGCCACAACTAGAGAAAGCCCCAGCACAGCAACGAAGACCCAAGGCAGCCAAAAATAAATAAATAAAATAAAATAAAATAAAAGAACAGAGATCTGGATTACCCTTAACCTGCCCTTCAAGGCTCGTGGCCTCAGTTTACCCATCCATAGAATGGAACTTCAGAGTACCCAAGGGGAAAATGGTTACAAAGGATCCTGTGCACATGATAAGAACTAGTCAGGCCCCCTCCACCTATGTGAGGTCAGGCCTGCTAGTGGACCTAGGATGCCAGCACACCTGACGGCATCTTGATACCTAAAAGGTGAATCCGAGTTGCCAAGCTGGGGTGCAGCTGGATGGTCCCATTTGGTGAAGTTCCCGTTCTCCACTGGGAAGAGGAATAACAGGAGTTCACGGGAAGAAAGGATGCTGTGACCTGGACCACCAGTCCTGGAGGCTGACCCCAAGGAAATCCTCCACCCAGCCCCCACCCACGCACACTTACGCCCCGCGGAGGTTGCAGGGGGGGGAGCGGGGGTGGACCACAAAACGCCTGCACCCTCGGCGCCTGTAAAGTCAGCAATTCCAGAGAAGGTGCAAGGGGGGAGGAGGGTGAACAGGAAGGCCGGCCGGCCCAGGGCAGCGGCTCCCACAGTGGCCCCTCCAGACACCTGAGCGAGTAGTGGCCGACATACAGGGGCAGGAGACCCTCGGCCAAGGTCAGAATCGGGGCCCAACCGTGCAGGGGTCGGAGGTCTCGAGCACCCGGTCTCCCCCAGGCACCTGTGGTCTCGGACCAGCGCGCGGGCCCCGCTGCCTTGCAGCGGCGGCTTGGAGCAAAGGAGAAAGCCAAGTCCGTCGAGGGGTTCAATGCCTCCAGCACCCCGCGATCCCGATGCGGGGTGGAGCTGCGTCAACTGGCCGGCGCGAACGCCCCACACATCAAAATCTGCCCCGGGAGCCCGGAGCCCCGCGGTGCCCCGCCTCGAGGACCCACTCGGCCACCCGCGACCGCCTCCGCTCAGGTGAGAGGGGCTCGCCCCGGGACACACCCCTCCCCAATCCGGGCGCGGCGCCCACCTGAGTACGACTTCCTCATGGTGCCGCCGTGGCTGCCGCTCCCAGGAAAGTGAGGCGGCGAGGCCGCGGGGCGCGGGCTCCCAGGTCGCAAATCCCGGGCCGGGAGAGGGAGGGATGGGGGCGGGGAGGACGGGCGGCCCTGCCCGGCCCCGGCCCCGCCCCGCCGCGCGGAGGTGAGCGCTGAGCCCCGCCCCGCGCAGCCCCATACCTGGCGGAGCCCCGCGGGCCGCGCCTCCCGACGCCCGGCCTGGAGAGGCAGCAGCCCTGAGCCCGGCCCTGCGCTCGACCCCGTTCGGCCCGGGCCAGTCCCCGCGGCCCCTGCACTGCAGCCGCGACGCAAGCGGTCCGAGGGTGGGGGTCGCCAAGGCGACAGCCGTCCTCAGCCGCCACACCCCCCTGGCGCGAATGGTTCCTTCCGGGGCGTCGCCGCCACTTTCTGGTCCGGAGTCCGGGCTGGGCGGGGCCGCGCCAGGTGGCAGCGGGAGGAGGGCGGAGGGAGCGGCCGCCGGGCCGGGCGGTAGCGCGCCGGCACACGCCCGGGGGTCAGAGCCCGGACGCCGGCTTAGTGGACCAGGGAAGGGCAGAGCAGGGCAGGCGAGGTACCATATCTGTCCCACTACTTTTCTGGTAATCAAGAGGGCCGACTGCACTGACTCCTTGAACTGGGGCCTCGGGTAACTCATCTGTAAAATGGGTGCGTTGGACCAGATGATAATTTCTGTTGCATCTGAGAAATATTGAGCACCTCCCCTGCACAGGGTACTGTGCGCGCTCAGGGCCTCGACCTAGGAGAGCAGATACAAGGACACGCGTCTTTACAGCCCGGGTAATATAAGCAGTGAGGAGAGTGTGCGTTCCTGAGCAAAAATTGTACAGAAGAATTCTGTCTGCCTTTGTACCCTAAATAAATTTTCCATAATAAAACGACTTTTTTTAATGTACAGAGGAAAAAGTGATGAATTTTGTCTAGAGGGTGTTGTCAGAGTCTTACTGAGGTGATTCAAAACAAGGTGTTAAAGAATGAGCAGGAATTTGCCAGGAAGCCAAGGTGATGGGGAGGCGGGCCGTTCCTGGCAGAGGGAAGGGTGTGGCCGAGCCAGAGGCGCGTAGTATCCCAGAACCTGCGGAGAGAGATACGCAGGGGCAGCGAGGCCCCTAGATGAACAAAGGGGTCGGGGAGCGCCGCAAACTGTCAGCAAGGGCGCAACGCTGCCTTCTGCCCAACAATCCAAAGAGTGTACAGGAGACCGAAAGTAGACTTAACGTCACCAAAGCACCCTCTTCCCTTTTCTTTCTCCTTTACTTTCCTTGGGGGTCTAAGCAGCATTTTCCTTTCCTGCCAGAGAGTAGAAAACCTGTATAAATAAGAACCGAGGCACATGTGGTTCCGTCAGATTGTCTGTCTCTCCTATTACCCTTCCTAAGAAATCTGTCCAGGACTTCCCTAGTGGTCCAATGGGTAAGACTCCGCACGCCCAATGCAGGGGGCCCAGGTTGGATCCCTGGTCGGGGAACTAGATCCCACATGCATGCCACAACTAAGAGGTCCGCATGCCTCAACTAAGGGTCCGAATGACGCAACTAAGAGCCCGCGTGCTGCAGCAAAGAGCCCACGAGCGGCAACTGACCCGGCATAGCGAAAATAAACATAAATAAATAAATAAATAAATAAATAAATAAATAAAATGATCTCCTTTAAAAAAAAAGAAATCTGTCCAGCCACAGACCTGCAGAGGGAGCAGCCCAGCCACGTGACCTCCTCTAACCCCTGGCTAGAGCTGATTGGACCAGAGTGGGCACTGGACTCCACCTGGGCCAACCTCCAACTCCTTATCTGGGGACCTGGGGAGGAGGTGAAGGGAGGAGAGCAGCCACAGGCCTGCGGAGCAGAGATGAACTGTGAACAGCTGTCCTTGGATTCTGGGATACCCACACTCACACACACCCCCAAGCGCTGCTTGTACCAGCTCCTGCAAATTTCGCTCTGGCCAAGCCAGAAGGCTGAGCTCTGTCCTCATTCTGGCCAGTAGGCATGGTGATAGCAGCCCCACACTGATGCCTGAGCTTCCCAAGGCCCAACTACCTCTCAAGAATCTGTCTAACGGGATGAACCGGTTTGCAGGGCAGAATTAGAGACTCAGATGTAGAGAACAAACGCATGGACACCAAGGGGGGAAAGTGGTCAGTGGGGGTGGTGGGGGGATGGGGGGGTGGGAGGATGAATTGGGAGATTGGGCTTGACATATACACACTAATATGTATGAAATAGATAACTAATAAGAACTTGCTGTATAAAAAAATAAAAATAAAATAAAATTCAAAAAACTAATTTTTTTTTTTTTTTTGCGATACGCGGGCCTCTCACTGTTGTGGCCTCTCCCGCTGCAGAGCACAGGCTCCGGACGCGCAGGCTCAGCGGCCATGGCTCACGGGCCCAGCCGCTCCGCGGCACGTGGGATCCTCTGGACCAGGGCACAAACCCGTGTCCCCTGCACCGGCAGGCGGACTCCCAACCACTGTGCCACCAGGGAAGCCCTAAAAAACTAATTAATTTTAAAAAAGGAATCTGTCTAATGGGCACGTTAGGGGTTGGTTGTTTCACTTAGCTCAAGTCAAAGGTGCTCTGGCACACTTCCATCCTCTGAGTAGATGGATCCTGGAGTCATGGAGGACCCTTGGGTGTCCTCTGTGTTTGGCTGGCCTCTCAATGCTAGCATTTCTGCCTGTGAGTCGTAATTCACAAGTACCTGGGCACCCAGGAATCAAGACACCTGTGTTGTAGTAATATTGCACGTAAAAAACTGCCAAAAATCTGAAGGAAAGACGAGAGAGAGGGAGGGAAGGAGGGGGAATGAATACTTTTTCAGGATGCATGAAGGTAAATTGTTTAAGCACGAAATTTTAATTTTATGGACAACTCTGTAAACTGTATGATGTAATCACCTGCCTCAATGAGTAGAGTATACCAAATGTTAGTGACCCTTCTTCTCGTGGCTCAAGATCATTTTTATTTTTTACACATTTAAAAAAAATGTATTTATTTTACTGGACTTCCCTAGTGGCGCAGTGGTTAAGAATCCACCTGCCAATGCAGGGGACACGGGTTCGAGCCCTGGTACGGGAAGATCCCACGTGCTACGGAGCAACTAAGCCCATGTGCCACAACTACTGAGCCCGCGTGCTACAACTACTGAAGCCCATGCGCCTAGAGCCCATGCTCTGCAACAAAGACAAGCCACCGCAATGAGAAGCCCGCACACAGCAACAAAGAGTAGCCCCGGCTCACCACAACTAGAGAAAGCCTGTGCGCAGCAACGAAGACCCAATGCAGCCAAAAATAAATAAATTTTTTTAAAAAATTTTATTTTATTTATTTATTTAGGCTGCACTGGGTCTTAGTTGCGGCATATGGGATCTTTAGTTGTGGCATGTATGTAGGATCTAATTCCCCAACCAGGGATCGAACGTGGGCCCCTGGCATTGGGAGTGCGGTGTCTTAGCCACTGGACCACCAGGGAAGTCCCAATATCATCTTAAATGACATGTTTAACCATTACAGACTCACATACTACTATGTTGCTCCTTCACTAAGTGTCCCGAGGCTACCATGCTATCCAATTTTTAAAATTGTTTTTCAACATTCAGCTCCCTCACCTACTGTGTGATTTGTGACAAGTCATATAGTTTCTCCGTCTCCATTTCCACTCCTATAAACGGGGATTACAATCCCTTACACAGTTTGCAAGGCGGATGTAATGATTAGGAAAGTGATGTATATTAAGTGCCTTGCTGTGCTGCTGTCGCTCAGACCGTGTGGCATCGGCTGTGAGAGTGCGAGGTGGGCAGAAGCCTGATTGTCTTGGAGGAAGTTGGCGAGAGCTTGAAGAGAAGCAAAGAGAAAGCTATTGGACGTGGGAAGAAAGGAGACCTTCATAATTTGCTGGCAGAAAGTTTAGCACAACTGTTGCCTGCAGTAGCACAGAAAATAGACACCAAGTGTATGCAGCAAACCTGATGATCTAGCTAAGAGGGTTTCCAGGCAGAATGTTGAAGGCACCGTAATAAAATTTAAAAGGAGGGGGATGAGCTAAAAGCAAAATTCCAAGTGGAAATAGGAGGGAATGCAAAGGACCAGGACAGTCTTTTCAGCCAGCAAAGGAGTCTCAAAGTCAAGGGCTTCAGAACAAAGAAGTCCAAATGGGACTAGAAGATCCTTTGTTGAGACTTCAGAGAAAAATGTCGAGATGCCTCATAAACGCTTTCACAAAGGCTCTCTGAGGATCTTCAGAGCACACCTTGCGGTAGATTCTAAACTCTCAAGGGGACCCACCTGCTGCATCCTCATGTGAGGGTAGAGAGGGCTTAATGCAAAAAGTTTTGTGGTGCTGAGCGGAAGAAGCCAATCTGAAAAGGCTATAGACTGTATGATTCCAGCTATATGACATTCTGGAAGAGGCAAAACTATAGACAGTTATCAGTGGTTGCCAAGGGGTGGGGGGAGGTGGGGGAATGAAGAGGTGGAGAGCAGGGATATTTAGGGCAGTGAAACTACTCTGTATGACACTGTAATGGTGGATACATGACATGAAACATTTGCCCAAACCCACAGGATGTACAACACCAAGAGTGAACCCTGATGTAAACTACGGACTTTAGTTAGTAACCAAGTATCACTAATGCAACATGTTCATAAGAGGGGAGATGACAAGGGGCCGGTGCATATGGGAACTCTCTGACTCTCCATAAACCTAAAACAGCTTTTTTTTTTTTTTTTTGGCTGTACCGCGAGGCATGTGGGATTTTAGTTCCCCAACCAGGGATCGAACCTGGGGCCCCACAGTGAAGGCACCAAGTCCTAAACACTGGACCGCCAGGGAAGTCCTAAAACTGCTCTTAAAAAAGTCTATTTAAAAAAAAGAAAAAGGTTTGTGGGTAAGGTTTTTATCTCATAGAATGCATTTTAAATGAACGCATAGGCACCCCCCAGGTTTTGAGAGGAATTAATTAGGTTCTTGGACTCAGGACAGGACAAAATGAAAAAGAGGCTTTTGGACTCGAACTATTCGAGGAAGGAAGCAGGCTGGGAAAGCCGTTTGGTTGCAAACTCCGTTTTCTTATGAAAAAGGAAGTATGACTCAGAGGCAGAGCCGAGGCAGGGGGAACAACCCCCGGGGTGAAGGCCTTGAAGGACGCGCCCCTCACCCAGCACCCATCTGCACTGATTTACAGGACTAGACCCTGCATCTCGGGTCGGAGCACGCACACCACGGTGGGTGAGACTTTCAGGGTCTTGGAGTCCAGTGAGCGTATTCTGCACGTGGGAGAGATGTGAGCTGTTGTGGCCGAGGGCGGGCTGTGTCAGACTGCTTTCCCTAAACAGTCCCAACAATATCTCCCACCCGTCCTCCTCCCCCACACGTGAGCTTGGCATGCTTCTCTGTGTTCCCTCCCTTTGAATCCGGGAGGGCTTTTTGTTTGATTGTAACCCTTCAACTTGGAGCCCTGAGCCACTCCGTAAGGGTCTGATCACCCAGAGACCTCCGTATTGCAAGGAAGCCAGGGCACTGCGGTGTATTAGTTATCTATTGCCACATAACAAGTCAGCACAAACCTAGTGGCTTAAAACGACACACGCTTATCATCGCACAGTTTCTGTGGTCAGGAATCCGGGGACAACTTAGCTGGGTTATCAGCTTCAGAGTATCTCACAGGCTACAGCCGAGGTATTGGCAGAGGCTGGGTCTCATCTGAGGGCTCAGCTGGGGAAGAAGCCACGTCCAAGCTCACATGGTCGTTGGCAGACTCAGCTCCCCAAACGCGCTTAGTTGGAAAGCCTCACTTTTTAGCCGACTAGAACTCCGTTCCTTGCCAGGCGGGACTCCCAGCGTAGCAACTTGTCCATCAAAGCCAGTAAGAAAGATGGTCTGCTGGCAAAATGGACATTACAGTCTCATGACCTGACCATGGAAGTGGCAGCCCAGAGTACCAGGAGGCAGAGTTCACGGGGACCATCTCAGAAGCAACCTGCCACGGGGAGGCCACAGTGGCCGCCCTGGTGGGCAGTCCTGGACTTTGAGTCGTCCCGGCCCAGACGCCAGAAATGAGAGCAGAGGGCCTTCCCGGGTGCCCTTACTGCACCTTCTCCCATCGTCAGCGGGTCTGAGGCTTCCTGCCCCAGCCACGGCCTCCGCCATCTGCCTCCGTTTCTGGGCTCTGCTGCTTCGGCTCACTTTTTCTTCTTTCTCTTCTGTCCACTTCTTTCTAGTCCTTTCCCCAGCTGATCCCTCAGGTTTCCAGACCTGAATGGTCAGATTTGGCTTTCGTGGGCCAACTGCGGGCATTGCTTTTGTCTCCTGACCCAAGAGGGGCCGGCTCATGCCGGGGGTGTGGCCACCTTTGCTCCTTAAGCTCAGCTCAGCCGCTCTCTCCCCTGCCTGGCTGGGCATCTCTGCTGACTGTTCTCTGACTTGCAGTAGTCCCCAAGCTTGAACTTGTCAGATGACTGAGGCCTTGCTGCATGTGTACGATTTACGGTAAAGGTGTGGCTGCACTGACGTTCTCCTATGTAACGTGGGAATGTACGCTGCTCCCACCATTCCAGAAAGCACTCGGCAATAAAATTTAAATGGCTTTTAAAAAGTGCCCACGTGCTTTGTTCCCGTAATTACACTGTTTTCTCGTTGGTTGATGCAATATATATTTCTTGATTACTCATTATGGCTTCTGTCCTCTAAAGCTTATACTTTAGTAGGGGAAACAAACATGAACCAAATAACCACATAAGAAGGTACAATGAGGGTATACACTAAAAGGTTCGCAGCTGGTCTGGGGTCAGGGAGGGCTTCCCTGGAGAAGGGTAGATTGGGCTGAGGCCAGGAAGATGAACAGGGATTAAGCAGGAAAAACAAGGGGAAAGAGATTGCAGGCAGAGAACAGCAAAGGCCGTGTGGTGGGAGGAAATATAGTCCATACAAGGAACCGGAAGAGGACCCAGGAGGCTGGGGCCCAGCGAGGCTGGAGAGATGGTGGAGGAACCAGGCCCGGTAGGCACGTCAAGGTCTTGGATTTATCTTTAGGATAAAGATCCTAAAAGAAAAGGGAAATCGTGGAAAGGTTCTGAGAGGGGAACAGTGGGGCTGACATGACCAGATTGGCATTTTGAAAATGCGGCTCTAGACGAACAGTGGGGAGGACTTCCCTGGCCGTCCAGTGGTTACGACTCCGCACTTCCACTGCAAGGGATGGGAGTTCGATCCCTGGTCGAGGAACTAAGAATCCCGCGTGCCGCGCGGTGTGGCCAAAAAATTGAAAAAATAAGTAAACAAACAAATTAAAAAATAAAAATAGACGAACGGGGGAGCGACAGGAGGGGATGAGAGTCCAGCTGGGTGCCTGAAAGCAGTGTTCCCAGCACGAAGAGATGGTGGCTTGGACCATGATAGGGAGATGGACAGATGTGAAGAGAGAAATCCCAGAGTATCCAAGAGGAATTCTGAAAAGAAAATCACCGGGACCTGGGGACGGGCTGCGTGGGAGGCCAAGGGGGAGGGAGGTGACAGGGTGGCTCAGGATTCTGATGGGAACAGCAGGCTGGCAGGTGGTGTCCTCGGCAGAGAGAGGAAAGAATGAGAGAAGACTGGCTGGGTTCTGGGTACGTGGTGCTGAGGAGACACCAAAGCACCCAAGGCTTCTGGGTGTGTGGTTTGGCGTCAGAGGTGGGGTCTCAGCTGGGGAGAGCTGGGAACTGAAGTGCAGGAGGGGACACGAATGCCCAGGCCCTGCCTAATGGAAACAGACTCGCCAACAAAAGGCAGACCCAAAGGTGCTGGCAGCGGTCTTACTGACAATACCGGGAAGTTTAAAACAAGCTAGTGCTCAGGAACAGGTTGAGATTTAAATAATAACAGTCCTCTTAGTTGGTGGAAGAACAGACACAACTCTGAGGGGTGCAAAACGAGGACTTCAGGAAATGTTTTGGAACTCGGGGGGGATGGTGGTCGCACATCACTGTAAATGCTCTAGGTGCCACTGAATTGCTCACTTTAAAATGGTTATTTTGTGTTATGTGAATTTCACCTCAAGAAATTTTTTAAAAATATTTATTTAGGCTGCGCCGGGTCTTAGCTGTGGCACTCAGGATCTTAGTTGCGGCATGCGGGATCTAGTTCCCCGACCAGGGATCGAACCCAGGCCCCCCGCGTTGGGAGCGTGGAGTCTTAACCACTCGACCACCAGGGAAGTCCAAGAAATTATTTTTTTAAATGAAGGCTACAAGGGTTATATGCACATAAAGATTATACTAGTGTAGAAAACAGAAACATAAAACATAATTTTATAATAATAAAAGAAAAACATAAAAATAAAGGAAAGCAATACATTGAGCGCCAACAGCACTGCCCGTCAGTCGTGGGATTGTGGGTGACTTGTTCCCTTTATTGCTTTTTTCTGTGTTTTCCATAATGAACATATATTACTTTCGTAATCTAAAAAAAAACAGATATACATGCTATGTATACACATATGGACGGGAACATATCAATGGATAATATTATTTTTATCCATGGACACCTTTTCTTGAGGTCAATGTTGGTATATTGTAAAAGCCTGTTTTATCTTGAAATCTTTTACAACTAAACATATTGTTATTAGGACCTAAAGCAAGTTCTTTTTTTTTCTGGATTTGGGCCATTTGGCCTGCCAGTTTTCAAAGCACCTTTAACCACTCATTTCAGATGGGCAGTTCCCATGTAAGTCCTCATTATAGAGAATCCGTGACATGGAGTCTGAGGTTACCCAGTGCACACACAGTAAGTTTCCGTCCCCGTGAAGCAGGGGTCTGGGCCTGTCATTGGCTGAGTCCCACAGACCATGAAAGCCAGGGCTGACCCCCAAATCCTGGGACTCAGACTCCCTTGGCCTCCCAGATCAGGCCTCAAACATTGACTGAGCCTCTTCCAGGGAGAGCTCCATCCTGGATTCACACAGAGTGCTTCCTCAGAGGAGACGCTGCCCCCCCTCACCAGCAGCCTGAGGAAGGGGCGGCTCTGCTGGAAGATCAGCCTGGGCAGCGCAGACCCTGACGACGCCCCCATTGCCCGCATTTCTTCAGGGAAGGCTTCAGTGGCACTCCTGGGAACAACCACTAACTAGCCTCATGTAGCTACTGCCTGCCTCCAGGGGCGGGGGGGGGGGGTGTCAGGGGCAGTGGTGCGGGGGGGGCATAATCCATGATGTTCACAGAAAAGAGAGCTCTGAGGCTACAAAGCTCTGATTGGTTAACATTAAACAATCCTGCTGGGCTGCTCTTCATTGCAGGACTTCTCAGAGCCTTTAATATGCTCATAGATGCTGCGAGGCTCCATCTCAGGGCTGCAGCATGCAGCATTTCCCAAGCTCATTGGACTCCAGGGCTCTCATCACAGGGCCCCTTACCGTTCTATGGGATGTCCTTTGGGAAAGGATGCTTGTACACCACACTCAGTCAGATGGGGGCAGGGAGGGCATATCTCAGCCAGGGCTGGACACACACCTTAGAAGACTCTTCTGAACCTTGGCCCTTGTCCCCTCTTGCTGGCCTTGCCTACTCCTCCTCTATCCCTCTACTATCCCACAGGAGAAGGAGTCAGGATGACCTTTCTGATGGGAAAACTGCATCCCACGAATGAGGAAGGGGAGGGACTGACATTTCACCAGCGCCTTTGGCTCAAGGGGAAGCTGGGAATCCCCGAGAAGCATCTAGAGGAGAGCGCAGGCAACCCCCCATCTGGGGTCTCGTCTTCCTCACGGCCCATCCTGTTCACTCAACGGCAAGCACATTCCCACCACCACCCCCCGACCCCCGTGCCTTTGCTCCTGCTGTCCCTTCCCCCGGCAACACCCTTTCCAGGGACTCGAATCTGGTCTTTGGAACGGGATGGAGTTCCTCCTCTTCTTTGTCCGCCTCCTCTGTAGGGCCTCCCCTCCCACGGGGAGGTTTCCTCTGGGCTTATCTCTGTCGCAGGGAGAAGCTAGAGTTATCTCCCTCCATTGGAATCTCCCAGGGAGCTTTGACAGCCACCCACTCAGGCCCTGCCCCAGGCCCATTCGATCGGAATCTCTGGATCGGAATCTCTGGGACGGAGTTTTTACAACGCTCCCCGGGCTGAGCCCACGGGCCTGGTGGCAGGAAGCCAGAGGTCTGGGCTGAGATCCCAGCACCGCTGGCTCTCAGCACTATGCCTTCCTGCACAACCCCAAACCTCTGTACCTCAGTTTCCTCGTCTGCTCCGTGGGGATAAAGATGCCTGTCCTGGACCGTCCTGGGGTTGGGTGATGCCCCTGCGTCCCCAAGTGGACGGTGAGCCAGGTGTGCAGAGGCGCTTGGTACACGTTTGATGGTGGGGTGAAGGGCAGCCGGTGGGAATGGACCCCACGCAGGACCCGAGAGGAAGGCCAGGTGTCTCCACTTATCATGAGGGCAATCGCGGTACAGTTCCCCAGAGTAAGCGAATCTTCATTTACTTTCATTAAAAACATAAATAAATACAGGGCTTGCCAAACAGGGCCAGTGGGAGTGTTGGGAAAGAGCTGGCAGCCCTCAGGGGCTGCAGCTGAGCATGGCCAAGGGTCATGGAGGGGAGTCGGCGGGGGAGGGGACATGACCATCCCCACAGTGCCTTCTGGCTCTCCTTGGCAAACCCACAGTCCTCTTGTGCTCTAAGTGTCCCTCATGAAGTTGCCAGATAAAATACAGGATGTCCAGTTAGCTCTGAGCTTCAGATAAGCAACAAATAATTTTTGTAGTATAAGTATGTCCCGTGTAGTATTTCGGATATACTGATGCTAAAAAGTGATTGTTTCTCTGAGATTAGAATTTAACCGGTCATCCTGTAATTTTCCTTGCTGAAGCTGGAAACCCTGTGGCCTCAGCTCCCAGACCTAGACTAGTAGCTTTGCGAGGGATCTCTGACCATCCCCACAGTCAGGGTTCCCAAACACCAGGCTGGGGACGGGAGCCAGCCCGTGACAAGTCCTCACCTGTCAGAGGCAAAATGAGACAAGCGAGCACAATGCAAAGAGGTGAGGTTCTGGGCTTTGTTTTTGGCTCTTTTGGTTTTTGCCTTTTTTTTTTTTCAAGTAAAGCTGCAGATGTTCAAAGGACTGGTCTTTATTCTGAAATTTTCCCTTCCTACGTGTATAAATGTCCTACATGAGAAAAAGTCCTTAAGAAAATAAAACAATGGTGGGACTTCCCTGGTGGTCCCGTGGTTAAGACTCTGCTTACATTGCAGGGGGCCCAGGTTCGATCCCTGGTCCAGGAGCTAACATCCCACATGCCCGCATGGTGTGGCCAATAAATAAATAAATTAAAAAAAATAAAATAATGGTAATAGGAAGTAGTGTGTGTCTTTTAAAATTTATCTTTTGGGGCTTCCCTGGTGGCGCAGTGGTTGAGAGTCCGCCTGCCGATGCAGGGGACACGGGTTCGTGCCCCGGTCCAGGAAGACTCCACATGCCACGGAGCGGCTGGACCCGTGAGCCATGGCCGCTGAGCCTGCGCGTCTGGAGCCTGTGCTCCGCCACGGGAGAGGCCACAACAGTGAGAGGCCCGTGTACCACAAAATAAATAAATAAATAAATAAAACAAAATAAAATTTATCTTTTTGGCAAAATGAAGACATAGCCACTCCATCTTAAAATCTCCAATTGAAAAAACAAACAAAACTGGACTGTGAAATCCCAAAGCCAGGGGCAGTAAAATGATTGTCTCCACACCAGAGTCCGGTGGGTTCGCCCCTCCCCAGCTCCTGTCAGAAGTTACATTTCTCTGCTCGCAGCTGCCACTTCCCACCTTTCCATCCCTTCCCCCCTGCTCCCCCCCCCCAGCCATGAGGCCTGGCTGTGCCCTCCTAGCTGGGAACCTTGGAAAAAGCCCTTGACCCCTCTGACCTTTTGCTTTCTTGCCCTTGGGATGGAGACCATGACCCAGGCCACAGGGTTGCTCAGGATCGGGTAGAGGCTGCACAGGTGTATCCACGTGCTGTGTTCTTCATGTTGTACACTTATAATCTGTGCACTTTTCTAGTGTCGATGCTATAATTCAATAAAATCGCGTATTAAAAATTAACAACTAAGTTCAATTAGCAAAGAGGCTTCGAACAGAGAGAAACTGACATGATTCATCTTGCTAGGAAATGTTCTTACCTCCAACTTTTAAGTGGGAATAGGAATTTATTATTTGTTGCCTGCATGTAGCTGGCAGAGGCCACCACTATGGAAATGTTCAGCTGAGCTCACATTTGGGTCAGTTTAATGAGGTTTTATTTTTTTAAATTAACCTTCAAACCTATTACATTCCAGGACACTAAAAATTTACACTGGTTTTCCATTTTTAATGGCCTTACAATAAAAGGAAACATTTAAAGCTCAAAAAAACCCAGATGGCACATTAAGTTCATTTTTAAAGTCATCCCATATAGACATAAGAGACAGACACATAAACTATAAAAAGAGAAACTTAAAAGACATAACCATAATCAAAAATAAGACATCCATCTCCACGTAACAGACACTAAAGGAAGCAGGGACTGGAGCCATGCTCGGCACAGGGGCTGGAGCAGGGCTCTCAGCTGTGTACCTGGAGAAGTAGGAGGAACAACCCTAGCTTCCAAGCCATGACACCCAGGGACTTAGCGACTGGGTCTCCAATATGCCCAACATCCCCCCAGGAGATGGGTTCTCTGAGCCGACAGGAAACGACTTCACTGTTCTGGACTGTGACCACCAGGAGGCCAAGTGGAGGCCACTGGAAAATGGGGGAAGGTGGTGGAATGGGGAGGATTGAAGAGAAAGAAACATCTGCTCAAGATGAGCCTACAAACCTGACCCCCCCAAACTTGGGCACAGTTAATGGTAATAAAGATAATCAAGAAAAATCAACCATGGAGACATGAAATCATTCCATGAGAAATGGAAATAACAGAGGAACCTGAAAATGATTTTCAAATAAAAATATGTAGGACTATCAAATAAAATTTTTAATTATGAAACCCAAACTGGCTTAAATGAAACAAAAATAGGTGGTCTTGAAAAAGAATCAACTAGAAATCCCAGAGGTAAAAGGTGTGATTATTGAAATTAAAAACTCAACGGAATACACTTGGTTGGACACACTGAAGAGAGAATTAGACATTACTGAGAATGTGGCCCAGAAATAAATAAATGAAACAGACAAAATAAGAAGTTACAGGTAAGAAACACAAGGGTGGATCAAGAAGCTTCCGAACATATTTAACAGGGACTTCAGAAGATGAGAATAGAAGGAATGATGCAAAAATAATATTCTAAAAGATAACAGCCAAAATCTTTTGAACACAAAATGCAGCACATGATAAATAAACATCAATTCACACTCAGATACTGAATAGTGAAACTGTACCACATCCAAGGATAAAGAGAAAATCCAAAAAGGTATCAGAGACAAAAAGACAGATTATCCACAAAGGAATGAATAGAATTCAGCAGATTTCTTGTAGTCTGGAGAAATATTTCCAAGGGCTAAAGGAACACAATCGTCGTCCTAGAATTCTATAGCCAGCTAAACTATCATTCAAGAGTGAGAGTAGAGAACAGACATGCAAAGTCTAAGAAAGAGTTCCCCTACCGCAAACCACCCCTGAAAGATTTACCAAAGGGTGAACTTTAGCAAGAAGAAAAGTCAACCCAGGAGGAAAGACTGCAAGAAACAAGGGTGAACACAGAAACATACTGGTTGATTTAGTACATGTTGATTGTGAAAATAATAACTAATTTCACGTGTTATGAACAGTGGGACTGAAATTCTAAAAACAGTAAGAAAGGCTATGAAGGATTATGTTCAATGGCAAGTTCAAGCTTGCAAAGAAGGATAGACATACTGAATAACCTTCCACTTTGTTATAAAAATTTACAGTTAAATATCTATATTTAAATACCTAGCAGGAATTCCCTGGCAGTGCAGTGGTTAGGACTCCACGCTCTTACTGCCAAGGGTGTGGGTTCAGTCCCTGGTCGGGGAACTAAGATCTCACAAGCTGTGCAGCATGGGCAAAAGTAATCAATTAAATAATTAATTAATTCCTACCAAAAGGGTGCTTCCTGCAGCTTCCAAACAGAAAAGAAAAAGAGAATGTTGAAACCCTTATCAATCCAACAGAAGATAGGAAGGGGAGACAAAGTGTCACGGTAAATAGGAAACATAAAATTAAACAACAAAGTCCAAATATATCAATAATGCAGAATGATACAAACAGCAAGACTGACACACAATTCTAGGTATTCCTTACGGATATTTATACATGTTAAAAAATATATAAAATTATAAATGTAAAGACATTAGGAAAGTAGTTAGCCTTGCAAAAGCAGGAAAACTGGGGTCCCAGACATGGTACAGAGTGGCCTTCAATTTTATGTGTAACATCTTATTGTTAACATTTACTGGAGGGGAAGGAGGGAGAGAGGGGCGGTCTGAATCAAACATGGCAAGATGTTCACCTTTGTTAGCTCCAGGCAGTGGACACACATGTTTGTTACATGGTTCTCCACTCAGCAGCTGTGGTTGTTGCCGGGGGCAAAGGCTGAGTGTGGTGGGCAAAGGAGAAAGCCCGTATTTAGGCCCCTGCCTGGGTCTCCAGGCTGCCAGGGGGGCTCCTGGGAAGGCAGCTCCTCACTGACCAATAAGCTCAGAGGACCTGCTGGACCTCTCAGAGCCTCGGCTGTCAACTGAGAAGACAATTCCTGCCTTGCAACGTGGCTTCAAGGACCAAGAAAGGGTCTGGCTCTGAGCCTGGCTCCGAGTAAGAGGTGCTCAGTGATGGTGCGAGACTCGGGACCTGGGGGCGCCTTCCTGCCTGGTGACACTGCTGCTTGCCCCTCCACTGCACATCCCTCACCTATGGGGCAGGAGCCCACGCCTAGGCCAAGAGCATTGATCCTTTCCCAGGATGTCAGGCGTGGCAGGGACAGGCACTGGGGCTGATCTGACTTTTCCAATTAGGAGATGGTTTGGGTTGGTACCTTCCAGAGAGGAGCATGGCAAGGTCAGGAAACAGAGCTGGGAATGGTTTCAGGAAATGATGAAACAGGCCAGAAATAGGATGTGAAGGTGGAAGTGGAGGTGGAAATGGAGGAGGTGATATGGATGGAGGAGGTCATAGAGATGGGGGAGGTTGAGGAGGTGATGAGAATGGTGGAGGTGATGAGGATGGAGATGACGGAGGAGGTGATGGGATGGAGGAGATGGGGTGGTGGAGGTGATAGGATGCACGAGGTGACAGGATGAAGGAGGTGGGGATGGAGGGAAGGCAGTTGAAGGAGGCCACAGCTGTAGGCTGGAGTCCACGTCATGGAAAGGGTGACCAGCTTACTGAACGGTGACCAGCTTACTGAAAATAAAGCAAAGCGCTTTATTTTTTCCTCCATCACTATTGTTCACTAGGCAGTTTGAGAAGCTTTTCCTTCATCTTCAGCACCAAGAACCATCTCATCTTTGCTGATCTAGACTCGCTGCCGCATATTCAAATAACCAGACTGATCCAACCCATAATGTCAACATCACACTCCATGCAAAGCCGCAGGGCCCGAGGCTGACTGCCCTTCACCTACGGGCTCCCCTCCACCCCCCACACACCTCCTCTCCCCTCGCTCTGGTGGGGCAGGAGGGAGAAGGAAAGGGGGGCGAAGCCGAGGCTCACTCAGCTGGTGCCGGCGCAGTTCTCTTGCCCGTCCAGTCCTGGGCCGGGGGGTGTCCCAGCAGAGCCTCTGACATGCAGATGCCTGCAGGGACCACGCCAGGCCCCACTGCAGCCCCTGGCTGGGGGCTCACCGCACTCAGGCAGCCAGCCCTCCAAAGACTCCCCACCTGGTCCACCCCGCGGTGCCACGAGGAGAATCGTGGAAATGTAGAGCGTGGCCACCCAGGCAGCCTTCAGATCGCTCCAGACGCACGAAGAGCCAGCTCTGCCTGTCTGCACACAGGAGCCCCACTCGCACTGGCCAAGCCTCCCAGGAACGCCCCACTTCTCACGTCCCGGGGCCCAATTCTGAAGCTCAGCAAACGCCCCGCTGAGGATCTGACCTCTGCGCGTGGTTCCCTCAGGACTCCCTCTCTCGGCTTGGGTGGGGGGAGCACGCCTCCCCCTCCCCACTCCCCACCTCTGTTCCTAAAACCTGGCCTCCAGCTAAGCCCACCGTCAGACTCTAGCATCCTCTGTGCTCTCACGGCCCTGGCTCGGGCACGCCCTGTCTGTGCTCTACAAGCACGAATTCATTGACGCCTCATCACAGTCCCATTTCAGATGAGGAAACAGAAGCACAGAGAGGTTAAGTCACCCACACATTTGCTCAGCAGCGCAGCCTTCACGCCATCCCAGGCAGCACACCTCCTGGCGCTGTGCTCGTAACCACTATGCTGTCCTGTCTGGCCCTCTGCTGACCACTCTGCCATCTCTTGGCGAGTCCTGCACGGCGTGGCCAGCACCCCATCTGAAATGTGCAGGCTTTGTCCATTCTTCTCTGCTTCTGGGCTTCATCCAGACCCCGGGGGCATCGGGGAAAGCCCAGTGGATATGGGGGGCCCAGCGCTGCCTGAGCGGGCGGGGTGAGGGAATAAAGGAGTGGCTATTCTCAGCCTGGACTCATAGCATTTAAAGGCTTATTCACAGGCAAGGCCTCCTGGGAACAGGCCTCTGGGCTCCCCACCGCAGGCCCAGGACCCAGCGGCCCACTGCAGCGCCCATGCTAGGCGGCACGCTCACCCGGCTCTGGGCAGGCGGCGGTGACTCAGCCCTCAGAAATTACAGGCTTCCGAGGATCAGTGGGCGTCTGTCGGAGGAGGTGGCCCAAGAGGGGCCTAAATACAGGCTGGGGGAAGGAGAGCGGGGCAGAGCCGGGGTGGGGCAGGGCCTCTGCTGAGGGCGACCCGGGTCGCACCTTCTGGGAGCCACAGACGGGCCCCAGCAAAGGGAGGTGAGGGGAACACAGTAAGGACCGGGGGCGGGCCCCCGCAAGACAGGCCCCAGCAGGAGAAGGGGAGGGAGCACAGGACAGGCCTGGGGGCAGTGACTGGGGGCTGGGCTGGGCCTCAGCTCCCCCTCAGTGATGGAGGGGACCCCTCGCCCGGCCAGGTGGCAACCGAGAGAGATTGGCTCTGTCCGAACGCTGGCATCTGGAACCTTCCAGCGCTCTGAACTGCGACCACCTAGGGCAGGACTGGGAAGCGTTCTCACTTCGTCGCATTCCTGAGCCTGCGTTGCTCCTCCAGGGCTAGGCTGTGGATTAAGGGTTTGCGAACTGGCATGGAGAGCGGGGCTGGGTCTGATTCATCTGTGCGCCCACTCCCCACAGCCTGCCTCTCTCCCAGCACGGAGTTGCACACAGAAAGGGACTGTCTGTGTTTCTGGAAGGAAATGGAAAAGAATGAAAAAGGATTGGCCTCTGGGGTCTCCCCTTCCTCCTGTCCTAATCCCCCCGAAGTCACCTGCCTCCACGGCCTCCCCGCCGGCCCCCACCCCGGCGGGGCTGTTTACACACTGACTCAGTGGCCAAGATTCCAGGCGATAAGGAGCTGGGAAGCTGGCGGGCTCTGAAAGGCAGCAGCCATTCCCTCTGGAACAAAGGCCCGTGACGGAGCTCTGAGTTTCGTTAGGCCCACAGAACTTTCTAGAGGTTTGTGCAGCTGCCACCTGAGCCCAGGCTCAGGCACTGGGGCAGTAGGAAAGGAGCAGAGAAAGGAGATTTGGTCTCAAGAGGTCCCTGGGCTCAGAGGGACTCGTGGGGCTTGCCGCCCAGCTTTTCTCTTTCTCACTCCAAAAGGCTGCACACCCATCCTCACAGACCCTCCACTCGAAAGGGTGACCCTCATCTGGGGCAGAGGTGGTTTTGCAGGTGTACCTCTCCCTGCTTCTCTCCATCCCTCAGCTGGGGAGCAGTTGGCTGCTTCCCCCCGGCCAGTGCCTTTCAGTGGAGGGCAGATGAGCAGCGGGTCCTTCAGGACACATCCCGTAGCCTGGGATCGTCACCCATCACTCCAGAGTGGTGCCCCTCCGGGGGTGGGACAGTGGGAGAAGCTGGCTAGCCTGCGAGTCCAGCCTGTGTCTCATGGGTCCCGCAGGAGGCAGTTCGTCCACCTTTCACAGAGGAAGGTCTTGCCTGGGACAAGGTCCTGTACACATCACTGTCCTTCAAACAGATGCTCCGTCACTCGGACAAATAATTAGGGACGTCCAGCCTGGATAGGATGGTGCAGACTAGTCTCTTCCTGCACCTCTCTGCTAAGCACGGCTATAAACCCTGGGATGATGCAGGAGGCAACTAGAGGGGGTTCTGACGAGTGGAAGGAGAAGGCGAGCTGGTCAGGGACCCCAAGGCTGGGTCAGGACAGTGAACAGCAGGGCACCTCTGATCCTCCCCCTCCGCAACCCAATGGAAGCAGGTGACCCGGGGTGTGCATTTCCCAAGCTCTGACCGCGAAACAGGAGGCAGTCCCAGCAGGCTCACTGCTCTCCTGGACTGACCCAGAGTCCCAGAAAACACAAGCTCCCCCAGGCAGAACCAGCAAGAGGACCGACTGGGAGTCCCTGACGTTAAGTGGCCAGGTGTCAGACGGTGCTATAGTTTTTGTTTCAATCATCACATTTGATTTAGAACGCTGGTGGGGAGGAGAGTCTATTGTATGGACCCACATTTCTGCTCTTTCCATTGTTCTTTATACCTTCCTGATGCTTTAAGATTCCTTCTTGGGGCTTCCCTGGTGACACAGTGGTGAAGAATCCGCCTGCCAGTGCAGGGGACACGGGTTCAAGCCCTGGTCCGGGAAGATCCCACATGCCGCAGAGCAACTAAGCCCGTGCGCCGCAACTACTGAGCCTGTGCTCTAGAGTCTGTGAGGCACAACTACTGAGCCCATGTGCCACAACTACTGGAGCCCGCGTGCCACAACTTCTGAAGCCCACGCGCCTACAGCCCGTGCTCCGCAACGAGAGCAGCCACCGCAATGAGAAGCCCGCGCACCGCAATGAAGAGTAGCCCCCGCTCGCCGCAACTAGAGAGAGCCCGCGTGCAGAAACGAAGACCCAGCGCAGCCAAAAATAAATAAATAAATTTATTTTAAAAAAAGATTCCTTCTTTTATTATTTCCTTTGTTTTAAGAAATTCCTTTAGCCATTCTTTAGATCTGTCAGCTAGCAAAAATTCTTTTCGTTTTCCTTTATCAGAGGAGGCCATTCATTCCTGAAGGACAGTTTCACCGGATTTAAAATTCACAGTTGACAGTTCTTTTATTTCAGTACTTTTGTGGCCATGATTCCAATGACAGTCTCACTTTCAGAGCTTTGGCAGTGCTGTTTGGGTTGGGTCGGTTTATCCGGTGCTTCTGTGCTCCCGCTGGTTTCTGCTGGTTCTGCTCAGGTGGAAGGATCCCGGGCCGGTGCTTCTCGTGGTGGGGTTTCCCTCATCAGTGTCTCCCTCTCTCCCTATGCCGGCATTTTTTTCCCCAAGTGCCCAGAAAACACTCATCAAGATAGACTGTATCCTGGACCATAAAATAAACCTCAACAGATTTTTAAAAATTAAAATCACACACAGTATGTTCTCTGACCCTAATAGTATCAAACTAGAAATCAATAACAGAAAGACACTGGGAAAAACTCTAAACACTTGGAAATTAAACAACACACTTCTACATAATCTATGGGTCAAAAAGGAAATCTAGAAGGAAATTTAAAATACATAAAACTGAGCAAAAATAAAGATGCCACATACTAAAACATGTGGGATGCACCTAAAGCAGTGCTGAATGGGAAATGTATAACCCTGGATGCTTACATGGAAAAGAAGGAAGTCTCCAATCAAGTGTTTGTGGAGATGAGTCCTGTGCTTGGTGCTGGGGTGACAGTGGGGCTTACCAGTACCCAAGGGGCAATTCCCTGGCGGTCCAGTGATTAGGACTCCACACTTTCACTACCCAGGGCATGGGTTCAATCCCTGGTCAGGGAACTAAGATCCCACAAGCCATGCAGCGTGGCCAAAAAAAAAAGAAAGAAAAAATACCCAAGGGGCTTACAACTCAAATGAAAGCGAGGCAAGGACATGAAGATTTCACATGCAGTGTGGTCAGGGGCTTCCATCGAGGGTGGTGCAGAGGTCCAAGAGAGCAAAGACAGTGCCAAATCCAGGCTGGGGGAACCAAGGAAGGCTTCTCAGAGGAGGTGATCCTGAGCTGAGTCTGGTAGATGAGGTAGACCCCTAAAATGGGGAGGGGGAGCTCTGGGATCAGGGAGCTGGACACTCAGGAGTGCCCGGCAAAGGCGAACACGGCCCGCTGAGGCCCAGTCAGCTTGGCCAGGGCATGCAGACAGTGGTAGGCAGGGCCAGGCCCAGAGCGAAAGGGCCTTCCAAGACCGGTGAGGAGTTTGGGCTTGACCCCAAGGCAACTGTGGTTTGCAGATATTTTCTCCCCTTCCACAGGTTGCTCTGTCGCGCTGTTGGTTATTTCCTTTGCTGTGGAGACCCGGATTTAAAGGATGCATGGGATTAGCCCAACCTGATAATCTCCCTACCTTAAGGTGAACTGTCTTGGGACCGTAATGACACCTGCAAAACCCCCTCACTGCAGCGTCTAGACTGGCATTTGAGCGAATCACCGGGAGAAGGTGTGAGCACATGGGGGGCTGGGAATCCTGGGGCATCTTGGAAGTCTGCCCTCAGCTGTCACTGAGTGGAGGAGGCTGTTGTCACTCAGCCGAGGGTGTCGGCTAAGATGTCACAGATACTGAAGCTGTTTATCAAGATGGCAGGATCTGGGTGAAAGGAACACAGTGAACCAGGGCCCGAAGCCCTAGGGTGTGGCAGTGGCGGCTGAGTCAGGTGGGAGCCCTGGCCTCAGTGGGGCAGGGGGAGGGGGAAGACCAGGCCTGGAAGCAGTGTGGGAGCCAGAGGTGCTGCCTGTTAGAAAGGGGGTGGGGGGCTTCCCTGGTGGCGCAGTGGTTAAGGATCCGCCTGCCAATGCAGGGGACACAGGTTCGAGCCCTGGTCCGGGAAGATCCCACATGCCGCAGAGCAACTAAGCCCGTGCGCCACAACTACTGAGCCCACGTGCCACAACTACTGAAGCCCGTGCGCCTAGAGCCTGTGCTCCGCGACAAGAGAAGCCACTGCAATGAGAAGCCTGCGCACCCCAATAAAGAGTAGCCCCCGATCGCCGCAACTAGAGAAAGCCTGCGCGCAGTAACAAGGACCCAACGCGGCCAAAAATAAATAAGTTTATTTAAAAAAAAAAGAAGGGGGGTGGGGAGGGCAGAGGAGGATGGGAATTCGGGTGGCAAGTCAGCACCCTGCAAGGAGCGCCCATAAGATGCTCCTGCCGAATCTGAGATATGACCAGCTACAGGGCTGCCCCTGGACCTCACTGGGGGATAAGGGTCCTGGTGCCCATCTGTGAGCTCGGCAGACACAGGTCCTGCCTCTGCACTGCTCAGAGCCCAGCTCAGCATCTTCCTTGGAGGCAAACCCCGAGGTACCCCCAGCCAAACCCAGCAGGAGATGGGCTTCTGGTGCGTCCTCTGACCTTGCTCCTCCTTCACTGTTCTCCACCCTCTTGTAATTAAGTTAAAATTATGCAATTAAAGGTTTGGTTCATTACAGTGGGCAGGTGAACAAAACAGACGTGGTGACACCTTCAGGAGCTCACAGACTGGGATAAGGTGAACATGGGACAGATGAACAATGATGGTCCAACCTGGCGAAAGCTAGGATGGGAAACAGGCTGTTAGGTGAGCACAGAGCAGTAGTACCCACCCTAATGTGGAGCGATCAGGGAAGACTTCCTGGAGGAGGTGGCCTCCTGGAGCTAAAGTTCCTCAGGTTAGGCTGAGGGAGAGAACATTCCTGGCAGAGAGCTACAGGTGACTGTGGAGCCAACCAGCCTGGGTCGGAATCCCAGACCCTCTGCCCACCCACAGGCTGTGACTTCTTTGGGCCTCAGTTTCCCTGTCTTTAAGATGGAGAAGCAACGGGGGAGGGGGGTTAGGGGGGAGGAGTGCAGTGTCATCCGCCTGGTGCAATGAGGCTCAGTGAGGACCAGCCCTGCGAGGGAGGAGGGAGGCCCAGTCCCCGCTGACCTTTGGAATGTCCACTGAAGGTCCCAAGGCCCAGTTCTGGGTGTCAGACGCTTCCCCGTGTCGCGCAGTCTCCTGGCCTTGGTCTTTCCGGAAGCGTCTGCGGGTGGGAAGGGCTAGGTGAGCCCCTGGCACCCTCGCCAGAGGCTGGGAGATGGCCCAGTGCCCGCCGGCCTCACTCCAGCAGGTGGCGCTGTTGCCCGTCGGACCGAGGCCCGGGGCTCCCTCTTCGCGGACCAGACCGAGAGCCGAACAGAGGCGGGGTCGGGCCTGTCTTCATCTGCAAAGTGGGGAGAGCATTCTTTGTCGTCCCTCCCTACAGATAAGAGGGAGCTGAAAATTCAAGCCCATTTTCAAGTGCTTCGTTTCTAATTATCCTGGGACCATGGAATTTGGAGTTGAGAAGAGCCTTCGAGGTCTCACAGATGGAACAAACCGTCTGGCATTCCTTGACCTTTGCACGTGCCCTCCATCCGGGGCTGAGGTGCCTTCAGCTGGCTTTGGTTTCACCTTCAGAGGGATCCTCCCTCTACTCTTAGGCCTTCGTCAGGCAGGTGAGAAGGTCGGGTCTCAGAGAGGCTGAGAAACTCACAGCCAGTGACTAGGAGGCAGGGCTGGAAGTCTGACCCCACCAGCCCAAGCCCGATGCTCTCGACCACGCAGTCTGCAGCCCCGAGACCCTGGGAGGGCCTGGAGACCCCAGCTCCCTGCCCTGCAGCCCTCTCCTGTAGTAAGGACCTTGATG
This sequence comes from Grampus griseus, assembly GCF_964374135.1. NCBI lineage: Eukaryota > Metazoa > Chordata > Mammalia > Artiodactyla > Delphinidae > Grampus > Grampus griseus. Next base: position 8,421,218 of record NC_139014.1, on the reverse strand, counting down.
ATCCATCTTCATCCTCCATTCAACCATCCCCACCCGTGAGACTCCGGGGCTACAGCACTGAACACAGCACATGGGGCCCCTGCTCTCATGGGGCCCGAGTCTGCGGGTCACTTCAGAGGAGACTGCAGGAGTACCTGAGTAGGCAGTGCCATTTAAATCAGGTGGTCAGAGATGGGGCCATCAGGCCAAGACCTGGGGGAGAGATGGCAGGTGCAAAGGCCCTGGGGCAGAGACCAGCCTGACTTGAGGGAAGGGAGGCAGGGGAGAGGGTCTGCAAAGAGGCTGAGCTGATGAGCAGGGCTGGTGTGGTGAGCTGCATACAAACCAAGTTTGTACAAGAGACCAGGCATCGGCAAGTGTAATCTTCTACCTCAGTGCTGGCCAGTGGACACTGTTCTCTTCATTTTTGTAGATAAGAGGCATGAGCTTCTGGGACTTCCCTGGTGGTCCGGTGGGTAAGACTCCATGCTCCCAATGCAGGGGGCCTGGGTTCGATCCCTGGTTGGGGAACTAGATCCCGCATGCATGCCGCAATGAAGACCACGCACGCCGCAACAAAGATCACGGACGCCACAACTAAGACCCGGCACAGCCGAAATAAATAAATATTAAAAAACTTTTAACATAAATAAAAAAAGAGGCATGAGCTTCTGAGAAATTCATTCTCCCAAGGCCTCGCAGCTAGAAAATCATGGCCTGGGATGGGCGGCCTTTGTCTCCCTGTGATGCGCTGTCTCAGAGTCTCTGCTCCCCTCGTTCCCCTGAACTTTGCAGAGTTTAACCGCCCATCCCTTGCACAGACTCCCCTCAGGCCTCGAGTCCCCCGCCACAGTTCCTTCCTAAAGCTCTGAACTTGCCGCTCTCCTTCCCCTCAGACTCCTCCCCCCACCCCCCGACCCCCGACACACGCACAGTGTTGATTACAGCTGCCCTGTAATCAACAGGTTGATTGATGCCCTGTAATCAACAGCTGGTGCTCAGCACCTGCCCTGGGTCCTGTCACTGCCCCCTCCTGGCTGAGTTCCCTGCCCAGCCCACCATCCACTCTCACTGTTCTGATCGGCTCAGATTCCCCAGTGTTCACACCCAAAGTGGGTCACAAAAGTTTGAAGTGGATTCTTAGGAACCAAGCTTACAGGAGATCATGAACAGGTTAGCCTGAGGTTTGGAACCAAGGCTGCCAATACCCTGGGGGAGATCCTTCCACTGAGAAAACTCAGGGGGAACAGTCACCATGCAGTGGGGGGTCTGCAGGTTCAGACCCCAGCTTGATGAGTGTAGGGGAGGGGCTGTTGAAGCCGTGTTACCTCGGATAGATTTGGGGTCAGAGACAGTATCTCTCAGGAGGGACAAACAATCAAGGAGACAGGGTGAGGACGCAGAGAGGACACTTTAGGCTCCGGGTCTGACGGCCACAGAGCCTGGCGCTGGAGGCAAAGGTGAATGAGCTGATTTCATCAGGAATCAGTGAGACTTGGGCACAAATGGTTCTGCTCCCGCCACAGGTGAGAAGTGTCCCCTGGCGTCGGCGGGTAGGAGGTCTCCCATTTCCATACGGCACACAGAGCGGCCCTGACGCAGCTAGGGGCAAGCGGGGCAGTGCACTCTGGTCTGGTGAGTCACAGCCATGAAGGTGTGCGCCCCCTTCCTTCACCTGCAGATGTTAAGAAGTGGAGCTGGACAGAACGCACCTGCACACCTGCCGTAAACAGGTGTGAATGAATCACTTGGGAGATACGGGCTTATGGCAGAGGCAGAGGTTCTGACATTTGGGGGGTTTTGCTGATACTCTGGCCTAGTGAGGCCTTGGGAAGCTCAGGTTACAGGTGGGAAGGAAAGATCGCAGAGCCAGACAAAACCCGTCCTGTGTCACTTAGCCACACGGTGACCAGCACTGCCACTTGAACCACGCCGCTGCTACTCTTCCTATGACTGGGTCTCCTTACCTAGGGCAGTGCACCTGCTCTGGGCCAGCATTCTACCCCCAGGCGTGGGCCGAGAAGCTTGGAGTTCAGCCAGCTCCCCAGGCCCAATGTCTCGGGTCTGGAAAAGTGATATTATGTGTCATGCAGCCAGACCCCAGGCTCAAGAAGGACGTGCAATTACCAGGAATCGATGAGAGATGGGAGTGTCCATGCTTTGCAGATGACGAGCACCCCCGTCCTCAGATTTTGGTCTCTAAAACCAGTCTCTACTCAAAGGAACCAGGGCTCCTTGGAGAAATGGCTGATTCCAGGTCTAGGGGCAGAGAACGTACAAAGTGATCATGGGACATCTTGTGCCAGAAAGCAAGGAAGCTTTCCAAGACTAATAGGGTCATGTCAAAAGGACACAGGAACCAGCTCCAAGAGGGTACCCCCGGCCAAAGCGGTGACCATTTGAGCATCAGAAAGAATAATGATTGAAACACACTGGATATATAAAAATCCATGAGTCCATTATAATCAACAAAGAAAAAGCAAAGACAAAACAAACAAATAAAACCTTCCTTGCCTTTCTTGGAAATTATTACACTTACTCCTTAATTTGAAAACAGGATATAAAGAGAAAAAATCAAGTGTCAACACTGCCACTCAAGTAGGAACTGTATTTAAGGACAACAGAATGGTCCAGGTGATGAGACAGATTCTTCTTTCAGAAGAACGTCACGCAATAAACGTAGAAGGAGGGATCAACTAGAAAATTCCCATTTTGTAACTCTGAATGAAATGACTGATTCAAGCAGGGTCATCAGCAGGTGCTGGTGACGGACTGGCAGGGAACTACATGTTCTCCCTGTGCCACAGTGTCCCCCATGGGTTACCCGATGGCCCCCAAGAGGGGAGCCGTGGTTTTAAGAACAGAGAGGGCCAGCTCTCACCCCCGAGCCCAGGGACCAACCTCAGAATCCCCGAGAGGGGTGTCACCACTGGCCACTACGTGCGTCCTGATGTGACGCATCACCTACAAGACATTCCCGCCAAACGTCTAACCTTCTGCTCACACCTCGTTCAGATCTGACACCCATGTCATAGCCAATGTGGGGCGACAAAGCGAGTAACAGCAAGAGGAAACAGACAAATCCTGAAGGTCGGACACTGTGCAAATCACCCGGCCCAGTCTCTTCCACAGTCAGTGTCATAAAAACAAAAGGGGAGGCGGATCTGGTTCTAGGTTACAAGTGACATAAGAGACTTAACAACCCAGTGCAAGGCACCATCCTTGATCACATCTTGATTGTACAAGTCAGCTCTGAGAGACATCTGGGAGATAACTGGACAGATGTGAACAGGGACCAGGCGCTCAATGACATTAAGGAATTATTGTTAATTTTGTTAGCTGTGATAATGGCATTTTTGTTTTGCTTGGTTTTGTTTTCTGGCTGCGCCAGGTGGCATGCGGGATCTTAGTTCCCCGACCAGGGATCGAACCCGCAACCCTTGCAGTGCAAGCGTGGAGTCTTAACCACTGGACCGCCAGGGAAGTCCAATAATGGCATTGTTGAAGTAGGAAATGTCCTTTTTTTTTTTTCGGCCATGTTGCACGACTTGTGGGATCTTAGTTGCCCGACCAGGGACTGAACCCAGGCCCCGGCAGTGAAAGAACCAAGTCCTAACCACTGGATCGCCAGGGAATTCCCGAAAATGTCCTCTTTTTTTTGTGGTGCGCGAGCCTCTCACTGTTGTGGCCTCTCCCGTTGCGGAGCACAGGCTCTGGACGCACAGGCCCAGCGGCCATGGCTCATGGGTCCAGCCGCTCCACGGCATGTGGGATCTTCCCGGACCGGGGCACAAACCCGTGTCCCCTGCATCGGCAGGCGGACTCCCAACCACTGCACCACCAGGGAAGCCCGAAAATGTCCTTTTTTGAAGATACGTGTACTCAAATACTAAGGGCGGAAATGTCACAAAGATGGCAACTTACTTTAAAATAATTTTGGAAAAACCAGATGAAGCAAATATGGCAAAATGTTAGCAACTGCTAAATATAGAGGCTGGATGCATAGGCATTTGTAATTCTACTCTCTGTACTTTTCCATACGTTTGAAATTTCTCATAATAGTCTTTTTTAAACTTTCAATAAAGATCAAGTACAGATCACATGGGGGACGTGGGCGTTGGATAGCACACAATCATCGTGGCAACAATAAAGTGCCGTCGATGGCCCTGACGTACAGGGAGTGGCCGTGTTGGCAATTCCACGTGGGCGCTTGGGAGGTGGGGACGGGTGCCAGAGGACGAAAGCCCTGGGGGCCCCGGGGGCACCTTCTCCGGGGCTCAGCACCCGGTCCATGGCTCACACACCCCACGGCCAGAGTGGAGACGGAGGACTTGTATGACTTGTCACAAACCACATCGTCAGTAGGGGAGGGAGCTGAGTGTTGAACAACAATTTGAGGAACTGGAGAGCGTGGCAGCCTGGGGACACTTAGTGAAGGAGCAACATAGGGGCATGGGAGTGGCGAAGCCCCGGTGCTCAGACTACAGCCTCCACCTGAGACCTCCGCTTCCGACCAGTCACAGCACCTGCTGAGGCTTCTGGCCAGTTCAAAGTGTTCCTTGAGCCACAGGCCCCCGCAGGCCAGTCTGCGCCCTGCCTGGGGGATTCTGGTCACCCCTGACTCACCTCCAGTTTCATCGTCCCATTGGGAGGATTTGCTTTGTTTCTGGACGGGAGCTGCCTGTGTGAGGCTGGCAGGATTGTCTGGTGACGTGCGCTGCAGGCTCTCCCTGAGCCACTTTCATGGAAGAGGTGCTATTTACCCTCTCAATTCGTTTCCAGGGGGCTGGGGGTGTAGGAGTCTCGCCAGGAAAAGTATTGAGAAACTGCGGTCTCTGAGAAAGGTCACCGGTCCCTGCGGCAAATGCAGCGGCCCGGCTGGTCCGTGGGTGCCCCCAGGTCACTGCCCTGGAGTGTGCACAGCCGTCCTCGGCCACAGGTGGAGGCACAGCGAGCTGTCCCCAGGGCAGCCATCCCGGGAGCCAGACCTGAGGACGGGAGTGTCGTGGGCACACGCGCTAGCAGCCCTGGCTCAGCTCGGGGGCCATGCCTCTACCCGGGATTCTCCCGAAGGCTCAGCCGTCTGGGGAGTGGGCGAGTCTGGAGTTGGCCCTTTGGAAAGGCCCAAGGCATAACGTGACGCCCCAAATCAAGCGGAAGGTCTCCAGGAAGGAGCGCTGCTGTATGGGGTCAGGTTTGCTGACATCTAAGAACTAACGTAGTCCAGCTATAGGTATTGGAGAATGCAGACTTCTACCATGTTATTATGTTCATCAGCTTGTCTCTCAAGTTTCAGGGGACCCTCAAGTGGGTCTGAGTCCTTTGCCTGGAGGAGCCTCGGCTGCTGGACCCCGAGGGGCTGTGTGGCCGTGTTCCCAGGACCACAGGCGCAGAAGCAGCCGGCGGCCCTGGCTGGCGTGCACAGCCCGGTGGAGGGCCTCACCCCGTGTTCTGCTCCCCTACTTCTGTCTTCCCTCTGAGACCAAGCAGGCCTCCTCTGGCCGTGTGTGACAACACGGCTGGGCTGCGCTGGAGCCCGGAATGGCTCTGGGGGCCTTGCGGCAGCCGAGACCCTGCAAGTTTCGGACTAGCTCTGATCACATCTGAGGAAGGAACCGAACCCTGAGTGTGACCGCAAGGTCCTCAGGTCACCTTGAGTCAGCGTCATCACGGGCCTCCTCCAGTGATGAATATTTATAAAAGACTTGCTGTGTGTGTGCCAGGCTCGAGGCTAAGCACACCGTGCACGTGAGCTCATTCCACCCGGAGAACAACCCTCCCACAGCTTCCCCAATGCCGAACAGGTAGCCCGTGGCAGAGCTGAGGCCCGCAGTCCCCGAGCCCTCGCCGGCTCCCTGACACCTGGGCTCCCGTGTCTCGGTCTGCAGACGTCCAGCCTGCAGGCGTGAGACGGGACACACGCAGACCCCAGGGCTGTGGGACGTGCCTGGATGAAGATTAGAAACCCCCACCTGGCTCTGACCGAGGCCGTCCCAAGGGGGTCGGGAGAACAGGCTAAAAACAGGAGCGAGGCTCTGCTCATCTGGGGCGACTTCCCTCTGATGTGCACGTCGTGTGCGGGAGCCGCTGACCCCGTCTGGATGACAACGTCAAATGCGTGCCTGGATTCACGCACCCTGTTCTAGGACAGACAGACTCAGGCCTTAGGGTATGTCTGACCCCCACAGCACACGCACACACTTCTATCGCTGCCCCCAAATAACTGTATTCGTGATTTAAGGAGATTCCCCACCGTGTCTAGTTTCATTTATTAAACAGAAAATCAGGAAGTAACCACAAGAGGAATCTGGCATTACTAAAGGATTCTTTTTTTTTTTTTTTTTTTGCGGTACGCGGGCCTCTCACTGTTGTGGCCTCTCCCATCGCGGAGCATAGGCTCCGGACGCGCAGGCTCAGCAGCCGTGGCTCACGGGCCCAGCCACTCCGCAGCATGTGGGATCTTCCCGGACTGGGGCTCGAACCCGTGTCCCCTGCATTGGCAGGCGGACTCTCAACCACTGCGCCACCAGGGAAGCCCCTAAAGGATTCTTGCTGGGGGCTGCTTTCTACACCCTTTTCCCAGAGCACATCTTCAAATCTGATCTGATCGACTGGGAAGGTGTTTACTGAGGAGCCTGCAGTCACGTCTGGACCTTGGAGTCTGCAGTGAGTAGTTACTGATGATTAGGAGGATGAAGACGGTCCGGGAGGCTGAGCACAACAGCTGGAACAAGCCGGGCATTGTCCGGAGGTGAGCGCATTACTGTCCGGTCCAGATGTCCCGGCCTGGATCCGCAAGGCTGTGTTCTCCGTGCAGGATCAGGCAGGGGAGGGTCCATGTTGGGGCCTGGAATTCAAACTCCCTTGGCTCTTGGTCCAGCCAAGGAGACTAATTTCTGCCCGTCCCAAGCATCTGCAATCTCAGTGACTGCCGTGGGACAACTGGACCTTGGAGGAGTCCGAGTTGCACCCTTCATTAAAACCACACTCCTGGGCTTCCCTGGTGGCGCAGTGGTTGAGAGTCCGCCTGCCGATGCAGGGGATGCGGGTTCGTGCCCCGGTCCGGGAAGATCCCACATGCCGCGGAGCGGCTGGGCCCGTGAGCCATGGCCGCTGAGCCTGCGCGCCCGGAGCCTGTGCTCTGCAACGGGAGAGGCCACAACAGTGAAAGGCCCGCGTACCGCAAAAAAAAAAAAAAAAAAAAAAAAAAACCACACTCCTCGCACCGGCTGCTGCACTTGCAATGGGCAGAGCACCAATCTGGGGACCCAGGACCAGAAGCCAAGCTCCAGCTCCACCTCCATGGACTCACTGTGTTACTTTGGGCAAATGTCTTAACCTCTCTGGACCTCAGTTTCTTCCTCCCACTCATGAGAGTGTTGGATTAGAACAGCAACTGGGGATGGTTTCACCCCCACAGGGGGACAGTGCACAATGTATGGAGACATCATTGGCTGTCACAACTGGGGGATGCTACCGGCACCTGGAGGGTGGAGGCCAGGGATGCCGCCAAACACCCTACAGTGCACAGACAGCCCCACTGCAAAGAATGACCCCGCCCAGAATGTCAGTGGGGCCAAAGTTGATGCCATTTGTCAGGATGACGGGGCAGGACCAAGGTCGTAGCCAGCCCTGGCCGGGCAGGACTCGACCGGGGAAGCGGAGAAGGCTCACTGCCCAGTTCTCCCCCCGTCCTTGAGGGTTTCCAGGGAATCTGGTGACATTCCTATGGGATTCCCTCCAGCTCTGGGAGCAGCAGAGAAGATGTGAGGAGCTGGCAGCCGAGCCTGGAGCTCGTGACAGTGAACCCTGGGAACTCGGGTTCAAAATGTCACATTCGGGGCTCAGAGTACAAGGTGACCGAGGCCTGGGCCTGCCCTCTCTCCTCCATCCTGCCTTCGTTTGTTCATTTCCTAATAGCTTCAGAGACAGGTAGGCACCCCTTTAACCTGACAGATGTTCCCTGCCTATTTCCAGAGGCAGTGGAAGCAATATTCTTTATGTTGGTTGATAAAAGCCCATGTGCCTCTTTCAGATCTGTATTGGGAATCAGACCCTGCCCAGGAAACAGCCACCTGCTCCAGAAGCCCCAAAACTGACCCCTAACAGGTGACCCACAGCCGAGCAGAGCCAAGGTTTCGGGGCAAAGCCTTCCCCACTTGTCTCTAGTTTGCATTTTCTCTTCAGCTTTCTCTTGTAATTTTTCCAAACCAAACAGCGTCCTGGGAAGCATACTGAAATGTTTTAAAATGAGGCAAGGGACCTCCCCGGTGGTCCAGTGGGTAAGACTCCGTGCTCCCAATGCAGGGGGCCTGGGGTTCAGTCCCTGGTTGGGGACCTAGATCCCACATGCCACAACTAAGACCCGGTGCAGCCAAAATAAATAAATAAATATATATATTTTTTAAGACCACGTGATTTAAATAAATAAATAAAATGAGGCGGTAAAGGAAATCACTTGTCCTCAGACAACAGCTGGTTACTTATCTGGCCGCCGGTTTCTGGGACTCAGCGCTGACGCAGGGATGCTGTCAGCTTTGTGTCCACGTGAGGGTGATCACGACTGTGGCCGCTGGGTATGGAAAGTGTCCACGGTCAACACCTGAGCCGACTGGCGTTACCACTGCGATTTTTCAACCCTTCAAACTGTCGGTCCACAAGCAGTTGCCCAGCTAGCCCTGGCCCTCCCTGGGGACCTGCTACCGTCCGCCTCTTTCTCCCCGCCCTTCCTACCTGCCACTCGGCACCAGTCCCTAAAGGATTTCTCACGAGTGTCTCAAGGAGCTGGAAATGAGTTTGGCCCTGCAGCGGCTGAATCTACGGAGTCACTGAAGATGAATCAAAAGTCACTACATAGAAACCAACATCTGATGCATCAGAGATTTAAATGTGGAAAAATTAAACCAGGAAAGCACCTTAAGAATGTAGGAGATTTTTTTTTTTTTTTGCTGTGCCACACAGCTTGTGGGATCTCAGTTACTCGACCAGGGATTGAACCCGGGCCACTGCAGTGAAAGCCCGGAATCCTAATCACTAGGCCACCAGGGAACTCCCCAAGAATGTAGGAGAATTTAGCATGGGGAACTCCTTTCTAAGCAAGACGTAAAACCCAGAAGCTACTAAGGAAGAGATAATAGAGTTGATCTCATAAAGATTAAAATTTTCTGTTCAAAAATAAACAAAAGAAAAAAGTCAAGGCCAAAGGACAGAAAAGACAACTGCTCCCAACTCATTCAGAGCTTAAGCCAAAAAGCTGGTGGCCTCACAGGACCCATATAGCCTTTGGGGACCTAGCCTCCCCTCCCCCCCCGACTCTGACCTCACCCTGTATTCGTCAGGACAAGCTCCTTTCTGCAGTGGTGACAGATAAACCCTGACGTCACAGAGGCGTAATGCAGTATGAATTTACCCCCACTCACGCCAAGTCCAGTGAGAGACAGGCAGCAGCCACTCCACGCGGTGACTCAGGGATCCAGTCCATCGTGGGCACGGGGCCATCACTGTTTGAGCTTGTCCAGAGGCAGCTCATCTCCTCGGTACCAGGTCCCCGTCCCTAACAGCCAAGTCCTGCGGTGCCAAAATGAAAGTGCAGGTGAGGGAGAAAATAGCAGCAGGTGCTTGTCCCCAGACTCACACCTGTCCTCGCTCTTTCCCGTGCAGAACTCCGACTTGCCCTATTTCGCTTCCAAACACAAAGGGTCTCCTACTTGCTTGTCTGTGGGTCGGCAGAGAGCGGTTCTGAAATAGGTAATCAGGTCCCAGGAAGCTGAGCGCCACCCTCCACATACACCCACCCACCGACCACCAGGGACCCTTCCCCTCCTCCAGGCTTCTCCTACATGGCCTGTGGGGCACGGGTCCTTCAGAGACCTCTGCAGGGTCAACACAGACCCAGCGTGCGCACATACACACACGCACACACATGCATGCACATGCATGCACACGCATGCACGCACATGCCAATGCCTGGGGCCGTGAGGGGGCAACATCCCCTCTGGGAAGCGCTGTAGGGACAGGGCCGCCCGGCAGAGCTCAGGGTTTACCTGTCAGCGGGTGGCTCCGGACAGGACTTCTGGAAACCTGGCAGGTGCCTCCCCTCGCCCTCTGGGCTGCCCTGCCACTGGGCCAGCGCCGTCTTCCTCACCAGGCCCGGGAGGCCGGCACCCAGGGCCCAGGATTCTTCCGGGGGCCCCCGAACGTGTCTTAACTTCTCTTAAAATCAGAAGGAAACATGAGCACGGCCGTCCCTTGGTTTCCGGGGGAGTGGCTCCAGGCGCCCCCGTAGCGCCCAGACCCCGCGGTGGCGCGAGTCCCTCACCCAGAATTCCTCCCGCAGCTGCGGATTTCGCATCCGCAGATTCGCTCCAAGCAGCCACGGTCAGTTGAATCTGAGGATGCGAAACCCGCGGCCACGGAGGGCCGGCTGTGTCCCAGGGCTGAGTGTACAATGAGTCCAGAGCGGATTACGTGCACCTTTATGCCTCCAGACAGAAACGTCCTCAGCCGCCTTGTCGAATAGAGGAAGGCCAACGTGCCCGGCCCGTGGGGTCAGAATAACGCCCTGACTGCGAGGCCGGAATGATGAGAACTCCACTCTCACTGCACAGAGATTTCGGGATGTGTGCCCTGTGGCAGGCACTGTCCTAAGCCCCGGCAGGGCCAGAGCCCTTGAACGCGGGCGCCTCGTCTCCGCCCACCCCGCCCCGACGTCTTGTGCTGAGCGCCCCACACGGAGCGCGATGAGTGAGGCCAGCCGGAGGCCAGCGTGAGGGCAGAGAGAAGGTGCCGGAAGGCCTGGGAGCAGCTCTCCCGGGCAGCCACTTACCCCCCCCCCCCCAACCACCACCCAGCCCCTGGCTCCAGCAGCAAGCCGTCTGTCCTCCGGTTCTCACGGACGCCTGAGCAGAGGGACATTTAATCATCCCCTGTGGTTGTCTCATTTCCTCCCCAGAAGAGGGAAGAAAGGGCGCCACAATGCTTTCTTACTGTTTGCCCTTTCTGATCTCCCCTGTGGTGGCTTGCCTTCCGTTGATGCCGAGCTCGTTCTTCTCCCAAAGGACCCTCCCGCGCAGGCACAGCGGGGACGGGCAGGCCCTGGTGTCTCCTCGGACCTGGGTCTGGCTGTGCTCCCAAGTCCTTGGTGCGCCCTGGCTGTACCGCACTCCCCGCGTTCGCAGAGCGCTTCCAAGTGCGTGTGACATGCGCTAGTATCGCTTGCTTGTTGTGTCTTGACAACGACCCGAGGAGATAACCTGCTTCTTCCCACTTTATGATCAGCGGCAACGACAGCGAGATGGAAGGGACGCGGGAGCTCTCCCGGCTCAGCCTTCACGGTGGGCGGATGAAATTGGGGCTGAGGAGTTGGACTCACGGCCACCTGCTCGGGGAACACCCCCCCTCACCCCTCTGGGCTGCACCTTCTCAAGCTGCAAGAGCTGGAACCAGATCAGGCTAAGCTCTTTGCCCAGCTCTGACAGACTGGAATTTTTTTTTTCTTTTTTTAGAAAATTTAATGGCTGCTTCCTTTTTTTAAAAATTTATTTTATTTATTTTGGCTACATCGGGTCTTAGTTGCAGCATGCGGAATCTTCACGGCGGCGTGCGGGCTCTTCGTTGTGGTGCACGGGCTTCTCTCTAGTTGTGGCGCGCAGGCTTCTCTCTAGTTGTGGCGCACCAGCTTAGCTGCCCTGCAGCATGTGGGATCTTAGCTCCCCAACCAGTGATCAAACCCACATCCCCTGCATTGGAAGGGGGATTATTAACCACTGGACCACTAAGGAAGTCCCCAGGCTGGAATTTTATTCTACGTAAAGAAGGATAAGCCTATTGATGGAAAAAACCCAAACCAAAACACACACACACCCCAACGAGAGATGATTCCAGATTAACCAGTTTTTGGTAAATGTCAAAGGCTTTGCAATGCCAGGACTTTGGAGCAAACTTCCTGTAGTCGGTCAAGGTTCCACAGAGAAACAGACCCAATAGGATGCATATATACAGAAAGAGGCTTATTATAAGGAATTGGCTCACGTGACGATGGAGGATGACAAGTCCCAAGACCTGCAGTGGGCAAGCTGGAGACCCAGGAGAGCTGATGGCATAACTCCCATCCGGAGGCCAGCAGGCCTGAGACCCAGGAAGAGCCAGTGCTCCAGTCCAAAGGAGAGAAAAGCCAGTATCCCATATCATGGCCATTGGGCAGGAGGAAGCCTCTGTTACTTGGGGGAGGGTCATCCTTTTTGTTCTATTCAGGCCTTCAACTGACTGCATGAGGCCCACCCACATTAGGGAAGGCAATCTGCTTTACTCAGTCTACTGAGTAAATGTTACTCTCATCGAAAAACACCCACACAGGGACTTCCCTGGTGGCGCAGTGGTTGAGAATCCGCCCGCCAATGCAGGGGACACGGGTTCAAGCCCTGGTCCGGGAAGATCCCACATGTCGCGGAGCAACTAAGCCCCTGTACCACCACTACTGAGCCTGTGCTCTAGAGCCAGCGAGCCACAACTACTGAGCCCACGGGCCACAACTACTGGGCCCACGAGCCACAACCACTGAAGCCTGCACACCTAGAGCCTGTGCTCCGCAACAAGAGAAGCCACCACAATGAGAAGCCTGCGCGCCGCAACAAAGAGTAGCCCCTGCTCGCCGCAACTAGAGAAAGCCCACGTGCAGCAATGAAGACCCAATGCAGCCAAAAATAAATTTTAAAAAACACACAAAAAACAAAATACCGTCACAGACACACTCAGAACCTTAGTTTGACCAAATATCTGGCCCATGGCCCAACCAAATTGCCACACAAAATTAACCATCACACCCCTCCCAAGGTAAGATTTCGGTAGACATGTGGGCTGGAGACTTTGCTCCCATGGCTCGGACTCCAGGGGCAGAGCTGAAAGGAGCAAAGACACGCTCATCGCCCCAGCTCGGTGACCGGGATGCGCATCTCCCATGTGGCCACAAGGTGGCGCCCGCGGAGGTAAGTCCCTGGATGGAGCCGTGACCACCTGCAGACGGCTGGAAAGGGGCTCCACCTGGGGGCTGAGGTTGGGTTTCACTCTCTGGCTGTAGCCCCAGGGACTCAGATCTAGAGTGTAGACCAGCCTTGCAAAAGGGAAGGAGAAGGACTTGGCAGCCAGACAATTCCATGGAAATCTGGAAGGCTCTACAGGTGGAGCTGAGAGAGTCCTCCTTTCTGCAGCCAGGCACTTGCCCCTCTTTGGTTCCCAGAAATAGCCCAGAAACCCTCTGTGCTTGTCTCACTTTGACACAGAGTGGTTTGGGACTGGTGCGCAGAGGCTCAGTAATTTGAATCTCCCAGGGATCGTAGCTGGCTCTCTGTCGCTGTCAAACTGGGTCCTGGTGACTGACCGAGCTCTTAAACCCAAAGGCAAGGTCAGAGTGGGAAACAGTCTAGTTGCTTCTATTTAAAGAAAGAGAAAGGACGGGTCGTGGGCAGCACATGGCAAGGGGCAGAGCTTTAAAGGGACTGGCCTCAGATTTTCTCCTGGAGAACTGCAGGAGCCTTGCTGTCACTTGTCACCAGCTGGGTGACTCTGCTTTGCTGTCCTGGGCACAGACACAACAAACGCAGGATCGAACACTAGCTACTGCAGGGTGCGTCCCAGGCCACAGTGCCTGGGCCACAGGTGCCAGCAGTCCCCACATGGTGATTTGGGTAAAAGAAGGAAACTCCCAATTCAAGAACCTGCGTTACTTTCCTTGAAGGCAAACTAACCCACCTAAAGCCCTAACTAAAACAAAAAACCTTTCTATTGTAAGATAAAACACAGACATGGAAGAGCACACATGTCGAATCTGCGACTCAGTGAATAAGAACTGCCCCACGCCTCCCATTCCATCCCATGCAAAACCAACACTGAATGCTGTTTTCACTCTCTGCCTTTCTTCATGAACGCAAAAATCCTCTTTGGAGTTGTTACCGAAAGTGGGTATTAATGCAGGTCTTTCATAAAAGCAAAATGGTGTAAGACGAACTCTGGAAAAGCAGGCTATACCTGTATACACACATATACACATACACACACACAAACATGTTATATATGTATCCACACATATATCCATCAACATGGTTATTCTTAGTGTGTGACCTATGTGTGTCTATGTATGTGTGTGTGTGTGGGTACCCACACACACACATATATTACATACCAAGACGCTCAGAATAACCATGTTAATTTCTTGCATATGCCGTCCCCACTCTCCCCTCATTCGTTTTGGCTGTGCCCCACGGCATGTGGGATCTTAGTTCCCCAACCAGGGATAGAACCCGTGCCCCCTGCAGTGGAAGCACAGAGTCCTAACCACTGGACCGCCAGGGAATTCCCAGACACTCCATTGTTTAACATGAGTCTTGTGACTATAGCTGGTTTGTGCCTCTTTTGGGCCTTATCCCCTAGCTTTGTTGTAAATTATGTCCATAGCTTTTTCTTTCTTTTCTTTTTTTTTTAACTGTGGAGAATATATATCATAAGCTTTGCCATTTAACCATTTTCTAGGGTACAAGTCAGTTGTACGTAGGTTTCAGGTTCCACATCGGTCTTTCTGTTTTCGTGTGGGGACGACACTACAATCCTCCCAGAATCCCCTGCTTTCCAAAGCCCTAACTTTTCAAACAAAACTGATTCATTGGTTTGCTTCACACCAACACTTTACCGAGAACACCCCTGCCACGACTCAGGACTGCAATGCAGCCTGTGGTTAGGCTCTGTCGACGTCTGATGAGACCTGGTGCTAAAGGGAACGACCCACTTACAGATCAATACCTGTTATGGCCTGGTGGCCCGGTACAAAAACCTGACGCCCACTGTCAGGACGCCCCGTTTCACTGTGGCCCTGAGATAGTCAGAGACGGGCAGCGGGCGACAGGTGCCCACAGCCTCATCTGCTTTTCACGTTGCTCTGGCCACCACTGCGAGAACCTGACGCTAAACCAAAGGCTTGGTAAAGTGGGCCCAGGAGATGACAGAGCTCGAAGGAATTCATGGGAAAAGTCTTTCCCTTCCCTCGGGGACAGGCTGGCTGAGTCATCAGTTGCACGTCCTGCAGGTGCTGCTGAGGGAGGACTGAAGCCCGTCTCCTGTGTCGACTGCCGGGGGGGCGGGCTCACAACCCAGGCTGGGCCGTGGGCATGGGGGCTCATGCAGGCGTCACCCGCTCCCGCCCCGCGGCCGGGCCGGTCCCACGGCCGCTGCCACCAAGGACGGGCCCTCGAGGCTCCTGACGGGGTAGACACTGCTCCTGCATCTGCAGCGTCCCACCCCGGCAGGCCCAGCTGCAGGAGCCGGGGACAAGGCGGCCCAGGTTTCTGAGGGTCCACGCTGGCCACCTGACAGAAGGACCCATTTTGTTACTAAAGAAACATTGCATCGTGGCTGAGTCCTGTTCGACCTCACAGAGTTTAAGGAAAACTACAGCCTGTTCTCTTCCGGGAGCAAGGGAGCTGTAAGTACCGGGCTCCACGCTCCTGAGGAATCGGCAGCCCACAGCTGCAGCGTGTGTGCAGGACAGTGTACGATGGCCCCTCACAAGCTAGCCACTGTTCCCGAGCTTCTGGAACACCAGTCCTCTGGCTCCAGAATCTCCCCTTCCTTCAGTCTCTAAAGTCTCCCAAGGACGTCACGCCCTTCAAGGGAGACTGCCGATTCACAGTAAGAAAAAGACATTCGTTTTTTTAAACAGTTCACATTTATTATTGATAACAATAAAAAAATCTTTTAAAGACTATCAGTATTGTATTACCAAGAGTGAGGTAATATGTTTACAAAACATTTACAGAATTTGATACGTAAATAATGAAATTAGGAAAGAAAGTGAATTAAGACACTAGTAACAGAGGGGAAACCGAAAGGACCGTTAGTGCTGAGAACAGGTGAAACGACAGCAGCATTTTAAAAAGAGTGCAGGGCACTGAAGGAGAGTCACGATAAACTGCGTGCTCGAAGTCCACCTGCCTCACAGCCCCCTTCCAAGGAGGACAGGGCGATGGGTACTCAGGAGGAACCCTGTAAGGATTTGTGCAGTGATGTGCTGTGAACGCTTAAGGATGCATTCAACTCTTTGGGGACAGGACAGTGCCACTTCTGAGTCAGCTCCAAAAGAGCCGCTCTTCAGACTGGGGGAGGGGCGGCTGCGATTCAGACCGTTCTGCAAGCGCCCCTGGGCTGATGTGGGCTGTCGGGTGCAGTGTTTTCTTGGCAGCTGAGACACAGAGAAAGAGAGAGGAGGACGGAGACAGGACCGTCTTCAGGTCCTGAGAATTTGGAAACGGATGCACTAACTAACCCTACTGTGCTTTCTGGAAACAAGCCTTTAGGTGCCAATGGTGAGCTTCTCTTGTGCAGGAAACACACAGCTGTGCTCTGGACGGGCCAGCAGCCCTGGGAGACGCCCAGGAACGTCCTCAGCGTGCAGGCAGCCACCGAGTATCGCTGCCTGGGAGGGTTGCTCCGCCCCTCCGGAGCCCTGCAGACACCTCCCCGCGGGCGCACGCTCGTCCACACAGCTCTCCTGCCACGCGGCACCCACCTAACACCTCCAGGGCAGGTTTACAACAACGCAACTCAGGGTTTCCGTGCCCGTCACACACTGACGATGGCCGCCTGGCTTTTGGCCCAGATCCTTAAAAGCACAGCCTCCGCCACGCACCCACCATGACACACGTCTTCATTCACCACGGAGACTGACCCAAGGCAACACCTGGACAGGTTCGCAAAGAACCCGCTTTTCCCATAACAAGCCGAGAAAACGAGGGCCAATAAAAGGTAGACCAGGCTTGGTAACTGGAATCAAAAAGAAAAAGTAAAAAGCAGACCGACCTCACAATCTGACCTGCTTCTATGCAATCGAACCCTTCATTACTTGAACTAAGTTTCTACTCGCCCTGTCCCCCGCTGACACACACCCACCCCGAGACACACATGCCTGCAGGCACACACACACACACGCCCACAATTTCCTGCCACAAAGAAGCAGGGCTCCCCCAGGCCACAGGCTGTCCCGACATGGCCACACAATGAACACAGGACAGTTTCAAAACGGCAGATGGGACTCACTGTCTCTTAAGTACCCTTCTAGTGACTAGAAGAACCATTTGGGCTCTGATGCTACCAAGCTGTGAGGGGCCTAGGGGAGGCCAATCTAGAATGAGTTCAGAACTAACACGTGCAGGTAGGAAGAGCAACACACCGGGAGGAAAAGGGAGAGGACGCCCTTGGCCCAAGTTCATGGACAGAGGAAGCCTGCTCTCAAAGTACCAAAAGGTTTAAAAGGAGGAAAGAGAAAATAATGTTTAATGATGGCGGTGTTCTTCCTGGCATTGTGGGGAGTCCGTGAGAGCCCCTGACCCCCCAGACCCACTTTACAACAGTGGGTCCGTCTGGCCCCGGAGCCGGGCCGGGGTGCCCACAGGCTCCCTCTGAGTCCTTCTGATTAAGCAGTGTCTGCTCAGAGGAAAAGGAGCCTAGCGGGCAGTCACTGAATCCTCGGACCGCGTCGACCACCAGCAGGGAGGAGGTGAGGGCCAGATGCAGGGCGGACAGGTTGGCAGCTTCTGCTCCGCGGAGTAAGGTGGGTCACCTCTGACGGGTGGTGGGGAGTTCATCCACTAAGGGATGGTGTGCAGGTACTTGGAAACATTTTTTGCATCAACATTTGAGACAAAGTCAACCTCTTAATTGGTATATAAACTACTTTTCTCTGAAGAGAGAGCCCTTGTGCTCTGGTTGGATTTTGTGCACACTGTATACAAAACCTATGGCTACTGAGCTGGAGTCAAAACTACCTGTCGAGACTGTTTCGGGGTCAGTGACTACGTTTGCCACCTGGAGAGCTACGTGCTACCTAGAGGGCCAGAGGAGCCTGCACAACGCGGCTGCGGGGTGGGCGGGCGGGCGGCGGCCCGAGGCGGTGGGCGTCCCCTCTGCGCACTGGGCGCTACCTGGAGACCATGGAGCTGGAGTGGGACTGGCTGGACGAGGTGGTGGCAGCGCTGAGCTGGGAGAACCCGCTGTGGCTGGACTCCAGGCTGGTCATGGAGCCTCTGTAAGAAGCACGGGGAGGGGGGTGTGTGAGGACCCCACCGCGGCCGCCCACCGCCCTCCTGGCCGATCCCAGCCCGCTCCCCGCAGCGCCCCCCAGAGCCGGGCCGGCCGTGCAGGGCCCAGGGGGACACAGCCCCCCACCGCCCTCCCACACTGATGACGCCGTGAACTGCCAGCGACAGGGGGCCCGGAGGCCGCCCCGGCCTGGACCCCGGCCTCACGCACCGGAAGTCCTCGGACCCGATCACTTCGGTGTAGTACATCACTTTGCACTTGTGGGAAGAGACCTGCAGGGAGGCCAGCACGTCGTCCATGCGGGGCAGGCTGGTGGCGGCACAGGCCGGCATGCTGTGGAACTTCCACTGCAGGATGTAGAAGCCCGGCCACCGTGTCACGTGGGAGCCCTGGAACGAGTCAGGCGGCACCAGCTGAGGACCTGCTTCGCGTGCCCTCCCACAACGGGTCTGACAAACGCCAGGAGACCGGGTCCACTCGGATCCAACTCCGATTACTGACCATCGCGACGGGGAAAGGACCGGCTGCCCTGATTCACGATCGGGGTCCATCCCACGCTGCCTCCCGGGTGTCGGCACTGCAGCCAGGCCTCTGCCAGGCGCAGGGGAGGCCACGGGAGGGACCCTCAGAGGCTGTCCGCCCCCAGGACTCTGCCTTGGGAGGAGGATGCAGGCGCCCGCAGGGTGGGAGCGCCCGGGGGTCCTCTGCTCACCCTTGAGGGCCTGGGGTCAAAAAAGGCCACTTGGACCAGGCAATGCTCTCTCTGACGTGCCTGCAACGACCTTACCGGTGTATTCTGGGTTACAAGGACGGCGATCTACAGTAGAATGCCAGTCTGTGAAAACTACTTTCTCCCTTAATGCTGGAGCTGAAGACTGTGATACAGATTAAAATGTTCGTTATTTTAAAAATGGAATAAAATACTCTCTTTTACCCTGCCTCTAAGACCACCAAAACACTGACAGGCTTATCCCTGAAAACCGTAAAGACAGCAAAATTATGCATCTATTATGAAGGCCAGAGGCACCCGAGAGCTACCACTCTGAGCTCAGGCACTCGGAATAACCAGCCAAAATTTTAAATGAGCTGACAGAGCATTTAAGATAAATTAGGATGCTTAGTAATGACACTTAATAGTTCCCTAATTACTTGTTTCTCTCCCTTCTATTCGGGGTGATTTTCCTTGAAGAGAAGAATGCTGCCAGGTCAAAGGCCGTCTTAGCAGAAGCCTTCTCAATCCCAGCTTTGTACGTGCGCCGAATGCCTTTCCCTTTCTTCCATGTCGCTTTTGTGAAAATACTTCCAGAAATAATTCATGACTTTAGATACAAGTAATGGATTCTGCTGAGCTCTAGGTTCTTCTGGGATCCGCTCGGCTTCTTGAGCGCCTCTAACCGTAACTAAGAGGACACACTGAACTGCCTGTCTACAGACGCAGCACGGGGCCGAAGCAAGACTTCCTTCTCCAGACGGAAGAGCCACGCCGCGGGGACTCCCAGGAGACCTTACCTGCACACTTTCCCCTTCTTTGCAGATCAGAGGTGACTCCACCATGCTGTAGTCACGGCCCAGCTGCCAGATTCTGTCTATCAGCTGCGCGTTGTTCCCTCCCGGGGAAGTGATGCTGTGCGCCCCCAGGGAGTCCTTTTTGGGTGGCTGCGGCGACCTCTTGGAGTGATAGATGTTAAAGACGATGTCCCCTTTGCACACATCAAAATCCCAGGTGATCACCGAAGAGGCATCCACAATCTGAACGAGAATCTGGAAAAAGAGGTCGCATCAACCCACCAAAATAAGCACGGGCCTCTGAGGCGACGCCGCGGCAGCAGGCCCCCCGGCAGCTTTCCCCCGGCTAGGGGGGCGCATAGCCGACCCTCCTCACCCCACCTTCCAGGCCTCTGCTCGCTCTTTTCTTTCTTTCACCCAGCTGCTCCTGCTACGCGTCAGCGCCAGGCTCTGTGCTCTGTCAGCCACACCTATGGTCCAAGCTTCCCCTCAATTCCCTGAGTGCTTTAAAACACCCAGTGCTGGCTGTAAAAAGTGTCTTAATACAAAACAGAAATAATGCTAGACACCACAGAAGTGGTTCCGTGGGTTGCTCTGGGCTGAAGGGCACAGGGAAGGTCGCAGAAGAGCCCAGGAGGGACAGGAAGGAAGCATCCAAGCGGGGAGCGGGGTGGACGCGAGCGCAGGCTGAGTGGCCTCTGCCCGTGGCCACTGCACTAGGTGGGAAGAGGGCGCCACGTGGCCCTGGGATGGGGAAGGGCCCCGGGTGTCGAGTGCCAACCTAAAAGCTGAATTTCATGCGGCGCCCATACAGCTTCCCCACAGGGAATGATCAAAGTTACAGTTTCAAAAGATTACTGTGGGAGGGATGTGAGAATTAAAACCAGCTGTAAAAAGTTATGTATTCACTAAAAAATTCCAGCAGAAGCCAGGCCCCGCATCCCACCCTGCCCTGGAAGCCTGCCCGCTGAGCCTTCCGGGAGGCGTGTTAGCGCTTTGCTTCTCGTCAAGCAGCCCTTTTGGTCCCACCACGGCCACTTCTCACCGCTGACAGAGCCACACAGAATCTCCCTAAAGAGCGGATTCCGTAAGCACAAGAGCTGCATCTAAGCACAGCGGTGGCACCAACGACACCAAAGTGGCTCTGAGGTCAGCCCCTCTGCGGACCAGCACTCTCGCTCCTGCATTCACAGCGGGGACGAGGAATTCAGTGCTCATTTCATGAGGCCACCGTTCTCGATTTGTGCTTTACTGAACCCCCAAAGCAGAACTGAAGTGTTCAGTTTTGATGTAGAAACACTTGCACAGATGCGTGACTCACAAGAACACATCACACCACTGAGTTCTCTACCCTGGATGAGAGCAACCACAACCTCAGGAAAGAACTTGGCCTCCCCGCGCCTGCCAGCCTCCAAATAAAAAACTCATACAAATAATCCTCAAGACACAGTCGACTTCCCCCTACAGAGGCTGTGAATAAGGTACATCGAACCTGTCTTTTTTGCTCGCTCAAACCACAGCCCCATGTCCACTCGCCCCACGAGGCACAGGTGGGCCGTGCGGGACACACTCTGGCCAGGAGGATGGAGGAGGCAGTACGGCGTCAGCTCCCGGCCACCACTGTCCACCCGGCCAGCAGCCCAGCGCGCTGAGCAGCCTCTCCACGCCAGGTGCCACCCCTCCCACGATCCTGAGCCACAAACCTCAGCCCGAAGTCCAGGAAGGGCCAGTCTGTGCTGAGTCCCTCATGACGCCACAGCACACACGCGTGTCAAAACACAGGCACACTCTTGCTTCTGCACCACCACGTGACAGCAAGGAGAGAAAACACATGTGCTAGTTTCTCCTCACTCCATCAGATTTATAGAAACGGGCAAATTCCTTAAAGGTAATAAACACCCAAATCCAGTCAAGACAAAACAGAAGATGCGACTGGTCCCGATCACTGAGTACATTAAACTGAAGAGCTACAAACCTTCCCACGGGGAGACCTGCTGCGCGCCCCTGTGTGTCCAGGCTCTCGGGTGAACTGGACCGCGAGCTGCCTACCCTCCTTCCAGGCGCCCTGACCAAGGGCAGCCACCTTTCCCTCTGAGAGAGCCCTGCTCTCCTGTGTCGACATCTGCCTAAACTGCAGATCAGTGTCAACAGAAACCTAAAGACCAAGACCAGAGAAAAGCACCTGATTCTCCTAAACTACACCCCACTGGGGAGACCCACAGAAGAACCTCGGTGGGAAGCGGGGGCCCGGCCCCTGTGGCTTCGTCCCGGCACCTACCTCGTGCGGGGCCCCTTTGAAAACACTCGCGGACTGGTAGATGGTTTCGGTCCAGAGCTTGAGGTCTTCGTTCTCCAGCTCCTCTGCAGTCCTGTACAGGGACTTGGGCACCAGGCCCCCCTCTGGCACTTCACACTGGAAATGTAAACGCAGTCGTGCGAGCTGAGCCAACGCAGGCCACTCCTCTGAGAACCAAACGCCGGCAGCGCCATGTCCTGACACAGGCGACTCCTCGGAGCCGCTTAGGAAATGGACAACACCTGCCATGTCGCAGAACACTCTACACTACTTAGCAAAATAATTGTGAAAAGCCACTTAAATACATGTGTCTCGCTTTAAATAAATGAGAACAAGTTGAAGCTGATTTGCCACAGAATTCACACTAGTGCGTATGAGGGACTGCATCCAACTACTGAAGCTGGTTTATGTAAGAATAGTTAAGTACGTATGTTGCGCTGCAGAAGAAAACGTTGTGTTAAGAAAAGAGTTTTATTCTCCGCAGCTACAGGCACTATTCTTATTACATACAATTACAGTCAAGATATATAATCTATAAAGAAAGCTTTGTGTCTAAGCCAGATCAAGTGATCGGTCCGTGACACCAGCCAAAAAATAGTAAAGAGCAGCAACTTCCGAATCTGCTTGAAACAGGCCGAATGAGAATCTGCACATTTCATAGATTTCCTAACTGACCGGATATAATGACTTAACACTCGAGCTCATAAAATCCAAGCACTGCTTACATTATCAGCCCTGGGAGGCGACCACACAGGAAAGAAACACGGCCGTCTACAGCGGGCAGTGCAGCGGGACGCAAACACGCCACAGCGCCGAGGCCACGTTAGACGGCAGCGGGCAGAAGCGAGCACTGTCTCTTCAACGCCAGCCCGACAGCAGCACGGAAGAGCAGAGAAGGAGCCTTAACGGCCAGCGTGGGGAGATCTCTGCTAACTGCGGGACTCTTAGCATCCTGAACGCCTCACGGGGGAGTCAGGTCTGCTTCTGCTGCAGCCCAGTTGCTTTCGTTGTAACTGGAAGAAGCAACCTCGCCGGGTCCTGCTCTGATATAATCGAAGTCTGTGGGTTTCTACAGATCTGACCTTGCGCTTTAATCTCACGGGCGCTGGGTGAGTGAAGGTCCTCTACCTCACTTGCTCCTTTGTGCTGCACTGCGATTCCCTGGAGCAGGACTGAAGGCCTCAGAGCTGATTTCAGCGCCGGTTAAATTCCTCGAACAGTCCAGAGGGATTCCCCCGAGCGCCCAATCATCAGCTAAATACGTGAGTCAGCCGGGGGGCCACATCTCAACATCTCAACGGCTAACCTTATTTACTATGAAGGATGATGGAAGTCCCTTCTCTGAGAAGAACCACTACTCCCTGCTGGCGCCCGTCACCTGTCACGTCAGCTAGATGCGTGGACCACGCTTCTGTTTCCTTCACACCACCCCTCCGCCCCGTCAGGCCGTTGTGCCCCCGAGGCTGTACGGTCCTCAAGGAACTAAACTTCTCTGACTCCATCGCCACAGTACGGGGGTAAAGAAGTGGAGCCCCCTGCCTGCTAACCGAGCAACTCAACGTATTTAAAACCCCACATCACAACAAGAGAACTAGTTCCCTTAACTGTCCCTAAAATGTTATCCTGATTTATTGTCAAGGGGGAAATCTTTTTGAGAATCAATTTGATTTTTTAATGTTTTAAAAAGATGCACAGCTCCTCTAAAACGATTAAAGAATCTGATTCACACAAAGCTGAGTGAATAAAGCAAACTGCGATCACACTGACCGTAAAACAAATTCTCATTAGTATTTAACAATGGAGAATATGTGTTATCAAAAATTACCGACATGGTTCTGTTTAGTTTCACCCAGTATCAGAGAGATGTCAGCCAAAACAAAACCGGAAAGACAATCAAATAATCCAAACTAAAAGCTCTGAAGTTCCTTTGTGCAAACCAGCATCCACCTCTGCTACCCTCGTGAGCAGCCGAACATGCAGGTGCTTTCCTAGATACGTACCATGCACTCTCCACTCAGGAAGTCTGGGATAATCTCTTTATCGATGTAATCCAGCAGGCCTCCAGGACCCTGGTAGTCATTTCCTGCATAAATAAGGAATTTCCTTCTGGTGTTGTCATCAATGAATGGACTAACCTATAAATAATCAGAAAAAACCACGTAGTCATATTTGGTTTGCTGTCTGTATTTCAAAGATTAAAATTACACACTGATATTACGGGGCGGATTCAAGTTTGACACGCTTTTTCCGTAAAGCCCGAGTGCACGACATTAGGGCCCTCGGGAATTCTTTCTTTCCTTAAATAATCTGAGAAACTTTGATGTCTCCGTGCTTATTTTGCTTTATGACTTCAAGTCATAGACACATACACAGACATGAACGCACATGTGTGCACCTTCCAAGCGGCTACCAGTTATGCAGAACGACATGGAAACCCACCAGAGTCCAGAGGACAGGAAACACCCTGGGGGCACGCAGGATCAGAAGGCGGCCCAGCGTCTCAGGGTAGTTGGCCTCCACCACCTCGATGATGCGCAGCAGGGCCTTCACGCCCGGCCTCCACAGGTGGCGCATGTTCAGCCCTTCCAGGTCCACCAGGCAGGTCCACGAACTGCAGGTGAGATGAGCTCCGTTCAGTACACGGCACACTCGGCAAACCGCGGCCCAGAGTGACTTGCTTTTCTTTTCGATGTTATATACGGTCATTTGATTCCACTTCCAAAGATACACCAGGTTTTAAAAATCACAGTGTAATGAACTCTATATATATCTGCTTGTATCAAGATATGGGATGGGTGTGGTAGGACTAATCCCTGAAACTTCAAAGCCACCAAGAGCTAAGGGACCGTGACTCAAAGCTTCAGTCTGACGCACTCAGCAATCCAGCAAAGGAGGCCACGTGCTGCCCTTGACCTGCTGAGCCCCCTCTACTGACCCAGTGGGGTGTGTGTGTGGCAGTTAAATACGTGGTGTGACTGAACGGCGATAACCTAGTCTTTGACAAACGTAATTGAGTCAAGCACTGTGGCAGGAGCTGCGAATACAGCAGTGAGCAAAGGCCCTCAAAGTCCCTGCCCTCCTGGAACTTACGTGCTAGTTAACCATCTATACCCTGCTCTATGCCAACCTCTGAACCACTGCACGTTTTCAAAAGGGTTTACCATAACTAGAAGTTTGGTTTAATAGCACAGACTCATTTTTTTCTGTCCCACCTCCCCACCACCAAAAAATAAAGGAGCAAAAACCAACCACCTGTGACTCTGGGCTCCCAAGGACCATGCAGACCTCGGACACGCCAATCCACTCAGACTGAGGGGATGGCAATGCCTGGGGGCAGAAACACCAAACTCTAGCAACGGTCCCTCACAACTGACTATATTACATGCTCTACATGTTTCCCTCTTACCTGCCTCCTAGAGCATTATGGTAAACAGTAAACTATTTCCACTTGGTCCTATAAAATCAAACCAGATTTTGGTTCTAAAAATCAACTAGAAATACTTAACTCATATTCTCAATAAGCTAGCAGGACAAACAGCACCACACAGATACCTGATAGGCCGGCCGAAGACTTTTGTATTTTCTTCACACCGTCTTAGCCCTTCTTCATTTATGGAGAGGACCTACGTACACAAGGGCCATAAAGGTTCCATTATCAGTCTAAGAAGCTACCACGACTGTATCAAAGCTATGCGACTGACAAAAACACGGCGTGTTTTAGGTAGGTGTGTAAACCAGTCATGTATTTAAATCTTGACACATTCATACACACAAAACACAGCACGGATAAAGAACATTTCTTTCAAAGAGAACGAGCGCTGTCCTGTGTGGCAAAGGGGACAGCTCCCCAGTGAGACGACAGGAGTCTCCAGATGGGCGGGGAGGGCACGAACTGCTGACCTGTCTCCAGAGCAGACACGTCCGGAAGTGTCGGACGTCAGTGTCCGTCAAGTGGGGACACTGTGATGCCACACGTACCAGCCAAGAGAAAAGGCAGTCTGAGAACTGACTTGAAGTCCAGCTGAAGGGAACCCTTCAATCTGGAGTAACAAGCCCTTCCCCAACAGACGTAGTCCACCCGTAGCTTTGTGCGCACACGTGTGTACGTGTGGATGCATACGTACGCCCATGTCAGCACACGCACAGTGGCGGGCGCTAACAGAATAGCAACAAAATGCCAACAGTGGATATTTTGGGATAATGGATTATAGATATGCCTTTTAAAGTTTTTGCTTGTTTGTTTCTAATTTAAGGACAATATTCTTCTCTTCATAGTTGCCCACGTGGTGGAAGCTGCCCTGGAAGGGGTCAGGGAGACAGGGAAGTAGCCCTGATGAAAGATGCTAAGAGCCTGGATCATGGACGTGCCAGTGGAG
This sequence comes from Grampus griseus, assembly GCF_964374135.1. Taxonomy (NCBI): domain Eukaryota; kingdom Metazoa; phylum Chordata; class Mammalia; order Artiodactyla; family Delphinidae; genus Grampus; species Grampus griseus. Next base: position 8,394,980 of record NC_139014.1, on the reverse strand, counting down.
AGAGTGCTATTAAGAGGTCCGATCTGAGGGGCATCTTAAAAAGAGAGTGAGGGTGGGCGGGGACGGCCCGAGCCAGTGGGAGAGAAAGGAACAGGCGACCAGCTCCCCGTACCCTCTCAAGGGGCTGTGCTGATTCTTCTGTTCACACTGCCCCACCGGGAAAAACACTTCTATAATTTTTGTGCCCTCTTTTGAAGTTTTTGAAATATATTAATGGATCTTCCTTTCTAATTATGAAAGTAAAACATGCTGGTGCAACAGGACAGCTGTCCTATCCCACCCCTGCGGGCAGAGAAAGAAAGTGAAGCCACAGCGGAGCCCGGTGTCCTCTGCAGGGGGCACTCACGTATCTCAGCAGGGCCTCCTCGCCGAGGGCTCTCACCAAGCCTTTGGTGTCCATCTGCCCCAGCCTGAGCACGTAGAGGGGCCGCCCGTCTGCAGGGGGAAGGACAGGCGTTGTGAGCGCCATTCCTGACATGAGGCTGGGGACACAGCTCTGAGGCCCTGACAGGGAGACGGGCTCACCCAAGTTCCAAAGGAGCTTCCAGCGCTCTCCCGCTGAGGAGCAGCAGCTGCCTTCTGTGTTGCCCACAGGGCCCCTGCAACCCTGCCCCACCAAAGCCAGCCGACGGAGCAGCTTATTAGCAGGGCCCCGGAGACGCTCTGCACGGAGAGAGGGGGCCCAGCGGAGCTCTGTCCTCCGTCCGGCTCTACCACCCACACCGCGGCCATTGCCGGGCTCAGCCGTGACCCCACTCCACCCGCCACCAAGTCGAGTCAGGAAGCACCGGGCACGCCTTTCGACGGCGCAGGCTGTCCTGCAGGGAGCCGTGTGCAGGGTAATCCAACCAACCCACGCACACCTCATCATTCATGTTCGGGATCACTGTTCTTGGTTTAAGTTTTGTTCACTCTCCAGGTAGAGCTGAAATTCTGATGTACAAAACCTGGCTACACGTTTTTACAGATATTGCAGGGGTTAAGTCACTGGAAAGTACCTTTCCTAGCACTGTGCTCCTGAAAAACCTCTGCCTTCGAAGTTTTTAAAATAAAGTCAAACTCCACGCAACTAAGGACTGCAGTGGAGCAGGCTGCCCGAGGGCAGCGAGAGCAGGGAGGCAGCAGCAGCCTCAGGCCCTTCCTTCCGCTCTGCAGGGCATCCCCAGGGCGGCGGCGGCGGCGAAACGGGCATCCACTTGCTCAAGCCGGGGGAGGGAGGGGCAGCGTGCCCACGGGCCCGCCTGTCTCGATGCCAAGCTCCCAGCTACCTTTGTCGTGATGGTGCCAGCCTCCCGCGTAGTAGTCCTGAAGGACCTGGGGAGGTTGCCAGGTGTCGAGGATGTAGTCCACCTGGTGCTGCTTTCGCCAGGTCAGAGACTGACACAGGGTCTCTCTGGCTTTGTCTATGTTGAAGTCCCGGGCGCGCAAGAACCGGAGAATATGCTCATCTTTCGGGATCTGTTGAGAGTTAGAGATGTTTCTAAGCAATGTTAAAAGCTGCTAAGGGGAAAAACCAAGTTACCAACGGAATACGGCTCTGAAAGTCTCACTTCTTATCAACAGCGAGCTGCACTATCGCACTATGTAAAATTAGCCATTACCAGAAATTCCTTAATGCTTTAGAAAATCAGCATGATTAGTCTGAATAATCTTCATGCTATTCCCATTTTAGTTTCAGCAAAGTAGAGTGAAGGCATAAGGAATTTCTTAAACACCAGATGCTTCAGTTCACTGAGCTAACCTACGAGTTATTATGATCTGTGCATTTTTCTGTGTATATATTACACGTAAATAAAAACCCAGAACACGAAACAGTGTTGTTGGTTTTGGTAGTGGTGCTGGTGTCCTGACACACAGGAACCTTCTCCAGGTTCCGCTCCTGGCAATCAACAAGTTCGACAGGTCGGCTTCCCTAAGTAAACCACAGGCCAAGGCTGCGTCTGGGTCTCCCGTGGACTGGCTGCCCTTGACCCCGGCCACGCACTCACTGCCACATGCTGCTGGTGCACAGATGGGGGAGATGTGGTTGGCACCCCCTAACTACCCCACTCCTGGGAAAATAAAGCACTGAGATGGCATCACCTTCTCTCAGAAAGGAGCACCGTTACAAGGAAGTGGCTAGGAATGGCGGTTCCAGAACCTAAAGGCCTGGCTTCGACCCCAGCCCACCACTCACTACAAGACAGAGCCTGGGCAAGTTACTGAACTCCTCTGTGTGTACCACGGGGCTGATAAAAACAGCACCACCTCACAGGGCTGCTGGGAGGATTTAATTAAGATCTTAAAAGAGAGGCTGGTGCACGGTCAGCACACAACAAATGGCAGCTCTTACCACAGGGGCTGTGTTCTCAATCACTAACACAAACGGTCCTCAGATGCTGGCCGCTGGTGACCAGGACTGACGGACTTAGAGGGCAGGCCAGCGAGTGAATAACACCCCGACACACAAATCCCTCTGCTCCTACTAGTCCCCGTCAGCTGGAGGATTACAAAAATCTAATTCCTGATGAGGCTGCTTACCAAAACCCTCAAAATCAAAGCCCAGACAGTTCGAACCTCGGAATAATCTGTGAACCACTTCCAAACCTTCTGAAAATTAAATGTATGAATACTTGGAATACAATATTGCTTTGCAACTGGACATATAATTGTTTTTCAGCAAGTCCATTCTCTGTAACATCTACAAAAGTACAGCTAATTATACACAGTAGGGGACCATAACTTGCCACGAAAGACTCGGATGCCACACACGGGGATACGGATTCAATGACTTTTAGACTGGAAGGGACATTCCCAGCTATGGCAATCGGGCACATTTACTCTGAGTCACTATGAACAGGACCAGGGATCCGAGGTTTCACAACAGCGCCCCTGCACATGAGTGTGAATTCTCACTTTGCCCTTGTGGGTCTCCTGGAGCCACTGGCGAAGTCGGATCAGGCAGCTCTCCTGCAGTGGAGTCAGGTCACCCAGGTATCTCTTGATGTAGTCTGCGTCTAGTTTGTCTGGAATATAAATTACAGGACATCATTTACAACAAAGAACACAGAAGCTCGAAGGCTTCCAAAGTCCTCCTGCTTGGTGACGTTCCTGTGTGGTCCCGGAGTCTGAGAGGTGACGGAACCACAGGGACGGGGGACTCTAACCAGCTACCCTAGAGACCCCCAATGACAGTCTTTAAGCCCAATCACTGCCAGAGCCACACAGAAACGTGCCGATTCCTTTACACGCCCCGACTACCACCAGATCAACTCTGCTTGCAAGATATCAACTCTATTCATGACAGAATGACAGCTGTTACAGATATTTAATGATATTTAATTCAAAGTTACATAAGGAGGACGCACATCATATAAAACTACGAAATAAAACAAACAAGTGGATCTAGACCTATTTTGGATGTTCAAGAACACAAGAAATCTTCCTCATAAGGTAACATAAACTGGAAGAATGAGATTTCAAATTAAGCATAGCAAAGAAAAATTCCCAAAGTGAAAAATAAAACGTATTTTTGCCAAACCAACTAAAATACCTGCCACCCGTTGAAAAGTAACCAAGGGCACAGCTGAGCCGCAGAAAAGAAGGTATGGAAAGATAAATGCCAATAATTCAACAAAACTTATGAGGGCAGAATTTTCTTGTATTTTCTTATTTTACAATGGGCACAAGTTTGAGAAATAAAAAAGAGGTGTGTGCGCGTGTGTGTGCGTGCGTGCACGCGCACGGGCATAACGCACGAGAAAGGCGGCACAGCGTGGTGGAGCCCGCACTGAGCCTCAGTTAACTCATGTATAAAATGTGAACAGTAAGCATTTCCTACCTAAAAGGAACGATCATGAAATGAGTGAACATTCATAAAGTGCTTAGAACAGTGCCTTGAATCTAGTAAGCCTAAAATGTGTTTGGTGATGATATAATTGTGTTAGAAAGATCAGTTCCTACCTTACAATTCCCTGAAGATACCTTCAACTGAAATGAAAAACGTTTCCTGGTCTCAGTAAAAGAATAACTTGATATGTCCCTTCCTGCCCATTTTTTAAAAACTCATAAAAATAAGAAAAACTTATTTTTTTTTTAGAAGGAAGTTTCTTCATTCTAAGAGAAAAATAAAATCAATGTGTTATATAAGCCAGAGGAAAGGGGACAGTAACGAGATCAATTTTCTGCTCGTGTAACCTCTAAGCGTCCCGAGAGGCAATGGCTCGAGGTAAGCCTGGAGTCTTGCTCTCAGAGCGAAGCCTCGCTCAGACCCACCGTCAGGGGTCCCCACCGCGGGCTCAGGCACCCCGCTCGGGGTGCTGAGGGGCTCGCTGCTCAGCCCTTCCTTTAGCGCAGGGTCTGGGACCACTACAGCCAACGGCGCTGCTGGTTTCTTGCAGGATGAGGACATCTCTGAAGAGGGTGCAAGGGAAGGTGGAGTCCAGCGGGGCACAAACGTGATGCCTTCTTCTTCTAGCTGACGAAGGTAGTACTCAATGATCTCTTTTCCCTTTGAAGCAAAAGCGGTTTTAAAGTTAGTATATACTGAGTTTTCAAATTATTCATCCCTCACGGGTTTTTAAAACCATGATAAAAACTGAGTTACATAAATAGGAAAAAGAAAAGCCAAATGCCTTTGTGGCTTGTTTTTTTTTTTCATAATCTTACTTCCTCTTCTCTAAAGGTCTAGGAAATCATATCTAAGATGGAATTTTTTATATAACCAGTTAAAAGCACTGATTTACCACACTGGTACTCAACATGTGCTTTGTGTCTCAATCCAAATGCTTTCCAGTATCACTTAAAACAAGCCTTCAGAAAGCACTCCTAATCCCATACATACTGATACGTTTCGCAACCCAACTGCCACAATGATGAGCAGCAGCATGAAAACCAGAAGGAAAGGAAGACTCCAAGGAAGACGAACCTCACCTCTCAGCGCCTGGGACCCGAGAGACCCCCTGAAATGCCTCTTCAGGACAGCAGCGCCTTCACCCAGCAGGGCCCTGCTGGCCCGGGGCTGCTGGGGGCTGCTGCCCGGCCTGACTGCAGCGCTCACCTTTCCCAGAAAGCCCGGAAGGGGGGGGGGGGCAGGCCAGCGCCCGCAGACCCCTCCTCCTCAGTCCCCCAGCGACCAGCATCACCTGCAGCCCCGCCCACCCCTTCCACCCCCGGGAGCCCTGACTAACCCGTTCCCAGCCTCCCAAAGAGACTCCCGCCCACCCGCTTCCTTAAAATCCCAAGACAGACTCACTTTTTTAATGTTGCTGGTATACTGTTTCATTGCAATTTTTTCCACTGTACTTTCAAAACCAAAGAAAGATTTAATATCTAAACTTGCAGACTGTTCAAAACAGGTCCAATCTTCATTTTCAGGGTGAACCTGCAGGTAAAAGAGAAAGTATTCCCACTAATTATACTGACAACTGAGAATATCATTTGCTCCTCAGTCAACTGGTACCCAGGAGAAACACTTATTTTACTAATGATGTTATCATCATGAAAACAGCAGATGGAAAAATTACACAGAGAGGTTCAAATTCATGAAAAGGCTCAAATAATGTTTCTAAAATAGTCTAAAAGTGACTATTAGAAGGAGAGCTTCATTTTCGTTCTTGGTTCAGTCATTCATTCACCATATTCATCGAGCCATGTTCTCCACCATGAACAAAACCAAGATCCCTGCCTTGTGAAGCTTCCAGTCTAGCAGGAGGAGACTGACAACGGGCCACAAACATACAGGTAAGAAATGATATCATTGTTGAAGATAAGCACTATGGACAAAAGCCAAGTTGGTGCAGGTTAAAGGGATAGAGGGCAGGTTACAGAACCGAACAGGGTGCTCAGGGCTGGCTCCATCGAGAAGGGGAGAGCTGAGCGAAGCCGGAAGGAGGGAAGGACGGGAGTCAAGCGGAGGTCTGGGGGCAGAAGGAGCAGAGGTCCTCCGGGAAGTTCGCCTACACGACCACAGCCAGCGAGACAGCGGGCAGGCCGTGCCCAAGGCAGGCAGGACAGCAGAGGAGAGATGAGGAGAAAACAGGGCTTCACGAGCCACTGCAAGGCCTCTGGGCTTTTCCTCTGAGTGAAATGCAGAGACACTGCAGGTGTTTGAGCCCAAAGAAAGCATGACACGATCTGACATACTTTAAATGGATCACTTTGGATTCAGTGTCGAGGATACATTGTAGGAAAGTAAGGGTGGAAGCAGAGAGACCTATTAGGTTTTTCCAATAATCTGGTCAGAGAAGTTCTTGAAAAAGGGTGGTGAGCAGTGAAGACGGGGGGCAGATAAACACACTCGGCTCCAATCTTCGGGGGACACAGTAGTCTGGGTCCCTCAATACACATTTCTAAAGTGTCAGAGTGGCCAGAAAAGACGTGGCATATTAAAGAACAAGTCAGGCCATCACTTGGCCACCTGAACTGCGACAACAATGTAATCCACCCTGCAGTACACCACACCTGCCGCTCCCGCTCGTCAGAAACCGGTGACTTTATGTGATGAAGAACTGCCCTCTCAGACAGAGGCAGCCCTCACGCACTGCTTAAAGCAGTGGCCAAACAACTCTCAGAAGCTCCGCGCCAGCACACTCTGCGCCTCTGCCTGAGCGCCGGTTACTCACGCTGTAGCAGCAGTGCTCGTTGATGATGACGCGGTTAGAAAACGTTTCATTACGGGCCTCAATGTGCAAAGTACGTTCCCGAGAATTCAGTGAGTTTTTCTGGATAAAATAAACATAATCGACTCCTGCAATCTTTAAAACAGAAACAGAAAGAAAACGGGTTAATAACAAGAGCAACAGAAGCTATAAGCATAAGTTCATTTTGGTTTTGGGGGGACTGCCTTTTAAGGTGTCCTTTTCAGTTACCTTTTTCAACAGTCTAGGGGCATCTATATCCAGTTTGCAGCGCCTTTCTATAACATGAATAGCCCCATCTTCACTCTTGAATTCATTCACAGTGTCACTGTCCACAAACATCGGAATCAAAGGACACGTAGGGAACCTCCTTTCATAGGCCTATGAATAAAATTTTTTAAAAAAGGAATTGAACAAAGATGCAACCTGACAGTCTGTCTTTGACAGTCTCCCTGGAATAAAATCACCTCTTAATACATGGCAACACGTTACATCACAGCCATCTTCATCTTTACACCTTAAGCTTTCGTGATTTTAAAAAGAAAAAGACATTCAACGTTAATGGACTGCAAGACTCAATATAGTAAAGACGTCAATTTTCTCCACGTGGATATAGAGTTTTAACAAATTCCTATCAAAATCACAGCAAGATTTTCTTCTGTAGCTTATAGACAAGATTTAAAAATTTATATGGAAAGGAGAAAGAACGAAAATAGCCAAAACAATTCTGAAAAAGAAGACCACATCGGGAGGCATCCCTCTCCTGGGGATTAAAGCTTACTACACGGCTACAGGAATCCAGGCTTCGTGCACGGGTGGAGGGAAAGACACACAGGTCAACGGACAGAGCAGAGAGCCACAAGCTGACCCACACAAACATGCCAACTGACTTTTTTTTTTAACAAAGCTGCAAAAGCAATTCAATGGAAGAAGGATGGCCTTTTCACACATATTACTGGAGAAATTACACACCCACAGGCAAAAAAAAAAAAAGGCCTCGACCCCTCGACCTAACCCCACACCTTACATAAAAATTATATCAAAGTGGATCATAAACTTAAACATTTCTGTAACATTCTTGAAATGACAAAATTATAGAAATGGATAACAGATGAGTGGTTACCAGGGGTTAAAGAAGGGCGGGGGGTGGGAGGGCAGTGGGTGTGACTACAATAGGGCAACAAGACGGGGGCACTTGGGAGATGTTCTGTCTTGACTGCATCATGTCAATATCCTGGTTGTGATGATGTACAACAGTTTCCCTGGATGTTACCATTTGGGGAAGACGGGTAGAGAGCACATGGAATCGCTCCATAATATTCCTTGGGAATAATATGTTATTAATATACTATGAGTCTACCATTATCTCAAAATGAAAAAAACTTAATTTAGAAAAAAGAAAGAAAAAGACTTGCTACATAATTCATCCAAACTTTTAGAAAATGTACTTAGGCACCAGATTTAGTTTGCTCTGTAGCAATCTGTGAAGATTACCGAAGATACTGTTGAATTCACACTAAAACCTAAGCCATCCAAAGGATCACAGGTGTGCAAACACAGGAAACCACAGGGCATGGGATGACAAGTGTCTGGCCGTAAGAAGAAACCTAAAAAAGGCCCAGGGCTCGCCTCGCAGTTCTGCTCCCCCTATAATAAAGGACGGTACCATGAGATGTTGTCATGTTAGATTGACGGACGCCACTCCCCTCTTAGGCGGGAGTAGAAACGGAGGCAAGGGGAATTGAGACACCCCATCTTTAATGACAAGCAAGCACAGATTTAAGGAAGAAATTTACGGTGTTGAAAGATTAATGAAAGTGTGGAAATGGCACAGACTGCTCTGACTGCACTTCTAACAAGGTGCACGTGGTTTCAGAACACCATCATACTAAAAAAGTTGGCCTTCTTGGAGAAGTTCCCTGAAGTTCCCCTTCAACAGGCTCGACCATTTGAACGTAAGTACACTCATCACACGAGCGGTCACAGAAGACCCTGTAAAACACCAGAGTGACCTAGCAATTCCTCCACCCAGGATGTTCACGACCATTTCATTCCAAGTAATTCTCAGTTTTCTGGTATCTCATCTTCTCTCCATAACATTATAAAGTTACCCCAATCTGAAAAATGTATGCTGCCCTCCTGCTCTTTATATATTTATACTGTACCAAGCTAGGCAACATGGGAGGAAGGGGAAGAGGAAGCGGACAGTTCGGGAAACAGTGTCAGGGAAATACACAGGAGTGTCCTAAGAATAGCAAGTGCTGTAAGGGCTCAAGAAGAAGAAAACACACAGCTTAGAGGAACAGAGGGACGGAGGCTTCGGAAGGCTTCCAGCGAGAGGAGGCATTTACACCGGGCCTCAAAGCATGGAAAGGGCTGCTCATAGTCAGCGATGAGGGGAGAACATTCCCAGGAAAGAGACCCCAGGAGCGCGACTTCGAGGATACCTCGGGGCGTGAGCACAGAACCACAGCCGGCAGAGGAGGGAAACGGGGGCCTGCAGTGACGCCGTGACAAGGAACATCCCAGCTCAGCGCCAGCCGCGTAGCCAGGCCCCGAGAGCAAGACGGGGGTGGGGGGGGAGACCAGGACCAACAGGAGGCCCCGCCCTCTTCTGCAGGGAAGGAGGGAACGCTACCATGTGACCAGATGGTCAGGAAGGGAGGCAAAACCCACATGGTGACCAATTACATTTACTTTTTAAATGTTTTTACTTTGGGAGTTGAAAATATAATCTTCATGCTTATGTACTCCCCGCCATTCAAATACATTCTGAGTTCCGTGACTGCTACCATGGGATGATAAATCGCACGATAATTCCCTTAATGCATATTATAATAAACAACGTTTAAGAAGTTTATTCAGCCGCTGAGATCGTAACATAGATAATTTAGGCCTCCACGAGGCCCTAAAATTTGTTAGTATTAAGTACTGCACACACAAACAATTCTCGAAAAAAAAATTGCTGACTATCATTTGTTCTACACACTGACACTGTCTAAACTGACTTTTAAATTTTACTACATTAAAAAAAAAAACTGGCTTTGTCCATTGCAGCACTATGACATATCAAGAAACTGAGAATACAAGGGCTTCAAACAAAACAATTCTTTTTAAGTTACATAAAAGGTAGAGTAAGCACTTAGCAAGAAACAACCTAGGCTCGGATCTCTCCTATTTAAGTACCTGTTATATATCATTTTCAAAATACCCACATCTTTAAATTCTTGAAATAGAGTGGTCAGCATAAGGCATTACCCACACAAGCTAGCCCTGAATTTAAAACATAGTAAAAACTTTCCATTCCCTGTAAAATTATCCCTCCATGCAGATTCATATTTGCAGAGACATCCATTTTTACCTCGGTATGCCCCAACCAAATGGCATCTGAGGTATCCAGGCTAACGAGCCACTAATACAGGAATCGGTATGCTCCTCTCCAAAGCTCTGTCGTGGTGGAAAGTGGTTGGTAAGCATCTACCCTCCTTCCTCCACATCCGTCACCCTGCCACCAGATGCAGGGTGACACTCAGCCACAGGGCAGAGACCAAGTCCGTTTTCTCTTTGATTATCCAGGAGAACAAGGACCTTACTCAATGCCTAGTAAGAAGAGAGTCACTGTTCAATAAACATTTTTTGAAATACGGAATAAAAGCTTCCTAAATAAACCAATGAATCCAGCTTTTTGCTTCTGTGCTCACTTACCCTGGCCTTTCAGAGATATGTGAGGTTAATGAGTCCTGCGTACTGTTAGCATAGAAAACCCTAACTTTCTAGAGGGTTAAGGAAAAGGAAGACTGCAAGAAGTTGACCAAACTTTAGTCTCTGAAACTGCTTAGGATACCAGTACCCTAGTTTTCCAGCATGAACTACAACCTGTAAAGTTTCTGGAGCCTCTGAAAAAGAGCAGCATTCTGATTTTATTCAAAATAAAATATATAATATTATTAATATAATTAATATATGTTCTAGCTCCATCCACAGGAAGGGCCTACAAGTGATGACACCTCAGCTGCCATGAGCAAACTTGGCATCCAGATCTTGTTTCCTAAATACCATTCCCTACTAGAAAGGAAGCTGTGCTCCCTGGAGAAATGGCTGATCACAAGTCTGGAGCAAGGAAAGGTCAAGGTTAGTCTGAAGTATTTCTTACCAGAAATCAAGGAAGTGCTCAATGACTGATGGGGAACCAGCCTGAAGGGGTTCCACTTGCCAATCCCGGGATAATTTGAGCAACATAAAGAAAAAAGGTGGTAAAGCTTTATAAATCATAGAGTGATCCTCAAGAAATATGGGCGGGGGAGGAAATTTTACAGAAAAAGATCACCTAATAATCATAGAAGGAATGACAGAATTAGAAAAAATCATCATTCTGCAACTGTCAATTTATAATAACTGATTCAGGCAAGGATCATAAATGGTTGCTACAGAAAGGTAGTCGCTGGAAGATACCACAGTCTCAAATTATCGTCCTGCCGATCATTAGTGACAAAGGCACAATGGTACCTTTATAATGGAAAGATCTAGTAGACATCACCTTAACCAAACGATTGCACTTGGGACAATCTGACAATCCAATGGTTGCAATGGAAGCACACACAAACCCACGAAGTCCTCACGACGCAAAGGGCAAACTAAAGCTAATCGTGGGGAGCAATCAGACGAATCCAAATTGTGGAATATTCTACAAAATAACCAGCCCGGACGCTTAGAAAAGAAAAACTGTCCACGTCTTGAAAGGTGGACAAAGAAAGCAGGGACGTGTCTACAATAAAGACAACTGAAGAGACAGGACTATGGAATGCAATGCTGTCCTGGTTCCTGGATTGGAATAAAAATAACTCTATGTACTCCTTATTAAATAATATTATTCTATCAGTCTCAAATTTCTCAGGTGTGATAATGATGACAGTTATGTAAGGAGAACATCTATTCTTCAGTATTTAGGGCAAAAGTGTTAATATGCAGCTTACTTTCAAATGGTTCTGCAAAAAAAAAAAATATATGGTGTGTGTGTGTGAAAAAGCGAGATAAAGCAAATGTGCTAATTTACCTGGGTGAAATGTATACAGGTGCTCACTATACTTTATCAACTTTTTTTTTAAATGACATTTGTTGTTGCCTTTTTTAAAATATTTATTTATTTGGCCGCGCTGGGTCTTAGTTGCGGCACACAGGATCTTTGTTGCAGCATGCAGGATCTTTAGTCGCTGCATGTGGGATCTAGTTCCCTGACCAGGGATCGAACCCAGCCCCCTGCAATGGGAGCGCAGAGCCTTAGCCACTGGACCACCAGGGAAGTTCCTTTTTCAACTGTTTTTTAATAGAAATTTTTCAAATTAGAAAGCTGGGAAAAATATTAATAGGAAAAGGTAACCCTGGGGGGAAGTCCTCACGTAAACCAACAGTGCTTTTCCAAGTAACTGATTAAATACAACATTGTCCCATTTTATACGTGAAAATGTACACAACTTTTAGGTTTGCCCACAGCCCTAACCCAAGGCGCACCTGCTCCTCCTTGTGGGGCCTCCTGCCCGCGGCCGTCCACTGCAGTTCGGAGGAGACGCAGGCCCAGGGAGCTCCAGCTTATGGTTTTTCAAGAGAAGCCAGCAATCCGGATTTTATGAAGCTTCCCTATTTTTATAAAACCCTGTTTGGTCCAAAGAGCCCACACTAGCAGGCCTTCAATATTATCTCCGCAGGAAGAAATCTCTAGGAGAGAAGTGAGGAAGAACCCCATATTTCAACGCTCACCAGGTTCCAACCACTGCGTCAGAAAAGCAGAGGTTAACTTTCAAATGTCTTATTTTTTTGCCAACTATCTGCAATATTATCAAGTCATTTCCTAATCACACTCGATATTTAACAAATACAAAAATCAAGAAAGGCTGAACAAAAGTAACTCTTCCAGAAGTAGTTTCTTCAGAGGGGGAGAAATGTTCTTTGATGTCTCCTCTTAAAAGGAAAAATTACTTTTGGAAGAGGAATAACCATTGTAGTCATTTGCTCACTCTTTTTGTCTAACTTAGTGATCGTTTCAGTGGTAGAAGCAGCACTAAAGCCTTGTCCACTTGCCCCTGAGAGGAGAGCTGCTCCTGGGTAGCAACTCCCCCCCACCTTCCTACACCCACTCTTCCTCCTTCAAAAGGGTTCTGAGCCTGCAATTTGGGAGCTTGGAAACAGTACTTTCGGTTTTTAACCAACCTCCGAATGCAATTGTGACATATTAAAAGCTGGTACTGTGCCAAAGAAAACCATATTTTAGTGAAGACATTTCAACTTGTGCATTAATGAGCTTAACACTGCATAGTGCCAGGAAAACCCATTTAAAAGAAATTCCATTTAAAGAACCTACCTTTAAATTGAACTATGTTCATACCCAATTTAGCCAACAAACTAAGCCCGTTGCTTTCCCTCACCTTGTCTATCCTGTGGCACCAGGCTTGACCCTCATGAACAGATAGGGTTCCACCCTGGAAAGAATCAGTAAGTGAAAAAGCTAACCATGGCTTAAGTCTCTCTTAGAAGGTGCCAGTGTTCAAAGAAATATACAACATATCAAGAAAACATGGCAAGTTGATCAAAGTCCCTCAGAGTTATATTTCTACAATTCACGGAGTCTCAAAACAACAGCTACGTAAAGAGGGCCTACCATAACGCAGCCCTAGGCTAAGGTTCTGGAAAACACTCGAGTGGAAGACACAGAAACATACGACTGTACACAAGGGCAGCAGAGAGGCCCCAGGGAGAGGTGAGCCACCACCGAAGGGGCTGTATGACAACAACGTCCCGGCTGGGTGGTTCCAGAGGCTTCTCGGAGGAAGTACGTCTGCCGGGGGTCTTCAAGGGTGGGCAGCTTTACAGAAGTAACCCAAAGGGAAGGAAACATCCCTGGTGGCAGGGACAGGAGCAGAACCAAAAGGAAGCCAAGCTGGACGAGCCCCGGGGAGCAGCTAGAGCGCGAGGGTCGCTGCCCCGACAGCGGCAAGCTCCACGTCTGTGGCTGAAACTCAAGAGCAGACAAACGTCCAAGCTAATTCCAGACGTGAAACGTGACAACTGCCCAGGGAACCCGGGGCCTGGCACTGCACCTTGTCCCAGTTCAGCCCTCGGTGGGCCCTCACACTCCACCCCTAAGCCGAGGTTCCAAATCACAGGCCATTTGTGAATAAATGTGTTCATACTCAACAAGATATGGATAAAACCAAAATTTGTAGAAATCTGAGCCCTTTTAAAGAAAAGTTACAATCCAGTTAGTCATGATATACTTCATTCATCCAAATACTTATTGACAACCCTATCATATTAGCTATTTTCAAACCAGTACAAGACCAACAAAGGAACAACGGTCACATGGCACACACAGCTGTAGTAGTAAGTGCTGCATTTAACCCAGTCATTTCCCTCAATCACCCGTCTTCAGATAGACCAGTGTATCAAGTCACAACAACAGGCTGTATACCCACCGGTAAAATCAAACAAGGAAATAAAATGATTATACTAAAACTAAAAAGATATATATAAAAATTTAATATACTCCAAGCCATTTCCCTTTAAGATCAAACATATCTGACGTTTAAATTATGAATTTCATCTTAGACAACCTCAAATTCCATGGTCCTGATAACACTTTTTTTTAAATTAATTTTTATTGGAGTATAGTTGCTTTACAATGTTCTGTTGGTTTCTACTGCACAGCAAAATGAATCAGCCACACACATGCATACATCCCCTCCTTTTTGGATTTCCCTCCCATTTAGGTCACTGCAGAGCATTAAGTAGAGTTCCCTGTGCTATACACTATGTTCCCATTAGCCGTCTAGTTCATACATAGTATCAATCGTGTATAAGTGTCAGTCCCAACCTCCCAATCCACCCCACCCGTCCCTTTCCCCCTTGGTATCCACACATAACACACTTTTTCCAGCGGCAATACTTAGTCTGGAAAAGACATGAGTTCAACCTATGGTGCCATAATGTCTAAGGAAAGGGCACATAACCCAATAAGAGGTTGATTTCTTTTCTAGAACCTTCTCGTTGAAATGTGATTTTGATGAATATTGTGGAGGGCACAATTAGAGCTGAAAGAACAGATGGTGAATGCATTGCTCACATACCATGCACCAAAACTCTTGCAACTCCAAACATTTTAGACAGTTTTACCAGGAACGTATCCCTTTCTCCCAACACGCACTCCCACAGTGCACAATGATATAAACCAGCTCTGTTTACTTTTGATAAATGAGCCATTTCAACATACATTACTCTGCACAACAGAGGGGGAATGCGCAAACACTGAGAAGAAACGTGGGGAATTTTGCACCAACACATCACAGTTTCTTTCACTCATAAATCCACTCCTTTGCTTCAACGGTCCTAAACATGAAATATTTTTGTTAAAGGATAAGACACTTCAGAACTGCTTCTAAAATCCAAATCTCTTCTCTTGGGAAACAGCACACAGACTCAGGGCCTTTGTGCCAATTGGCGTGTCAGGCCTGCATGAAGGAAAGTCACTACTTCCAGTGACCGTCTGTGTCCTCTGCACTTCACTCACACCTTTACCACCTGCCCCTTAACGGACCTTCGGACGACTATTACCAGGCAACAGTGACAATTCTAAAGGACCTGGTAAAAACTACCCACAAAATTAAAAGACTTCACACATAAAAAGTTTTAATTCCACAGAGAGGTCAATAATCTGATTTATCCATACTATGATATTTTAAAATAGTATCCAAAAAGAAAAAAACAGTAGTAGGGTTTTTTTGTTTTTTGTTTTATTTTGGCTGCGTTGGGTCTTCATTGCTGCATGCAGGCTTTCTCTAGTTGTGGTGAGCAGGGGCTACTCTTTGGGATGTGCAGGCTTCTCATTACAGTGGCTTCTCTTGTTGCGGAGCACAGGCTCTAGGCTCATGGTCTTCAGTAGCTGCAGCACGCGGGCTTCAGTAGTTGTGACACGTGGGTTCAGTAGTTGCGGCTCACAGGCTTAGTTGCTCCACAGCATGTGGGATCTTCCCGGATCAGGAATCAAACCCGTGTCCTCTGCATTGGCAGGCGGATTCTTTACCACTGCGCCACCAGGGAAGTCCCAATACTAGGGTTTTTGATCTCTTAAATATCTGGTTCGTGATGCCCATGTACTTGACTCTACTCCAAAAGGCAGCATTCTTGCAGATCTGAATGACGAGTGGGATGGAAGTGCTCTGAACCCAAATTCAGGGCGATGGTCTCTTCCCAAACAGCCACATAAGTTGTTCCTAGAGAGTTCTACCAATTTTAAGATTTTTTTTTTTTTTTTAGTGGTACGCAGGCCTCTCACTGCTGTGGCCTCTCCCGTTGCGGAGCACAGGCTCCGGACGCGCAGGCTTAGCGGCCATGGCTCACGGGCCCAGCCGCTCCGCGGCACGTGGCACCTTCCCAGACTGGGGCACAAACCCATGTCCCCTGCATCAGCAGGCGGACTCTCAACCACTGCGCCACCAGGGAAGCCCCCATTTTAAGATTTTCTACCACAAATTTTCCTAATCCTTTGGGTCCTAGAAACAAGCACTAGTTCATGACCGCCCCCCCGCAAAAAAAAATATCAGCGAGCAAAGAAACAAAGGAGTGGGTATAACAGAGGAGCAGGCAAATATCAGCAAAGAACTGGGACGTCACCCATAGAGTATAACCGGACAGCGCCCGCCACCCCCGAACTCTCCCTGCAACATACTGTGAATCGTGGTTGCGATTTTACACTGCACATACGACAGTCACTGTCCTGCTAACAAACTGTTCCTGGTTCATGGGAAATGTCTACATGTTAATATTTTATAATGTTCAGCAAAAAGTACCATGGCATCTAAGTATCTGAGTCATCGCTATGAGGTCAAAACAAGTAGGAAAACAAAGAATTCTGCTTAGAAGAAAAAGAATCATCTAAACCTGCTTACAAACTGGCTTGTTCACATTGGCTAAAGCAAGACTAGCACAGGGCTCTTGCTTTAGATACAATGCACAACAAGAAGCCAGTCTCAGGTGGGCCCTGGTGGAAGACGGAGCAGACATTACCCCTTCTCTCCTTGCCAAACCTAACACATACGTGGGTGCTGTATCGTGAAAGCCGTGACTTAGCGAGGCCTTCCAGAATACTGTACCTCAAAGTTCTTGTAATGTGTTCCTCTTCAAGAATTTCCAGGCAAGACCACCTGCAAACTTTTGTTAACACAATTTAATAGACAGACAAAGTTACTGGGTTTTCAAATAAACTCAAAGGATAATCAGTATGCTTGATTAACTGCATCTTCTGCATGTTAATTTAGGTTAGAAAACGATAGCCACCCACACTTCTCCAACTGTGTCACTTTCTGAAAGATCTCAAGATTGACATCTAAGTCAATAGCCTGGGGGCTCCATACTTCCAGCGGGTTTATTTTCTTGAAGATAATCATTGATGACATTTCTGACTGGCTTATCTGGGGTCATCTGTCCTTTAAAGCACTGTCACTTGGTGCTCTGTGTCAGAGGTTCCCAAATTTCGGTTTACAGCACCCTTGGAATCTCAGCAACTTTTTCACAGTGCCCCAAGGCCAAAAGAAATACCATTTATTAGATTAGTAGGTCCAAACAATTTAAAAAGCATTTGTGTCTTAATAACTTAGTAAGCATTTGAAAGAAATAATGCACTTAAGTTGAAGGAAAAGATGTTTCTGTTTCATTCCTAAATGACCAGAACTACGTGCGGGTGCGCGCGCCTCTTAAGAATCAAGGTGGAGCCACACTGCTGCCCCAGTTTCCTGGAGTTGGACACCAACTCCTCTGAGGCACTTGCCTTTAGCACAGCAACCACTGCAACCCTAGCTTCACCAAGATGCGACACCATCAAAAGAAATGCAGTGTGATCCTGAAACCGTGAACTACCTGAACTAGGAGCCTGCAGTGTTTAAGAAATGTGGAGTGTCACTATGCTTCCTCAAAAATTAAAAATATCCCATAGCACTGGGGTGCTCTGGGGTGTCTCAGAGCACAGTTTGGGAACTGTGGCTCCAAGTGCTTTAAATTTTATTCATTCATTCACAAATCCCTTGCCTATAAATACATTATTCAAAATGCAAACAAATGAGCTTCAATCCAAGTGATTATCCTCTACTATCAAACTTTCAAAGGGTCCGGTGTTCAAGTTGAGTTTCCAATTTCTGCATAAAAGCCTTCAAAAATCTAAGAGAGGGGTGGGCAAGCCTTTGCCATAAGTGAAGGGCCAAATGGTAAATATTTTCAGCTTTCTGGGCCAGTCTCTGTGGCAAATATTCAATTCTGCCTTTTGAGGACAGAAACTGCCACAGACAATATGTGAACAAATTGAGTACAGTTGGGTTCCAATGAAACTGTATTTACAGAGACTGAAATTTGAATTTCATATACTTTTCACATGTCATAAAATAGTCTTTTGAATTTTTCCCAACCGCTAGAAAATGTAAGAATGATTTTTAGCTTGTGTACAAAAACAGACAGCAGGCCATCGTGTGCCCACTCCTGATCTAAGAGATTAACTGTAACAGGTTCCATTTAATTATTTTCTCACAAAAATTCAAGAGTTATTTTAAATGCCAACCAGTCAAAATTGTGAAGGACAAAAACTTGAAGTAAAATAGAAAGGACTATAAAACCAATGGACTGTCACTTACTGTACTTGTACTTAACTGTTCTCCGTTATACAGAGGGGTCCCAGCAAATGCACATCTAACTTACATACACAAATTGGACTATGTACATTGAACCCAGAAAAGAAAGTGGGGAGCAGGGGAGAGGAAAGAATGAATGTGAATAATGAAGGTAACTCCTACCATTCCACTCAATGGAATGCACTCCAGAACCATCTCTTCTATAACCTGCAGCCACCAACCACATGCGGCTATTTAAATTTAATTAAAAGCAAATAACATTAAAATTCAGTCCCTCAGTCTCACTGGCCACATTTCAAGTTCAAGAAGTTGCTCTGATCGTCTTGACTGACTCACCATGAATAACTTAAATCTGCAGCAAACATGCTGACCTGACAACTACATATCTCTGTCCTCGTTACTGTCCTTAGAATGTCTGTAAGGCTGTGGTGGCACATGCCCAAAATAATAAGGCTTATGACAAATTTCTTCTCTCCATGAAACCCAAGAGTCATTCGTACTTGTTGATAAATGAATCTAGTATGAGTTTCAAATCTGTTTGATCAACTAGGCTTTTTTAATTAAAGCCTTTTGTCTAGAAGTAGAATAGAAGGCTGCGCTACCTATTTAAAATTTTCTGGCATCAGAGGGAAATTTTTCAAAAAACAGGCAGCAGGGCTTCCCTGGTGGCGCAGTGGTTGAGAGTCCGCCTGCCAATGCAGGGGACACGGGTTCGTGCCCCAGTCCGGGACGATCCCACATGCCACGGAGCGGCTGGGCCCGTGAGCCATGGCCGCTGGGCCTGCGCGTCCGGAGCCTGCGTCCGCAACAGGAGAGGCCACAACAGTGAGGGGCCTGCGTACCGGGGCGGGGGGGTGGGGGGGAACAGGCAGCCTCTGAACGCACACCAATCATAAAGCCAACTTACAGGTAAACATCAGCTAATTCTTTCAAGGACAGCTGACTGAGGTGGCTCAAAGGCCTTTTCTGAAGAGATTCTGGGGGCAGAGGGACCACTGTCAGGCCACCGGCCCTGCCCCTCCCAGGTGTGGCCTCTGGAAGCCACACCTCCCACCCCTGCAATCTCCCTTCCTGTTCAACTCTTCCCCCAACTTTACCCACTGTATCCCTCCCTCTCTAGCTCCCCAAGAGTTAAAGATCTAGTTTTGTTTTCTGCCTAGAATATAACCTCAGTAACTGTTTTTTTCTTTCTTTCTTTTTTTCTTTTTTGGTTTACCAACTGAAAAGTAACCCTTTGTTTTCTAGTTTACAAATATTAATCCTAACTTGAAAATAAATGATAGGTTTTACTCTTGATTCTAACATCTAAAATATTAGAAAGATACTACTGAATGAAAAAGTATTATCTTTTTTTAATGCCTATGTTTTCCACTGCAATGTATACAAATAATGGAACACTCTTCAGCAATACAGTGTAATGAACTATCTTTCATCCACAATGAATGAATCCAAAATAATTATGCTGAATCAAAGAGGCTAGACAAAAAAAAAGGTTATGATTCTATTTCCGTAAAATTCTAGGAAATACAAACTAATTTATAGTAACAAAAGGCAAATCAGTGGTTGCCTGGAGGTGGAGGTGTGTTGGTATGGGAAGGAGGGAGAAATTACAATGGGACATAAAGCACTTTTGGGGTGATGGATACGCTCACTATCGTAATTATGGTGATGGTTTCACAGGTATACATATGTCAAAACTTATCCAACTATGTATTTTTAAAACATATAGTTTATTATTTGTCATTTATACTTCAATAAAGCTGAAAAAGCAATAAAAACACAAATACATATAGTTTTAAATGGAGGCCAACTCAGGGAAGCATTTCTAGTAGTGACCAGTATTTCCTGATAAAGAAGCTTGATGCGCCATCATCAGCACAGCTGGAAAACTCAAGGTTAAGTGAAAAGGAACGCAGCATAAAGGCTTTATTCACAATTGCCCAAAACTGGAAGCAAGCAAGATGTCCTACGAAAGGTGAATGGATAAACAGACAGTGTGTGGTACATCCACACAATGGAGTCTTATTCAGCAATAAAGAGAAATGGGCTATCGAGACACAAAAAGATGTGCTAGAAACTTAAATGATTATTGTTTAATGAAAGAAGCCTGTGTGAAAAGGCTGCAGAATGTATGATCCCACCTATCTGACGCTCTGGAAAAGGCAACACTACCGAGAGAATAAAAAGACCAGGGGCTGCCAGTGCTGGATGGGAGAAGGGAGGGACGAAGGGGTGGGGCACAGAGGAGTTATAGGGCAGTGAAACTACTCTGTAGGACACTGTCCTTGTGGACACGTGACATTACACATTTGTCAAAACCCCCAGGCCTGTACTAACAGAGAGTGAATCCTAATGTAGACAGTGGACTTTAGTTAATAATAACGTATAAACACTGGCTCACCAATTAAAACAAACACACTACGCAAGATGTTAATAATAGGGGAAGCTGTAGAGGGGTATATAGCAACTCTGTACTATCTGCTCAATTTTCTGTAAACCTAAAACTGCTCTAAAATCTATTAAATATGAAGAAAAGAGAAAGGGATCAAGTAACACCTTGGCCAAAGGTAAAAGCCTATTAGCTACCTGTGGTATAAAAAAAACAAAAAGAAAAAAACTTCTTCTAAGAAGAACCTAGAGAAATTCGTAACATCATTTATTCAACAAACATTCCCTCCAGTGCCCATGACAGGCACTGCAGAGCAGGCACCAGGGACGCAGGAATGGAAGGCCAGGGCCCACCCTGCCAAGAGCTCTCACCAAGGTGGGCAAGGGGGAAGGAGCCAGCACTGCCTCCCCACAGCCGCACCATAAGCAGGTTCATGAAGATTAACGCATGTACTGGGCAGACTCTTCCTGTGAAACAAGTTTCTCCCCACTTTAAAATGAGGAAACAGGGGCTTCCCTGGTGGCACAGTGGTTAAGAATCCGCCTGCCAAGGCAGGGGGCACGGGTTTGAGCCCTGGTCTGGGAAGATGCCACATGCCGCGGAGAACCTAAGCCCGTGCGCCACAACTACTGAGCCTGTGCTCTAGAGCCCATGTGCCACAACTACTGAGCCCGTGCGCCACAACTACTGAAGCCCGCGCGCCTAGAGCCCGTGTTCTGCAATAAGAGAAGCCACCACAATGAGAAGCCCGTGTACCGCAATGAAGAGTAGCCCCCGCTCGCCGCAACTAGAGAAAGCCCGCACGCAGCAATGAAGACCCAACCCAGCCAAAATTAAATAAATAAATTTATTTAAAGTATATAATAATAAAATAAAATAAAATGAGGAAACAGAGGCGGAGAGAAGTCACATCCCGGGATCTGAACCCAGGCGTGTCCCAGAGCAACGTCATGTCTCAGAGCACAGGCCCTGGGAGAGAAGACCCGCCTTCAAGTCCAGTCCTACCATCAGAAGAGGGCCTTGGGAAGGCTACTCAATTTCAATGAGCCTCAATTTCTTCATCTTCAATTCATCTTAGTTTCTTCATCTGCTTTAACGTACAGAATTGTGGAAGATTAAAAAAAGAAAATGTAGAGTGTTTAGCAGCCCTGACACAGAATAAGTACAAAAAATGTAGCTACCGTTCCAGGTTGCACACAAACTTCTCAAAGAAGACAAAAGTGATCACTAAGCAAAGACACTGCCACCCACAGTCCAGGAACTAACTTGGCTCTGCACAAAAAGAGGAAGAGAAATTTCTAATGTGAATGGCTTTAAAAACTAAACATTTTCATTTGACATTTACCTTCTCTACTATACTTTGAAAATGCACCCCCAAAACCCATGTGTTCACCAAGCTAAAATTAATTATATCCTCCATGGCCCTAAAAACACAGGATGTAAATCCATGAGGCTTGGTTGGAAACTAATTATTTTAAGTTTATAATTAGCCAACTGAAAAAAAAAAAAGGAACTCGGTGTAAGTAATATCATATAGGTCTCCTTCCTTCTTTAAGGAAAAGAAAAAGCCAAGAGGGGATAAAGATAGAAATGATACTATTTCAATTTAGGCACTGAGTAAAATATTCCCTCTGTAATATGAAATACAAGAAACACATGGATTTAGTTATATAACTCATTAATTAGCTAAATATACTATACTCAGTTGCTAGAAGCAGAAAATATGGCCCCAAAGATAAATGACCAAAGCTGGGAAGAGAACTTTCATAAAATAAATGGGGGGAAGGGAAGTTGCTGAGGAACAAGATGTTCTCTGAAAGGTTAGGGTTACAGGTAGCCCTGAATCAGGCTTAATGCTAATGGTATTAACGCTTTCCACAGAATGAAGAAACACAGTATACTTGGAAGGGAAAGAACTCGCGTCAGGAAACGAACTGCTCAGCTCCCATCATGGCCTGAATGAACGTAAACATCAGACTGCTGTTCCCACAATCCTGGAACGTCATCTACTGTTCCAAGGACAAAAGCCTTCTCTGGGTAACCTTGCACAACTGACTACCCGAGGGCGCCAGCACTCATGGCCTCACACTATTTTAAACTCAGAGCTCCTAGCAACTTGCCGTCCACTCCCTCCCTGCCACCCCTACCACCCAATTACCAGGTATTCACCTCAACTTCACAACAGCGCCCTTTCCCTCCTCTCCTCCAGCACTGTCACTTCAGGACTCAGACACAAACCAAGGAGCTACACGGCAGAGCCAACAGAGAGCCTGGGCTGGAGTATCACCAGGCCTTGATTTGAATCTCAGTGGTACCACTTACAAGCGCCAGCCTTCTGTTACAGAAAAGAGCAAGAAAGGTTGCGAGCCACCAAAGATGGAGCAGTAGGGGGAAAGCTTACTGCCCAGCTGGGAACCAGGTCAGACACAGACAGATCATAGGGAGAATGAGGCTGGGGGAAGAGGACTGGGGAGGAACCGCAAAGCAAAGACTGCAAACTCGCCCTGTCCAGAATCAGGAAAGCCAAGGGTCTGAGCGCTGCCTGTGGAGGGGCGAGATCGGGTTTGCCTGGAGGCGAGCCAGCTGCAGGCAGTCTGGGCTTACATGCAACCGGATCAGAGCCATGCCACCTGGGCCGTCTGCACCACGGTCAGTGGGCGAGGCAGCCAGGGCAGGGATGGTTACTTGGCAAGCAATTTAAATCTCAGTTTTCTCATTTGTAAAGTGGATTAAGAGAAGAGCCTATCCCAAAGGTACACACTTCCAGTTATAAGCTAAGTAAGTCCTGGGGATGTTAACTATACTGTATTGGACATTTGAAAGTTGGTAAGAGATCTTAAAAGTTATCATCACAAGAAAAAAAAATGTGTAACTGTGAGGTGATGGATGTCAACTAAACTTAGGGTAATCATTTCACAATACGTACATAAATCATTACATTGTTAAGTGAATACAATGTTATATATCAATTATATCTCAAAAAAGGGGGGGGAGGAGAGGGGAGAAGAGCCTACCCCACAAAGCCAGTGTGAGCAATGAATGAGACACTGGCATACAGCACCCAATACATGCTCGTCATTACTCTTAGGTCTTTTAGACGTTCTTTAAGTGTTTCTTAAATGGTGGTTCAGCTGTGAGACCCCTGTCTGCGCACAGGGGCCCAGGCAACCAGGTCTCCTCAAGGGGCTGTATGCTGTCGGTTGCCCACTGTGTGCTCAAGGCCTAGCACAGAGGAATGCCCTACCAGTCCTCTCCAGGAGATAAGATAAGAAGACTTCTGAAGGCAGAACTCGTTTTGAAATTGTCTCCCATCCCCCTGTGGCATCCAGGCCTATTTTGCCTTCCCATTACATGACTAACATTCTCCAACGAAATTGCCTTAAAAGCTTAAAGCTTTAAGTTAAAAACATGATACAGCTGCATTTGAGGGCCATTCACAATCTAAAATTTCCTTCATGAAAAGCAAACATGACCATGAGAATCACAAAAACATAAAAAGATATTTTTTCCCCCACCATTCCCCTGTATGGTGACACAGCAGAATCAAAATGTTTATGCTGTGTTAATTTCCACAGATTTAAGTCAGACCCGGAAGCTGAAGACAGTGCTATCCCTATTTTCCATTCTCAGCCTTGCCAGTCAATACTCAATTTTAAGTCAAAGAACTGTGACTCCTGATCCATCGTGCAAAAGGGCTGCCCACTATCACTGAAAACAGTTGAGCCAACAATTCCCTCAAGTGAATGTTTATCTCCCTCCCCACCCTCAGGTTGGCTTCAACCTTGGCTGAGTGTCAAACAAAACCCAATTTAAGGACCTAACTGACTTGGATTCATGAAAGTGTAGCAAAATCTATCTCAGAGAAACGGTTTGAGTAACGTACAAACCCCTTTTAAAAGATAAAAGTTTCCTTGGACCTTTAATGTTAACCAGTTATTTTTACTGTAATGTTACTTAAATACGTACAAACAAACTGGGCAAAAACTCATACAATTATAAAATTCAAACTATCCATATAGGGACTTCCCTGGCGTTGCAGTGATTAAGAATCCGCCTGCCAATGCAGGGGACACGGGTTTGAGCCCTGGTCCAGGAAGATCCCACATGCCGCAGAGCAACTAAGCCCGTGCCACAACTACTGAGCCTGCGCTCTAGAGCCCACGAGCCACAACTACTGAGCCCGCGCGCCTAGAGCCCGTGCTCCACAACAAGACAAGCCACCGCAATGAGAAGCCTGCGCTCCGCAACGAAGAGTAGCCCCCGCTCACCACAACTAGAGAAAGCCCGTGAACAGCAACGAAGACCCAACGCAGCCAAAAATAAAATAAATAAATAAAATTTTTAAAAAAAGATGGGCTTCCCTGGTGGCGCAGTGGTTGAGAGTCCGCCTGCCGATGCAGGGGACACAGGTTCGTGCCCTGGTCTGGGAAGATCCCACATGCCGCGGAGCGGCTGGGCCCGTGAGCCATGGCCGCTGAGCCTGCGCGTCCGGAGCCTTTGCTCCGCAACGGGAGAGGCCACAACAGTGAGAGGCCCGCGTACTGCAAAAAAAAAAAAAAAGATACATGCACCCCAATGTTCACCACAGCACTATTTACAATAGTCAAGACATAGAAGCAACCTACATGTCCATCGACAGATGAATGGATAAAGAAGATGTGGTGTGTGTTTATGCGCACACACACACACACACACACACACACACACACAGAATAGACTACTACTCAGCCATAAAAAAGAATGAGATAATGCCATTTGCAGCAACATGCTTGGACCTAGAGATTATCATACTAGGTGAAGTAAGTCAGAAACAGAAAGACAAATACCATACGACATCACTTATATGTGGAATCTAAAATACGACACAAATGAACTTATTTATGAAACAGAAACAGACTCACAGACATAGAAAACAAACTTATGGTTACCCAAGGGGAAAGGGGGTGGAGGAGGGATAAATTAGGAGTTTAGGATTAGCAGATACAAACTACTATATATAAAATAGATAAACAACAATGTCCTACTGTATATCACAGAAAACTATATTTAATATCTTGTAATAAACCATAATGGAAAATATGAAAAAGAATATATATACGTATAACTGAATCACTTTGCTGTACACCAGAAACTAACACAACATTGTAAATCAACTATACCTCAATAAAAAGAAAAAAGTACTGTTTGGTGCCCCCAAAATAAACTTAAAAGAAAACATATACTGTCTAATAGCACTTAGCTATGAATATGATAGGTATCCAGATGATCTCAATGTGTTTATTTTTTTCAATTATCAAAATAAAAGCACAAGGCCTTCCCTGGTGGTGCAGTGGTTGAGAGTCCACCTGCCGATGCAGGGGACACAGGTTCGTGCCCCGGTCCAGGAAGATCCCACATGCCGCGGAGCAGCTGGGCCCGTGAGCCATGGCTACTGAGCCTGCGTGTCCAGGAGAGGCCGCAACAGTGAGAGGCCCGCGTACCGCAAAATAAATAAATAAATAAATAGATAGATAGATAAATAAAAGCACAACATTAACCAATCATGTTAGAGAATTAAAGGATAATAGTCAGAAAAAATAGAGGTATACACATCTTTAAGTACATCTTTATACTTAAGATATCTTGTCTCTGTCAATAAATCTTGAAGGTCAAATGTTTCACAGACCACAGTTACTTAAGTCCTAGGCAAACAAGATGTCTGGAGTGCTATGAAGGGTTTCTCTTCTCTTCGTTTTTTGTCTTTGAAACAGTCACATGACTGATCCGTGACCCAACGGAATCCAAAACATGCCATGATTTTCCAAAAATATTCCTAATCCATGAAATCTTTTGTCTAATAGAGAGCAAACTGAGTATATGTGACAATAAAAATAGCAGTTTTGCATATTCTTCTTCAAATTAAGCTGTATTTGGCAGAGAACTGTTTTACTTTCCAGAGTGTAAAAAATAAATTCGTGGACTTCAGAAGAGCATTTGATATTCCAGGGACCTGCAGCTGTCAGCTTTTAAAGATGCCATGTGTTTGCCCACATAAAAGAATGTAATGAGCCATGGAAATATTATCCGGTCTCATGAACCAGAATAAAAAATCTATCGTCAGTAGGCTGATAGTAGGAGTCGGGTTACTGTATCAGGAAAATATCTATCAAGCGCTGCTTATTAAACGCCTATGATACAAGTTGTACCTCACAGACCTTGACGTGTTCGGTTCTGTTTTCTCTACCACTTCCCTTCCTTTATGGCAGGAGCCCCCATTCTGTTTCAGTGCATGCCCCCCAGCTCATCATTCTACATCTACTTTCAGATGCTCTTCTTTCTTTGTTAAGAAACTAACAGCAGTGGCAATCATGAGATGTAACTTTAAAGATCTATTTTGAACAGGTGGAATGAAATACAGTGGTTGAACTCCTCAAGGAACTTGTCTTTTGGATCTGGAATCTATCAAATATAAAAGACCAAAAAGTAAACCTAGAGAGATATGCACTTATTTTTGGTTGACATAATAGTCAAAAACTAGACTTTAAAAATGTACAGTAAACACAATAGCCAAAAGGTGGAAGCAATCCAATTGTCCACTGATGAATGAATGGATAAACAAATTGTAGTGTGTATATCTATATATACACGCATATGTGGGATTATTCAAGTTTAAAAAAGAAAAAAGCTTTTGACACATTACAACATGAACGAACTGTGAAGACATTATGCTAAGTGAAATAGGCAAGTCAAAAAAGGACAAACGTTGTGTAATTTCTCTTATGTGAGGTATCTAGAATAGTCAAATCTATAGAAACAGAAAGTAGAAAAGGGGTGGGGCGTACCAGGGGCTGGGGGTGGGGGAGGGGGAGGGGAGTTAGTGTCCAATGGGGACAGAACTTCTGCTTGGGAAGATGCAAATGTTCTGCAGATGGATGGTGTCAATGGCTGTACAACATGTGAATGTACTTAATACCACCGAACTGTACACTTGGAACTGGTTAAAATGGTAAATTTTATGTCATGTATATTTTACCACATAAAAAAAAGTGCAAATCTACTCCACCTGAAAATTAGCAAATAAAGCCATACAAATAATTCAGTTCAGACCAGCTCAAGGAAGCACATGCTTGTTAATATAATTTTGGTATCACTAAATAAACTCAAGAGCAGCAGCCTGGAGAAGCGCGCGAAGCAGACAGGCCCCTCTCAGCGCACGGTCAGCCCTTCAAAAGAAAACGAAATGGAACGAGAGTCTCTGTTACACAACTGTTAAATAATCTATCCTTTCAAAATCTTCAAATTAAAGAAAGTTATAACTGAAACCAACTTCCTTTCTTCCTATTCCATTTACTACAAACCAAATTAAGGACATCTAAACCAGTGGTCCTCAAACCCAAGCAGGCATCAGAACCATCTCCAGGGCTTGTGAAACCAGACTGCTGGGCCTGCCCCAGAAATCCTGATTCAGTAAAGAATCAGAATTTAGAACTGTTAGAATTTGCATTCTAAACCAACTCTGTGTTCAGTAAAATGAAGATAACATGCATCTGGGGAAGAGCTTTCTCAATATTAATAGCATATATCCTGCAATGCAACCATCTCTTAAATCAATTTACTTCTTAAAATATGTACCTGTAGCTTTTAGTTCTGGACTTGGTTTTTAAAACATATATAGGCATTAAACAAGCAAAAAGAAAAACACACATTTTATGATTAGGACCACCTTATGTTACAGAGTAACTTATTCATTAAGAAAAAGAGTCAGGGCTTCCCTGGTGGCGCAGTGGTTGAGAGTCCGCCTGCCAATGCAGGGGACGCGGGTTCGTGCCCGGGTCCGGGAGGATCCCGCATGCCGCGGAGCGGTTGGGCCCGTGGGCCATGGCCGCTGAGCCTGCGCGTCTGAGCCTGTGCTCCGCAACGGGAGAGGCCACGGCAGTGAGAGGCTCGCATACCGGAAAAAAAAAAAAAAAAAAAAAAGAAAAGAAGAGTCATGCATCACCAACCTCGCAGGTTTAAACCTGTAGAGATCTCAAAAAGAAAATTAGAATACTATTCTATCAGAGTCAAGAATTTTTAAATGAATTTTATGTTCTGTAGAACCACAGAAACAAAATTTTTTATATACTTGGCATTCATTGCTATGCGAAAAAAGCCACTCAAACACCAAGTGATACATAAACCAGGACACGTTTGTCAGTCAACTATAGTAATTATAGGCTTCAGTTCACTGATCATAAACCCTATTTTACTTACAAAAACCAATTTGCATCAGATTCCTTCAAAACACGATATAAGTATAAGCAGTAAATCCAACCAAAAGAGTATGTTCCAATGTGACCTTTTGTTGAAATTTTCACTGCCAGAAGCGGAGTCATGCAGGAAGCGAGAGCACGCATCCCAGGACTCGCTTATTCTTTTTTTTTTTTTTTTTTTGCGGTACGCGGGCCTCTCGCTGTTGTGGCCTCTCCCGTTGCGGAGCACAGGCTCCGGACGCACAGGCTCAGCGGCCATGGCTCACGGGCCCAGTCGCTCAGTGGCATGTGGGATCTTCCCAGACCGGGGCACGAACCCGTGTCGCCTGCATGGGCAGGCGGACTCTCAACCACTGCACCACCAGGGAAGCCCTCGCTTATTCTTTAGACACATCAATTTCTGGGGCCTTCCTCTATGCTCAGGGTAAAAAGCAGAACATTTGGCTCCCACCCTCAAGATGCTCGAGTGTAAGGGAAGGTGACAAGCCTAGCGACTCCAGGAAGGCAGGGACCGGCGAGGTGACAGTGGGACACCAGAGCCCAGAGCAGGAACTCCTCTGAGAACAGGATCTGACCAGTGAGAAGGATGGAGAAAGGCCCTCCAGGCACGAAGGCCAGGAAGCAGAATGGCACACTTGGGAAGCAGCCAGTGACCCTACAGAACTCGAGCGGGGAGCACGTGAGGGTCTCGCCTGCGGAGACAAGGCTACGAGAAGACCTTAAGAGGTAGAAGGAGAAGGGCTCCGGGATGGAGCTAAAGGGTCCAAATTCGTCTCGGAGGTGAGGTGCAGCCACTTGAGAATTTTAAACTAGCAAGTGACATGGTCAGATGTACAACTGGAAGACTGGGCGGCAGCAACCCTCAGAAAGAGCGGGTGGGAGAGACAGGGTTGAGATGCAGAGCCCGTAGGTCACTGCAGGGACCTGGACGTGAAGGGACGAGCTGTGATCTGAGGCTGAGCCAACAGGGTCAAAGGAGCAGATTCAGACCCAGGTCAGAAGACCTCCTCAACTGGCAAGGGTCCAGCCATCACCAGGGCTGAGGGGGGAGGGGGGCTGTCAGGGATGTCTGGGTTCCGGGTCTGAGGGTTGGGCACGTGGCAGTGGCACTCATCAGAAGCAGCAGCTCGGAGGAAAAGTAGAGCTTTTCAGAGGGGGGGGGGGGGGTGTGGGTTGGGGTGTGTGTGTGTGTGTGTGTGTGTGTGTGTGTGTGTGTGTGTGTGTGTGTGTGTGTGTGTGTGTGTGTGTGTGTGTGTGTTTTCTGTTGGTGTGCTCTTTGTGGGGCAGAAGGAAAGTGTGGACTCTGTTTCAGATGTACTAAACCTGCCTTGAAATGGCCAGGTGGAGATGTCCTGGCAGGGAGCTGGCTGGAAATCTGGAAGCTCCTGCGTGTAGGCTTAAGATAAGCTTTCAGAGCTGTGGTTTATAAAGTGACGGTTGAAGCCATGGGTTTAAATGAGGCTGCCCAGGAAGAGATGTCGGGTGAGAGAGAGCTGGATATTCCTAAAATAGCATTAATTACCAATTAAAACACCTGTGATGTCCAGAAAACACAAAATATTCAACTAGGGGGTCTCAAAATAGCAAAACAAGTTATGATTAAAGGAAGAGTCCATCTGTACCCAAGAAGGCAAGGAGGTAGGTGGAGTAACAAAAGCAAGGGCAACCAGAGGGAGGGCCAGAGACCCGAGAGGAAGAGAGCTACCACCAGCCGTCTAATCAAACATGCGAGACATTTAGAACTGGACACTTGTCAATCACTCAGATCTGCACTATGCATGTGAACAATGCACTAGGGATACTCTAGTGCAAAACCATGTAGGAGAGATCTATGAAATACTCGTGGCGGACTTCGGAATGGAAAAAGGATTCAGTACATATCACGATATATATAGCAATTATCTTACAGAGTGATAATTACATAAACCTACATACGAAAAACAAAACCAAGGCCAGTACTCCTAACATCAAATTGTACCTTTCAAGAGAACTGTAATGCGATACATGCTTTCTGTTGCAACATGTAAAATTATTCCACTAGAAGTATATAAAATTGTCAGTTTCACTCTCGCACAGGTTAAAAATCAAGATAGAAGGATCAATTATCACACCTGCCAAGGCAAATCCTCTCTTCGGTGAATTTCTCTGTGGGCACTTCCCCAACTAGACCGACATCCCTATCCGGGGCTCTAATGAAAGAAGCACAAAGGACTGGCCAGCACCACTGCCACCCCCACCACCTCAAGGGTCCCCAAGCGCTCACAGCAGACGCTACACAGAAACCCTCTTAATCAGACCTGCCAATAAATTAACTCCTTTCAACTGCTCACTATAAACAGTAGGATCAATGAAGTGGGTTACAAAGTAACTATAAATGGAAAGACCCAGTTTAATTTGGGAAAACAATGTTTTGCATCCTATTTGCAACTCAAAATTACAAAGCATAATCACCAGGACGAAAAAGGAGCAGCCGGTTTTAACCACTCACTTCAATCTCTATCAGGGAGTGTTTAAACAGAGCTGCTGAAAGTAGATGAACTGATCGATCTCAGGCCTGCGCGTACGCCCTGTGCCTACCTGCCGTCACGGACAATCACGTGAGCAAAAGGTTAAGGTAATTGAAAAGGACAAGTGACCCAGTTTCTGTCACAAAGCCATGGCAGGAAAGGAAACAAAGGAAAAGGAGCATGTAAAGGAACACAGGAGGCTGAAGAAACATAATAACCAAACACAAAGGTTTATTTGAAGCACGATCCAAACAAGTTATAAAAAGACATTGCTTAAGGGGCTTCCCTGGTGGCACAGTGGTTAAGAATCCGCCTGCCAATTCAGGGGACACGGGTTCGAGCCCTGGTCCGGGAAGATCCCACATGCCACGGAGCAACTAAGCCCATGTGCCACCACTACCGAGCCTGCGCTCTAGAGCCGGCATGCCACAATTACTGAGCCCACGTGCCACAACTACTGAAGCCCGCAAGCCTACAGCCCGTGCCCCGCGACAAGAAAAGCCACAACGATGAGAAGCCTGCGCAAAGCAACAAAGAGTAGCCCCCGCTTGCCGCAGCTAGAGAAAGCCCATGCGCAACAACGAAGCCCAACGCAGCCAAAAATAAATTAAATTTAAAAGAAAAAGACATTGTTTTAGACAGCTGAGACAGTCTGAACATGGACTTGCTATTGGATGACATCAGGGAATTATCAGTACTCTTGCCGGGTGGATAATGACACGGAGGTTACCTTTTAAAAAGAAAAAGGTCCTTATAGTTAGAGGTGCATGCTGAAGTGTTTTGGGATGAATTGACAAGATGCCTGAAATCGGCTTTACATACACCAGCGGGGGAAAAAGTGGGGAGAGCAGATGAAACAAATTGGCAAAATGTTGATGCTTTTGGAGCTGGGCCATGGGTACCTTTCTCTCTACTTCTGTATGCTTGAAATTTTCCATAATACAGGGTTTACCTGTTTGTTTTTTTAGACAAAAACAGGTAAATCAAAGAGGCAAGGAGCTGAATCAGATCCTGCTTTATTTCTTCTTGAAATATCTCCTACTGAACCATAACTGCCTTCACCCTAGCACATTAAAAGTAATTCAGAGTGCATAATGTATTGGGAGAGTGGGTTTAAGAGAATGGAAAATGCCTGGTTCTGTACAAAATAGTGTACAATGGAAGTACACCATAACTGCCCATTTTCAAAGCTAAGCACGTCTGACTGCAATCCCAGCTTTGATTAAATGCAATAGCATTTACACTATGGCATTCAAAAACTTGATAAATGAAAAGAGTACAATCTCCCCCACTAAAAACTGCCCAGGATCCTTAATATAACATTAGAGAAACTGGACCATTTCCCTTCACTCCTAGACTGAATAAAACTGGTTTTAAAAGTTAGCGACCCCAAAATGCAGACTGCTTATTCCTTTGAGTAAAAACAAATTCTATTGCATATTAGGCTCACTGAAGATCTAACAGTACCTCAATTAATGAAAAAGATGTATTTCAACATCACACCTAACCATCAGAAACCTGGAAACTACAAAAAGGCCCAGGGATAAAATCTAGGATGAGAGGAAGAGGATGTGCTTCGAAAAGAAAAGCAAAAGATGGAATGAAAATATTTCGTAACTGAAATAAAGGTAAAAACACAATATGCATGGGACTCAGGTCAGAGGAAGAAAACGAAATCAGAGGAAAGGAGACTGGGGCTCCCAATATCTTCAGGCGCGGAGGAAGGGGTGGGTGAACACACAGGGGCTTCAGGAGGCAGCCAGCCGCCTCGGAGCAAGAAGGCAGAGCAAGCCGGGCTCCGGCAGGACCCCAACCAACAGAGGAACAATCTGGAAAGGGCTGCATGGGGGGCCCTCCTTGGGAAGCGCTCTGCTGCTCGGATTTCTGTGCACCTCGCCCCCGCCCCCGCCCCAAAAAGAGCCAACTTGATTGCCCTTGGTGTGAGGCTCCCCTCAGACTGCGCTGCAATACACGAGCCTACGCCGGGGTCCCCCACATATCTTCCCAGCTGTCCTGATGTATAAACTGTGAAGGGATGAAATAAAGCTTAAACATAAATACAAATGTCTACTTCATC
This sequence comes from Grampus griseus, assembly GCF_964374135.1. Classification (NCBI taxonomy): domain Eukaryota; kingdom Metazoa; phylum Chordata; class Mammalia; order Artiodactyla; family Delphinidae; genus Grampus; species Grampus griseus. The sequence continues at coordinate 8,361,496 of NC_139014.1, read as the reverse complement.
TAAAAGAGACACACATTCAGAGGTTATATGCCAGCATACGACTCTGCTGATTCATGTCACCTTGTATTTGGGAGCGGGACGGGCTGGCGGCCAGAAAGGGATGGGCAGGCTGTGGATGTTCCCAGGCCCTGCCTCACCCACCGTCACGTCTGTGGTCTGCTTAGTTCTATCACGTCCTCACAACAGTCTCCACTAGTGACCAGCCTAGACACTAGGTTACAGAGCACGTCTGTGCGGGGCCCAGCTCTGCACCTAGTATCACATCAAATCTCTTTCTCCTCCCTTCATCCTCTTGTCTTGGTGGGAAGACATGAGGTATCTGAGGAAAGAGAAAATGAACGGAAAAAACCAGAGAACGAAACAAACAAGAGAATGAAAAGAGCAGAAGCAAATGTTGTTCTGGGGGCCATTCAATCAGCAACCACACGCTTGCAAAGAGGGCTTTTCGGTTACTCAACTCGTAAAAGTACATCACTTAAACTACTACGAAATTTATCAAATGGGTTTTGCATAATTTATGAAGATGTTAAAAAAAAAAAGCCAACTTCATCACAAAAGGGCTTTGCTCCTAAGGGAAGCATTGGTTAACTGAAGGGTCAGAGCATGTTACCTCTTTTCCGTGGAGAAAACATAAATCCCTTGTCTGAAGACAGGCCGCAGATCTGAGCTTCAGCCACCAAACCCACTTCCCATATCCTCACACGAAAAGCTCAAGTGAACAGACACCAGCTGATCAAAGATATGAGTGCCCGCTATGTGCTTGGTACCGAAGCTGGAGGGAACAAGGGAAAAAACAAAGCCTCTGCCCTCGAGGAACATACAAAATAGAGAATAAAAGAAACTAATCACCTGCCACTGACTACACCGTTAAGGAGGAGTCGGAGGAAAGGGAGAGAAACGCGAAGGGCTTCTGAGCAGCATCCGGGAAGCGGGTGGGCCAGTAGGAGTAGGATCAGACAGCTGGGGAAGGTGAGCATCTAACGCGGGGAAGGAAGTGTCAAAAGAAAGGGTGGGGGCAGGAAAAGACACCGAGTGGCAAACAGGGACAGCACAGAATAGAGGTAAACATTCATGCTGGGAAGTTTGCATAATTATGAAATAAGCTTAAACAGAGAGGGTAGGACATAAGGGCCCTGAGGAAAAAGCAAAGCAGTTTAGAACGGATATGACTGATAAGAGATCACTTCAACAGAGGGCTGACAAGTGGAAACAGTGTCTGGCAGGAGAACACAGTACGGACCAAAGGGAGGCATGTGTAAGTAAGAAAATAACAGCTCTGGTCATGCCCTCCACAGGCTGGACCGAAGGCGGTGCTCAGGAGAGAAAGGGACAGAGATGTGACTTGAGGGCACAATCTAAAAGATGCACCTGCTAGGGATACAGATGGCCAAGGGGGTCTGGGAGCACGATGACAGGATGGAGAGAACAGGGAGACTGTGCGGGTGCGGAGAGGAGAGAGCGACGTGACCAAATCCGTCGGATGACAGGAAGCCCACTAGAAACGGGGCTGGACAAGGCAGCGACTCGTGGCACGTCACAGAGAGCAGTGGGGCCTCTCCTGTCACGCGCTCCAACTAGTCCCAACGGCAGCTGTCCCCAGGCGAGAAAAGGATCAGGGACAGGTCCTCACCTCCCCCGCCACTGTGACCACAGAGGCCTCGGCCCGTGCCCCGACCCCCTGCCTCTGCACTTTACTCTGTTCCATGGACTCTCTCTCCTTCGTCCTCCCTCTGTGTCCTTTATGAAAGGGCCATGAACACCAGGAGGGAGAAAGCTGAAAGTTTCCAAATTTGTATTTTACCTCAGAAATTTCAAAATGAAACACTCAAACCCAAGCATCTCGGAACCACGCCTCCCACCTTAAGCCCCTTCTCGGCGGGCACCTCACTAGGCCCGGGTGAGACCACAGATCCTTGAAGGCACAATCCATTGGAATGTTCTTCACTGATTAAGTTCTCCTCCCACAAGTCAGGCAGAGCAGCCCCAGGAAATGTTTCTGGTTGAGCTTGGAAAGGTCACAGACATCTTCAAGGACAAGAACCCTCATAACACATTCCAGGGTACACATTATGATAAAAAGAACACCGAACTCTCTACCTCAGCTAACTGTGGAAGCTTTAACTTCTCTGAGGCTCAGATGCCTCACCCTCAAAGGGGGCTGAGCTGGGGGACTTCTCAACTCACTGAAGCTCCAACAATTGTTTCTGGGCTCACATCTAACAACAGAATGTCCCTCAGATGCCACAAATGCCTCCTGAAACACCTTCACTTCAATTCTTTTTGTTTACCATTAACATTTACATGATTTCTTAATTCTACCAGTATATTGACCCCAAAACAAATCATCAGTTGTCATTAAATCAATCAAAATCAATTAACATACTTGATACCCACTGTATACCTACTGACGTAGGCACTTCCTACCTCAGCATATCCTGGCAATCCTAAATTACAACAAAACTCTTGGTTAAAACAAAGGCCTTAAGTGAACGACAGCATCTCCGCCAGCGGTCATCACAGGACCCTGTAAATTAGGACCTGGATCCACCTGGCAATACCACAAGCTGATCACCTGACGAACACTTCTGTCACTGTCACATGCTGTGATTACTGAAGCACAATCACTTTTTGAGGTTCTCAAAAATATTTCTGTTGAAGCTATAGTTCCGTTCTTGCATTAACTGTATACCTCTTTGCTCATCCTGAATGAAATGAAAAGAACGTTTTTAGAGTAACTCTTTTATACCACTGTTTTTCATCAACAAGAGAAAAAACAGAGCAAGGAAAATACTGAGGATTTTATGCTGTGCAATTACAATCAGAAAAGCGGCAAGTGGCACCACAAAAATCACTACAGGCTTAACGAACATGCACGTCTGTCTCTAATTCTGGAAGGAAAAAGGTAACATTTCATTTTCAGATTAAAAAATAATTTCTAACAACTCAAAAAAAATTTACTACTGCTTAAAACAAAAGCAAGTGAAAAATCAGTTAATTTTAAAAGATTGAGGGGTGGCTGAGAATTTCAATTTCAATTTCTTCTGTAAATCCATGCATAAAAGTGGCAAGGCAAACTGTACCATTTTGAAAGCTGTAAAGAAAGGAAAATAAGGAAGCTGAACATTAGACAATCAAAATACCTCTTTATTAAAGCTAGTGTCTGCATAAGAGATTAGTCTTTGCCTCAAATGATCAGGGTTGCATCAAGATTTTAAAATCGTCCTTAGCATTCTGGAAAACATAAGACACCAGTCTCATGCCTGCCCGCTCCACTCCCGGGCACCTCCCGGGCTCACTGCTCTCCACGGCCCCACACCAATCCCCCAGCGCCACCAGCCCCTGCCAACCGAAAAGGGATAGGTGACCAAGCCCCACAAGGAACCCACAGGCCGGCCAGCAACCGACTTCCTGGGCCCAGGGGGAAGGACCAGATCTAGTCTCTCTAGAATCTGAACTAGGAAATGTGACAAGAACCGGTCACTTAGAAACTGAAAGAAGGCAACAAGAAACGCCACAAAGGCAAACTGGAGCCAGAGGGGTTATGACCAGCTGAAAAAGCACAGGAGCTGAAGGCGCAGGGGAGGGAAAGGCAGGAGAGAGCAAAGCAGCCTGGTGGTGGTGGGGGGAGAGGCAGATGGAGGAGGCAGAGCCCGGGGCGGGGGGTGAGTTCCGGGGACAACTGCTGCCAGGAACCACCCGCCCATGCGGGGCTCTTGGAGCTCAGCCTTGCCGGCTCGCATTCCTGGATTTCTGCGCGATCTCATCGCACACAGCATGTGTTCCACCGACAATACCCGCTCTCAGGCCAGAGTGGGCCTCTGCTCCTTGTGACCAAATGCCAAACCAGCACCCAGAACATGCAAACAGGAAGCAAGCCTTTCTGATAAGCCCTAGATATAAAATACTGAACAGTCCTAGTATTGAAGGAACATACAGAACTAAAGAGTACCCCCGCAACAACAACAAAAAACCCAAACCTCACACCTGATGGAGAAGGGGCACAAGGAAACTTTCTGAGGTAACAGATGGAAAGGTTCTGCATCTTGACAGAGATGCGTGTCACTCTTCAGTGAAAACTGATCAAACTATAAACCTGTGACCATTTCACTGTCTATAAATTATACATCAATTTCAAAAACAGACGCCCTAAGTCTAAATTGTTCCCTTGAGAAGACTTGAGTTTTGTTTTGTTTTCCAAAACTAAATTGATCTGGATAAATCTCACAAACAATGCTGAGCAGGAAGAAGCCATATGCAAAAACACCTGAGTTTCTATTTATACACGGAACAGACACAGAGAAATTCATCTCCGTGTCATAGTCAGAGTAGGGGCTAACTACGCGAGACCAGGAGGAGCCCAGAGGGGCTCTCGTCGGGCTGGAAGGCTCTGGTTTCTCATCGCGGTTCAGATTGACACTTTCATCAGGGCATACTTCACGACAGAGGCATCTTCCTGTACATCCACTTATATTACACCTTAACAATAACACAAAAGAGAAGGGAAAGGAAAGAATACCTTATACTAATCTAAAAGGGATTGGCAAAAAGTTTGTTTTGGGTTTTTGGGGGATTTTTTTGCCTCTAGTGAAATGCTTATTTTGAACCAAACTCTTTAGGCAGTAACAAAGAAAATTAAGACTTTAGTTACCCATTTGTAGAATTCTAATATGACTTATGAATTTGATATTAGCGGAGGAAATTCATTCATCAGAGTCCTTAGAATCTGGTAAATTAAACTGCATCCTATAGTGTCAGTTCCATATGGTGAACTCATCCATAATCTAAATGAGCAGCAGAGGGAAAAACCCGCTCTCCACATCCCTTTTCTACTTTAACAAACAAAAAAAGAGCAAAATCCAGAGGAAGAATTATTTAGTCACAATCCCACTTCTGTGTTTTCAAAAGGAGAATTAACTGAAATTCATACATTACCCTAAGGTGAATTATTTTAAAAATAAACATGCAGATTTTGATTTTCAGAGACTTGTAGTTTAAAAACATTTCACAAATTCGATAAAGTTCAAAAGCATAAAAACAGAACAAATAAAAGTGGAGCAACAGGTCCCCAAATTTGAATACCTAAAAAAATAAGAAGCTGAAGAGTAAACTGAAAAGTACTTACAGCCATAATTAATTCGAAGGGGTGTTTATACACCCTCACTGGTGACTGGTATTTTTGCACCATGATTGCAATAAAACAGCAATCCTCTCACACCTGCAAAACACAAACATTTGTGATAAATAAACATGATGTAGAAAAAATTAAATCTGCATTTACACAACATACTACAGTCTAAGGAATCTCAGCGGGTCGTAATTCTATGCACGCAAAAGTCAAAAGACGAGGCTTAATTATAGAAGGACAAGGAAAGGCGATAAAGACAGTAAGAAAAGGTGAGAAAAGCCCAAGTGGAGTGAGGGAAGCAGCTCTGGTCTGAGGGCTGGAGGACTCCATTGCCCTACCTGCCTCACCGCCTCTCCAGGGGCTGCCCTGGGTCCTTTCCAGCAGTGAGATGTCATGATTCCATTATTCTGATAACCCATACAATTAGTTCTTGAATCATTTTCTCTTCAACAACTTCCATTAGAAGCCAAATTAAAATGGTGGCACTTCAAGATATTAAGCCCAGGACACACAAAAATAAAAGTGGAAAAAAACACTAGTGTGTCTCAAATTATGGGATATTCCTCAAAAGCTATTTTGAAAGGAAACTTGTCAATCCCCATTTTCTAAGTGCAAGACCACAACTTCAGAGACTTCCCTGGTGGTCCGGTGGTAAAGAATCTGCCTTCCAATGCACGGAAGGTGCGTTCCATCCCTGGTCGGGGAACTAGGATCCCATGGGCCGCGAGGCAACTAAGTCCACGCACCACAACTACTGAGCCCGCGTGCCACAAGTAGAGAGAGAAAACCCGCACGCCACAGCTAAAGAGAAGCCCGTGCACCGCAACAAAGATCACGCATGCCACAACTAAGACCCCACGCCGCAACTAAGACCCCACGCGGCCAAGAATTAAATTAATTAATTATTATTATTATTTTTTTTTTAAAAGACAACTTCAGGGATCTATCTTCAAATGGCAGAGATACCACCAAGCACTCTGGCTAGAGGCTCCACTGACTTCTCCAGCCTCAAACAGCTGTAATATCAGGAAGCAATCAACTAAGTGCTGAAGCCTACTTCAAAGTCAGGAATCCTCCTGCCAGGGACACATTTACACACTGGCCCCAGCCTACCTGGATTTTTCTGAAAACACACTTTTATTTGGAGTCCTCTATGGGACTTCACTTCCCTATTTAAAAGGGAGGAAGAAAAATAAATCCAGAGAGCCTACCTGTCCTGCGGAGGATAATCATTAAGAATGTTATTTTATGCTGAATATGGTGAGAGGATATTCAGAAGTACAAAATGTAATATCCTCAAGGAGTCCAAAGTCTAGCAGTAAAAAAAGAAAACTTTACGAAGATACGTTTTATATCGTAAGATTCCTACCTATATAATTACATTTAAACAGGTCTGGAACCTCCTCTGGTATGTTTCGCATCTCTCTCAGAGAGAACAGGTTCTGGCGGAAAACAGCCATATCTGGCACTCTGAAAACTGCGAAAGAATAACTCTGGGAGACCTCAAGCAAGTCATTTGACTTCCCCCGGACTCAGATCCACCTCTGCAAAGTGAGGTTTGGGGTGAGATAATCTTGAAAGACTTCCAGCTCTAAAATCATGAGACTCAGAGACAAACTCCTGAATCCACCACAATCAACTGGAATGCTGTCATTAATCTTGATTCTGGGACTGGCAGGTCCTGGTGCGCTGGGACCGTGTTCTATAATCTTGATTCTGGGACTGGCAGGTCCTGGTGCGCTGGGACCGCGTTCTATTTAGTTTTGCCAACCTGATAATGCCGGTGCACGGCAGGAATTCAACAACCTTTTAAATTTTTAATTAGGAAAATTAATTTTAGGGTGTCTCCCACAGAAGGAGAGGGTGATTACGGAGTATCAAAGGGGGTGGGGGGAGAATGTAAAAAAAAAAAAAGTAATGCTCGGTTAAGACTCGGTAACACCCATTCGGGATTCCGCTGCCCGGCAGAACCCAAAGCGACTACGCTCGAGAACCTGCTAATTCACGAGCTTCTGAACTCCTGCCAGTTCCCAGCTTCCGATGCTCTGGTCCGAAAAAACGTCCTACGTGGGAATCCGGAGTTACAACCGCCAAGTGGCACCGTGGACCAGGGCAACCTCTACTGCATGACAATCGGTGCTTAAAAATTAGCCAATGGCCAAACCCAGTGAGTCCACCCCGAGCAGGCTCAAGGGGCAGCCGGGCCCTCCGTTCGATCCGGGGGTCCGGCGCGGCGGCCCCTCGGGCCCCCAGCCCCGGCCGACCCGGGGAGGTGCGCCAGAGGCCGGCTGGGACCCCAAACTCCGCTTCCCCCAGGAGGGGTCCCGGGTGGGAATATCGACGGGTGGAGGCGGGGAGGGGGCGACCAATACAGTAGGAGCGGCGCGGGGGTCGGCGGGCCGGAGGCGGGCGGGAAGACAGTCCGCTCCCGAGTCGGGGAGCCGGGGGGAGCCGGGGAGAGCCGAGGGGAGCCGAGGGGCCGGGGAAGGGTAGGCAAGGCGGGGAGGCGGAGGCGAGAGCCTCGCGCCTCCCGGAGGGGCCGGGCCGGGGGCGCGCTCGGAGCCCGCCACGGAGACGCGCGCCTACCTCTTGTCAGAAGGGCCGGGCCGGGGATGCGGGGCGGCGGGGGTAGCTCATGCCGGCGGCTCCGCGGCGCCGTCGCCGTTCCACTGCAGGCGGCGGCAGCTCAGCAGCCGGTTCCGGGGAGTGGGCCGTGGGGCGGGAGCCGGAGGGGCCCAGCGAGGCTCCTGTGGTTGTTACGGGTGACGGGGAGGGCGGGGCCGGGCGAAGGGGTACGCGTGCGCGAAAGCGGCCGAGGGGCAGAGGCAGGAGCGACGACGGTTGCTAGGAAGGGGGGAGGGGTGACAACCTGGGCCGAGCCGAGCTGCGCAGGCGCCAACTCCAGGCCGGAGGGCGTGGGAGGAGCTCGGAGTAGGCGTCGGCCCAGAAGCAAGGCAGGTCTACCCAAAGGCTCTTGGCCGCACCCAGATTTGCGTCACGGGGCGGGCCTAGTGTGGGGGGCGGGGCTCGCGAGTAGCTGGGCGGAGGCTGCCGAGACAAAAAAGGGGCGTCCAGCAGTGGCCCCGGGGCGTTCCGCTGACTTGGAACTGGGAAGTCTGCGAGGCATCAAAATAGCCCGGGCCTTCCGGCTTTGCGGGTGCTCAGGGCCGAGCTGGTCTGTCTGATCGGCGCAGGAGGCTCCCCGTACTTCCTCATCTTTTGTTGACTTCTGCGGTGCCCTGACCACATTCTCGCCGAGTAATGCAGATGAGGCAAACGCCAGGGCTGGGGAGGGGCTGGGTGGGACCCAGCAGCATCTTGTCAACACGTCCGAGTTGTTCGATGGACCTAAGACAAGTGGATCTGGCGTTTCGGCAAGAGCTCCAACTTTGAAGCACAAGTGTGATGCACACTGAGACATTTAGGGGTTCTTAAGAGGAGCTAATGACTAGAGAAGGACAGTACGCATGTCCACCCACACAACAAAGATGGTTTTATAGCCAACATACAGTTTCTCCATCAATGTCACTGTTGTTCCGTTTGCGTTAGTCACCGTCGGTGGCTGTGCCTTTGACGCTGCCAGTGCACAGCACATTTTTGGAACAGTTTCGGAATTTCCTTCAGGGCCAGTTTACCAGCCACACAAGAAAATCATTCATTACTTGATCACACCTTGTTTTTCACCTCAAACCATCATTTTTCCAGCTTGATCACCCACCCTGCTTACTAGACTCAGCTAGGGCTGGCTTTTGCCTGTTTGTGAAAATCACATCCACCTTCAAAAGATGGTCCGAGAAAGAGACAACCCAGTAAACAGCAGCACTTATGAAATGGTCTCGCCCCAAAATTGACCTGATCTGATAAGCCTCTAGATGGCAACGGCCAATGTACAAGAAATAGGAACAGAGGAACATGTTAAATAATACCAGGCGGAAATAATCAGCCAAGCATAAATCATGGGAAATACTGCATGACAAACACATTCCTTATCAAAGTACAAAGGAAAAAATAGGGAAAGCGCCACACTACAGATCAAAAGAGATTGAGAAATTTATTGAGCCATACACTCATGATTTGTTTGCTTTTTTATGTATATATTATACTTCAATTAAAATTTTTTTTCACAGTTAAAAGTACATTGTTGAAAAATCCAAACTGTAAGAATCATCACCTGCCATTATTACATTAACATTTAAATAAATAGGCATTTTTAACAAACATTTAGACACTCAAAAACTGAAAAAAAGAGGGCAGGATTTATAAATACATAAATACCCACGTATGCTTTTAGAATGATAGCTACTGGAGGAATGAGACTTTTTTTTTTTTTATCTAGGCTGCACTGGGTCTTAGTTGCAGCATGGAATCTTCGTTGCGGCATGCAGGATCTTTAGTTGTGGCATGCATGTGGGATCTAGTTCCCCCACCAGAGATCAAACCCAGGCCCCCTGCATTGGAAGCATGGAGTCTTACCCACTGGACCACCAGGGATGTCCCAGAATGAGACTTTTTAAAACGCCAATCTAGACAAGATTTTCTTCCATTCCAATGCCTCTTTCCTACACGTTGGTGATACCAAGAGCTTAAAAGAGCCATTGTTGTCAATGTGTGCATTCATGCCAGCCTCCTGTTCCAGTCTGCAGCTGATGATGAAAATGTGATGAATCTTCTGCCTTAGCTTTGATGCTTTTTCATTAATTCACTTCTGGTAGTAAACTGTGACTGGTCTGCCACTTCAACGTCATCAGCCATTTCCATCATGTTGTCTAAAAGATCTTTGTTGTAACTGTAACCCAGGAAGAAGTGGTTGGCCCAGACAATGGAGAGGGACAGCAGCTGGCCAGGCAGCGGTAGATGCTGGGTGGGTCGCGGTAGTCGGACAGGTGACACAGGATGAATTCCATGTGGACCTTCCATTGCTTCTCGCTCTCTAAGTGGGAGAATTGCTCCCTGAAGTTGGTTGCCTGCCACACCCCTGAAAGCAGCTCCTCCGCCGTGGTGCCCACCCTTCAATTAAAATTTCTAAAAAAAAAAAAAAAACCCAGATACTTGAGGTAGCAACCAATTGCAATATATGAACTTTATTTCCATCTTGATTTTAATAAAATAGTAAAAGAAACTTTTATGAAACAGGGTAACTTAAACATTATTAACAAGAAATTATTATTGGCAAACAAAAAGATCCGACTATAGCACAGAGAACTATGCAATATCTTGGAATAAACCATAATGGAAAAGAATATTTTTGAAAAGGTATATATATGTATAACTGAATCACTTTGCTGTACGGCAGTAATTAACACAACATTGTAAATCAACTATACGTCAATAAAAAATAACTAAAACATTATTATTAATTGTTTAGGTGGGATAATGGTATTATGGCTAATATTGATATCTCTTAAAGAAGCCTTCTCTTTTTAGGAATACACGCTGAAATATTTGGGGGTGAAATGATGTGATCTCTGGGATTAGTGTCGGAATAATCCAGATGGGGAAAGAAAGGAGGAAGGGCCTACATGAAATAAGGCTGGTTGTAAATTGATCATTGTTTATTATATTCCTCTGTACACTTTTGTATGTGCTTGAAGTTACCTACAGGAAAATATTTTTAACAGAAAAGATGGTTTGTCACCACTGAGGATGCCAAATCATGGCATAATCACAAATGAGGTATTGAAAAATGTCTCAAGAAAATAAGATACACAAACAGTAATCCCAGGGCCTGACCTGGATCACATGCCCATCCCTGAACCAATCTTTTGATCAGGGGGATCCAGAGGTCTCACTTTGCAGTTCTGGGTCATGTGATCTTAACATCTTTATTGGAGTATAATTGCTTTACATTGTTGTGTTAGTTTCTGCTGTATAACAAAGTGAATCAGCTATATGTATACATATATCACCACGTCCCCTCCCTCTTGCGTCTCCCTCCCACTCTCCGTATCCCACCCCTCTAGGTGGGAGCAAAGCACCCACCTAGCAAAGCACCGAGCTGATCTCCCTGTGCTATGCAGCTACTTCCCACTAGCTATCTGTTTGACATTTGGTAGTGTATATATGTCCATGCTACTTCCTCATTTCGTCCCAGCTTACCCTTCCCGCTCCCTGTGTCCTCAAGTCCATTCTCTACATCTGCGTCTTTATTCCTGTCCTGCCCCTAGGTTCATGAGAACCTTTTTTTTTTTTAGATTCCATATATATGCGTTAGCATATGGTATTTGTTTTTGTCTTTCTGACTTACTTCACTCTGTATGACAGACTCTAAGTCCATCCACCTCACTACAAAAAACTCAATTTCGTTTCTTTTTATGGCTGAGTAATATTCCATTGTATATATGTGCCACATCTTCTTTATCCATTCATCTGTCGATGGACACTTAGGTTGCTCCCATGTTCTGGCTATTGTAAATGGTGCTGCAGTGAACATTGTGGTACATGACTGTTTTTGAATTATGGTTTTCTCAGGGTATATGCCCAGTATTGGGGTTGCTAGGTCATATGGTAGTTCTATTTTTAGTTTTTTAAGGAACCTCCATACTACAAATTGTATCTTTATTTTATTTTTTTTAGAACATTCAAACTTTTTTTTTTAATATATGGCAAAATTTAAAAGTCTGATAATTTTGGGGTTTTGGGGTTTTTTTAATTAATTTTTATTGGAATACAGTCGATTTACAATGTTGTGTTAGTTTCAGGTGTACAGCAAAGTGAATCGGTTATACATATACATATATCCACTCTTTTTAAAATCCTTTTCCCATATAGGTCATTATAGAGTATTGAGTAGAGTTCCCTGTGCTATACAGTAGGCTCTTATTAGTTATCTATTTTATATATAGTAACGTATATATGTCAATCCCAATCTCCTAATTTATCGCTCCCTCCCCTTTCCCCCTTGTTAACCATAAGTTTGTTTTCTACATCTGTAACTCTATTCCTGTTTTGTAAATAAATCCATTTGTACCATTTTTTTAGATTCCACATATAAGTGATATCACATGATATTTGTCTTTCTCTGTCTGACTTACTTCACTCAGTATGACAATCTCTAGGTCCATCCATGTTGCTGCAAATGGCATTATTTCATTCTTTTTTATGGCTGAGTGATATTCCATTGTGTATATATGTACCACATCTTCTATATACGTTCCTCAGTCGATGGACATTTAGGTTGCTTCCATGTCCTGGCTATTGTAAATAGAGCTGCAATGAACGTTGGGGTGCATGTATCTTTTGGAATTATAGTTTTCTCCAGATATATGCCCAAGAGTGGGACTGCTGGATCATATGGTAGCGCTATTTTTAGTTTTTTAAGGAAACTCCTCACTGTTCTCCATAGTGGCTGTACCAATTTGTATTCCCACATGAATAGTATCTTTAAGTAGTATAATTAAGATACGTGAACAGATCCCCAAGGTCAGTAATTTGAAGGAAACAACACTCATCTAGATGCATAAGTTATGGTATGTTTGATTGTTTTACAATCAGTTCTAGGGATTTCCCTGGTGGTCCAGTGGTTAAGACTCCACGCTCCCAATGCAGGAGGCCTGGGTTCCATCCCCGGTCAGGGAACTAGATGCCTCCTGCCACAGCTAAGATCCCGGATGCCGCAACTGAAAGATCCTGCATGCCGCAACTAAGACCCAGCACAGCCAAATAAATAAATAAATATTTTAAAATAAAATCAGTTCTATTGGGTGCGTATCCAAAATCTATAAGAAACAGTACTGAGCACCGCGCTTCAGAGTTAAGCAGAAAGATCCGGTCCTTTTAACACACGCGCATGGAGTCCTTATTATGTGTCAGACGCTGTGTGAGGCATAAAGATGAGCACGTATGGAGGGGGAAGTGGAGAAGTGTATCGGGATCAGGTCTGGCTGCCGGTGACCAAAAGGCCAAAGTAAAAGTGCCTTGACAAGATAGAAGTCTGTGTCCCTTGCTTGTGAATGGAGTCCAGGGTGGGAATGACACCTCCACCATCACCGTCAATGGCCAACTCCCAAAAGACCACCAGAATGGGGATGCAGGTGGCCTCAGGTCTCATCATCAGGGACATGGGTTCCTTCTGTCTTGCTGCTTTGCCATCATCATGATGTATCCTGTACCTCCGGCAAGTAGGAAGAAAGGCTGAAGAGGATCAAATGTCCTTTCTCGAACGATGCTTCCTTGGAAGCAGTGTGTGTGCGTACAGTAGTGGGTGTGTGACAAGCAGAGCAAAGGACAGCTCAGCAGCACAGACCACGCTACTGCTCCTGTGCTCAGCTGCGCACCTGCTCTCTTCCTCAGACAGACTCTCTGTAAGGTCATATTATGAGAGTATCTGAAACACCTTGAGTGAGTCCCTAGCGTGAGGAGCATGTGTGTCCCCTCTTACTTGGTAGATGGAAGCCCTGCCGGGTACTGTGTAAAGGCCATTTATCTGGTGTCTTTGTGATGGAAACGGAGGATTCCCAAGCTCTGGCCTCCACAGCAAGACACTCTGGTTCCTTTGGGTTGCTCAGCTGAGCCCCCACTAGGACCCTGAGCGTGACGCTGCCTTTCCTGGTGGCACTCTGGCTGACGACAGGATGCGGCATCTACAGCCTGGACACAGACCCTGTGGCCTGTTACATCTTCCCCAGCAGGATTAACCTGAGCTGGGGTCACTGTTACTGGTCCCTCCGACCACATCTTCTCCATTGATCTTAGCACAATATGAAGAGTCATCCCAAGGAAAGCATGGGAAGTTGTTGACACCAAGAGGATTGGGTCATTGCAGGAAAGACACTGGGAGACAAGTGACGGTCTTAGCTAAAATTTCAGCCTGCAGAACCCAACCTCTTCCCCACAACAGCGAGATACGTAGGAGGTGAGTCTGAATGACCCCTTTGAACATTACTAAGAGGCAGGGTCAATGAAACATTTAGGCTGTGCTGAGAACACCTCGTCCTGATTCTCTGGTAGCCCTACCCACCTTGGCATTTGCACCTTGCACTTTGGCCAGCTACTGGGACGTGTCAGGTCTCTTCCACTTCTGGAAGGGATCATTTTCTCATTTGGTAGTAAAAGGGTAAAAGACAGCCTTGCAAGGCATGACAGATTATCCTGACATGGACCAGCTGGCAAAGTTTCCAGCCTGGAAAAGTACGAAAAATATAGGTTACCCTACAGGCACAATTTCTTCATCCTGCTCTGGCAGTCATCCAGTGGTCTCGAGCTAACACCATTGCATCATACCCAACCTGGGAAAACTTCAGGCCCAGAAACCAGATCTGCAAAAGTTATCATCCAGCCTTACACGTTTCTAAAATATTTCATTTCAACCTGGAGAGGCAAAGCTCCGCATATCTTAATTGATTTCCCCTCCTCAGAGTCTTTCCTCTTCCAAGGCACTCTCCATGCTGCTGGCAAAATTCTCTTTCAAACACACACACACACACACACACACACACACACACACACACACACACACTCTCACTCCTTTGCTCAAAATCTAACACTGACAACAGAGATAAATTTAAGCTTCAAAGCCTGCCATCCGAGGTCTTCTATAAATCTTTCCTCTGTCCAGAATGATTTTAGTTTCATCTCCACTTTATCTGCTCATTTATTCATTCCTTCGTTAACTCAGCAAACATGTATTCAGCCCCGTCATTTATTCAGACACCATATTTAGCACAGGAGTGTGGGAAGATCTACTATATAAAAACAGATTTTCCTTCAAGGAGCTCAGCCTACTGCATGGGAGAGACATGTAAACAGTGAGGACCACACAGCCTCTTAAGCTCTGTGACCCCTCCCTACAGCCGTTCCTTTTCCTCTCCTTCTCCTCTGTGTCCTTCCACTGTAAGGCACACTGCCTGAAATGAGACTGTAAATGAATCGGGTCTGTCTCTCCCCTCCCGTTGTGAGTTGCTTGGGTCCTGGGATCACATCCACTCTCACGTTCTTCTGCCTATGCGCTTGGCATTTTCCAGAACCCTATCAAATACTGGTTGGGTTGAAGCGATGAGTCTTCAATGAGGCCTCGATTCTGTGTGCGTTAAACACGTCTCTCCACCCCCTGCACTGAGCTGATGCGTCCTTGGGAGACGTGCTCTCGGCACCTCACCCCACCCCCCTGTGCTGTCCCCTGTGTCACCAAGCGAGGACATCAAGCTTAGGGAAGCAGCCCAGCTTAAGAGAATTGCTGCCGTGTGCCCTGGAAAGCATAGCACTCATCCAGTGAGATTTAGGACAAGAAAGGATGACCTGAGCCCTTTTAGCTTCTGGCTCAGAGGAATAAAAATAGGCAACGCAATCAGACTTTTTTTTGCTTTGTTTCTCTCACAAAATATTGTCCTTGCTTCTCCTACCCCGGTGCAGCTGTGTGGCGCTTTCATCGGCCAGATGGAGGCTTAGATTAGCAAGTCAGCAACTCATCCCCGGCTACTCCACCTTGGGTCATACCAGGTGGGGGGGGGGGGGGCGGGGGGGGATAGCCTCACACAAGGAAAGGAGCGCTAAGAAGGGACAGACCAAAGGCCACAGAACAAGGGGGAACCGGGTGAGGATAAGAAGCAGAGCGCCCCAAATTCGATTAGTAAAACAATTTTCCCAAGGCTAAATATGGACGAGAACCTCTTCAACCTCAGTTCTGTGGGCAGAGACTGGACTGCGCAAGGAAGAGACGGACAGGGCCCATCCGAGCCCAGAGCTCCCCCCCTTCCTCCTTGACGTGGGTGAAAGACAGGGCCACGGCAGACCCCCAAATCGCCTATCCCCCCAACCGCTTTTTGTCTGTGGGGGGAGTGTTTATTTGGGGTGCATCCCACAGCCAGGCATCTTACAGCTCTGCCTCCAGAATATTCTGTGACCTCCTGCTGAGAATCACACATCTGCTCATTTCACACCTGCTGAAAATTCCATCTCCCCTCCCTTCCCACCATGGCAGGGCCTGTGTGCCTGACTGGGCCACCTTAGTAGCCCAAAGCAGCTTTTAGGATTTTTCTTTTCTAAAGGGAAAGAAAACAAAACAAAACAAGTTTTTTAAAGTCGGAAGTTGACGGGATTTGGTGTCAGAAACATGTATCTCACAGGGTTGCTAAGCTGAGATAAGAAAATATTTGTGAAAACACTTTGGAAATGGTTAGGCTGTATGTAAATGCTTCCCACAGACAGGCATCCTACACAGCTCTGCCTCCGGAATGTTCTCTAAGCATAGATTATTCTCCTGCCTACCCCTGTGCTTGGTTACCAGCATCAACCTCTACTATTTAGATAAGTCCTTCCCGCATCTTAAATTTCCCCCAAACGGAAAAATAATATGAAGAGTGTTGTTCAAAAGATCAGTCCTCACTTGAATGGCTGTAAGCACAGACATGCTGAAACAATATGGGGTCTTTCTTGGTAAACCACTTTCCGTAATTACAAGCTACATAGGACTTGAAGGGATCAGGGGACGCATGCAGAGATGGTCATCTTGCTTAGCTGGATACAGCAGTCCCTGCCACCCTCCAAATTCACAAAGCTCACTGGAGCACATGCCCAAGCGTGAATGCATAACTGATCCTAACAGGGACGTTCCTGGCAGCCTTGCTCCGCCGTGACGTCTGACAAGTACTGTGCTCCTGCCAGAGAGTGACCCTCGGCTGCCTCCGGGACACCAGCCAACCTTCTGCTGCTCCCCAGAAACGTGCAACACTCTGATGCAAAACCAGGAGCCTGCTCGCCCTCACTCCTTACCCCCAGGGACACAAGCTACACCTCTGAACTTTACTCAGCAGGTTTACCACCTAGGCTCAGGAAGCACCTGGGGCTGGTGTGTTAGTTTCCTGGGACTGCGGTGACAAACTGCCACAAACCAGGTGCCTTAAAACAACAGAAATTGATTCTCTCACAGTTCTGGAGGGAAAGTCAAGGTGCTGGCAGAGCCGTGCTCCCTCCTGAGGCTCTAGGGGAGGTCACTTCCTGCCTCTTCCAGCTTCTCGGGCCCCAGGCATCCCATGTCTTAGGGCTGCATTCATGTCCTCTAGTCTCTGCATCTGCCTTTTCCCTGTGTGTCTCTGAATGTCCTTTCTCTATAAGGACACCAGTCTTTGGATTTAGGGCCCCCCCCCAAATCCACAACGATCTCCTCTCCCTTCCAGATCCTCAACTTAACTGTATCTGCAAAGACCCTATTTCCAAATAAGGCCATGTTCCCAGCTACCTGGGGTTAGGACTTGGACACATCTGTTGGGGGGAACCCCCATTCCACCCTCTACAGTTGGTTAGAACCAAAGTCCGGTTGGAGAGAAGGGGGCACTTCCTGCACGCTCCCCTTTCACTGCATCACCGGTTCAGCCTGAAGCTGAGAAGAAGGTGCTTGCAACCCATCGGGGGGCCTCCAGGACTCCGAGGGCACGTGCTTTTGCCTAACCCCCAACAAGCGTGGCTTTAAGGAAAGTGAGGCCAAAAGAAGTTTAAGGTGGGCCTACAGTCCACTTTAAGGCCCGGGCTTTGAAAGAGCCAGAGAAAAAAGACCATGCTCTCAGGACTTCCCTGGTGGCGCAGTGGTTAAAAATCCGCCTGCCCGTGCAGGGGACACGAGTTCCAACCCTGGTCAGGGAAGACCCCACATGCCTCGGAGCAGCTAAGCCCACAAGCCACAACTACTGAGCCTGCGCTCTAGAGCCCGTGCTCAGCAACAAGAGAAGCCATGGCAATAAGAAGCCCGTGCACGGCAATGAAGAGCAGCCCCCTCTCGCGGCAGCTAGAAAAAGCCCATGCGCAGCAACGAAGGCTCAACGCAGCCAAATAAGTAAATAAATAAATAACAATTAAAAACAAACAAACAAAAAAGACCCTGCTGTCCTTGGCTCCCGGGGCAGCCTCCGCGGTGGGTGGGCCGTGCTCAGTGGCTCACCACATGATCTGCAGAGGAGCTCGTCCCGGAACCCGCTTAGGCACACAAAGGGCTTCTCTAAGGACCAGCCTCTTGGCAGCTCCAGGGAGCCTTCCAGGAACCTCTGTGATGCTGGCAACCTGGGCTCATTTCTACACCCAGGGAAACTGAGGCACAAGGAGGCCTGCTTAATCCCCACAGAGAATTCGGATCTTTGGAGGCAGTGGGTGGTCCCTCTCACCCCATATGGTAACTGAATATGGTACCCTAGCTAAGTTAGTTATGGTTTAATAACGGCCCCCTCTGCTGCACACTGACTGTATTGGCCGGCCGCTAGGCAGGGATCCTCATAAGAGCCCATTTTACAGGTGGGGCCGCCAAGGCACACACACGGTGACTTCTAGGGCAGAGAATATGACCCTAATACTGTTTGACTCCAACACTCATGGGAGTGTTTCCGTTGCATTAGCCTCTCTCTGCAGAGGTTAAACTCATTGTTTCTCCTTTTTGTTCTTTCTTCCAACTCACCAGGTTCAAGACCTGAACGCCCAGGTGTCGTGGTGAAATGCCCATCACCCCTAATCACATAGGCATGTGGATGCCCAAGTGGCATCCGACTGGCAGTGTGGGAGCACCTGATGGACAGAGACACCTGTGAGTCCCCGGACATTCTGCTGAGCTCGCAAACGTATCTGGCCTTAAGATATTTCCATATGACCTCTGTGTTGCAGTCAAATAGACTTGACTCATACATTCTTTAAATAGCAAGTGGTAATAACCTGTGTGACTTTTTAATGTTCCATTTATTCTTCCATCCGCTAATTGTTCTGAGATTTATAATAATGGAGCTCCCAAGCGCCTGGCACATGACATAATGGAGGCCAGAAAACCCTGATTAAGTTCAAGTTTGAGAATGCTGAATGAAATGAAAGGTACCCTTAACTGGGTGAAAATAATAGAAAGGTTTTTTTCCCCTTTCTTTTTCTTTAAATCCACTTTTTTTTTTAATTATTTTTTATTTTTTTTTTTTTATTTTGCGGTACGCGGCCCTCTCACTGTTGTGGCCTCTCCTGTTGCGGAGCACAGGCTCCGGATGCGCAGGCTCAGCGGCCATGGCTCACGGGCCCAGCCGCTCCGCGGCATGTGGGATCCTCCCGGACTGGGGCACGAACCCGCGTCCCCTGCACCGGCAGGCGGACTCTCAACCACTGCGCCACCAGGGAAGCCCTAAATCCACTTATTTTTATGTCCCAGCAGCAGACTACGAGGCCAGCTGGGGTCTCGATACAAAGCAAAGCTTGCTCCCTGATGGAAGACATTGAACCCTCTGTCTTAGTTTCTGCATCTTTTGCATTACACAGTTTAGCAACTGCACAACAGGCTGAAAGAAACTGATGATTTCTCTGCAGCTGGTTCAAACTTGCTGAAAGTGATGCCGAGGAAATTTACGGATGCAGGAAAACCCGGCATCCCTCCGAGTGGCTCCTCTTAGCCCCACCCTCAGATTTGCAATGCTGGGATCCAAGTCATCTTCAAAACCATTTCATTCATCTTGGCCAAGCCCTTAAATGTTTAAGAAGTCTCAGATGAATGGGTAAAGAAGATGCGATACATATATATGACAGAATATTACTCAGCCATAAAAAAGAATGAGATAATGCCATTTGCAGCAACATGCATGGACCTAGAGATTACCATACTAAGTGAAGTAAGTCAGAAAGAGAAAGACAAACACCGTACGATATCACTTATATGTGGAATCTAAAATATGACACAAATGAACTTATCTATGAAACAGAATCAGCCTCCCAGACATAGAGAACAGACTTATGGTTGCCAAGGGGGAGAGGGATAGTCTGGAAGTTTGGGGTTAGCAGATGCAAACTATTATATATAGAACGGATAAACAATAAGGTCCTACTGTATAGCACTGGGAACTGTATTCAATATCTTGTGATTAAACCATAATGGAAAAGAATATGAAGAAGAATGTATATACTGTGTCACAGAATCACTTTGCTTTACAGCAGAAGTTAACACATTGTAAATCAATCAGACTTCAATAAAATAAATTTTAAAAAGTTTTTAGGTGTTTGAGAAGTCTGCATCAAATAATGTCTGATAAAAACTTAGCGCTCTTCGTGGTTAAGGACACGCTAAAACTTAATTTTGAGCCATAACACCTTAAGAAAGGAATTTTATTAGCCAAGGCAGGGAGCCCTGGTCAGTGGTCTGGCTCATGTGACCTAACTGATAGACATACCTGAGGAAATTCAGGCCGCATGACTGCCAGCTGGGACTTGTCCGGTTCCTGATGTTCCCAGAGATAAAACAATACCCTGAAGCAGAAAAAGAAGGCTTTTGTTCCTGCTTAGACGGTGATTATTTTCCAAGAAAGAGAAGAAAGTTTTCCTAAACAGAGGGACCCACGGGCACAGCTCCTGCCAAAGCTCTCAACTGTGGCTCCAACCGCAAAAAGGGTGATTTAAAAATTTTAAATATCAATGTAATTTTTTTTTTTTTTTTTTTGGTACGTGGGCCTCTCACTGTTGTGGCCTCTCCCGCTGTGGAGCACAGGCTCTGGACGCACAGGCTCAGCGGCCATGGCTCACGGGCCTAGCCGCTCCGCGGCATGTGGGATCTTCCCGGACCAGGGCTCGAACCCGTGTCCCCTGCATCGGCAGGCGGACTCTGAACCACTGCGCCACCAGGGAAGCCCATCAATGTAATTTTTTAAGTTATAAAATAATATACGCTACAGCAGACTGTCTACACAGCATCCACTGCCCATGTCTTCCTTCCCAAGGCCAGACTCTGTTCAGGCGCCCACCCTCCTTCACATGCGGGGGCGGCGGAACTCCAGGGGAAGCTAACCCTGCCCCAGCTCTGGCAGGCAGACCAGGTAAATCTAAGGCATCCCTTCTCCCAGGGACTGATTTAGGAGTGGGCATGTAACCCAATTCTGACCAACGAGACCCACAGGGAAGTCTGCTAGGGGGTTCCGGAAGGACTCCTGCCGTCTAAAAAGGAGACCCTGAAAAAGACAGCCCATTTCTGTGTCTGGGCACTGCTGTGTCCATTCTGATTCCTGGGACTGCGACAGCTGTGCTGTGCCCACGAGGGGAAGTGGCCTTTGATGGGGATGGGTGGGTCCTGGGGCCACAGAGAGTAGAGGTGGAGGGAGCAGAGCAGGTCTTTGGTGACACATCGCCGCCTTGCCTGGGGCTCCCCTTCCTGCTAGACTTCCTGTCATTTGCACTTGTCAATGTCCTCATTGTGCAGTCCAGCTTGAGGAAGGGTTTTCTGTTCCTTGTAGCTAAAAGCAACCTGAGCTCACACTTGTTTTAGAAACGTGTTGAAATGCAGAAATGCATAAAGAGGAAAATAAAAATCACCAATCCTCCCACCATCCAGTAACAACCATGATTTATGTTTTGTTGCTTTTCCGTCACCTGTTGGTGGTGCTAATTGTGATATATAACTACAGAAGTCATACACTTGCTTTTTGTAAAAAATTCAGATAGAACAACAGTTGAATACAGAACTAGCTGCTGTAACCCCAGCCCCTCAGTGACGGACTCCTGGCAGTTTGTCATCTATTATGGGAATTTCCGCCACAATGTCAGCGTTTTCTAATGTAATTGCTGTTCCTGAGGGA
This sequence comes from Grampus griseus, assembly GCF_964374135.1. Lineage (NCBI taxonomy): Eukaryota > Metazoa > Chordata > Mammalia > Artiodactyla > Delphinidae > Grampus > Grampus griseus. The sequence continues at coordinate 8,339,866 of NC_139014.1, read as the reverse complement.
TGAATTGCTCACCTAACTTCCTGAGCCCATACGCAGGTAAACTGTAGTGTGACTCAGACCAGCAGAACGTCTGGGCTGTGAGAGCGGGAAGCCGGGAGGAGTAAAAGGAACCGGGGAAGGAGTTTCCTCTCCTTTCTGCAAGCAGGGCTGGCCTGGGCAGAGGAACAAAGTGGAGAGATCCTGGGCCTTGAGCACAGAGGATCTGGGTTCAAAGTCCTAATTCACTGCAGAAGGCTTTGTGACCTTAGGCAGGTCCCTTAACCATTCTGAGCCTATTTTCTCAGCTGTAAAATGGGCATAGTAATGCCTAACAGAGTTGTAAGGGTTGGAGATAATGCACGTGGTACAGACGCAATAAATGGTAGCCATTATTCAAAATATTTGCCAACTTCCCATTTCTCTCTCTGGATTCTTTTACTACATCCTGAACATCTCTTCCCACTCCCCCCCATCCCACCCCCCACCCCCCAGCTGTCTTTGCTCCATCTGTATTAGCCAGGGGGTTCTTAGTTGCAGACAATAGGATCCACTCTAGCTAGCTCAAGCCAGAGGGGGTTTCTGAAGGGCCAGAGGGCTCACGGAATTGCTGGGAGGACGGGAGTTGCAAGCACTAGGCAGGCTTCCAGGAACAACTGACTCCCCGAGTCACACTGGCTCACCAAGGGAGCTGCCACCTCACCAGGATCAGGAAGCTGCCGAGTCTGCTTGGTCTCCAGAACCGGGCTCCCTCTGCCACGATCCGTGCCAACAAAATGATGCCCTGTTTCCTGTCTCTGTCTCCATGTGTCAGTCCTGAGTCAGAGTCCCCTGCAGGAGCATGTGATTAGTCGAATCTAAATCGCACATCTGAACCCCAGTAGGTTTTATATTTCTGCCTTAGAAAGGGGATACCTACAGTCTGGAAATCTGATTATCGTCAGTATGTGAAGAGAAGGCTCAAAACCTTGGGGGCAGCCTCAGATTCTGGGTGGGGAGCAGGCCAAGGACACATGCTCAGAAGCGCTGTACCTCTGTCCTTGTCCATTGGAGATGGCATTGTGGGATGCTCCAGTTACATTCTTGGCTGAGCTCCTATGTGAGAGGCAAAGTCAGGTGAGTCAAGAGCCATCCCTAGGGACAGTGTTTAATGGGTCCTTCACGTTGCACTTTTAAGAAGATGCTTGGGATGTTGGGTTCAGGACATGCTCCCCCGCAATACTGCCCCTTGATATATTAAATATTTTAAGCTGAAGGAGTTTGAGAAAATGGCAGAAGCAGGCAGTTCACACTGCTTCCCCTGCTTCTTCCCCTCCTTCTCCCCTGAAACAGGTCATAAAATCCTTATGGAAGAGGTGCCCACCCTATAGCCAGAGGAAAGGAGTATCCTTATCTCCTAAGACAAAGGGACACCGGGAAGAATCCAAATGGGCCATGCAAAGTTTCCACCAGTTTGCTACATTCACTTCATACTCTTTCGCCTATCATATTCCTCCACGACTATCCACCCCATCAAACCTAGCAAGAAATACTCAGGTTACACTCTTTCTTTGGGTCTTCATTTCTGTAGGAAGCCTCCCGTGACACAGAAAGTTGACATTACATTCGTAAAGCACAATATGGAAACAATGATAAAAATATGAGATTTTAGATTTGCTGCGTCCCAGGAGCCAAGGGCTGAAAGCCTGGTCCATGGTGCCTTCTGAGGACTGGCTGTCCCAGGAGCATATGCCTCTCTAGGACTTTGAACCTCTTCCACCTGGAACGTCTCTTTTCCCCATCTCCGCCCTCTGAAATCCCATCCCATCCGTCAGATGGAAAGGTCAGAATTCATTCCTCTGGGTCCTGGATCTGGTTTTGCTCACACCGTTATTAAAGCTCTCATAAGACTACGCCTTGGATAGAGGCCCCTCACACTCCCCGTCCAGCACCCAGAGCCCGAAACAGCCCTGCGAATGTTTGTAGGGTTTCAAAACTTTTCACTCTTTTCTTTCGCGGGCCTCTCACTGCTGTGGCCTCTCCCGTTGCGGAGCACAGGCTCCGGACGCGCAGGCCCAGTGGCCATGGCTCACGGGCCCAGCCGCTCCGCGGCACGCAGGATCCTCCCGGACCGGGGCACGAACCCGTGTCCCTTGCATCGGCAGGCGGACTCTCAACCACTGCGCCACCAGGAAAGCCCCACTCCTTTCTTTTCATTTGCTTTACCACACAATGAACTGACTTCAAAACAGGCCTTGTTACAGGGCGAGAGAGAGTCATGGGCATATACACACTAACAAACGTAGTAAGGTAGATAGCTAGTGGGAAGCAGCCGCATGGCACAGGGATATTGGCTCGGTGCTTTGTGACAGCCTGGAGGGGTGGGATAGGGAGGGTGGGAGGGAGGGAGACGCAAGAGCGAAGACATATGGGAACATATGTTTATGTATGACTGATTCACTTTGTTATAAAGCAGAAACTAACACACCATTGTAAAGCAATTATACCCCAATAAAGATGTTAAAAAAAAAAAGACATTTATCAAAGGATAAAAAAAAAAAAAAACAGGCCTTGTTAAAGAGAATTTTAAATGTAAGTGTTGCTTGATTCTGACAAGTACCCTTAGATCCTTGGAGAACATCTCCCACGACCTCTCCCGTTGCTGGTTCTGTTCCTTTTCATTTAGGAGACAGTGATTTGTTTTCTGGGTTGTAAAAACAAGAGAACACGCTGCTTTGGTTGCAGTAACTCACGGGGTAGTCAGAGAAAAATGTCCCTTTACTTGGAGGTGGGCGGCATCAGAGAAGGGCTTTAGCCACCCAGAGTGAAGGCCCCAAGACCCCCTTCTCCCCTCCCATACACACCCCCAGCCAAGAGCAAGGGTCTGTCTGATCCCAAAAGGCCTGAAACAAGTGGAGTCGTTGGTGAAAACACCTTGAGCCCAAACTTAGCTGCCAACGGCAAACGCAAAGGACAAACGGCATCTGCAGATGCTCTCAGCCTGACTGTTCCCAATGTAAAGACCCCACATTTGAGTTTACCAGTTCATTAGAAACTGGTGGAGGGTCAGACCCAGAAAGGAGCTGGCAGGGGGCAGTCTTCTGGAGTGAATGATTAAAATAAGTGGTTAAAACTCTGCTCAATATTATGTAATAACCTAAATGAGAAAAGATTTTGAAAAAGAATAGATACATGTATGTGTATAACTGAATCACTTTGCTGAAAGTAACACAACGTTGTTAATCAACTATACCCCAATATAAAATAAAAATTAAAAAATAAATCAATAAAATAAAATAAGTAGCTAAAGATAAAACAAGAGTACAGCTCTGTGCCTGCGAACTGAGAGGACCTGTGATGCTCTGGTTGATGGCCTAGAGCCTCCAGAAGATGCTCCGGGGACCCCATGTTTTGTTTGAAGTTTGTGCCTGACTCTTGAATCATGAGGGATGGGGGTGGGGGAGTGGCTCCTAGGATCTCTAGGATAATGACTTTTATCACAGATACCCAGGTGGCCACACAAATAGTGTCGTGAAAAAGATGTCACTTAGGCAGAGGCGGCAGGCTGGGCTTTTGCATCTCTTTTCCACCCAGCGACCTTTACGGACCTTATTTGCACCCACATTTAGCAGCCGGGATCTCTCTCCTGAGACCAGAAGGCGTGTGCCTGGGAGTATGTTAGGCCTGTGAGTAGGGTAAGAGGCTGTGTTTATTATATCAGAGTTGGGAGCAACTATGGCAGAAGACACATTAAGAGACAGTAAGAACTCGTGTCTCACGTGTAACTCCTTGGGAAGCATGAAGCCTTAAGGGTCTTCTTCACTTGTGAATTATTGTTTGTCCCAAAGGCAGTGATAACCTCAGACTGGCAGTATTTCAGGGGCAGGTGATCAGAGAGACAAACTTATCTCGGTTGGCATTTCTTAACTTGTTCTTTATCGAGTCTGTGGCTGCAGATACGTTTTGGGGTGCACTCAGCTTGTGACCCAGAAAGTACCCAAGAGAGGAGGGCTGGCAAGGAAGGCAAAGGGGTGACTTGGAAGAAACCCATGCCAACTTCACACTCTCAGCGGTTCTGTGGGCAGAGGACGTGCTACGCCTCACAGACCCTGGGAAGGTGCCCAGGCAGCCCCCTGCGGAAAGGAATGTTAAGGTACCACTGGCAAGTTTCCAATACTCCAACCCCAAAATGTAATTCGCTTGTTTCACATATTTTCAAAATTCCATAGTAAAGCATCCTTTTACTTCAGATTTTCAACTTTAAAGTGCAATCAAAATTTTAAGCAGTGGGCTTCCCTGGTGGCGCAGTGGTTGAGAGTCCGCCTGCCGATGCAGGGGACACGGGTTCGTGCCCAGGTCCGGGAAGATCCCACATGCCGTGGAGCGGCTGGGCCCGTGAGCCATGGCCGCTGAGCCTGCGTGTCCGGAGCCTGTGCTCCGCGATAGGAGAGGCCACAGCAGTGAGAGGCCCACGTACTGCAAAAAAAAAAAAAAAAAAAAAAAGAAAAAATTTTAAGCAGAAAAGCTGTTTTTATGGATAAGAAGATTACTCTGCATGCCTGGAAGGAACAGAGAGTCTCCAAGGGCAGTGATCTGCTCAAGGCTTAGGTGTTTTTTTTTTCTTATTATTTATTATTTCTTCTTTTTTTTAAATGGAAGTATAGTTGATTTACAACGTTTTAGGTGTACAGCAAGGTTATGTGTATATATATATTTATATTTATATATTTATATGTGTATATAATTATATATATATTTTTATATATACAAATATACACTTATATATATATATATATATAGTACTTTTTGTTTCATCCTTTAGAACACTGACGTCTCGGGTACACTATTACCTGCCCAGGACTGTCCTGGCCAGGAGGCTGACCACACCTTGGAAAGACACCATCCATACAGACAACTGAGATTTAATTCTTCTCATCTCAGAAGCAATATGTGTATTCCCAGGAAAACTTCTGAAGATACAGATAAGGAAATTAGCATTCTTAACTTTGTATTGTACGCTTGTGGTTGGCAACAGGATGGCCCCCAAAGATGTCCACATCTAAAACCAGAACCTGTGAATATGTTAGATCACATGGCAAAGCGGAATGAAAGTTGCAGATGGAATTAAGGATGCTAATCAGAGTAAAAAGGGAGATTAGCTTGGGTTACCCAAGTGGCCCAATGTAAGCACAAGGTTCCTGCTTTCGGTTTGATTTCAGCTCAGTCACGCTTCTGACCTCCAGGACTGTAAGACAATACATTTGTGTTGCTTTAGGCCACTGACTTTGTGGTAACCTGTCACAACAGCTACAGGAAATGAATACCGTGCCCCTCCTCCCAGGTATTTTTCTTTGCCTGTGTATTTTGAACCCCCCAAAGTAGGACAATACTGTACATAATATTTTCAGATAATCTTTTATTGAAGTACAGCAATGGAACAGAGAATCACAGATCCCCAGCCTACGGCTGGACGATCGCAAAGAGAAAACACCTGTGTGGCTACAGCCCCAGTCAAGAACTCTAACACGATTGCCCCCCGGAAGCCCCCTTATTCTGTTCCCAGTCACCCGCTCCCCAAAGGCAATCCCCTCTTGACTTCTACACGTAGCCTAGCTTTCCTGCTCGTGAACTTTATAAGTGAAACCACATGGTATGCACACAATGTTTTCTTTTTTATTGAGGTATAGCTTACACGTACTGAAAAGCACAAATTTTAGATGTCTTCACACATGCAGACACTCAATTAACAGCCCTGTGAATCAAGATAAAGAGTATTTCCTGTCCCCAAAGTTCCCTTTCCTCTGCTCAGCACATATACCCCTCCCCCAAAGAACCAGTGTGCTGATCTCTGTCGCCATAGAATTCCTTTTGCCTGACCTGGGGCTTTGTGGATGGAAGTGGAATCATGCAATAGGCTGAAACGTGGTTTCTTCCTCGCTCATTAAATTAGCATAAGCACCTTTCCACCGCGCGGCTGGACCATCATTGGTTTAATCAATTTCCCCCTTCTGTGTATGGCTGCTTCCAGTTTGGGGATAATTTTAAGAATTAAATATCAAAGATGCATCACGCTTCTTTTATTCATAGAGGCAGGTGGACCAGGGGTGAAAATCCTCCCCCACACAGCCTTCTAGCTGGGTCCTCACACGTCATTATCACCCTTTTCCCAGAGTCACTTCCTTAACTGAGCCCTGCAAGACCCAGGCTCTCTGGAGGACACTGAGAACTGTCCTCGCTGAAACAATTGTTTTCTTATAGTCCGACGATACCGGCCACTTCCTCTCCCTGCAACCCAGCAACCTCTTGGAGCTCAGTCAACTGTCTAATTACTCCAGCCAAAGAGCCACTGTTCAGAGCCTCGTGTTCTAGACAGGAAAGAATGTTCCTCAGGGAATAAGTCCACACCTCTATTCTGGGTAACACAGCAAAAGTTAAAATGAAGCAGTTGTTCTGCAGTTGGTTCCAACTATTATGTTGTTTGCACAGAAAGCACGGAATCGAGAAGCACAGGGGAGCCCAGAGTATTCCAAGGAAAATATTTGCAGGCTGACAAATTAGGACGCCGCTTTCCAAAAATGTGCATATAGGAAATTGGCATTTTCTGCATTTAGTTAATGTAGTAGATAACAGTCTGTCCAACTGGAGTGAAACTGGGGGCTCTGATGACTGAAAATGAGTAGGTACTAAGCATTTGTGGATTATTTTGTTTCTTTTAGATTATATGGAACAGTACATGCTTCCAACGCCAGGCACAAAAAACAAACAGTACAGAAGGGAGATAGAAAATAGACCTTAAGGGACTTCCGTGGCGTCCAGTGGTTAAGGCTCCGCACTTCCACTGCAGGGGGCACAGGTTCGATCCCTGATCAGTGGAAGTAAAATCCAGCATGCCGCATGGCGCGGCCCAGGAAAAAAAAAAGAAAAAAAGTAGACCTTTAACAGTTAGTTTCGTTTCGTTCCTTTCAGAGGGAGGCAGTTAGAAAATCTGATTAAACATCCTTTACTCCTCTGTCATCAGGAGTTTTTTCTTGAGATGACCATGGTTTTAGCAGAACTGAGATGAAACATCATTCAGAACATGAAACGTCACATTTATAAAATCATCTTATAAAACCGGGTCCCCTCCCTCTGGGCCCCTGTTTCCTTTACCTGCGGGAGTATGCGGGGTGGAGGGGGTGGAAGACAATGACAGAAATGTCAACCCCAAATTGTCTTGTGCAGAGGCTGTGGAATGGAACCCAGCAGCAAAGGCCCTTTGTCAAAGGGACTTTGGGGTGTCACTGGCAGAGCTAGTGGGCTCCAAGGTAAAGCTTAAACAACAGCCTGTACGTTTGCATGTGTAAAACCTTTAGAAGCACTGTGGAATAAGCCCGGATGTCAGCAAGAGCTAAGACCAGCGCCTTGGGAATTCCCTGGCAGTCCAGTGGTTAGCGCTCCACGCTTTCACTGGCGAGGATGTGGGTTCGATCCCTGCATCCCGCAAGCCAAGCAGAACAGCCAAAAAGGAAAAAAAAAAAAAGACCGGCCCCTTTAAGTCACAGGGGTCACCCCCCACCCCAGGTCTGAGCAAGCCCAGGGTGGTGATTCATTCTCCCTTCCCTGTCCCTGTCCCCATGTGTGCAGAGGGGAGAGTGTGCTGGTCTGGTCCTCACAGCGTCCACTCCTCTTTTCCTGTCTCTTGGACTCAGTCAATCTCCCTCTCTCTCTCCTTCTACGGCTTCGGCTTCGTTAAGTGGGCCTAACAGAAAATGGAAATATTGATATATAATAGATATTCTGTACTTAAAATATGGTTAACACTTTTACATTTTGTTGGCTTAAAACCAAATGAATGAGACTCTCTCTTTACTTTGCATGGCGGTGGGAGTTGGACACGGCCCACCTTCAAGCTCCAAGTTCACCAGCTGCCTGCCGGGCTGTCCCTGTGCTCCTGGCCCTCTCTCTCTACAGAAGTAGAGAAAAGAATCGTCCGGCTTCAGAAACCTGTTCCCAGGAGTAAATGAGATGCAGGTGCCACACTCAGCCTGTTGCCCGAGGTGGGCTAGGTGGTCCTTAGGTGGAAGCTATTTTAGGTTCATAGGTCTTGGTTCCTTCCCCTGTGTGTCTACAGCGTGGTTGCCTGAATAAATAAGATTCTTCATTCCTGCTCCAGAATCTGAAGTCATTATAACCCCACACGGAGCAGCTGTTTCCCCCACCCCCACCCCCGTCCATAAGCAATTCCCTGATGGTAAATTGCATGCCTAGGGGAACAAATGAACTGGAGGTGATGCACAAGTCCCTGGCCTTGCGCAGGGTGGAACTCTGTTGTCACCCAAGGACGTGTCAGATGTCAGAGGTGAGGTCACAGCAGGGGAACACCCAGGACTGGGGCCCCGAGTCTGACACCTCCTGCCGCTAGAGCAGATCTGAGTCATTTCAATTTCCTCTTACTCGGGAAGAGGGAAGTAGAGGGTGATTTCCTTGATTTGTAACAAAATTAGAAAAGACAAAGGCAGGTGAAGGGATCCAGAATAAGAGTTTTGTTATTGTTTTATTCTCTGAACTCCCCCTTATAGGCCTGAAAGCAGAACGTCCCAAAATACTTCAACAGTCACAAATCCTGTCCCGAGGCTGGGATCACAACTTGGGAAGACTCCGCTCTCTGGAGAGACATCCACACCCAGATGAGAATTCCCCTAACAGACATAAAACTACCATAGCTCCCATCTCTTCTCCTAAAGCGCCATTTATCTTTCCTAAAAGTCTTTTGCTTTCCCGTAATTGTCCTTCTTCCCCTCCCGTGCCACTTCCCTTATTAAGATGGTTTATAAGCTCCCAATTCTAACCACCTCCTTGAATCACAGTTTTCATGAACTCCTGCAGACCTGTGTGAATTTTAAAGATCGGTCTTTTCTTTTGCTAAACTGTCTTTTGCAGGCCCCCGATTAACAGACCTAAGAAGGTAGACGAAACGTTGTTCCTCCCTGACACTGGAGTTCACGTCTTTACTGTTACATGCTAGAAAAAAATACTCAAAACCCTTGCTAGAGATGGTAAGGAGAACGGATTCCAGACTATCACAGTGGGAATGGGACCACTGCAATGAGAGTTTACAAGGGGAGAGAGACTGGGCTCAACTCGGATTACAGTGGGGCAAGTGGAAAATTACTAAGAGGAAACATGAGGAGTAAAATGGGTTCTGGCTGAAATGACCTAACAGGATTCTTGCTGAAGGCAAGCTAGGGGGCTTCAGACATCACCTGGGGGATGGTAGAGGGGGAGGAGCCTGATCGGTTATCGGGAGTGGGGGGTTAGGGTTTAAACTGACACAGCAGGGCTCTTGCTAAAACTAGATTTTTCAGGGAGGTGCACAGATGGGCCCAAGAGGAGGTCCAGGAGTCTGAGTAAAGTTTGGTCAAGCAAAGAATCTTTGTCATAAACTTACACTCATTTAGTCCTTTTGAGGTTAATTTGAATGTTCTCTAAAAAGAAGATACTATATAATATGATGAAAAGAGAAAAGTAGATACTGTATAATGAAAAGAGAATGGTAAGCACCATTTATTACAGGCCTAGTAGGGCCTATGCGCTTTGCAGATGTCACCTCCTTGAGCCTCTCATGATGCAAGGGGGACGTGGGCTCAGTGAGGGCCAGCTCCTGCCCAGGGTCCCGGATTAGTGTCCACTTGTCACACACAGACATGGACTGCACCCTCAGGCACTGTGCCAGGCACTGGGGATAGAGGGGTGAGTGAGACAGTCACCACAGCCCCGGGACAGACCAGCTGGCTGAGGAAAGACCCCCTCAAAGAGTAAAGCACACAGAAGTAATGCCTTCGGGGGAGCGCTCACGGGGTCCCTGCCTGGGCCCGGAGCAGAGGGGAGGGAACCCTGGTGGGATCTGTGCTGAGAGCAGAATCACAAGGAACAGCGGGTAGAGGAAAGTGGAGGGAAGGGCATCCCAGGGCCAGGGACGGCGAGACCAAGGGCCACGTGCACACAGGACCGAACTAGTGGTGGTGCTGCGGCCTAAACCCGGTGCCACCCAGCTCCAAAGTCCGTTTGACCTCACTGAGGCCTCTGTGTACCTGTAACCCCAACAGAACCGGGCCTTTTGGCTGCCTGGTGTCAAGTAAAAACCGAATCCAGACTTAGGGAAGAGAGACTTTATTGGGAAGGCTTATTGCAAGGGAGGTGGGGGCAGGACCACTGCCGCAGGGAAATCACTGTGACCCACCAGATCTGGGAGCACGTCAGGCGTGAGGCAAAAAGGGAGTTTCCTTCATCGGGGGCGGTGAAGACGGCTAGAAAGAAGCAGGTTGGGCGCAAGTGGAGGGAAGGGTGGCTGGGTGGGAGAGGAGGTCAGAGAAGGTTTTAGCTGGGCTCACCCCAAAGTTCAGGGGCCTGGGAGAGGGAGGGAGACTTAACCAAAGTCTCACTAATGAGCACTTTGTTCCCACTGATCAATGGGACAAGCTGTTGAGCTCATCACTTATGGGGCCAGAAGGGGAAACTGGAGGGTCCGTGACAGACCTTAACACAGGCGAACGGGGGGGGGGGGGGGGGGGGGACATGGATAAGTCTGCTCTAACTCCGTGGCATTAAATCTGTCACCAGAAACACAAAATGGGTGGAGGGGGTGTTTCTGAACCATCGCTGTTTTTCAGGAGCTCAGTCCCCCCTTTTGTTCAAGATGGAGTCATAAATGTCCTGAGGGGGTGAACAGGATCGAAGACAGTCTCCGGCCCAGTCAGAGCCCATTCAGCCTAGTGACGAAGCCAAAAGGGGGCGTTGAAAAATCATTTGGGTTTCACTGAATGATGGTCGACAGCAAAACAATGAAGAACCGCCAGCCATAGTTTGAATTTCAGAAAACACATTTCTATAGTATAGGCACGGCCTATATAATTTTTAGGACTTACTTATACTAAAAAAAAAAAATCATCGTTTGTCTGAAATTTCACTGTGTGTCCTGAATTTTTACTTGCTAACTCTGACAACCCTGCACTGAGTGGGTGCCTCAAAGTTACCCTAAAGAACACTTTTTAGCTTCTCTTTCCTGACATGGGTCTCAGCATGGTAGCTGTTCCCCACACCCCCTCCCACACACCCCAGCTCTCACCACACACTCCAGGCCCCCGGCTCCCTCTGTGTTCTCTGAACCCCTGGACCCTCCTTCTCAGCCCTTTCTCTGTAATCAATTCAGCCTCTGACCTTGTGGAGGAGCAGAATTTGCCCCCCACCAAAGTTTTCTCTTTGGCATGAGGATTAATTTAGGCTGATTACTTTTAAGAAACAGAAACCTCAAAGTTTTTATTTCCTTCCCCTTAACTGCCCGAAAGAATTTAGATAAAGGGCCTGAGGTATCACCAGAGGTATCTGCGAAGAATGTGGGGAAATTCGTCAGGGCCTGAAGGTCAGAGTCCACGCTGTGTCACATTGTCTCTGCGGCCCCCGCAAACGTTTGTCCACCAAACATTTGCTTTCCCATCTGCAGGTGAATTGCCTTCCTCCCCTTTGAAGTCCCAAACACTTACCCTCAACATCCTCTTTTGTCTCTAGCTGAAGATGGTATTTAAGGTGACGGTTTGGGCGATTTTGTTGAGTTACTCAGTCTTCCTGGGTCTTTCCCATGTATACATGTTACTAATCTTTTGTGTGATTTTTCTCCTGTTAATCTGTCTCCTGTCACTTTCATTCTTGGACCAGTCAGAAGAACCCAGAATGGCAGAGGAAAATTTCTTCTTCCTCCACAGCCTCTGCCCTGAGGATGGAAAGCCCCAGCTCCTCAGAAAGGTGGGAGATTTTGTTTTGAATTCTATTTCCCCAACATGTGACTCCAGATTTTTTAAGCAAACAGCAAGGAAGACTTTGGGCGTTTACCATTGCCTCTTGCTGCACCCGCATAAGTAAGAGGCCTCATAGAACCCAGTTTACATACTCTAAGAGGCCCAGGGGCATAGACTATAAGAAATTGCTACCACTACAGACTGTGCTGGGAAATTCTTCCCCAATACAGAACGCTGGCTCAAAGGAATAACATCAATGTGTTAGTAATCACAACTGTGCATGTATCGTACACTACAGTTAAATCCACCATCCATCTGTGAAAAAAGTACAAAGCGACTAACAACACCCTCCCTCACTCCTCAAAGTGTGGTCCCCAGACGGGCAGCACCTGGGAGCTAGTGAGAAAGGCAGAGTCCCAGGCCCGCCCCAGACCTACCTGCAGCTCCAGACTCTGCATCCGATAAACCTGCAGGGGATCTATGCACATTGTTTCGGTAACACTGAACTAGGCCACTTTCATTTCTGTTCCTATAGAACAAAAACACCACCAGACAGCCCTTCTTGACCAAGTCAGGTATTTAACCAAAACAGGTATGATGCCCAGGCCAAAAAGAGGGACTATAGTCCCTCTTGCTCATTAGCTTGATGTAATTCATATCTTCCTTTGGGGAAGAGATTGGCATCCCTGATAAAGTTCATAAGGAGTTATCTGGGAAACCAGTTACCTACCCACCCAGCTGATTGTCAGGACCATTAGCCAGTGATTCTTACTGTATTTAGCCTGGCAGTGATACTTTCTTATAAAATATACGTACCTAAAAATGAACTTCTTTTTTTGCGGTACACGGGCCTCTCACTGTTGTGGCCTCTCCCGTTGCAGAGCACAGGCGCCGGACGCGCAGGCTCAGTGGCCATGGCTCACGGGCCCAGCCGCTCCGCGGCACGTGGGATCTTCCTGGACCGGGGCACGAACCCGTGTCCCCTGCCTCGGCACGCGGAGTCTCAACCACTGCGCCACCAGGGAAGCCCAAACTTCTTTTCTTTTAAATTGAAGTATAGTTGATGTACAATGTTGTGTTAATTACTGCTGTACAGCAAAGTGATTCAGTTATATATACATTCTGTTTTTTAATATTCTTTTCCATCATGGTTTATCATAGGATATTGAATATAGTTCTCTGTGCTATACAGTAGGAACTTGTTGTTTATCCATTCTATCTATAGAAGTTTACATCTGCTAATCCCAACCTCCCACTCCATCCCTCCCCCAACCCCCTTCCCCTCGGGGAACCAGTCTGTTTATGTCCGTGATTCTGTTTCTGCTTCATAGATAGGTTCGTTTGTATCATATTTTAGATTCCACATATAAGTGATATCATACGGTATTTGTCTTTCTCTTTCTGACTTACTTCACTTAGTATGATAATCTCTAGTTGCATCCAAAAAAATGAACTTTTGATTTGGCCTATAGGGGCCTCTCCCCTTGCCTACAAGATTGTGATAAAACTTTCACACATATTCATAACTAAACTGTTTTAAGTCTTCTTTCACTCATCTAAAAAGAAATTAGAATGGATAGATTACTTAATGTGGTTGGCCTCGCTAATGTCAAGTTATGCTAAGAGGCTACTGTTAATGCAGGAAGAATCAGCAAGAGGTTCAAAGAAAACTCAGCCAGAGAAATGGCAAGACAACTATGGGGGAAAATAAAAAGGCAAAGAGTGATTTTGCACATGCACGATAGTGTAACCTCTGAATGGTGAAAACAGAAATGATATAGGATGCTTGCATTGGGAGGACGGACAAAGGGAAGCAGAGGGGAGGTGCTGAGAGCTCAGCCTGAATCCTCCAGGAAGGAAGGCAACAGGCCAGGATGAAGAGGGTGAGTCAAAGAGCAGCACATACAGGTTATTCAGAAACAGGGAGATGAGTGAACTAGGAAGGAGCTAAGCTGAGCGCAGAGGGCGGTGGGAAGTGGGGAATGGCTGTTTACTGTCAGCCTTTTCATCCTATGAACACTTTTTTTTTTTGGCCCTGCTGCACGGCTTTAGGGATCTTAGTTCCCCAACCAGGAATTGAACCCAGGCCGCGGCAGTGAAAGCACCAAGTCCTAACCACTGGACCACCAAAGAATTCCCTCATCCTATGAACTTTTAAAACTAGTGCACTAATGATCACCTTAGGAAAAAAACTGAAAACAAACACCAAGCAATGTTTACACAGATCTAACATGACCAGAGGAAGTGAGGCCTTTATTTCATTTTGACTTCTTAATATCTTCTTTTTATCTCCCCCATTAACTTTCAAAGGGGTAATTAACTCTCAAGTAATTTGGAACAGAGACGGCACGTTAGTGAAGGGGATCTGCAGGAGCTTTGCCCATAGCTCATTACGGTAAGTCTTCGTGACAGAAGATGACAACCAAGTAAAGTTTGCAAGTGGGCACAAATGTTGGAAGTTTGACTCAGCGGGGACGGCCCACACAGGTGGAATACGGCTTACACAGCTGCTGGTGGAAGTCAGTTATTAAAAACCCACGTCTTGGTTTTGTTAACTAGGAATTTGTTGTTGAAAGAAAACAGGAGTCCTATTTTATTATATTTATTTTAATTTATTTATTTATTTATTTTTGGCTGCATTGGGTCTTCATTGCTGCACACAGGCTTTCTCCAGTTGTGACAAGCGGGGGTTACTCTTCATTGCAGTGCGCGGGCTTCTCATTGCGGTGGCTTCTCTCTGTTGTGGAGCATGGGCTCTAGGCACGCGGGCTTCAGTAGTTGTGTCACACGGGCTCAGTAGTTGTGGCTCGTGGGCTCTAGAGAGCAGGCTCAGTAGTTGAGGCGCACGGGCTTAGTTGCTCCGCAGCATGTTAGACCTTCCCGGACCAGGGCTAGAACCCGTGTCCCTTGCACTGGCAGGTGGATTCTCAACCACTGCATCACCAGGGAAGTCCAGGAGTCCTATTTGAACTCCATACAGAAATCTCAATGTCCTGCTGCTGGTGGCAGCACTGTACAACTATCATATAACTGCAGAGCTGACAGGCCGAAGAAACACGTGAACTTCCAATGATTTACTCAGCTCCACTCTAATTAAATTTGCAATAAAGACCTCCTTTTCTGCTGGAGCTGCAAAACTGATCGGAAAAAAAAAAATCAGAATGACGAATTTTTAAAAATGCATTCATTATGTGTATCCACTTACAACCAAGAAAGACTTGTACCTTGTAAAGATTATGGAGAGATGTACTTCTTGTAGTCTTCCTGATGGTAATTGAATGATTTAAATGACACACATCTACTCTTTGTTGAAAAGACAAGTATACTGTTCCTATCAGGTAGAAACAGGCAGGAAAATAAATAATCACAAAGCACGCGAGCTCTGGTGGAGGTGTGCATGGGCGGCCAGGGACCAGGATCCTTGCTGCTGAGACAGGCAGACATCCGGGCAGCCTCTGCCTTCGTCCACAAGGTGAAGGGCACAGGGCCTTCATATGTGAAGAAGGTCATTTGTCCCAGGAACTTTACTTGTCACGTCTAAACACTTTTTCCATGTCACTCATCTCAGGACACCAGAGTTATGGTTCAACAGAGCCAAGAGTGAGAGGCTCCTCCAGGCGCCAGGGCAAAGATAACACTCTCTCTACACAGATCTGGGATCAGCTCAATGGGCAAATTTGTTAGCACGAAAACAGAAAATACCAATACTTCTAATATTAACTACTTTATTGGGGGTGGGGGTGAGAAAAGGTCCCTAAAAGATAAGAAGAGAAAATGTGAGGTACTGACGTTAACTCAGAGCAAAAGCCAAAGTCTCACAATTTCCTGCAAGATTCTGCAAGACCTGGTCCCCAGGCCCCCGCATCCCTCCTCGTAAGCCCTTCTCGCTCACCATTTACTGTATTGGCTGCCTTTGCATTGGCTGTTCCCTCTGCCTGGGATGCTCTTCCAGGGTGTCACATGACTTACCCACTTCTTTTAGGATTTTGCTAAAGGTCAAATATCCAGGCCCTTCCTGAGTACCGTAACTAAAATTGCAAACCTCACCCTCGACTCCTAGCCCAGTTTTCTACCCACCCCCACCCATAGCAATCACACTGTCCACTACTCTAGTGATGTTGCTGTCTCCCCTGCACTGGGTTATCAGCTCCGGGAGGGTAAGGAGTTCCCTCTGTTTTGCTTTCTGTCCTGGCCTCACTCGACCAGCAGTGAGTGCTCAGCATTTGTTCAGTCCATCAGGAAGCTGTCAAGCAGGTTCATAAACCAGAGAACATGTAGCACTCTACTTAAAATGACACTTCCAGGGCTTCCCTGGTGGCGCAGTGGTTGAGAGTCCGCCTGCTGATGCAGGGGACACAGGTTCATGCCCCAGTCCGGGAAGATCCCACGTGCCGCGGAGCGGCTGGGCCCGTGAGCCATGGCCGCTGTGCCTGCGCGTCCGTGAGCCTGTGCTCTGCAACGGGAGAGGCCACGGTGGTGAGAGGCCAGCGTACTGCAAAAACTCAAACAAAAAAATTACACTTCCAGAGTTGTTAACTCTTTTTTTTTTCCCAGATGAACAGCACTTTTCCAACAGACAACCACATTGACTTTGTACAAACTTTTTTCAGTCTTGATTTGTACCTTTCAATTTCAAGTATGAACAATGTTCTGGCCAGAGATGCTTCTAAACCCTTAACACCCTGTCTGGAACTTCAAATACTGGTATGTGTTACACTGGATTCCTCATCAAAGAAAATCTTTCATGCTGGGTAGAACCACTTGTCGTCACAGGGAGTGACTCCGGACAGAAAGCTGCAATACAACGTACTCTGATGCCCAAGTGCCAAGTGTCCTATGATCAAGCTTGGTTCAGCTGGCCCATGACATGATAAATACTTCCCAGGAGCTGTGTGCAGCTGGGACTCCCCGGCAGATTCCTAAGAAAGAGCCCAACCCTGCAGGTTAACCTTCTGTATAACTTTCCAGTGAATAAGGTCTTGGCTAAATTACAAAAACAAAAGCAAAACAAAAAAATCCAAAAAACTTTGTGCCAAGTTACAAAAGAGAACAGTCTGGTGTAGGATTCTGCCCTCTAGTGGACGGAGAGAGATCTCAAAATCTTGACTTGATAGAACTATTCTTTAGCTCTGTTTTTGTTAACTTTTCTGCTATAGGCCTTTTGTGTCCCACAGCCATTTTTAACATAAAAAATTACTTCTTAGAGATCACAGTTTAATTATCCATTGCTACTAAAGTGTAGCATCTTTTTGAAAGACTGGACTCCTGCCGGCTTTAACACTCTTACGTAATCCAGAGGAAGAAACATCATAAATGCTAAGGCCCATCCACAGTACACAGCCTCCTATAACACACACACGCACACACACACGCGCACACACACACACGTATTCTTGGGGAAAACAAGCATGCCATCCCCGTGCCTCGAGCAGCTGGGCCGACTCCATGAAGGGGCTGGAATGGACTGAGCAAGAGACAGCTGGGGAACATTCCAGGAGCCACACGCAGGGGTGACATGTTCTCCACAGATGTTCTCACAAGTCTCCTCCTGTGGGTTCGAAGTTTCCCTCCATCACCCACTCAGGCGCCAGCACCTTCATCATGTAGGAGAACAAATGAAAACTGTTGTCTTGAGGTGGGGTCACAGACCAGGGCTGGAGGTTCAATGTTAAGAACCGACATCCGGGCAGCCTTTCAGCAGACGGAAACAGGATGCAAAGACATGTTTGTTTAACGTCCAGTGCTCTAGAGAATGTTCAACTGGAGACCCTAAGTCCTTTCTCACTGGGAATAGTGTAGAATGACCTGGACAGTTGCATGTCACTAGTAGCTCCCGGGAAATGTCTTCTCCTGTAGTTTCTAGCATTGGGTTTCATGCCAATCTTTCCCTTAAGCCTCTGCTTCCCCCAAGGCTGGGGTGTGTGTGTGACTCTATCAAGGACTCCCTTTCAGGCCATTTCACTCCGAGATCAAGGACCTGATAGCTGGGAAGAGCCCTGGGAGTGTCCCATGGTTGGCACCCTCTGCTCTGTGGGCTGAGGGGTCCACAGAACTTACGGGAGACCTCTGGGACCAGGCTGTCTCAAGGCCTCAGGGGGCTGTCCTGTTTCCACCAGAGCAACGCCTAGTTTATCTATTTTTTCCCCCACACATAAATATTCTTTTTTATTATTTCTAAAGTAAATGGTAGCACACCAAACATATTTTTCTCCGCCTTGCTTTTCTCTTCACTTAAAAGTATATCTTGGGGCTTCCCTGGTGGCGCAGTAGATAAGAATCCGCCTGCCAATGCAAGGGACACGGGTTCAATCCCTGGTATGGGAAGATTCCACATGCCGCAGAGCAATTAAGCCCGTGCGCCAGAACTACTGAGCCTGCGCTCTAGAGCCCGCGTGCCACAACTCCTGAAGCCCGCGCACCTAGAGCCTGTGTTCTGCAACAAGAGAAGCCACTGCCATGAGAAGCCTGCACACCACAACAAACAGTAGCCCCCGCTAGCCGCAGCTAGAGAAAGCCCGCACACAGCAACATAAACCCACCCAACACAGCCAAAAATAAATAAATTTATTTATTTATTTATTTTAAAAACGTGTATCTTGAAGGACTTTCTATCCACTTTCTCTTATCTTATTGTGCTAAAATATAAATAACATAAAAGTTGCTATTTTAATCATTTATAATTAGGAAAAAATTTTATTAGGGTAAAATATACCTGACATAAAACTTACCATTTTAATTTTTTTGTTTTTGGCCATGCGGCTTGTGGGATCTTAGTTCCCTGACCAGGGATCAAACCCACACCCTCGGCAGTGAAAGTGCAGAATCCTAACCACTGGACCGCCAGGGAATTCCCAACCATTTTTAAAAATTAATTAATTAATTTTATTTTTGGCTGCATTGGGTCTTTGTTGCTGCACGCGGGCTCAGTAGTTGTGGCTCGTGGGCTCTAGAGTGCAGGCTCAGTAGCTGCGGCGCACGGGCTTAGTTGCTCCGCGGCATGTTGGATCTTCGCGGACCAGGACTCGAATCCGTGTCCCCTGCAATGGCAGGCAGATTCTTAACCACTGCGCCACCAGGGAAGTCCCCAACCATTTAAAAATGTACAGTCTGTAGCGTTAAGTACATTCACAATGTTGTGCAACCATCACCACTATCTGCTTCCAAAGCTTTTTCATCACCCCAAATAGAAACTCCATGACCATTAAGCAGTAACTCCTCATTCTCCACTCCCCCCAGCCCTGTAACCTCTAATCTACTTTGTCTCTAAGAGCCGCCTATGCTAGATATTTCATATGAATAGAATCATACAATACAAGACCTTTCCTGTCTGGTTTCTTTCACTGCTTTCAAGATTCATCCACATGGTAGCATATGTCAAAACTTGGCTCCTTTTACAGCTGAATAATATTCCACTGTATGTATAGACCACATTTTGTTTACCCATGCATCTGTTGATGGACACTCAGGTTGTTTCCACCTTGTAGCTTTTGTGAATAAAGCTGCTATGAACATGGGTGCACAAGTATCTGTCTGACTCTTTATTTTAAATTCTTTGGGGTATATACCTATGAGTGGAATTTTGGGTCACATGACATTTCTATGTTTAACTTTTTGAGGGACTTCCAAACTATTTTCCACAGCGGCATCATTTTACATTCCCACCAGCAATGTACAAGGGTTCCAGTTTCTCTACATCTTCCCCAATGGTTCTTATTTTCAGATTTTTGGATTCTAGCCATCCTAGTGGATAGGAGTGGTATCTCACTGTGGTACCATGATTAATGATGTTGAGCATCTTTTCATGTGATTATCAGTCATTTGTATGTCTCCTTCGGAGATATGTTTACTTGAGTCCTTTGCCCATTTTTAAATAGGGTTTCTTATCTTTTCATTGTTGGGTTTTAGAAAGTTTATCTGTCTTAACCACTGGATTTCCGAAAAAATATTGCATCTAAAAAAAGAGGTTTACTGATAAATGAAGGCTGGGACCCGGTCCAGCCTTATATCTCACATACAGAGAAACAGAGGCCCATGAGGTTAAGCCACATGGTAAGTAGCAAAACAGCCTGTCTGACAGATTGCTTCACCTCCTCCCATGTCACTCAACACCTGGAGTGAGCGGCGCCCAGGTGCCCGGCTCTGTGAGGAACTACACGTGCAAAAACAAATCCTGTCCTTCAAGACTTCTGGGAAGATGAGGCTGGCAGGGTTGGGTGTTCAGGGGGCATGGTGAGAAGTTCCTCGTAATTGACGGAAGGAGAGAGCAGCAGCATACCAGGCTAGATTCTGAAGGATTTGAGTGCCAATGAGTTGGGATTTTTAGCCTGGAGGCCCCAAGTCACAAATTCAAACACCTTCCTGGGACCTCGGGTGCCGTAAATGTGGAGAACAGTGGGTGAAAAGCAATAGGGATTGGAGGGGGCCTGTGGCTAACCAGAGCACCGCCCTGCCTAAAGGCAGATTCCAAAACTGCTGGGTTGTGATTCCTAACATAGAAAGCAGAGGGCCGTTGGCTTCCTGGCTGGCCAAGCTTGGGAAAGTAACTCATCTTCTTTGCAGCACTGCTCTTCTCACCTGGAAAACAGGAGTGATCGTTGTACCTACCCGCTGCCTAAGGTTGCATTAGGAGTAAAGGGATAATTCACGCTCAGCACCAGGCACCTGGATGGCCTTCTGATTCTCTTGCTCTAGGACCCTCCCCTCTCGCTAGAGCGCTCGTCCCCATTAATCAACATCTCGCGGCTGCGGCCCCTTTAAGGCGGCCATGGATGACCCAGTTTCAAAGCTAAGGGCGACCTTCTAGGTGCCGTCTCTATGGTAAGTCGTCACTTACGGCCGGAAGTGCGTATGCGGAGCGGCTTTGGCTCGGGATTAGGAAGAGAGTGGCGGCACGTGCTCTCTGGTGTCCGAGGGGATGTGCGCCCTCGCCCCCAACGGGTGGCCGACCCCCGGCCCGAAGAGTAATGCTGGCCCGCGGCGCCGGTTTCCTCCCCGGGCCGGGAACGAAGCTCTGGGGGCCTGGACTTCTGGGACCGACCCCCGTGTAGCAACTGCGGCTTGGACGGAGGAGAGAGAATGCAGGCACCAAAATCGGGGTGAGGGGCTACTGTAGGAGGCACTGCACCGCGCAGAAAAGCCTTGGATTCCCCGGCTGGGGGGCCAGCATGAGTTTCTGGGGGTCTGTAAACATCCAGTGAGACTCATCCTCCTAGAGTACGTGGTATCACTTTCTTTTCCCAGGTATTTCTCAGGCAATAAGAGCTCTCCAGACCCCGGCGATTGGATGAAGGCATGCAACCTTTCTTTGCTCCTTCTTGTCGGTGACCGTATTCGGAGTGACCTCAGTTTGGGGGATCCAGGTATGTCAAGCGTGGAGACGCATTGTCCTGAGGCCGATGGTCTGGGAAGAGGCTCCTGTGTTGTTGAACCTGCCCAGTTGTGGGTGCAGCCTTGTACCAGGCAGCCCGACCCTGACCTAAAGTAAATTCCCAGGAGAGGTTTTTCCTGGGTTTTGAATTTGCAGTAACAGGTGTGAACATTCTAGCAGCAGTTTGATGATCATGTATGATACTGCAAACAGGATTTTCGCTGAAAGAAGAAAAGCTGTAAACAGTGTTGATGTTTTATTCAAATATTTTTTGATTCTTTGGCCACCCACCATGCTAAGTGTTAGGGATACAGAGATGTTACGGCCCTTGTTCTCAGGAAGCTACAGCCCAGTTGGGGAGATAAAATTAAGTGATCACCCTAAAGAGAGTATAATTCAATCCGAGGTGAGTGCTCTGAAGGAAAGCATAGTCTAATGAGAATATGTGTCTCAAAGAATCTGATGGAGACTGGAAAGCTTTCCTGAGGATGAGACCCTTGAGCTGGACTCTGAAGGACTCAAGGATGAGTAGGAGTTTGGTGGGAAGGCCAGGGGACAGCATGTGCAAAGGTCCAGTGGGCTAGCGAGTATGGCCAGTGGAGGAACTGGAAAAAGGCCATTGTAGCCTGGAAAGCAAAGTGGAAAACGGTGTGAAACGAAGCTGGAAAGGTGAGGAGGGCCAGACGACACAGGGCCTGTGGCTTATGTTAGGATTTGGGGCTTTGGCCTGAGAATAGTGGGAGGTTAGTATGGGATTTAAACAAGAAGATGATGTACTGAAAATTGTAACGTCAGAAGAGCCCTGTGTACAGAGCAGCACAGTCTAGCAGAACTTTCTGCGATGCTGGTCTATAATCTGTGTCCTCCTGTAGAGCAGGCCCCAAGCCTGGAGTGGAATTTTAATTTAAACGTAAATGGCCACATGCGCCTAGTGGCCGCTGTGTGGGACCGCGTGGGACCGCGCAGCTCTGGAACCTGTTGGAGGGGGCCGTGACAGATCGTGGCAACAGATGCCCTTTCACTTCCTGAAGAAGGGCTGAGACAGGTTTCACTTTGGGGAGGATCCACACGTTGATCATTCCTGGGCATCTCACACAGTAACTGCTTGTTGTGGAACTGCTTTTCTTGGTGTGGTTCAGCTCCTTCACAAAGCGGCATATTCCTCCCTCTGCTACCTTTGCCTGTTTTGTTGTCAGCACACAGATGGAGAAGTGATTCTTCAACTCCTCGAAGTACCTACAGCGGTCAAAGCATTACGTCTCAGCTTTGGAGGGGCCGTCAAGAAGAGGGGTCCCTGGTGTTCCAGGGTTTGGGATGCAGAGAGGTAGACGGCAGGAAGCGCCCTGGACCCCAGGAAGAAGCGTTTCCAGTGGGACCCGGCAGAATGCGGCCCTGTGAGGAAGTAAAGGCCGTTTCCAGCTGATGAAACATGTGACCAAAGGGAGGAAGTGTGAAAGTGCTTGAGAGGATGTGGGGAACTCAAAAGGTGGGGGGAAACTGGGGAACTGCACAGCGAGAGAAAGGGAGGAATAGGTAGGAATAGATGGGCTGGCGTTGCGTTATGGGGGGCTTTGTCAGAGTTCGGCTTGTTGTGCCCACCATGGGCCAGGAGGGCCCCACGTGGTGGTGGGCAGATGTCCAGGTGTGCCTGCAGTGGTGGGTTAGGGAGTCACTGGGGTGGAGCCCGTAGACTTGGAAGGAGGGGGCTGATCGGTCGCTGCGGGGCACCGGCTGCATCGTACTCTTGGTGGAAGGTAGATTTTAGATCTTGGAGGGTGTTTTATTGTGTTAACAGTCTTAAATTCTCTGAATATTCAGACTTGCCGAAGTCAAATAAAAACCGATGAAGTGTGGTTTTTTTGCAGGTGAGTTCACTGGAAGATTTGTGTGTGTGGTGGGTGAAAATCTGCTGAGTTCGTTTCTGCCTGGTTCTGTGTGCCTGAAATGTAATTGTTTTGTTTTAGCACTTTACAGGTTTGTGTGGTTTAACTCCTGTCTACATAGTTTTTGAGTGCTGACCTGTTTAATGCCCTGTTTTGTATGAGAATACAAATAAAAGGAGTCAGACCCCAAGGAGACTTTTCATACACGTTATGGGTTCCGTGCCCGGTGACCACGCACTGAGTGTGTCACCTCGGCTTCCGAGGGGGCACAGTGGGCAGCACAGTTCCCGACTGAAGAGTGACTCACGGTCACACACCCTCAGTGCTGCCAGTGCCCTGGACCAGTAAGTTAGTCCCTGAGCACCCCGACCCCAGGCTTCTCGGTGGGCGCAGAACCCCCCCTCGCCAAGTCAGACTTGTTCGACTTCAGCAAGGCTGAATATTCAGAGAATTTAAAAGTTCACACAATAAAATACTCTCCAAGATCTGAAATCTACCCGCCCCCCGACACCTAGTGTGTGCACATATCACAGGGTCAGGAGGCTTTGTTGCAGAGGTTGGGGGCTCTGCTGGCACTAGCTGGGGCCATACTTCACAGCAGAGAATTCTCCCAAGTTCCACTGTCTTCGAATGTTTTGCCATCTGTTAAGGTGCAGAAAGGAAAACCCAGCCTGTGTCTTGAGCTGTGATGGTGGTGGTTCTATACATAGTGCTGTCATCAGTGTTCCATGCTATCTTCGCGTCGTGGTCAGGGCGTTACAAACAGTACATACATTTTTTTATGCGGTGTAGAAGCGTTATCTTGGACTTTGGACCTCGTCGTGCCAGAGCCAGGTACCTGCCTGACATACTTGGTGACCCTCCCGACTTCACACTCACCTCATCTCCCGAGAGGGTGTGGCCCGCTAGTGCCCACCAAGGCCGAGATGTAGCTTTGCAACTTCAAGGCCAGCCTCTGGTGGGTCTTTATGGACCAATAATCTAAAAGGGCTGCAGGTGTCAGGGGAGGCAGGGCCACCACGGGCAG
Organism: Grampus griseus; assembly: GCF_964374135.1. Taxonomy (NCBI): domain Eukaryota; kingdom Metazoa; phylum Chordata; class Mammalia; order Artiodactyla; family Delphinidae; genus Grampus; species Grampus griseus. Next base: position 8,315,863 of record NC_139014.1, on the reverse strand, counting down.
TGCTGGGAGCGGCAGCTCGTCAGCTCAGGTGACCCGGGCGGAGCAGCGCCGACGGGCAGATGTAGCCAAAGGCTCCACCGCTGGCCTGCAGTGTGACCTCGGGCAGGCCACTTCCCTGTTTGTCCCTCAGTTTCAGTAAAATGGGGACGATGGTCATAATTACGATGCTTCCTGCCAGGTGGCGCTTGTGAGGGTTGGGTTAGCGGATGGTGTAAAGCGCTCAGACTCTCAGCTGGCACGTCAGGATGGTCATTTCCGTTCTTCCCTGGATTTTCGGTGCATTTTACAAACACATGGAAAGAAGGGCGTGTCAAGAGGACAAATCAGAAGAGCAGATAAGATCCGTAAAACCCAGGCCGTATATAGTCACAGGTCGGAATAAGCCGAGAGGTGCAGAGAGTGCTGAGGACGGCAGGCAGGACTTTCTTGTAAAACCCACGGAACATAAAATTTACTATTTTAACCATTTTCAAGTGTGCGGTTCAGTTTGTTTGTTGTTAAAGTACATTTACAATGTTGTGAAACCTTCAGCTCTTGCCTACTTCCAGAATATTTCCATCACTCCGAGAGGAAGCCCCCTCCCCCCAGCCCCTGGGCACCTCTGATCTGTTTTCTGTCTCTGGATTTGCTGACTCTGGACTCTGCACTTTGCATCCTTTTATCATCCAGGCCTCCCCTAGGGTTCAAATAGGACTTCCAGCCCCTTGCCCCACGTCACCCAGCCAGCTGGGGACTATAGAGTAGAGATTCTTAACCTCCTAAACCAGCAGAATCTGATTGGAATTAGGTTTATCCAAAAAGTCAGGTAAAGCGGGGATTAAAAAAAGCAGACATGTTACATACATTTTATTTTAATGTAAAATGGAAGAAGATAACATCCATTTGCTAATGTTTTGATAGGAAGCTGAGGCCTTTTATTTTTGGTGGGCGTGGTCTAAACACTTCTAGGGAGGTCTTAAATATGCTTGCAAAGTAATGTGAGCAAATTCATCTAGATTTTTATGAGCCCCCCAATCTTGTAGAGTTGTCCCGCTCACACCTAATTAAATATTTTTAGCTTTATATAAGACTCCACAGTATTCAACTAATGGAAGAAATTTTCAATATTGAGGTATGGGGAAATCATTATGGGTTATACATGATTTAACATGAATTTTATGCTAACTACAATAGCCTGCTTGTGGCCTGTCAAACGTACATTGTACATCTGCCTTAGTCATTAAAGAAAAAGGTGCATTGGCCAGAAGTAAAGAACGTCCATGTGAAAAATAAAGATGGGGACTTGCCAGGTGGTCCAGTGGTAAAGAATCCGCCTTCCAGTGCAGGGGACGCAGGTTCGATTCCTGGTCGGGGAACAGATCCCTCATGCTGCGGAGCAACTAAGCCTGCGTGCCACAAGCAGAGAGCCTGCACTCTGCAGTGCTCTGCAACGAAAGATCCCCCGTGCCGCAACTAAGTCTCAACGCAGCCAAAAAGAAAGAAAGAAAGATGAAACGCCTCCCTTCCTGGGAGGCCAATGCTGGTACTCCTTCAATGATAAGACTCCCTTCCCAGGTGCCAAGGCTGTACTGACTCACTGTGTACCTGCTCATAGGTTTTTGTTTTGGGGTTTTTTTTTTTTTGAAACCTTGAAGGACTGTATCCCTGACTTGTTTAATGTTTTGTTTTGACAAGATACAAAACAATGCTGGAAACCCTGCTTCCGAGCAGTTGCTCAGTTACCTAAGAGGCCGTCTCCCGTCTCCCAGGCTGTAGTCCTGTTTGGCTCAAATAAAATTTTTTTCTATCCCTATTATAGATTGTTAATTGGTTATTTCTGTCGACACAACTTAGATTTGTTTTGTTTTTATTTCAAATAGGAGCAACACTTCTGTTTTGTTTGTTTTACAGTATTTCACCAGTCTGCATCCTCCTTTATTAAATCATGTATTATTGAACGAGGTCAGCTGGCGCGCACAGGTTTGGGAACAAATACGAGTGGCTTTGGCAAGACTCCAGCTCATGTGATTGGAGCAGAAGCCTGGGTCCTCCCAGCGAGGAGCGTCAGCCTTTGGTGTCCGAGTTTCCTGGAGACTGTGAGGACTTTCCCTGAGGACCAGAGCCTCAGAGGAAGGGGGAGAGAGGTGTCCCGGGGCGGAAACCGGAGGAGCTGCTCCACGGCCCCAGCTGTGCTCGCTGGTGGCCACTGTCGACAAAAATGAACCAATAGGTGGTTAAAAAGAGAAACAGGATTCTATTCAAGCCAACCTGAGGATTACAACCCAGGAGACAGTTTCTCAGAAATCTCTGAGGGGTGCTTCACTTCTTAGAAGTCGAAGGCACAGTTATATGTATTTTTGAGACGAAATGACACACGTTTTACAGAGTTCACCAACGGTACATAGTCCAGATCTGCACGTCGGAGGCAAGCAGCAGATCACCATGACCCCTGACAGGGTTAGGAAAGGAATGTTCTTAAGGAATTCATTGCTGGTGTCTGAAGAAAGGAAGAAAAGTTGATCTTTGTGGTTGAGTAGACATTCCTGCCTTTGAGGAGGTCTGGTTAACGCATACACTGCCCATTAGGGAGGGCCCAACCTGGGCAGGGAGTATGTTATGCCTACATTTTCTTGTGCTGCCTCAAAAACACAAATTTTACTCCAGCACGGCTCTTGGTGGCGCTGCTGACCACAGGCCGGGTCAGAAACAAAGCAGCCACCTGCCTGGCAGTTCTGTTCAGAGGCCTACACAGTCTCTGTGAGCTGTAGGAACGCATAAATCACGTGTTCCTTAAGCAGCGGAGAGGCGTGGGAAGGAGCTGATGGTCCCCTGCCCCACCCCAGTTCAGGCCAAGACAACCTGTGGCCTGTGTGGGTCCTTGTGCACCGTTCTCCAGGCTCGGGCAGACACGCATGATACACATGTTGTTAGGTATGTGGTTTCCAGAGTTATCTCGGCATTCAAGGCCCTCCAGAGCCTGCGCCACCGGCTTCGTCAATCTGACCTCCTGGGTCAGCGCCTTTGTCCGCACGCAGACACCCTGCTCGGGCCATTCTGGTCAGCCCAGCCTGAGACACCCCACGTGTTCTCACTTAAGCAGAGCCCACCTGTCCTTTGAGACCAGCTCTGGTCCCAGCTGACAGTTTCCTCTCTCTGGCTCTTTAGTGCCAATTCTCTGTCCTACTCACCTGACCCATCTTGTGCCACCTGGGGCTGTCTGTCCTGCGCCTTTTCATGAGGTCCAGCTGCCCTGCATCTGGCCTCTCTTTCTCAAGACAGGATATGCCAGCCTCCTCGGGCTTGTGGGGAAGACAGGTTTGCAGTGAGAGCCTTTGCCCCTTTCCTCCCACCGACACGAGAGAGGGCGTGGTACCCCAGGTGAATGCCCAGAGTTGGGGGGGGGGGCGGCTGCTGGAAGCAGAAACCAACATCTCATCCCCAGCTGGGTGCTTGCTAAGCTGTAGACCCTGCCAGCCCATCCTGGTGCCGCCACCAGGATGTGGAGAGAGTCCTGGGAGAGGTTGACAGGTGTCCCCTGAAGGTGGGGTGTACTTGAGCACAGCCTGGTGCTGGCTCTCACCTGGGGAATTCCAGGACCAGAGGGTTCTGCAGTCACCCTTCGAGGCCAAAAGGGACAGGGGTATAGTGGCTTTGGGATGAAGAGGACAGTTACTGTGGTCAACTGAATAATGACCCCCAAAGATGTCCACACCCCAACCCCCAGAACCTGTGAATATGTCACTTTACAAGGCAAAAGGGGCTTTGCAGATGTGATGAAGTTAGGAAATCTGGGATGGAGGCCATCATGGACTAGCCGCGTGGGCCCAGGGTCATCACAAGCGTCCTTAACAGAGGGTCAGAGACAGAGAGGAGATGTGATGCTGAATTTGAAGGGGGTGGAAGGGGCCACGTGCCACGGAGTGTGGCAGCCTCTAGGAGCTGGAAAGGGCAAGGAAATGGCTTCTCCCCTGGAGCCTCCAGAGGGAACAGTCCTGTGGGCACCTAGATGTGTCATACTTAGCTCCAAGGGCATTTGGAAAGCGCAGGCTTTTACCTGGCTGTTCATGTTGGCGGAGTGGCAACTGGGAGAGGTCTCTGCTCGGTGCCTTGCAAGGCATTTGGAGAGCTTGCTGGGGGTTGGAAGACCCAGGCAGCAGCTGGCACTCAGGAAATGATGTTTGCTGAAGCAGCAGACCTGCTTCTCTGTGTCACTCTTTTCAAAGTGTCCCGTCTGAAGGCCGAGCACATCTATACCTGTAACAGGAACCTTGCAGACTGGCAGTGATTAACTGAATGTCGGGACCCTTTGCTTTGATTTAACAAACAACGTTATCATGCAGTGACATGGCTTGCAGAAATTATGATCCAGAGGAGGAAGGAAGCCTGGGAATGCTTGGCGTGCTGCCTGGTGGTTAGCTGGGTGATTTCCGCTCATCTTAACCAAATCTCTTTACCCTCTTTCAGTCCAGTGGTTCAGAGAGGCCCAGGAGAACCTGGCAAAGCCCTGTCACCCCTCTGATTGGCTCAGGAGTCAAGGGGCACGAGCAAGCCCAGGGTCCAGCAGACAAGGGCTTCCTTCCGTACCCACCAGGCAGGACACTTCCCCTTGGGGTCTGGGCAGTCCTGGAGTTTGAATGCCACCGTGTCCTGGGAAATGTGCACCTTTGTGCCTGACACTCCCAGCACACCCCCTTTTGGGGGAGGAGAGCGTCCTACCCTGGCTTTGAGAGCTGGACCTCAGCCCGCTGCTGCGTTCCCTCCCTCATCCGCGACACGGCAGGGGAGCACTTCCGACGTGGCAGGTTTCCTGTGCCCTGTCACATCTCCTCCCTGCGACAGTCATACGAAGCAGGGACCAGTACTGTCATCTCCATTTTGCAGATGAGAAACTGAGGCCTCGAGGTCAGGGAAACAGAGCTGGCAGGTGGCAGAGCCAGAACCTGACCCCTGAGTGGACGCTCTCTACTCTGCACACTCAAACCCTAAGCCCCGCTCCAGAGTAGTCCAGGCAGGGCTGCCGGATTTAGCAAATCAAAGAAGCTGGCCCAAGTTCAGTTTGAATTTCAGATAAACAAGGAATTTTTTTTTGAGTTTAAGTATGTCCTGAATAGTGTATGGGATATACTTATACTTTTAAAAAATTCTGTGTTGTTTATCTGAAATTCAGATTTAATCAGGTATTCCCTATTTTACCTGGCAACCCTAACTGCAAGGCAAAAGCCACCACGTAGCTCTGTGTGAGCCAGTGGCCATGGGACAGGGAAGGTACTGCCAGCATAACATCGATGTGCAGGGTGAGGGCCAGGATGTCGAGTCTCTGGGCATGGGAACCCATTCTGGAGAACAGGTCTATCAGTCCCCGGGGCCAGCCCTAAGCTCTCCCAAGCAAAGGCAGAGCAGTGTGTGGCCTGCAGCGCCTGAAGAATTGCTTGCACGTGCAGAGAGAAAGGTGGCCTTGGGGATACTCAGCGGGGAGGCAGAGGAGACCAGGTGTGTTGGATTAGAGTTTGCAGTGCCAGCTGGTCCACTGTGCAAGGTGGGCTTTGAAGAGCCGGCCTGGGGCCCTGCATCTGTGGCAGCCGGCAGGACCCACCGAGGAGCCAGGGCCAGGACACGAGTCCCACTGTGGCCCTGATAGCTCTTGGTGGTGTTGGGCCCAGGTTGCAGCTGTGTCTACAGCTGTGCAGGCAGACGGCACGGCCCTCAGGAGCACCTGTGTAGGAGCCTCCTGCAAGTGTGTGGGCCAAAGCCCCGTTATCACCCTCACCCTCTGGTAATGGAAGCTACCTTGTCTTATGTGGTTACCACGGCTGGGAACTCTGACCACTTGACCTCATCGAATCCTCATAGAACCCAGGAGTCTCCTGCCATTAATAGTTTTACAGATGGAGACGTGCTCAGAGAGGTTAAGTAACTCTGCTGAGACCACAAAGCCAGTGAGTGGCAGAGCTGGGGCTTGAAGCCCCTATCTCTAAGCCCTTGCTTTTAACCACTGAACAACAGAGCACTCTTCATAAGGCTGGGGGCCCTGAGAGCAAAGGCTTTGAAGTGGTAGACAGAACATTCATTTGCACCGCATAAAATGTTCCTGCCTGGGTTTGAATAAGGCTCCCCCATCACGGACACACATCTCAGGATGTACTGAGGTGTGTAGCTGCTTAACCAGCCTCAGCTTATATTTTAGATCAACAAATGAAATTTAGGGACTTCCCTGGTGGTCCAGTGGTAAAAAATCCACCTTCCAGTGCAGGGGACGCAGGTTCAATCCCTAGTGGGAGAACGAAGATCCCTCATGCCGCAGGGCAACTAAGCCTGTGCACCGCAACTACTGAGCCCACGCGCTCTGGAGCCCGCGTGCCACAACTAGAGAGAGGCCCTCGCGACGCAGCGATAGATCCCGCGTGCCTCAACTAAGACGCCACGCAGCCAAAATTTTTTTTCAAAAAATAAAAATAAATATTAAAAAAAGTTTAAAAACAAATGACATTTACCAAGAGGGCCCCATCAGCCCACCAAACACTCTTCCTGGGAGCTCCTGACCTCCCCTCTCTGAGGGGAGAGGGTCTGTCTTCAGACCTGCAGGAGGGTTGCCAAAGCCATGCCTAGGAGCACCCTCTGCCCCGGTGTTGGTGGCAACCTTGGAGGAGGTTGCCTCAGAGCCACTTGGGAGAGGCAGTGTGACACTGCATGCAAGTGCCCATGTGCTGAACGGTTCACATCCCAGGCCCAGCTCTTTCTAATGAGATTTAAGTGAGGATTAACAAGTAAAGCATGTTGAAGGCACTAGAAGTACCAGCTCTCCTAGGGAGGTTGACAGAGCGACTTGGTAAGCTAGCTATTGCTTTTCACAGTTGAGAAAAGCCCTCATCATCAGGGGCTCATGTGACCTCCCTTCACCCTGCAGGAGGCCGCCTATAGCTTCTGGGATGGACTGTATTTATTTATTTATTGTTGGCTGTGTTGGGTCTTTGTTGCTGTGCACTGGCTTTCTCTTTGCGGCGCACGAGGGCTACTCTTCGTTGCAGTGCGCAGGCTTGTCATTGCGGTGGCTTCTCTTGCTGCAGAGCACGGGCTCTAGGCACGTGGGTTTCAGTAGTTGTAGCATGGGATAGACTCCTTTTGATTCCATGTGAGGCAGCCCTGTCCAATGGATATAATGTGAGCCACACCAGTAATTTTAGATTTTCGGTAGCCACATTAAAACAAGTAAAAAGAACCAGGTGAAATTAATTGTAATAATATATTTAACTTAATATACCAAAACTATTGTTTCAGTATACAGTATAAAAAATATTAGTGAGAGTACTTGTTTTTTGGGGACTTTTTTGCAGTATGCGGGCCTCTCACTGTTGTGGCCTCTCCCGTTGCGGAGCACAGGCTCCGGACACACAGGCTCAGCGGCCATGGCTCACTGGCCCAGCCGCTCCGCAGCATGTGGGATCTTCCCGGACCGGGGCACGAACCTGTGTCCCCTGCATCGGCAGGTGGACTCTCAACCACTGCGCCACCAGGGAAGCCCGAGTACTTGCTTTTTTAAACTGCGTCTTCAAAATCCAGTGTGTATTTGACACTCACGGCTCATCTGGGTTTGCACCAGCCCCGCTGCAAGTGCTCAGTGGTCACGTGTGGCTGCCACCATGGAAGGTGCACCTCTAGGGCCTGTAGGATAGCCAAGCCCATGCCCTGATTCTTGGGGATGTACAGGGAGGGAGGGAGGGAGATTACACTGCGGAGGCTGGCCTTTCTGTCCGTGGTGTCATTTAATCTTCAGAGCAACCTCAGGAACTAGGTATTATTGTGCTTAATTTTTAGAGGCTCAGGCTTGCCTGAGGTCACTGGACAAATTGCTCCCCCTTCAGCCTTCTGGCTGGTCAGCTTGCTCAGGATTTTTGCTGCCAGGACATCTGGTCAGTTCCATTCAAGGCCAGCCTACCCTCCCAGACCATCTCCCCGGATGCTCTCCAGGGTGGGCTGCATGGGAGCCTGGGGAGCTTAGCCCTGGGCTCTCACTCGGCTGAAAACGTACCTGGAGGCTGAAAGCAGACTGGCTCCATCCCGCTTTTTTGTGAAAGGAGCCTCTGGGGACTGAGCCTCCCCCCATGTCCCCTGATTTAAGCCCTTGCTCCATGGCCCACCCACCTCGTGGTTACAAGCGTCCCGAGGACAGCTGGTGCGTTACTATCCAACCTATGCATTTCTCAGGGCACTTGAAGGGCCTCTGTGATCACTGTCACTCTGCGGGGCGGCCTGAACCAATTTCCTGAGGATGATAGATTTCTTCTCATTTGCTGCTCTCAAGCTGCGGTTCCTTCTGTGTCTGGGAGCAAAACACTTTCAAAAGAGGTCATTTCCTGGGACGAACCCCCGGGGGAGGGGGCTTTGGAAGGGGAGTTGTCCCAGGCAGCACCCACTCGGCCCCTTCTGCCCGGTGGGAGGGATGACTGCCCCCACCCCCCAGGCTCAAGGGAAGCCAGGCTTGGGGAAGGGAGAGGAGAGAGGGGTGGGCTGGTGGGGGGTGGGTAGCGAGGCTGGGAGGGGATGTGGAGGGGATGGGAGTGGAGGGTGGGAGGGATAGGAGTGGAGGGATGGGAGGGGTGGGTGGCAGGGAGTGGACGGTGGGAGGGGAGGATTGTGATGGTGTGGGAGGGGCGGGGAGTGGAGGGGGGGGGCGGGGAGTGGTGGGAGGGCAGCCGCCCGTAGCTCCCGCTTGGATGTCCTCTGGGGGGTGGTTCTCAACTATGGCTGCATGTCAGAATCACCTGGAACTTTAAAGATCACCAGGCACCACCCACAGAGATACTGATTTTAAGGGTCCGGGGTGTGGCCTGGGATCCGGCTGTTTAGAAGTTCCCCGGGTCATTCTAATGCACTGGATGGAGGCACTCTCTGTCCTGCAGGTGTGAAGAGACAGAGACAGCCCCTTGTCTAGAGAAATTGTCCAAGACTTGAAAATGGGCAAAGTGATACTGGGCGTGCCGGGTGCAGCTCATGCCCAGGGGTTGCCTTGTCCTGGCCGAGCCTGGACCCTTGTCTTTCTCTTGACGAGGCTACTTCACAGCTCGATGGGGGAGAAGTTGAGCTGTAGAAAATGGAAATAATTCTTGTCCACAACAGTGCAAATGGATTTTGTCCCGCAGAGATACAATTGGTTTCTGTCATCTGGAGAAGATGACCTCAAACATTACATTTTATTGCCCCATTGACCAGTTTTGCATCTCTTAGCAAATTCGTTCTGGCGTTCCTGATTGCCTCTATACATGGCTGATTTTCAAATTTTCCTTTCAACTGGTCTTAATATCTTATCGGTTCCCTCATTAATTAATGAGTTGGAAACAGTTACTTACATATGTCCATTTTATATGTGAAAGTCATGTTTTCAACTTTTTGAACATTATAATTTAGCCCCCCTAAGGGTGAGCGGTGTGCCCCTCCCTTCCTGCTTCCTCAGCCCCTACACGCCATCCCGCCGTCTCCATCACCTTGTGCTGTCTGACCTGCCTGTCTGCCCAACTATACTCAAATGTATGCACATGAAGTTGTTCACAGTATTTATATATAATTTTTAAATCTCTCCTACATCTGGAGTTAGATCCCCTTTTCCATTCCTGATAGTGTTTGTCTTTTACGTTTTTTCTTGCTTTTTTTCTCGGCTAGACTTTTTCTTTTTTCAGAACTTTTTCAAAGAAAGCCCTTGTTTCATTGATGCCCTCTCTTTGTTTTCTATTGACAGTTCATGAATTTTTGCTTTCACCTTCGTTATGTCTTTTATCTCACTTTCTTCAGCGTTACTCTACTGTCTTTTTTTTCTAGCTTCTTGAATTGCCTGCTTAGCCCATATTTTCCACCTTTCTTATTTTTAGGGGTTTCCGGCGCCCTTTAAGTACCATGTTAGCTGCATCTCCCATGTTCTGATGACCTAGTGGACACACCTCCTATGCACTTCTGTGGCCCCCCTTCCTTTTTTTAAAATTAATTAATTAATTTATTATTATTATTATTTTATCTATTATTTTTTGGTCGTGCGGCATGTGGGATCTCAGTTCCCTGACCAGGGATGGAACCCTCACCCCCTGCGTTGGAAGCACGGAGTCTTAACCACTGGACCACAAGGGAAGTCCCCTGGTGGCCCCTCATCTTACTCCGGCTGCTGCCAGCACTTCTGCCCAGAGCGGGCATCCAAGTGGAGAATAAAGAAGCTGCAGACTCCTTAAGTACAGCCTTGGAGATCACAGTATCACTTCTGCAGCATCCTATTGTCAAAACAAGTCACAGGGCCAGCCCGGATCCGAGAGAGAGGGAAATAGACTCGACCTCTTGTCAGAGAGTGACAAAGAATTTTCCATCATCTTCCATCCACCACCACAGTGAAAATACTGCCCATCTAGTCTATTTATATAAAGTTCAAAACAGACAAAACAAATCTACAGGAATAAATAGGTGAATAGAGGTTGCTTCTGGGGGTTGGGGCTGGGGATGGACTGAAAAACTATACAAGGGGATTTTCCAGGGTGCTGGCAAGACTCTATAGTGAGTGGGGGGGTGTCAGTTACATGGGTGTATATGTATTTGTCAAAACTCATCAAACTGGACACTTAAAAGCTGGGCGTTTGGGCTTCCCTGGTGGCGCAGTGGTTGAGAGTCCGCCTGCCGATGCACGGGACGTGGGTTCGTGCCCCGGTCCGGGAAGATCCCACATGCCGCGGAGCGGCTGGGCCCGTGAGCCATGGCCGCTGAGCCTGCGCGTCCGGAGCCTGTGCTCCGCAACGGGAGAGGCCACAACAGTGAGAGGCCTGCATACCGCCAAAAAAAAAAAAAAAAAAGCGGTGCGTTTTACTGTATATAATTATACCTTAATAAATAAATAAACAAGCAACAACATACTGCACAGCTATCTTAGCCTTAGTTCCCCTCCCCCCTCAACACACACACACACACACACACACACACACACACACACACACACACACACACACACACACACACACACACACACACACACACACACTAACCAGAGAGCCAGAGACAAAGGTTTATTTATTTGAGAAGTAATTCCAGTTAGCAGGAGTGAGGGATATGGGGAGTGGAACACTGGAGGTGGGAAAATCAATATGAGACGCGTCATCAATTTGGTGCTGCCCGTGGTGACTGGAGCTTGATTTCACCAGGACCTTCTCAGGAGCCTTATGAAATGTATCTCAGAACTGTCTGCCTGGAAGGACAGAGGTGAAGCATTTTTCCATTGGCTCCTGCCCCCATGGTCCAAGTTGACTTTTTGGATTAACTCCCTGGTACTGAAATGGAGCAGGACCCTAGGGTCCTTGCCTCCCATGTCCTCAGCCTGCCTTTTGTCTGTGGAAAAGCTTTGGCCGAAGAATAAGTTTAATCAGAGAAATGAGAAATTACAGAGGCAAAGGAAGACAGTCCAGCGAGACAAAATAATAATAGTTTAGTCACTAAGCAAACTCAAGGACCTTTAGTTCCTCCTCAAGGGCTGTAGATAACATTCTGAGCCATATCCTCTGAGCTGTCTTATAGATGCTGAAAGCCCCACCAGGTGGAAGAAGTTAACTACATGATGACCAGGCTGTAGCCATGACATGGCTACATGACATGACAGCCAAGCTGCCACAATTCTGAGAATTGTGGAACAATGGGAATAAACCAACCCTGGAACTGAAGATTGACTGTACTTAAAACAGTCAAGATGATGCTGGTCAGACCACCGATGAACAATTTCAAGATGCCTGTCAGAGCTGCCTGTGCTGTTTCTACATGTAGCCCCCTCCCTCCATCTATAAAAGCTCTTGCCCACTGACTGTCGGTTGTGGGGAGTTGGCCCTCCCCCATCCCAGTTGCTGGCCTTTGAAGTAAAGCAAACTTTCCGTTCCACCAGGCTTGCCTCTTCATTGGCTTTTGAGCGGTGAGCAGCCGGACCCCACTTTCAGTTACAGTACTTTTGGGTTGTTCCCAGCTGTGATAGCCAGCTCCGAGACGGCCCCCAATGATTCTCGCGCGTGCATTCACGGCTCTGTGTGGGGTCAGCGCCCTCTAGCACTTGTGGACACAGCACCATGTACTGGCCATCCATCTGGTGCATCCACCACATCCTGGAGGACAGCACACTTGTGCCACAGGATGTTAACTCCTTCTTAGGTGCCTTCGATAAGCCTCTAACCAGCCATCCTACTGTTCTCTGAGTCCAGATGATGGAGTATCTGGTGAGACCAGTGGATCTGATAGTGGTCGCCTGTACATTATCACATCTTTGCCTCTGGGAGTTGGGAGTGGGGATTGATTGGGACAGAAGGGAACCTTCTGGGGGGATAGTAGTAACGCTCTATATAGTGATAGAGGTTTGGGTTACAGTGTATGAATTTGTCAAAACACAGCGAATATGCACTTCAGATCTGGGCATTTCATTGTGTGTAAATTTTACCTAAAATTTAAATTATTTACCTAAATTACATAAATTACCTAAAATTTAAAGTAAAAACTATAAATAAATAGCTCTAGCTAATGATAGGTGTGCTGACTTTAGGGGAAGTGTACAGATGACAGCAATTTACTTTGAAATGCATCAAAAATAAGGTGCATGGATAGATGGATGTGGGGATGCACAGATAAAGCAAGAGTAATAAAATGTTAGTGGTAAAGCTAGGTGATAGATACTTGTGTTCACTGTTTAATTTTCTCACCTTCGCTGTATACTTCAGAACATTCATGACAAAATGTTGGAAAAAAGAGTGGGAAGTAGCTAGTGGTGAGAACCCAGTGGGTTCACTTGCATCTAGTGAGTTCATCACCGTGACCCAAGGAGCAGAACAAATTGGGGATGGATTTGAGCTGGTTCTGATCTCCTCGAGGGTTTGATATGTAGGTGAGTCAGGGCTGCAGGGAGCCCATAACTGGGAGGAAGACTTTTTAATCTTGCCAAAAAATATTTTTTTGCAGCAACATAAATAGCCTAAATTATGTCCACTTGGGGGTAAGGTGTTTTAACCTGCTCTTTGGGGAGGCCATGTAATGAATGAAAAACACTGGTCTGGACTCAAACAAATCCAATTTTTAGCTTCAGCTCTATTACTTATGAGCTAGGCTGCCTCAGGCAAGTCACTGGACGTTGCTGTTTCAGTCTCAGTCTCTCCATGTATACTGGGGGGCAGAGTCATGCCCACCTCGGAGGTAAGGTTGAATCCTGTCCTTAAGACAGTTTGTGCCTGGAACAAGTACGTTCCCAATAAATAGTAGTTTTTATTTCTCTACATAGGTAAGTAGAGACACTTGCCCAGAAGTATTTGATTTTGTCCGGAGCACAACTCAGAAGGATAATAAGCGTAGGGTTTTGAACCGAGAAGACATCTCATCAAGTACCATATTTCTGACATGTGGTTATTCAAAGATCCTCCACATCCACTGTTTCTCAGCTTCTTTGATTCTCAGTGGAGCTTGAAAAGAAAATCCACCCCATCTCACCACGTTTTACAGCATGTCAGTGTCACCATATTATTCGCTATGTTTCTTCTCCCGTCTTTCTCTCAAAACAGCAGTCGCAGGACGAGTAGCCTGTACATGTGTCATAAATTCTTTCTCCCTCCTGTCGATGTCTTGGCAAGCGTCTGATTCCATTATGACATGGAGAATCAACTGCGGGCCGCAGGAGGCTCACTGAGTTGCTGTAACGCCGGGGCATTTATTCATCATCCTCTCCCATGCTGCTTCCAGCCTTGTCACTCAGCGCAACAAATACTTAATGGATCCCAACTCCTGCGAGGTTTCGCATTCCACAACCAGGAGACTCTGCAGTGCGTCTGCTCTTTCCCGCTTTCGTGAAAAAACTGGCAGAGGGATAATCGGAAAGTTTTATTCACCCATCTCCTTCTTCTCATCTGGAAGGGCTTCCAGACACACATGACTTATTTATATTCTCACTCTGAGAGAAGCTTGCTCCACGAATGCCTGCTGGGTAATTGAAATGACGGTCTTCAGAATTTTTCCACTTCCTGTCATTACGTGTTCTGTTGTCAACAGTGGCATTCCTGAAGGATATACTGCTCTTGCGAGCACTTGCTGAGGTTTTCCAAGGGTCTGCAGGAGCCATTTTGACTTTGTTTACCGTGGCTGTTACTCAGTAACAGCTCAGTTGAGTACTCAATTGAGTAACTTCTGGTTACTCAACATGGTGATGTGCTAGATGGTACCCAGCGGTGCTCAGGAAGAGCCCTTGTGGACAGAGAACGATGGAAACATTGTAATAGGGAAGAACCTTTGTATTCTATTACAAGCTCATCACTAAAGGGATGTTGCCTATAAGCTTAAATTATACATAATGGCCCACCTCTGGGAACCCTGCCTCCCAGGTAATGAGCATTAAGCTAAAATACCTCTGTTTAGCTCACAAGAAACGCGCTGACCAAGCCCACCTGTGAATGACTGCCAGAAGGAAGAAATGAACACATCCCCTCCAGAGGCTGACCGGAACCAGGAAATGTTTGACTTTACTCCCTCCTCTTTTAGTATAAAAGAAGCCTGAATTCTAACTCAGGCAAGATGGCTCTTTGGGACACGAGTCCACGGTCTGCTGGCTTTCTGGATAAAGTTGCTACTCCTTTGCCCCAGCAATTTGTCTCTCAAGTTATTGGCCGGTGGGTAGTGAGCAGCTCGTTTGGACTCGGTAACAACAGCTTTCTGCGCACTTTTCTCCATGGTTTTTCTATTCTTTTTTTCTTTATTGCAGCTATGACGGTTTGCCAGAGACAGAGGTCAGTGTAGCAGAGGGATGAGCACACAGGCTCTTGAGTCAGACAGCCCTGAGTTCAAATCCTGGATCCCCAACTGTAGTCGAGAAGATCTTTGCTTCTAATTCTTTACTCACGCCCAGTATCAGAATTAGAAATTGTCGCCCTTTTGGCATGTGACTTTGCAGCCCCTCCTGCTAGAGTGGGCAGAGTACGTGGGATGTGGAAGCCTGGTCCAGCCGAGGGCTTCAGAGGTGCCGTCTGTCCTGCCTACGTGTCCTCCATCTACCCTGAGAAGAATATGCCCTGGGAGACTGTTGCATCCCAGAACGATGCAGATGGACCCCACCTGAACCCATCCTGCAGCCTGGAGATAATCCCAGCCAACGCAGAGAACTGTGAATAAGAAAAACAAATGTTGGGGACTTTCCTGGCAGTCCAGCGGTTAGGACTCGGTGCTCTCACTGCCAGGGGCCCTGGTCGGGGAACTAAGATCCCACAAGCCCTGCAACATGGCCAAAAACTAAAAGAGAAAGAAAAAGAAATGTTAGCAGGCTTGGTTCACTTTTCTTTACAGTCCCAGAGAGTAAATAGTTTGGGGTTTGCAGGCCATCAGTCTCTCATGCAGCTCCCCAGTCCTGCCATCGTGGTACGGGAGCAACCACAGACAATGTGTAAACAAATGAGTGAGGCGGGTCTAATAAAACTTTATTTATGGACACTGAAATTTAAATGTCATATAATTCTCTCATGTCACAAAGTATTCCTCTTCTGGGTTTTTGGGTTTTTTTAAACCGTTTAAAAATGTGAAAGCGATTCTTAGCTGTGGGCCATAGAAAGACAGGTGGTGGGCTAGACTTGGCCCACTGGCTACGGTGTGATTCCCCTCCCCGCCAATTTTCAATTTTTTCATCATCAGATGGAGGTCACAATAGAATACTTCCCTCTGGGGAAATGAAGTGATGTATAGGGATGGCTTTGATGATAAGCGTTTAATCTGTTGTGGTTAATCATGATTAACTATGAGGAATCGTTATGATTTCATTCTAGAGTTCCATCATCCTAGTAGAGGGCGGGGAGAAGTGCTCTTCCTTTCGACCCAAACCAAGAGACGGAGTCATTCCCTTGCAAGCAAATCCAACACGTGGGGCTCCGAGGGGCTGGCTCTTAGAGCTGGGGATCCTTAGAGGCAGAGGCCGCAGGCAGCTCACTCCCAGGTGGGCTTCTGCAGACCTGCAGTCTTCTCCGCTCCCTGCTCTCGGAACAGACTGCGGCACAGAGGAGGTGCACCCAGGGGAGCTTGGCCTGGGTCCTCTGGAGTATCATGTGTAAAAAACATAGAAACAGATGTCTGCTTCCACCTAGAATATTCTGAGGGCAGGAATGTGGCCGGAGCAGCTGGTGGAGGCTGGGCAAGTAGGGACTATGATGCAGTTGCAAAGGAAGAAAGGATATGGGGTCCCCCAACCCATATCTTCACAGTTCTTAGAAGGCACTGTAGAGGCCCTCATTGCCTCCTATGGTTCCATGCCAATGACAGTGAAGAGGCGGGAGTCATAGACCGCCCAGGCTGCCCTCAAGTGGACCACTGGGGAAGGGCCTGGGGTGATACATGGGCGTTCCTTTCAGAGGGCGTCCTCAGCAATGGAGATGATGTCCAGCGTGAGCCTGAAGAGCCCCCTAGAAAACTCGGGGAGTGATGGTCTCCGTGGAGACCCCCTTGAAAGCAGACACTACCTGGGGCAGATGGACTAGACCAAGTCAGAGTAGATGGGCACTGAGTCCCTTCCACTCCTGTCTCAGAGCCACGGCTGGGCTGGGCTGGGAGACTGGGGCCCGAAAGCTTTGAACTGGATGTGAGGCGTTGATTTAAAGCCAGCAGGATTTGTAATGACTGAAAGTGCTCAAGAAGCAGTGGGATCTGCCTGCCTATCGGTAGGAGAAGGAAAGCAGAATTTGACAGAGTGCGGCTAACAGGATTGATTAGAGAAAGTGTAAAACCAGTTTGTTTAGACGCCCGAGTCTGAGACCGCTCAGTGAACCAGCTACACAATTGATTACAATCTTCATTATTTTCCCTTCACCCCAGCTCCCCAGCTCCCCTGCCTTTGGCGAAATGTTACAAGCCAGTTATACCTTTTTGCCAGAGGAGGGAAGGAAAAAGAAAGAACGGAGAGAGAGAAAGAAAGAAAAGCACCGTTGGAGGGCTATTTGCAAGGACACACTGAGGCCCAGGGCACACCATTTATCATGGGAACTCCCCTGAGTTAGATGGAACCTCGGTTCCCTTTCCGCTCTAGTGATTCGACTTCAGATTATGATCCACGTGGCTTATAAAACCATGGAAACACAGCTAAAAAGAGAGTTTACACTTCTGAGCTCAAATGAACCAAATGTTTGCTTCCTTTTTGGGTCTCTTCCCTGCTTTTCCCCTTAAAAGTTCCCAGTTTGAACTTTATCTTCTCTACCAGCATGGTTTAAAGACTCATTTCCTGAGGTACAACCCTTAACTAATGGAGATCTGAGGTTCCCCCCAGCCTGAATGAAACGCAAATTAAGTCACAAAAAATAAAGACATATTCTTTATGTCTTAATGTGATGGTATATTCTTTGTATGTCTTTTTTTCTTTTTTCTTTTATTTTTTTTGCAGTACATGGGCCTCTCACTGTTGTGGCCTCTCCTGTGCGGAGCACAGGCTCTGGACACGCAGGCTCAGCGGCCATGGCTCACGGGCCCAGCCGCTCCGCGGCACGTGGGATCTTCCCGGACCAGGGCACGAACCCGTGTCCCCTGCATCGGCAGGTGGACTCTCAACCACGGCGCCACCAGGGAAGCCCCATGCTTTCATTTTTTACATTGATGTCTCTGATCCAAATTGGATTCATCTGTGTGTAAGGAGGGAGGTGAGAGGCATGGTTTTAAAACAAATGCGTGTTCCCCTGAATCATGTGATGCCGCAGTTCCCAGCTTCCCGCCTCCATTTCACACGTGACAGGTAATGTTCACTTGGGTGATCCCCAACCCCGTGAGCCTGTGCAGGGCTGAGCAGGTGGCTGGAGACTCAGGGGAGTGGACGGGACACAGACACGGAGGGAGGGCCCTTCTCACAAAGACAGTGGAGGAGGTAGGAGAGGGAGGCATTTTCCAAGGAAAGTAGCAGAAAGAGAAAAGCAGGTGCTGAGAACTGAACTCAGGGGCACTGCCTGGGCTGGGAAGTGCGAACAGGAAAGAGCACCCTCAGGGTAACAGGCTGGTTGGAGGGTTAAGGGAAGAATGGAGTAGGTTAATGTAGCAGCAGTCTGGCCAAATATCACACAGAAGGACAGCCCAACAGCTAGAATTGCTTCTGCTGCATCCAGGATCTCATCAACATTTTGGGGGTAGCTGGTTGCAGAAGCAGGAGCGTGGGCTTTGGGGTTTGACGTCCTGCCTCAGTCCTAGACTAGCTGAGCGACCTTGACCAGGTTAACTACCCTCCCTCAAAAGCCTCCACTTCCTCTTTTATGAACTAGAAACAATTCCTGTCTCTGGGGCTGTTCTGAGGGTTAGGTGGGAACATCTGTAAAGCTCGAAACACAGTGCTTTGTGCCTGGGAGAGACTAATACCTTCATTATTTTTTCTTCCCCTCCCTCTTCTTTTGATTCCACAAGAGGGAAGCAGTGGCTGAGGACCCAGCTACACACATTTCTTCAGGTGAAAAAGGTTTAAAGGCCTTCCGGGTGGTTGCTTTTGGGGTTGGAGATAGTGGTGAAATTGGCGGGGGTGGGTGCTTTGGCCGGTAAAGCAGGCCTTCTTTATAACGTCCACTCTGGAGGGGAACAGAGCCCCAGCAATACACCTGCACCTCCTTTCTCAGGTTCCACATGTCTGTAGCTGGTATTTATTGTCTGCAGCTTCCAGATGGCCTGTGACTGGAGGGAACAACGATGGGGGGTCCCACATGGACCCATCTCTCAACTGTAAAATAGAAACACACCAGCGAAGCCGACTTGAAAAGGTTTACGAAGGAATCAGGCTTACTGGAGCATCTCCTCAGCTCTCAAGTGGTACCCAGCGGTAAGATGTGGATCTGAGTCCCCACCACCAGCAGGTCAGTTTCCCACAGGTGTCCAAGTGGCAGGTCTTGAAAGCATCTTGTAGCTGCGAGAACCCAAGTCACCTCTTCTTCCATGTCGTTTTGTGATTACTGCTTGAGAGAGACAAAAGAGAGAGACTGACAGATGGGAGTGTGGGGACGAGAGAGACAGAGAAAGAGAGAGAGAGAATGCACTAAGGAAGGACTCTCAAGATAATAAAAGAATTCCGAGTCCAATTTTTGTCTCTAGAGGTTCTCATTTTGCAAGCTGCCACAAGGATGTGGGGGTTCACGTGCAAACACAATTCTCCATAATCCTGCAGCACCTGGGCCCAGTGACAGACTGAGTCTGGGGGACATGTCACCCATTTGTTCTTCTGACCAGGCTCCTGCCACGCACCATCCTTCAGTCATGGATGGAGGGAGCAGAACGTTTCCATGCTCCCCAGATGCACCGTCTCTCTCCACCTGCTGGAGATGCCTCTGTAGACAGGATGCAGTGGGACTGGCCCCAGGTGGGCCCCTTTGCCTCCTCTGACCCTTTTTTTTTTTGCTTTCTGGTCACGCCGCGTGGCATGTGGGATCTTAGTTCCCCGACCAGGGATCGAACCCGTGCCCCCCTGCAGTGGAAGCACAGAGTCTTATCCACTGGACCGCCAGGGAAGTCCCAGCCTCCTCTGTCCCTTTGCCTTGGGTGGTCTCCGAGGTCCCCGGAGCTCAGGCCATCCTGAGGCTGATTGCCTTAGAATGATCTCCCAGTGACACCCATCAAGTTGTTCTGGAAATCTCCTTTAGTCCGGTTTGGGGGGCAGAGATGGGAAGAAAGGACGAGAACTTGAGCTTCCGGGCCCTCCAGTTCTGTGATTCAAGGGCTCAAAGGAAAAGGAGCTTCCTAAGCGGAGTGGTCAGGCTGCCTTTGCAGTTATGTGGGTGATGGGGCGATGAAAACACAGGTGCAGCCCTGGCACTGAAGAGGCAGCGGTGCCTGAGGAGGGAGTTGGCCGCGCGGGGGCGCTTGTGGGCCAAGTACACTTGGGACCCTCAGCTCCCCCCGCCCCTTCCCTCTTGGCACCTCGCCTCTGTGCCTCCCGCCTGCTTCCTGCCAAACCTTGTTGGTCCCCCCACCAGCTCCCCACAATGGCCGTGACAGCTTGTGCTGGGGCCACGTGGTGGGATGGAAGGGGGTTTATCTGTCCTAAACACTCGTGCCGCTGGCATGTTTTATGGGATTCCAAAAGCGCGGCGAGTGGAGGGAAATTCTTCCCTCCGGAGAGAGAAAAAAAGAAAATGAGGAATGAGAGAGATGAAAAGGCTTTTTTTCTTCCCCAAATTGGAGCCACACTTCAGATGAAAATAATGCATCTTGTGCCCCTGCCTGTGGGGCGCGGTGTTTTCTGCAGACTGAAAAAAAACCCAGAATGTGGAACAAAAGCTGGTCTCTGAGACCATTAGCCCCTTGTTTAAAGTGTTTAATTTCAAGCCTTCGACACTTTTTTTTTTTTTTTTTAACGAATCCATGAGGCAACTGTGGGGAGGAAACAAGAAGCTGCCAGGTAGCGCTGTGTCTTGCTTGCTGGTCCAACTGTTCCATCTTTTGTTAAAGCCATAAATGCAGTTTTCAAGCCACTTGGCTTCTCGGATGCTGTATATTTAATTTGCCTGGAACATTCCACAGACTGCGCGCTTTTCAACAGCATCTCATTAGAGCTGTGTGACTGCCCATCTCTTCACGGGCAGTGCAGTGCTCAGCTTAACGGGCAGCCTTCCCGGCGGACTTTCGTCAGAGATAATGCGTGACTTGGGCTCATCGGTTGACTTGTGTCCCCTCCAAATTCATATGTTGAAGTCCTAACCCCTAGGACCTCAGCATGTGACCTTATTTGGAAGTAAGGTTGTTGCAGATGTAATTAGTTGAGGTCATTAGGGTGGGCCCTAGTCCAATATGACCAGTGTCCTTATAAAAAGAGGAGATTTGGTCACAGAGACGTGCACAGAGGAAAGACAGCCATCCAAAAGCCAAGGGGAGGCACCTGGAACAGATCCTCCCACCAGCCTCAGAAGGAGGCTGCCGACACCTTGATTGCAGACCTCTGGGCTCCAGAACAGGGAGAGAATAAATTTCCATTGTTCAAGCCACCGGTCTGCGGTGTTTTGTTACAACAGACACACGAATTCCTCAGACATCATAGCAAAAGCCCCTGCGTGGTCTAGAGGGTGAAGGAGGCAGCCTCACTTTCGCCGTGTTGCTGAGCAAGGACCTGGTTTAGGGGACGGTGTCAGCTTTATTCAGCCCTGTTTCTCAGGCCTCTCTTCGCTCGCCATCACCCACCTGACTCACACCTGGGACCACCAGTCCAGGAGGCCAGGTAGAGGTGAGAGTGGCCTGCCGTCTGGTACTGCTCCTTCAGCACCAGTTCCCGTGGGCCACTGGGTCCCGCTCTGGCCCCTAGAGGTGCTGGGTATCTCAAACCCCTTGCTCTGGCCGGCACATCCCTGACCTCCAGGCCATCCTCCTCTCCAAGGCTCTCGGGCCCACGTGGGTGAAACATTTCCTTAACATACTCAAAGGCTAACCGTTTGACCCAGGAGGCCTGGCTTTCTAGGACATGTTTTTACACAGAACAATTGTCTGGACACTTGTCCTTCAGAGGCCTGCCTGGACCAGTAGGGCAGTGAGAACATCTTCTGAGCCCCTTCTGACCATGAGAAGCGGGCTGAGGGGCTGAATCCTAGAACATGCCCTACACGGCTGCCTGTGTCATTGCAGCTGGTGCCTGACTGCCTGCACGTGCCAGTGGGGGAAGGAGGGCTGGTGGGAGAGGGTGGAGCCTGGCAACTGATCTGGGGACACTTCACGGGGTAGGGACAACTCCCCTTTTAAAGAGGGAAATGATAGAGCTGATCATGGGAAGTGATTTCCACTGTGAACAAGGCCAGACATGACCAACGTTTTGAGGTGGGAGCCGGCAAACCCAGCGTGGAGGACCCGAAGTGAAACCGACCCCCTAAAACCAGGTTCCTCTGCTGAGTTGATGATTCCAACACCTGTTCCCCTCAAGATTGGGGAGTGTCAAAGAAAAAGGGGGATCGAAACCGAACAGGGCCCTCCCCAGTACAAAAGCCTTTCTGTGTCCCCTGTTGCTTGTTTGTAGGAAAAAAGCTTCAGTCTCCTTGACCTTCCCTGCGTTCCAAAGGTCAGATTCAAACAATTACTAATCAGGGAAGGGAGGGAATGCAGAAACGGGGGAGGAGCCGCCAAGAAGCAGTAATGCAGCCATAAAGCAGGGTCCTTAGCGACATACTCTGAGCTCTTCTACAGGAACTAAAGCCCCCACCCCAGTGGAGGATGGTAACTTCAGGCTGAGCACAAGCAGGGGACCCCAGACTGGTTGGAACCGGAAGGCTGATGATGAGATTCCTGGAGCACCGCCCTGTTACCTCCCAGCAACCAGTCAGAGGAAGGTCACACACCTGCAGCCTGTCTCCCAAATTTTGCCCATAAACGCTCTTCCCTGAAGACCAGCATAGAGTTCAGGCTTTCTGAGTGCGAGCTGACCGTTCCCCTTGCTCAGCCCCTTTCTGCTCTCCAAACGCGGACGTGCTGGTTGGTCTGGCCTCACGGCGTCAGGCACGTGAACTGGACAGCGCAGGGCTTAGGTGAGGGCTGGGGCAGAGGACACGAGTGGACCTATTCTCGACTCCAAGGTAAGAAGGGAACCCAGATAACGAGTGCTCTATCGCAGGGCTGCTGTGGGCGTAATCGTGTCCCCCCATTCAAGTCCTAACCCCTGGCACCTGTGAATGTGACCTTATTTGGAAATTGAGTCATTGCAGATATAATCAAGTTAAGATGAAGACATACTTTGTTTGTTTGTTTGGCCGTGCCACGCCGAGTGGCTTGCAGGATCTCAGTTCCCCGACCAGGGATTGAACCCAGGCCCCAGCAGTGAAAGCACCAAGTCCTAACCACTGGACCGCCAGGGAACTCCCGAGATGAAGATATACTTGATTAAGGTGGATAAGGGCCCTAAACCAATAGGACTTGGGTCCTTATAAGAAGAGAAGACACACAGACACATAGAGACAACACCCTGTGGAGACAGAGACTGTCTCGGGACAGACTCTCCCTCAGAGCCTCCGGAAGGAACCAACCCTTCTGACGCCTTGATTCTGGACTTTTGGCCTCCAGACCTGGGAGAGAATAATTTCTGTTGTTTTGAGCCACCCTGTGCGGTCATTTGTTACTGCAGCCCCAGGACACGAATACAAGGGCCTACAGTGTGCAGGGCTTCACGTATGTCTCCATCGGATGGGAACAGCCGGGACGTGGGAGGCGGCTGCATTTTCCGGAAACATGGTCCCAGTGAGCCGCAGGGGGAGCACCTGAACCCTGGCCACCCGAATGCTCAGAGGGCCCGCCGGGCAGGGGAGGAGACTACCCCTCTCCCTCCAGGATGTTTAACCCACTCGACTGTCTCCTGCTCCGGAAAATCTTCCTCCCCTGCTTCCTGGCCCAGGCAGGGCCAGCCCTGTGCCTTCCACACACTGCCCGTCGCACCCTCCAGCCTCTGGCGGGCAGAGGGGTGGAGCTGGATGCCAGAGGGAAGGCTGTACCCACCATCTGAGGTTGGAAAACCTTCTTCCACAGGCAGGACAGCAGGATGTCTGGCCGCAGACACTTGCTGCCCAATATGGGTCACCCCAGGGCTACGCCAAGCCTATGGCTTTCCAGAGGGCAGAGCCCTGGGTTTGCCCAGCAGAGGTCTGAGCCAGACCAAGCTACAGCCTCATTTTAAAGGCACAGAGGATTCTGATTGTCACGAGAACTTGAAACCCTGTCCACGGTTCTGGAACACTCCTGGCCACCGGGTCTGGGAAGCCACTAGATGGCAGTAGAGACCGGGCCTGGCCCCAGTCTAGCCGAGTGGGGCTGGAGGGGAGGAGGGAACCCAGAGGAACCCGGGAAGGGGGGCATTTGAGTCACCTGTGTCAGTGAGGGACCCAGGAGGGGAGATCAAATTGTCAACATGTGTGGAGTATGGGCTGGGAGCCCCATGGTTAGACCCACAGGAGCCTCCTGCTTGGAAGGACGTCCCTTGGGGAGTCCACCTGGGCCCTCCATTTTTTAATTAAAAAAAATTTTTTTGGGGCCACACCACGTGGCATGCAGGATCTTAGTTCCCCAGCCAGGGATCGAACCCCTGCTCCCTGCATTGGAAGCGTGGAGTCTTAACCACTGGACGGCCAGGGAAGTCCCTGGGCCCTGCATTTTGAAGCAGGCTGCTTTCCAGAGCCCCAGGACTTCCTCACGGGGCTTCCAGGGCCAGAGACTGATGTCCAGACGGTGTCCACCTGTTTGTCAGGCCAGGGAGATCCAGGGAGATGGGGGGGCACAGCAGAGGCCGCTGGGAGAACACGGGCCTGGGGGAGAAGCCGGGTGCCAGTACCTGCCCGCTGGTGACCCCAGCCGGGTTACTTAACTTCTCCTCACGTGTGAATTGAGGGTACGGACAGTATCTACCTGGTAGGGTTACATGAGACGGTGCCTGCCACCCAATCCAGCCCAGAGTACACGCCATCACCAGCATCACCAGCTCTGTCATCCTCGTTGTTCTTAATGGTATGTGGTGACCTTAGAAAGGTGGGGCAAGTGTAAAACAGACAAAACAAACCACACGTGACTCTTTCACGTGCATGGACAGTCTGGACACGAGAAGCCCAGCTCTGAATGGCATCGTGGTCCACCCAGCCTCCTCTTACACATCTTCCCAGGGTGACCCATTCTCATGGGTCACTTGGGGCATCTGCAGGTGTATCCAGGCTCCCTGCTGACCGCCAAGGGGCGCCCTATTTGACATGTTCCTATTGGGCGGGGCCTCTATCTGCCATTATCTGTGATGGTCAAAGGCGGTAAAGGAGTTGTGTTCTGAAGGGGCCCCCAGGTCAAAGCCAAGGGAGCAAGCCCCAAACTGGACGTCAGTCTCAGGGCCAGGCTGAGAGTCGGAGCCACTGTGTGGAGTCTAATGAGAGAGGATTGAGGTGGGGCGGAAGGTCTGAGAGGCCACATGCGTGGAGGCTGGCAGGGAAGAAACTCCAGAGAGAAAGCAGGGGCGTGGCAGCCTTTCAGGTCCTTCTGCAGCACGTTTGGTTAATGATGCTGAGCAGTGCCGAGTGGGCAGTGTGCAGACTGCATCGCCCTTGCAGGCTCATGGGGGTATTTGTTTGGTTCTCTGGAGGGATGCGGGGGACGCTTATGGGTTAGAACAGGAGCCTGTGTGTCCCCGCCATGAGCCCCTCTATGCAGAGTGTTCACTCTCAGTAAACACTGAAAGAAAGTGTCAGTAAGTGAACTTCTCCTGGTCACTTTGAGCATCATGTCCTTTATTCACTTCATGTACATCAGACAGGATCCTTCTGGATCAGTTAGTTCATCCAGATCTTTGGGAACCTCTGGAGAAGCATCAATTACCGTTGGCCAGCAAGCCTGGCCACGTTCCGTGTCCCTGAGCCAAAATCACAACCATCCTGTAAGATGCTTCACAGGCTCTTTGGACCTGGCGTTGACAGTGATGAAAGGCACCAGGGAAGCTTAATGAAGACGTTCTTAGTTCTTCAAAAAATAAAAACGACAGTAATAGCTAACATCTGTGGAGTGCGTACGATGAACCAAGTATTTTGCATGTATTACCTAATTTAATTTGAAATGACCCTCTGAGATAGGAAATAAAATAATTCCTGTCTTACAGATGAGGAAACCGAGGCTCAGAGACCTACGCGTTGTCCCCAGTCCAGAAAGTCTTGAAGCCAGGGTTCAAGGCAGGCTCTGGTGAGCCCACTCTGCAAGAGAGATGCTCAGCATGTGTGCAAAACTCAACGTCGGGACGAGAGGTGAGGAGTTAAAATTGTCGTGAGGAAGTGGTTAGAGGAAAGCCTTCGGGTTGCAAAGTGGCTTAAGGTCCAGTCCCACTTTCCTCCAAATATCTTTTGAGAACTTTACAAAAGATTACATGAAAAGAGAGCTCCATGGATAAGACAGCTTAGGGAATGCTGGATTAAGTCAAGTGTGACAGGGTTCTTTGTGGCAGGGTTTCGCCGGGGTTCCATTAAAGCCAGTGTGGGTCTCTGAGAAAGGAGGGGAGGGAGGGACAACGGTTCTGAAAGCTGTTTGATCCAGAACTCACTTCACCATCACGCATCTGATGGGACTGACTAGGGTTCCAAAGGACACACTTTGGGAAACACTGCTCCATTCGAATCTGGAAGACTAATGTTCCCTGTGGTTGGCAGGATAATGGTCCCCAAAGATGTCCTCCCTCTCCTGGAGCCTGTGAATATGTTAGTTTCGTGGTGTGCAGTAAGGGGTAAACCTTGCCCAGAGAAAGGCTCCTGGGAGGTCTGAGCCCCGGGAAGGTCCTACCTGATAAGAGTGTCTTTGTTTACCTGGGGGCCTTGGCCGGCCAGGTAGTCTGTGCTAATGATGTGACTTGGTGGTGGGGGGCAGAGGGGTAGAGAACTTGGGCTCGACTTCTGGAGGGGCTGCAGACTAAGGTCGGCCACGTGGACAGTCCGCTGTGTCTACATGACTGAAACCCAGTGCAGACTCTGGGCACCAAGGCTCAGATGAGCATCTCTGGTTGGCAGTATTCCATATGGTTTTTTTGTTTGTTTGTTTTTTGTTTTTGCGGTACGCGGGCCTCTCACTGTTGTGGCCTCTCCCGTTGCGGAGCACAGGCTCCAGACGTGCAGGCTCAGTGGCCATGGCTCACGAGCCCAGCCGCTCCGCAGCATGTGGGATCTTCCCGGACCGGGGCATGAACCCGCGTCCCCTGCATCGGGCAGGCGGACTCTCAACCACTGCGCCACCAGGGAAGCCCTCCATGTGTGTTTTTGCACATTGTTGCTGGGAGAATCAAGGGCTGTTCACACAACTCCCCCTTGGAGAGGACACCTGGAAACTTACATCTGGTGTCTCCTGGATGCTGCCCCAGGTACCTCTTCCCACTGCTGATTTTAATCAGTATCCTTTCGCTGCAATAAACCTTAACTGTGAATGTAACAGATTTTTTCTTTCCTGAGTTCTCTGAGTCTTTCTAGTGAATTATCAAAACTGAAGGTGGTCTTGGGGACTTCCAAACTTTGCACATGGCAAAAGGGACTTTGCAGATATAATTAGAGATCTTAAAATAGGGAGATCATTTGGGATTATTGGTAAGGGGTGGGTGGCTGCAGAGGGTGTCATTATATGAGCCCTTAAAAGTAGAGAAGTTTTTCCAGCTGAAGACAGAAGAGGAAGCAGAGAGATTTGAACTGTGGTGGGCCCTCCACCTGCCACTGGTGCAGGGGACACGTGGAAAGCACGAGACAGAATGTCAGCATTATCTAGGAGCAAAGACTGGCCCCAGCTGACAGCCAGCAAGGAAGGGGGAACCTCAGTCCTTCAACTTCACAGAACTGAATTGGCAATTACCCGAATGACCTTGGAGACAGATTCTTCTCAGTATTTGCTGATCACAACCCAGTCTGGCTGACACCTTGATTTTGTCCTTGTAAAACCTGGAGCAGAGAAAGGAGCGGGCCAACTGGACTTCTACCCTGTGAGCTAATTAATTTGTGTTGTTGTAAGCTGCTAAATTTGTGGCAATTCGTTGCAGCTGCAACACGAAATTAGTGTACTCACCCTTTATGTGTTCTTTCTGTTCCTGTTTTCCAGACCAAATTGCATGATCTCTGGCCCCCTTGCAGCAATGTTCCATCCTGGGCATCCCCAGGGTCTGTCGCTCTCGACCCCGGCTCCAAGGGTGAGGCCTGAGTGCCAAAGCTCAGAGGTCCTTTTCAAATTTTCAGTATGAAATGGGGTCTTTGAAGCCTGGAGAGAGCGGCAGGGGAAATGTGTTTGGCCCTACAAAAGCTATTTTGAATTTCAACGCAAATATTCCAAATCTAGAAGCCTTCTCCAGCACACGGACTGCATGGAAAATTGAAGTTGCTTAAATATGATTATTTGGCTTTATGCTGAGTTAAAGAAACCAGACACAAAAGAGTCCATTCTCTGTGATTCCATTTCTGTGAAGTTCTAGAATAGGCAAAACTAATCTATGTGACAGAAATCAAAATACTGGTTGCCTCTACTGCGTGAGTGGTGGGTTGAGGGGGGGTGGGTAGAGATTGACTGGGGAAGGACAGGAGGGAACTTTCTGGAGTGAGAGAAGTGTTCTAAATTTTGATAGGAGTGTGGAATACACTGGGATGTATATTGGTCAAAAATCCTCAATTTGGGGCTTTCCTGGTGGCGCAGTGGTTAAGAATCCGCCTGCCAATGCAGGGGACACTGGTTCGAGCCCTGGTCCAGGAAGATCCCACATGCCGCGGAGCAGCTAAGCCCGTGCACCACAACTACAGAGCCTGCGCTCTAGAGCCCGTGAGCCACAACTACCGAGCCCACGTGCTGGAACTACTGAAGCCCACGTGCCTAGAGCCCGTGCTCCACAACAAGAGAAGCCACCGCAATGAGACGCCCGTGCACCGCAACGAAGAGCAGCCCCCTGCTCCGCTCACCGCAACTAGAGAAAGACTACGCAGCAACAGAGACCCAACGCAGCCAGAAATAAATAAATAAATTTATTTTTTAAAAAATCCTCCAATCTTGTACTTAAGATATATTCATTTCAATATATGTAAATTACCTTTGATTAGAAATTAGAAAAAAATTAGAATAATTGCTTAGAGAAAAAATAACAGAGTGATGCGAACAAGCCTTTGTCATTTAGAGGAAAGGAACTATAGCTTTACAGATAAAACAAATTTCTCTGTAGACCTTTGTGCGTTTGCCCCCTTGCCCCATTTTTAATTTTGTTTTCATTTTTATTGTATTTTAATTGTTTTTTTTTAGCTGCGCAGCGTGGCACACAGGATCTTAGTTCCCCAACCAGGGATCTAACCCATGCCCCCTGCAGTGGAAGCACGAAGTCTTAACCACTGGGCCGCCAGGGAAGTCCCTTTATTTATTTATTTATTTATTTATATCAGGGTATAGTTGCTTTACAATGTTGCGTTAGTTTCTGCTGTACAGCGAAGTGAGTCAGCTATATGTATACATATACCCCCTCTTTTTTAGATTTCCTTCCCATTTAGGTCATCACAGAGCACTGAGCTCCCTGTGCCATACAGTAGGTTCTCATTAGTTATCTATTTTATACATAGTAGTGTATATATGTCAATCCCAATCTCCCAATTCATCATCCCATCCCCCTTGCCCCCCTTGGTGTCCATACATTTGTTCTCTACTTCTGTGTCTCTAGTTCTGCCTTGCAAACAGGTTCATCTGTACCATTTTTCTAGATTCCACATTTATGCGTTAATATACACTATTTGTTTTTCTCTTTCTGACTTACTTCACTCTGTATGACAGTCTCTAGGTCCACCCACATCTCTAAAAATGACCCAGTTTCGTTCCTTTTTATGGCTGAGTAACATTCCACTGTCTATATGTACCACATCTTCTTTATCCATTCATCCATCAGTGGACATTTAGGTTGCTTCCATGACCTGCTGCAATAAACATTCAGCACTGTAAATGGTGCTGCAGTGAACATTCCTATTTTATTTTTAAATGCATTAAAAATCGTGCTAGTCTCCTTTGCTATATGGCCTTCAAACTGCATGAAGTGCAATAAATCTCATTTTAGATTAAATATATATATATATACATATGTATATAAAACACACCCTTCAACAGGCATGCTTGGCTCTGGGGTTCGATGGTGATAGATAGACGTTGGTCTGTTTCTGCTGGTCTCCATCCCTGTGGGTCCTAACTGTAGGAAAGTCATCAATGTGTGATAGACTGGGAAAGGATGGGGATTCTGGTATTGGGTTTAGGGGCTGGGGCACAGGACCCTGAGGTGCGCATCAGATGGGTCTGGGGCACATCCCACAGCCCCACCTGCCTTTTGTAACCAGGAGAGGCTGCGAGGGTGTTAAGTGCTCAGAGAGTTAGCCGAGTGTGGAGAAAACGTTCCCTCAAGCACTGAGGTGTTACAGTCTTGAATGGTCCCTGCTGAGATTAAGAGTTGGGTCTGAGTTGACCCTGCCTGCTTGCCTGGGTAGGAATCAGTGTCCCTCGGAGGAGGTGGGGAGCTGAGAGCTCTGGTGACCCTGCCTGCATCTCCTTTTGAGCATCTGAGGAAGCTCTTGATAAGGGTTGGTGCGTGGATGCCAGGGAGGTCTGGGTCAAGGCTGCAGGATGTGGTGCCTAGGGGAACACCAGAACCCGGGACAGACCAGGGAAACAGGGCTGTTCCCATCATCGGGCCTAAAAGGTGGTTGGGCAGAATGCAGGATGAAGGCTCAAAGTGGAGGGATGGGGCTTCCCTGGTGGCGCAGTGGTTGAGAGTCTGCCTGCCGATGCAGGGGACGCGGGTTCGTGCCCCGGTCCGGGAGGATCCCACATGCCACGGAGCGGCTGCGCCCGTGAGCCATGGCCGCTGAGACTGCGCGTCCGGAGCCTGTTGCTCTGCAACGGGAGAGGCCACAACAGTGACAGGCCCGTGTACCACAAAAAAACCAAAAAAACAAAGTGGAGGGATGTACTGAAAAGAAAGACGACAACAGGGAGTTGGGAGTCTGGACTGGTCCTGGGTCCATGGAGCCTTTTAGAGGTGTTGATGAGCAACCCATGGGTGGATGAGACCCTAGGAAACCCAGGGCAGGCGTTTGACTTTATTTTTTTAACCTTTGGATTTAGGGGCACATCGGTAAATTTTAACAACTGATTCTCTGAACCAAAAAAAAAAAAAAAAAAAAAAAGCCATGATTTATAGTATTTAGCAATTTCTGTGGTATAAACACTCTCCCACTGAGACTGATTTCAATCTATCAGCATGAACACAGGCTTAAGTTATACCATTATCTAGTATTTCCACCATGTAAATCCAATAGACATAAACAACCTCAAGAGCATAGATGACGTAAAGCATAGTAATTAGCAAGTGATGAGTTTGAGTATTCATTGTCTTTTTCTATAAAGTGTGTTGTACGTTTACATAATTTATTTTTTAAATCATGGCCGTGTTTAACAATTGGTTTGCCAAAGAGCTGAACATTTCCCAATCTTATGAGCCACTATGAGCTGGCTCTAGAATCCCACTGTGGAGACTGAATCTGAGAATAAAACAGCCTGAGTAGCTCCAAGCTGGGGATTTGGGCGGTAGCCAAGACATTGAAAAGTCCAGTTGGAAGAAGGAAGTTTTTCTAAGCAAGGCTCTCCGCTGAGATAACACAGTCCCTGGGAGTGTCATGAATAGAACAGGCCCTCGGTAAGCGCTGGTCCAGGAAATGGGCACTTACCTTTCCCTCAATTCTACCCCACTGGTTCTTTGTGTATGATTTTAATACCTTGTATTTTTATGCCCTCATGTACAGTTTTCTGTCGATTTTCATGCCCCTCTTGACAGCTTCCATTTGTTTTACGACATCCTCTACATGGATTTCAGTGTTTGGATGTTAGTAGGAGGTTTTTTCTCTCTCTTTTTTTTTTTTTTTTTTTTTGCGGTACGTGGGCCTCTCACTGTTGTGGCCTCTCCTGTTGCGGAGCACAGGCTCCGGACGCGCAGGCTGAGCGTCCATGGCTCACGGGCCCAGCCGCTCCGCGGCATGTGGGATCTTCCCGGACCGGGGCACGAACCCGCGTCCGCTGCATCGGCAGGCGGCCTCTCAACCACTGCGCCACCAGGGAAGCCCAGTCGGAGGTTTTAAGCTGCTAGATGTCCAGTTCTGTTTGTCGATGGTTCTCAGTCTCAGCTGAATATTGAGATCTCCTTGGAGGCTTTTGAAATTCTGAGGCCTGGGTTCCACCCCACCCCCTGATTTGGAATTAACTGCTCTTGGGTGCAGCCAACAGTGGGTGGTTTACAAACTCCCCTGGTGGATCGAATGTGCAGCCATGCTTGAGATGTGATTCACATTAGTTAATTCATTCACCACATGCTGGCTAGGTTTCATTCATTCCTTAAACACTGACCTCCTCCTATGTGCCAAGTTCCTGATATGAGCCAGGCATTGGGGAAACAGGTGAAGAAGCCATCTTCCCAGCCCTCGAGGACCTCACAGTGAAAGTCCGGTGGGGAAAACGGCCACCAAGTAGAACAGTCTTGCTGTCATTCCCCAACAGCCATTGCAAAATGTGGCCACAAGTTCCTTCCATCCCTGCGTGGGCATCCCTTTGCAATGTGACTTTGCCAGGCCTTCCATCCAAAGGTGAAGTCTAGTCTACATTCCCTAGACTTGGTCTGGCCTTGAGATTTGCTTTGGCCAATAGAATGTGGTAGCAGCGGCATGTGATGAAGTTTAGGCAAACCATGAAGTGTAAGGGGACCATCCTCCAAAAAGACCTCCCTCTCCGATACCAGCCACAAGTTCTGGGGTCCCAGAACCATGCTCACTTCAGACCAGCTGGCTGTGAATTTGGGGGTCCCCAGAACCACCCTCAGGTTGGACAATTCACTTAGAATGACACAGAAGATGCAATATTTACTATAACAGTTTTATAACAGTGAACGGATGCAAATTAGAACCAGCCAAAGGGCAAGGTGAAGGGCAGGTAGGGGTTCAAACGCAAAGCGTCCAGTCATCCTCCCTGTGGAGTCCTGGCTGGTGTCACTGTCTCCTCGCTACGATACAGGACAATACTCGAGTCTTGCCAACCAGGGAAGCTCACCAAGCCTCGGTGTCCAGAGTTTTTACTGGGGCTCCATCACATACTGCCACACAGCTGCCCTTCAGTTTCCAGTTCCTTTAGAAGCTGCAACTGTTGTGGCATGTCCCGAGGCCCCATCACAAATCACATTGATTTTAAATTCCAGGAGCCAAAGCCCCCACAGGCAGGACATTGCAGCAGCCTAGAGATTGTGTTCCAGCAGCTGAGGGCAGAGGCCAAACCTCCCTTTGGTTAATGTTAATTCTTCCTTCAGGCATCATATAACTTGCAGCTTCCACTAGTACCCTCTCAGAATGTCCCTGTCACCCTATGAAAAAGCCCAGGCTAACCTCCCTGAGGGTGAGAGACCCCTTGGAGGAAGATGTCAGCCTGACAGCCTACACCAACCTCCAGACAGAGTGAATGAGGCTCTCAGGCTTTCCAGCCTCAGTCAAGCCACCGGATGACTGTAGTGACCCTAGGATAGGTTACCAGATAAGATACAGGAAGCCCAGTTAAATTTTAATTCCATATAAATGATAAATAATTTTGAGCATAAACTATTGCCTGGGACATATTTTTACTGAAAAATTATTTGTTGTTTCTTTGAAATTAAAATTTAACTGGGCATCATGTATTTTTATATGCCAGGTCTGACCATCCTACCATGAGCGAGACCGTAAGAGACCTGCCCAGTGGTGCCCAGTCCGAATTGTTGATCCAGGGAGTTAGGAGCGAATAAAATAGTGTTCTTTTAAGACCTAAGTGTTGGGGTGCTTTGTTCCACAGCAACAGATAATGGACACACCATCCCCAATGGTGAGTCTGGGGATGGTGCATCCGTTATCTATTGGAGCTCTCAAACTCCTCCATGCATGAGAGTCACACAGAGAGCCTGTCAACATGCAGTTTGAAAAAATCTAATAGCATTTCAGGCTTAACATAGATAAAGTGTATTTACATAAAATCGTGCTTTTCATTTTGTAAAATCTTAGATATTTTTATTTGGGAAATCTTTGTTTCCTTAGGGAATTACATTAGGTATTGTTAAGGTCATCTTCTGTTGAACAGTGGTTAAACCATGGTAATTACACTAGCTAATAGCATATAGTTTTTAAACCATATGCTATTAAAATGCAGTTTGCTGAGGCCTACCCCCAGAGTTTCGGATTCAGTGGTTCTGGGACGGCGTCCAGGGGTCAATTTGATCTGGGGAATAAATCGTTTCATGGCCAGTGATTGGTTCAGGAACGACCACGTGACTCCATTCTGACCAATGAGTGCCGAGAGGACGTCTGCTGAACTTCTAGGAAAGACATTCGTGGCTCTTTTCTTCCTTTGGATCCTGTTCTCTGGATTCGATGCCTGGACCCACCTCAGCCATCTGGCAGCCCTGAGGGGAGCCAGCCTGGGGCCATGGCCGACATCCAGGGGAAGGCAGAGAAGGGAGAGAGAGAAGCTGGGTCCTTGGGACGTTTTTGATCAGCGGGCAGCAGCCTGCTCCCTGCTCCTCCGCCACTGCTCCTGCTCTGGAGACGGCAAACCCCTTATTGATAAAGCCAAATTGATTCAGGGTCTCTGTCACTGCAACTAAAAGTACCTAAACCGATTTACCGATAAGCAGTCTCCAGACGCCATGACAGATGCTAGAATGGAAATAGACACAGAACCTACCTAACACAGCTCACTGAGGTGCTTCTTGAAGCTTTTCACGGACCGAGCTAGTGGTGACGTTGGGATGCAGATGGTGGGATGTGAGGATGGGCGAGCACACTAACCTTTATCCTTGTGCCTGAGTTTCAAGGTTAGAACGTCAAGGTGTAGGGACCACTTGACAGCTAATGTCAGGAGTGCCGTGTGTATCGGCAGTGCGGCACTCGACCCAATACTCAATACTCGACTGGATTTGAGGGGAGGGGACTGGCGAGGGGGACTCTCCAAGCTCTTCTAAACTTCCCTGGAGTGGGGTGGAGGAAGTGGGGCTGCTTCCTAACTACTTCCGCGTGGGGAGATTACTTTTCAGTCTTCGAGGAGAATTAAAAGGGATTTTCGCTACTGCGTTTGCCTTAAAGAGACAAACCCTTGGTTTATTGGATTAGCATCACTGAGGCAGCAACTCATCCAACTTTCCTTTGGGTGCTTCGTGAGCCGGACAGTAGAATCTCAGAAGTACTTGGCCACTGTCAGAACCTTGCCTTGGGGCTGCTAAGGCTTTTTGTTTCTTTGGGGCCATGGTCTAAAAATAAAAACTAAGGTCCAAAGTCCTGAGCACAAGCCATTCAGATGCCACGGCATGACTGACATCATTTTTCTGGCAAATTATCTGTCCCGGAACAAAGCGAAGGAAGAAGGGAGAACAGGATGACGGAGCTGGGTGCTTACAAGGCAACTTGAGGTTCAAGGTCAGAGCCTCTGCTGCGGGGCTCAGGGAAACGGGCAAAACAGGAAGTCATCTGTGACCATAAAGGTAATTTGTGTGGAAGCCAGGTGTGGAAGGAGTCATTGAAAAAAAAAATTGAGTTAAAATTCACATAACATAAAATAACCCTTTTAAAGTGAACAATTCAGTGGCATTTAATACATGCACAGTGTTGTGCAACCATCACCCCTGTCTAGTTCCAAAACATTTGTATCACCCTGAAAAGAAACAATGTACCAATTAAGCGGTCACTCCACATTCCTCCCTCCCCCCACAACGGCCAAGCTTCTCTTTATGGGTTTACCCGTCCTGGACATTTCACATAAATGGAAACAGACAATATGTGGCCTTTTGTGGTTTCTGGTTTCTTTCACTTAGAACAACATTTTCAGGGTTCATTCGTCTAACATGCCTATGCTTCACTCCTTTTTACGACTGAATGCTATTGCATTTTACAGCTGCATCACATGTTGTAGCCTGTATCAGTGCTTCGTTCCTTTTTATGGCTGCGTAACATCCCATTGTATAGATGGACCACATTTTTTTAATCCATTCATCAGCTGATGGACATTTGGGTTGTTTCCACCTTTCAGCTACTCCGAATAATGCTGATGGAACATTCATATACGTGTATTTGTTTGAATACCTTTCTTTAATTCTTTTGAATGTATTCCTAGGAAGTATAACTCCTTATAGGGCAAGCCTAAGCAAGCGGGCACACACATATGTTCACAAATGTACCTGGCACACACATGTAAACACACGTACATCCAAGAAACCCACAGATGGGGGGGTGGGAAAACGTGACTGCTCTGACACCCCCAAGTTGATATATAAGCAGTGTAACACAGGCTCCCACACTTAGTAAAAACAAAATCCCTGCCCCCTACAGTGGTCAGATAAACGATGGTACATTCAGAAGAAAGACTACAACGCAGCTCTTAAGACTCTATTTTGCAAGACTACGGGATTATGTTCAGTAGAACAGGCAGAAAGCAGCAGCGTAATATGTAATATGATCACTATTAGGTTAAAAATCCATATGCACAGACGAAGGGCTGAAAGAAAATGCGTGATGAGACTACAGGCTTTGTTTTCCTTCCTTGTAATTTTGTATTTTACAAATTTTCTGCATTGAAAATATTAGGAGGATTAAATGGGCTAATGTATCTCAAAGACTTAGAACAGGGCTTGTTGTATAGTACGTGCTATATAGGTATTTACTCTAATTATAATAATTTCTGCTTTTAATCAGACAATTTTTAAAGAAAAAATACTTCCTTATTTCTGTCTTTCCTCAGGATTGGAGCAAGTGCCGTGAGAGGGCGGGGAGGGTCTGGTGGGGAGGGCAGGCGCTGGCTCCATGGACATGGTGAGAAAGACAGCTTCCCATCCCTGGCGATTGTCCCTGGATGGGGCAAGAATCCACCCCCACCGCTGAGATCCCCATCCAATCTAGAAATTCTGCAAAGGGGCCTTCAATGTGCTCTCAACAGACTGTTGCTAGGAAAGGTATAAAATAGCATCTGACCGGAGCCAAGGTGACACCTGAGAATGGCGTTAGTCCCAGGGGAGCGGTAGTTTCCAGGTCTCCAGGGGGCCCTGCCCGATGCAAAGCACCCCATTACAGGTTTCTCCCCCCAACACCCAGGGCCCTGGGGGGAGGAGGAGGGTCAGCAGGGGACAAGATGTGGTGTGCCTGTACCCCCTGCCTCCCACCCCCTTTCAGGTATCAGGAAGGTACCTGGACGCCAGGTGTCCAGACGCTGTACCTGCGTGGATTTGCCACAAGGGGGAGCTCCGGGCACCACGAGAAACTTGGATGTGCCGCGTGTCAAAGAAAAGGAATATGATTATCATCTTTTTACGGCAAGGGGCAATGTTTTAGATGCAGCGGATCATTCCTAACGCGGGTGGTGCAAATTGGGCTAAGGAGGAGCTGGGGGGCAGTTGGCGCAATTTCTCTGCCTGGCCTCAGGACAGGGCCTGAAGGTGGAGGCCTGGCCTTTTGCAGAGACATTTGCTCTTCCCCAGAGAGGCCGGTCTGGGCAGGGTGCCGGAGGCTGAGAGGCAGAGACTTCGGGTGCCCAAAGGGGCCCCAGAGGGCCGAGGGGGCCAGAGCTGGTCCCTCCCAGGCAGGCTGCCTGTCTGCCTAGAGGCTTCCGGAGGGCAGGAGGGCGGCAACTTCTGGGGTTAGCAGAGGGCTTGGGCCCCGAGTGTCTGCTCAGCGTTGAGGCTTGTCTGCTGGGGCTTTCCAGAGCCTTCTGGCGCACAGCTGCTAAATATCAAGGTGTTTACGGCGTGTGTGGCCGTGCGTGCATGGCGTGTGCTCTGGCTACCCACAGCATGCTCGCTGGTGGCCAGAGTGGCATGTTTCTGCCTGGGGCTTTCTGAGGTGAAACTTGACCTCATCTCTGCTATCAAATACCCAGGCCTCCAGCCCAGAACACATACACACACGCATGCACACCTGTGCACGCATATGCACAGATACATACACACCTCTCCTGGTTGGAGATAAGGTGACAAGAAACTCCCAAGATGAACAGAAAAATTTAGAGGCTGGTGCAGGCCAAACCCCCAGGCTCCTGGTTACCTGTAATCAGCTCTATTGAGTCATGACTGAGGGAGAAACCCAGTGATTTTCCTGCTGGCTTCCCGTGGAAGTGCCCCTAATGTCATTTGCTTCTAAGTGGAGCTGGCTGTACTTTTCTGGAGACTCAGCAAGGGTGGGGGGAGCCGGGATCCTGGGAGGAAAGGAGCAGACCTGGGCTGGGCCAGGCTGAATTTGCTTGAGATTCCGGCACAGCGGGGTGTGGGGGGGTGGGGGGTGGGAGACAGGCCCACACCCAGGGAGGGGACAGAGAGGCAGGGTGAGAGCAGAAGATCCCCTTCTGCCGGGCTGCGTGCAGAGCTGTGACCTCAGCCTGGCTCTGCTCCGTGCGTGACCTTTTGACCTTGAAAGCAGAGCCGGGAGTTTTTCGTTTCTGTCCTGGGTGCTGTGGGCACCCCCTACCCCCGCTCCACAGGGGGGTGAGCTGCTGCGCTCACCGGCTGCTTGGCTGGGGGCTTGGAGAACAGCCTCCTCTAGCTTCTGGCTAAAGCGCTTCCCAACCTGGCTGCCCACCTGTCCCCTCGAATTCTGCCCCTGAACACACACACCCTGCACTGCCTGCCTCTCGGGCTTTCCTGCCCCTCCCCCACCCCAAAGCCCTTCCCTCCTCTGATCCCTCAGTCCTGCCCTCATCCCCGCACACTTCTTCTTTTTAAAAAATGAGCCTTTTTCTTCCTCAGAAAATTGCCCTCTTTCCGCCCACCTCATCCGGGGAGGGCCTTTATGGTAAGGAGTGAGGAGAGGCTTCCTTTGTGTGATTCCTGCCTGAGCCTGTCTGCAGAGGTCTGTGGGAAGGAGGCCTCCTGCAGGATCTGACTCCAGAATGGAGCTGGGATCCTGGGCAGAGAAGGGAGTGGAGAAGGGGGAGGCTGGGAGCTGGAAAAAGACCGGGGGATTGTGGAGCTGAAAGGGAGGGAGGCCAGGGAGAGAAGGGCCTCCTGGTGAGACGTGGGTGTGGGGGGGACGGCAGATGACCCCACTGGGGCGTGTTGAAGGGACATTTGCACTGCCCTCTGGGCACTGTGAGCACAGGACAGGCCACGACAAGACCTCCTCTACTCGAAGTGTCTTCACACCGCACCATCCCAAGGCTGCAGGGACAGCCTGGGGGATACGTGCAGGCAACAGAGATGCTGCTGGACCCAGTCTGGGGATCTGAGGCCCCAATCCCAGACCACTGTCTAGATTCGCTAGGTTCCCCCATCCCAGGGTAGGGGGAGAGGGTGCAGAGGGAGGCATCACACCATTTGCAGGGACCAGGGTGGGCAGAAAAGGAGGAATGGTGGACGGAGCCAGGCCTGGGCGGGCAGGATGGTCCAGCCTCCAGAGCTGTCCACTCCAGGCAGCCAACTGGAGGGTGAGATGGTGCCCCAGCCGTTCAGCCTGGACCCGTCCTGCAGACACCCTTAAG
Organism: Grampus griseus; assembly: GCF_964374135.1. Lineage (NCBI taxonomy): Eukaryota > Metazoa > Chordata > Mammalia > Artiodactyla > Delphinidae > Grampus > Grampus griseus. The sequence goes on along the minus strand of NC_139014.1, from coordinate 8,276,935 downwards.
CCCTCCTCACCGAGGTTCCCCCTTGGCCCTCAAGGTGAAGCCTGGACTCCCTGAAGCCCTGCCTGGTCCCGAGACAGCCCTCCCTGTGAGGCTGCTGCCTGAGCAGGCCCCGCGTTCAGTCCTGCAGCCAGAGCGACGCAATCAGAATGAGCACAGGCGGGGTTCGAATGCGGCCCTCTCCGTCTCTGAAGCCTGGGCTCCGCTGCACTGGGATCCACCCATGACCACGTCAGTGGTGGTGGCAGCTGAGGGCTCCGGGGGCCCAGCTGGTGCCAGACTGTACTCGGTGCTCGCTCCGTCTTGCTCCGCCGGCCCTCACAGCCAGCAAGCCAGCGGCTCTTTGTATCACTGTTTTATGGCCAAGGAAACGGAGTCCTAGTTCCAGATGGAGGGCTGGAGAACGGGAATTTCAGGTGGAGGGAAGAGGAAGGAGAAACAGGGCTGGTGGGGCAGGGAGACAGCCCACGGCCCTGTCTGCGAGACTCCAACTTCCGTTCAGCTCACAGGGGACGTGGGGAGGTGAGGAGGCCAGATCTGGGCTTCTGTCGCTGCCTTTTAGATAAGCTTGCTCTTGACGTGGGCCGACATGAGAGCACAACTGAGGGAGTTTTCTGTTTGCATAGTTTTTGATTTATCCTTTGCTAGTTTCTTCCTAATGCTTTGAGGAGGTTTCAAGTGCCTATCAGTAATACTTTCCAAATGTTCTTGGATGTGTTAGCTCACGGACTGGGGCTGGCATCAGGGCATGAAGGAGGCAGGAAGGAGGAGGGTGCGTGAGTACCATCCTTCGTGTGGCCAGGCATGCACTAGCCTCTCCTCCATCCTGCCACAGTGGGGTTAACCAGGGACAGAGCTGGGGTCCCTGGCAGGGTAGCCTAAACACCTGTTTGTCTACTCTTGGTTGCCTTTTTTTTTTTAAGTTCTCTTTCCCACTTTATTTTTAGATGAAATCCAATGTTAATTTTCATTTGCCTATAGTTGAAAACACCAAATGATAAAAAATTGCAGCCCCACTCCCACCCTGGCCCAATTCCCAGTCCTGGGACAGACACTTACAACATTTTCGTCTTTTTCTTCTGGGTTTCGCCTCCATGATTCTAAATACTGTGCTTACACTGTTATTTTCTTGATATACTAAGTTTAGGTATTATCTATTTCTTTTCTATTCTGGTAGGTGAGGATTTAGCTCTCTTATACTCTAACTTTACCTCCTATTCTTTCCAGCAATCCTCCCGGTATGCTTATATTTCATTTTTCTGGTTAATTACACAGTCAGTGTTTAGATTATTATACCTGTGTAAATACTGCCCATTCCTTTCTTCTGTAGCTCTTTGCTTTTCCTGGTGTTAATCATTGCCTCAATGTTTTCTTTGTAGAGTTCTCAGGTTAGCTTTTGATAATGTCTTCCCAAATGCTTTGAAAATGTTTCAGATGCCCATCAATTATATTTCTAAATGTTCATTAGGCATTAAGTAATATACCTGTTTCATTGTTTTCTTGGTGACCTCTCTTTTCACTCCGATCTGGAGCCATTCTTTCCATCATCCTTCCCTTCTCCATCATTCTGGGACTTCCTCTCACTATTTTCCTGTGGTTGGCTCTCCTGTTCCTTGGATCCTGTGTTTTTGTCTAATTTGATTTATGTCCTTGTTTTGCTGGAGCACATCCTCCAATAACTTCCACAGAGGGGTAAGTGGGAGGTGACTCTGAAATCCTTCTGTCTAGAGGGTTCTACTCTGCTCAGTGCTCATACTGGCCCCGTCCATGATCCAAAGAGACAAAATCAACCAGAACCAAATCCCAGGCCAGAGCCAGGTGAGTTCCAGGTGTCATAAGAGGAGGACACGCTGTGGGTCATCAGCCTCTAGAGGATCCTGCCTCCTGCATCTGCCCAGGGCTCACCCCAGCTGGTCTGGCCTTTCCCAACCATCTTGCCCAAGCCTGCTAAAGCCTGGCCTCACGGTATGTAACCTCTGCAGGACCACCCGAAGGGGCTCCTGCCTTGGGTACCAGCCTGGGGGCCCAGCCTTGGGTAAGCTTCACACACTCAGTGGCCACACGTTTTCCCCAAACCCCGATATTCTTTTTTTTTTTTTTCCAGAAAAGAACACTACCCCCAGCCCCCAGGTAGCCTACTTCCTTCTCCAGACCTGTCTCTAGTGTGTGTCATAAGGCAGTTCAGGTGGGAAGGCCCTGAGCTCAGAGTCAGAAGCCTGGATTTGAACCTCAAACCCAGCCACCATGAGCGAGTCACTCAGCTCTGTTTTACAGTTGAGGAAACGGAAGCTCAAAGAGCCAGAACTACTTTCCCAGGGTCATGTTCAAATGAGAGCGTATATGGAAGGGTTTATACGGTGTTTACACACCACACTCAGAGTTTGGGATTGTTATTACTCTTGAAGGAAATAAAGTCATTCCTGGGGATCCAGTCTATTGGTTGAGTTGCCAGGTTGCTGAGATGTTCAGGGTCCGTTTTACCCGTGTGCAGATGCTATGCAGAATTGAGTGACTATCTTAAAGCCAGAGGGATGCAGAGTTCCAGGGGCTCATTTTAAAGCAGAAGGAATAAAAGTGTTTAGAGCAGCGGTTCATCCTTTGCTGAGCATTAGACTTACCTGGGGAGCTTTAAAAAAAATCTTGCTGCCCAGGCTGTACCCCAGGCCCATTAAATCAGGATCTCTGAAGCGAGGTCCTGCCATCGGTATTGTTTAAAGCTCCCAGAGAATTCCAGTTGTAGCCAGAGTTGAGAAACTCTTGCCTCCAAGATTCCCATGAGGGGGTGATTTTCAACTCCGGCTTGGCATTCAGATCCCTCACTTGGGGGTGTGTTAAAACCCTGATGCCAGACCTCACCAAAGAGGACTGGATTGACTAGTTTTGGGACAAAAGCAGCCCAAGTGATTCAAATGTGCAGGCAGGTCGAGAGATTTTGCTCTAAAGCCATCATCATCCTTCTCTGGGCCCCCAGGAATTAGAAGGCAGGGGCTGGGAGTGGGTATCTTGTGATCCATGGAGCTTCAGGATGTAAAATTGGCTTTGCCTGGAGGAGCCAAAGGGAGCTGGTATTGCCTCTCAACTGCTTGTCCTGCCTTCGCAGTCGGTGCCGGCATTTCTTTCCAAACCATTGCCCCCATCCTTTTCTCCGCCAGTGCAGCAGAGACTCTACAAAACTGGGGGTGATGGAAGGCAGCCTTTCTACTCAGCTGGAAAACTCCATTGGTGAAGTGGGCGGGGCCAGGGATGGAGGGTGCACTTCCTGAACGCACGGCTGCAGAAGAAGCTTGGGGTAGTTCCTTTGCCCACCACAGTCGAGAGGTCTGCCTGGAATCTGGGGACACTCAGACTGCACACAGAATGTCTCACCCTTAGGAATATACCATGATGGGTGGGGGGGTGGGGTGGATAACTATTGGGAGTGGTATATACCTTTTCCCCTGGAGAGAGATGAAAGAATCTGGGTTTGTCCTTCTGTAGAGAACTTGCTCTCTGTCTGAGACATGGCTTGCTTACTGCCTCTGGGTATACGGAGCACCCTCGTGAAGGGGGTGTAAACCCAGTCACTTCCTGGCCCACAGAGGAGAGAGGCTTGCCAAAAAGCAGCAGGATTTGGGTTTCACTTCCTGACCATCAAGACAACAATACCCTGCACTAGTCCTCTTCGTGAACTGTGGATTCACCCTGATGAATGAACAGCATAATTGCCAGGCACTGTTGAGCTGCCAGAATTCCTGGATGAAGACTGCAGTCCTTGCCTTTAGGAATCTCCCCCTGGTGCCACGCCGGCGGGAGCCGGAATCAGGCTCAGCATGGAGGCAGGTGGATTCTAGGTCGGCATTTTCACCCACCCATCCTTGACCTGGACTTTGGATGGAGGTTTTCTCACCTGTCAGGATAATTGCTTTACTTTACAGGATTTTCTGAGGCTCCAACATGATAATGCTAGTGAATTGGCTTTGAAAAGCATTTCCAAGGCATATAAACACAAGGGATTATAGGGCGAGGTCCCTCTGGCTCGGCGGTGCTATGAAGCTGTGTGCACAGCCCATGATCCCCCGGGGAACTGGGGACTGCAGAATTCATTGCCTTTGGAGTCTCAATTTGCTGTGTGTGCACAGTGAAGGGGAACGGGGGAGCCTGGCCTTTGCCTTTTATGTCAGTCTGGGAACTTGAAACAAACCCATCATTCTCAAAATGCCTTTTATAGTCCTTCAGAAGTTTTATGTCTCCTTCAGAAGCGTATGTCTCAGCAGATCCACACATCACAGGTATGCGGCTGGACGGGCTCATTAAATCATGAGCTAATGCAGGGGCTAATTAAATGCTTCTGACACTTGTTACCATCTGCTGAGGTTGGAGCCTGAAAGTTCTGTGGGTTTTATTGAAGCCTTCCAGTCCCCACCACCCCTTGGGGTGAGCTCCTGTGTTTTCAGCTCCAGAACTAAGCAAACACTATCAGAAGATGGATTCGATCCTTCGCTGATTTCCATCTTAAGACACAAGCTTTGGGGATTATTACAAAATTACTCTTCAGTTAATTAAAAAAGAGAAAAGCTCTGAAGTAATTTACTAGTGTTTATACATTCAGTCCCAGAGTGGTCTCCGCAGATATACTAAATTCTGGGACTGTGTGGCTTTCCCTGTCACTGACGGCAACAAGGAGAATCTGTGAGATTAATTATTGACATTGATTTTCTTGGTCATCCGATGAATGAATCCCTCAGTAACTCTGAAGAATCTTGGTCAGCTGGGCTTGGAAAACTGATTGACTGGTTTCTTCGAAGTGGCCTTCTGCTCCTGCAGTAAACATGTGAAGAGGGGCTTCCCTAGTGGTGCAGTGGTTGAGAGTCCGCCTGCCGATGCAGGGGACACGGGTTCGTGCCCCGGTCCGGGAAGATCCCACATGCCGCAGAGCGGCTGGGCCCGTGCGCCATGGCCGCTGAGCCTGCGCGTCCGGAGCCTGTGCTCCGCAACGGGAGAGGCCACAACAGTGAGAGGCCCGCGTACGGCAAAAAAAAAAAAAAAAAAAAACATGTGAAGAGATCATTTCCATGGTTAAAGGGAGGTTGATGATGTCAACCCCCGGCCCCCCACATTTCCCCTCTCCCCAGACGCAGTCTAAGCCTCCTTTTAATTGATTTTCATGTTTACATTTGGTTCTAGGAGAAAAGAATTAGAAAACTTTTATTCAAAAAGAGTGGTTTGTCACCTATGGTGCAGTGTCTACTTTGTGCTTAATGATTCGTAAGGGCTCTTGATATATTCCAGACATGACTCCTTTGTCAAGTATATGTATTGCCTATATCTCCTTCCACTCTGTGGGTTGTGAGTCCCTAATAGCGATCAACACCTGCCAAGAGAGAACCCGGCGTTATGGACTGCTGATAAACACTACTTACCAAGTAGTCTAGCCAACACGTCAAACCTGGATGTGACCAAGCTGCTTGGTCTAACTACCAGCTCACAAGAAATATGGGGGATGGAGGAATACGGTAAACCAGACCACAGGGTGTAAGACTCAGCTCATAGGAGTCTCCACAGGACAAGTGAGCCTCCTTTTCAACACATAAGATGCAAGGAAAATCGGTAGATTAGAAGACACTGAAGAACCATGCCAGCCAATTACAATGTTTGAAACATATGCATCCTGATTCTTATAAAATTGTACAATAATTAAGACACTTAGAGACATTTGAACACTGACTGGATATTTGATGTAGTGAATGAATTAAGCTTATTTCTTTAAAGTGTGATAATGGTATTGTGCTTTTAAGAGTACTTCCCGGGCTTCCCTGGTGGCGTAGTGGTTGAGAGTCCGCCTGCCGATGCAGGGGACACGGGTTCGTGCCCCGGTCCGGGAAGATCTCACACGCCGCGGAGCGGCTGGGCCCGTGAGCCATGGCCGCTGTGCCTGCGCGTCTGGAGCCCGTGCTCCGCAACGGGAGAGGCCACAACAGTGAGGGGCCCGCGTACCTCAAAAAAAAAAAAAAAAGAGTACTTCCCTTTCAGAGATGCCTACAGAAATACCTATGGATAATGTTAAGACTTTGCTTACATATAATATGATGGGGGAGGGGAGTGGGGGAGGGTAGGCTGAAACTGAATTCACCAAGGGTTGATAATTATTGAAGCTGGGTGATGGGTTCGTGGATATTCATTATAGTATCTCTCTGTGTAAATATTTGAAATTTTCTACAATAAAAGGAAATTTATTTTTATTTATTTTATTTATTTATTTTGGTTGCACCGGGTCTTAGTTGTGGCAGGTGGGCTCCTTATTTGCAGCTCACAGGCTCTTTAGTTGCGGCTTGCTGGCTCCTTAGTTGTGGCATGCATGTGGGATCTAGTTCCCTGACCAGGGATCAAACCCACGTCCCCTGCATTGGAAGGCGGATTCTTAACCACTGCATCACCAGGGAAGTCCTGAAAAAGATTTTTAAACGGGGGTTTGCTCCAAGCCATGCTGTCAGAGGAAAGCATTTACTAACGTCTCAAAAGCAGCAAGTCCCTCTGCTCCCTGTGATTTGGTTTCCTGGCTTCACATGCCACTGATCCTTGAGAACCAGCCTCACGGTGCTGTTCCACAGTTCACAGTTCCCTTTGTTTCATGAGGATGGTGTGAAAGCTTCCAGTTGCCTAGCAATGGTTGGCAGCAAATCGATCCTCCGCTCTGTAGCGCAGTAGTTGAATATTGATTACCTGGGTGATTTGGAGATTTGACTTTCTGGATGAACAAATTTTTTTCCTGGGTAATTGATCAGGGCTGTGGCAGGGGTGAGCAAGAGATATTCAAGAGAGGGGCTGGGATCAGGTAAAGAGACTGGCAAGGAAAAAGAGAGTGGTCAGGGACGGGGTGGAGAGCAGCCGACTGATGGCAGTGATGTCTGAATACTCAGCCCTTGAGTCTGCTCTCCAAGACCTTCCAGAGGCCCCGCACCCCCAGCCCCCGACCCTGCTCTCAATTCAGCACCTCTGCAGCTGGACAGCGCCTTGGGAGACCAGGTTTTCTGAGGGTGGGCTTCTACCAAGCACATTCCCTCATGTGCTGGGGTGGTCCCTATTACAGCTGGCTAGTTCAGCGGCTCAGCACACGTTGTTAAGGAGGCCAAGGCCCCAGCCAGGAGCCTGATACTGACCAACTGGCTTGACGAGCTGACCTAGCTTTGCTCTACTTATAAGCATATTGATAAGTATTAGGGGGTGGGGTTTTTGTTGGGCAGCCTGGGTAGGTAATGGGTCTGACTCCACGTAAGGAGACCCTCACTCCTGGAAAAGCTACTCTAAGTTCATGCTCTTCTTTGTGGATGACCAGCAATGCCAATTTCATATTCAAAAGAATAGCTAGTAAAAAAAAAAAAAAAAAAGAATAGCTAGTGGGAATGTGGAAGGAAAGGAAGCCTGCACCCTTGAATTGATCAACTATTCTTGCTTACCAACCAATTGTAAAACTCAATGGCACACAACAATAAGCAATTACTTCCCATTCATGTGTCTGTAGGTCAGTGTTTGGGCTCAGCTGGAATCGGCTCCTCAGGATGAGTGGGGTCCAGACCCACTGCATGTGCTCTCATAAAACTCATTGGACTTGGAGTTATTCGGGGCACATTCTAGTCATAGGTGAAGGCAGGTGGGCAAGAGGACGAGCCTATTCACATATATATACGTCAACCCACTGCTTATATTATGTCTGCTAACACTTCGTGGGTCAAAGCAAGTCCCAAGGTCAGGCTCAGTGTCAGTGGGGCAGGGAAGTGTGCTCTGCCTGTAGTGTACACAGTGAGTATTTGCTGAACAGTCATTTAATTTATCACATCCCACACCTGAAAGGTGGTCTGTATTCTAGCTTGACTAGTCCTGAGAGAGACATTGGTGGGAGGGGAAATATTAACAGTGCACACTGCAGTTAGCAATTGCATGTGCAGGGTCTGGCTCTCGCCCACCTGCCCTCCATGGGTCCCTGAATGTGATAAGAAGTAGGGAAATGATGCAGGAACCTGGAAGCTGCCAGCTGCCATCACGGGGCTAAGAGAACCCCTGGAGGCTGGGAAAAGTCTGCGGCTTTTTTGAGCTGAGCAGTTTTGCAGCATGAGAAGTTCTCCTCTGTGTGTGTGTGTGTGTGTGTGTGCGCGTGCATCTCTCCCTCTATTTATAGGCTCCTGAGGGGGGCAGGGATAAGTAAGGCCTCCATCACCACCAGGCAGAGAAGGCAAAGCGACTGTCAAGTCTGCCAAAGATGCTTCGAAGATGCAGTCTTGTTTGCACAGAAATCCCTGGTGCACAATAAAGGCTGGGAAGAGCAAAGAGACTGAAATTAAAACACAGCCTGGCTAGTTACTAAATACAATGTTTTCTGGGAGGTGTTAGCAGCTGTTTAAATTCCAGAGCGTGGAATAACATGTAACTCTGTCTTACTTAGTAGCAACTACACAGTACTCTGGCTGGAAACTGACACAGAGTAACTGGAAATGCAAATGCATCAGCAATCCCACAGATTCCTAGATTGGTACAAATAGCAGGTAGACCCAGAGAGCCCCTAGCTGGTTCCCATGGCAGAACCTCAGCAGGAGATGCTCCCCTTTCTCCTTCCTGGAAGAAAGTGACTATAAATTACCTCAGCCCTGGCACACAGGAGAACCCTTTCTCTGCCTCCTACCTGCCACCATGTTTGTTTGTTTGTTTTTTCCCTTCAAATGCAGGATCAGAGAGAAAATAGCACCATTTCTGGAAATGGTAGGGGAGGCTCCCTGCAGAATTAAGTCTTGAAATACATTTAGGCCAAGAGGAGTGTATAAGGGCATTCTAGACTAAGGAAAAAGCAAGAGGAGGCAAGAAGTCAAAACCCAAAAACAACAGTATCGAGTCTGTATCGGTCAACTATTGCTGCAATAATGCTGCATAACAAACATCCTAAAGAGTGGCTGAGGGTGGGCTGGAGTGACTGTATTCCATGTATATTCATCTGGGGACCCAGACACAGCAGCTACCACAGGAAGCCCTTCTCCCAGCAATGGAAGAAGTGCAAGAGACAAGCTCCAATGCACCTCCACTTACATCCTGCCTGCTCCATCCCATTGATCAAAGCAAGTCACATGGCCAAGACTTGCCTTTGGTGGGAAGAACTGTGAATGCACATCATAAAAGGTCAGGATACAGGGAGGGATGATGAATTGGGACCAATACTAACATCTCCCACAGTATCTGAGGGGCATCCACAAACAGTCAAACAATTTGTTGGAGTATTGCATGCAAGATAGAGTGGGGAGGAGAAGGCATTTAAGAGACAGGTGAAGAGGAACAACTAGAGCCTTTGGGTGCTGTGCAAGGAGCTTGGGCTTTTCCAATGGGCAACAGGGGGACCTGTCTTAGCTCTCACTGCTATAACAAAATAGCATAGACTGGGGTGTTTCAACAACAGACATTTGGGACTTCCCTGGTGGTCCAGTGGGTAAGATTCCATGCTCCCAATGCAGGGGGCCTGGGTTCAATCCCTGGTCAGGGAACTAGATCTCGCATGCATGCCGCAACTAAGAGTTCATGTGCCACAACTGAAGATCCCACCTGCTGCAACTGGGACCCAGTGCAGCCAAAATAAATAAATAATTTTTTTAAAAAAACAGACATTTATTTCTCACAGTTCTGGAAGCTTGGATCTAAGATAAAGTTGCTGGCTGATTATTTTCTGGTAAGAGCCCTCCTCCAGTCTTGCAGATGGCTACCTTCTCACTGCGTCCTCACGAGGTAGAGAGAGAGAGAGCAAGCTCTCTGGTGTCACTTCTTTAAAGGGCCCTAATCCCATCATGAGTGCCCCACCCTTATGACCTCATCTAAACCCAGTCACCTCCCCAGAGCTTCATCTCCAAATACCATCACATTGGGGGTTAGGGTTTCAACATATGAACTGGGGGGAATGGGGTGCAATTCAGTCCTAGAAGAGCCTGTGGTGGATTTTGAGCTGCAGTGTGATGTGACCAGGTTTGTGTTTTGAAACGTTGCCCTAATGACTGTGCAGGAGAAATTTGAAGTGTTAAGACTGGTTATGATATATGTATATATATTTGTGTGTGTGTGTGTGTGCATCTCTCCCTCTATTGGAACAGGTTTGAAATAGCCTGTGGTCATAAGAAAGGATCAAAAGGCAGAGGACACAGTTTTAAGAAATGTGTTGGCAAGAATGGCACCTGGCAGGGCGAGGTAGATCAGGTGATGTGAGCAACCAGGGCAGAACACCTGGGTTTCCTGCTTGGGGACTGTGGGCACTAAACCCCTCCTGAGACTTCAGGATGAGATGCTGGCCTGCAGAGGAGTAACAGGAATGTGCATTCTAGTGTGAACCTGCTCAGTCATCACAAACATCCTCCTGGGGAGCCATTGGAAGAGAGGAACCATGGGGACAGGACCTTCTCTGCTTTATTCACTGCTGGACCCTCGGTGTCTCAAACTGTGCCTGGTACCTCAGGAAATGAATAGCTGGTTAATATCTGCCTGGGCATTTGAGTCTGGAATTCAGAGAGAACTCTGGCCTGGGATCACGATCTGGGGGGCCGTCCAGATCCAGGCGGTCACTGCAACATCTGGGGACCAACTTCTCTGTAATTGTCCTGAGCAGTCTGGTGGATCATATGGCCATTATAGCTGGTTATTGTTTTCCCCCTGAGTCTTTCCCCCTCCATGCTGAAGAATTCCCATTCCTCCAGCGTGGCCCTCCCCAGTCTGTCCCCACCCCCATCAACCCCCTCACTCCCATCCCCTCACTGCACTTTACAGCCTCTCCTTACTGTGTATGCCCCATCCCTCTTTCAAGCCTTGTATTGCCCTGCCTCTTCCACGCCTTTACTCCTATAGTTCTTCCAGCTTTGCATGGACCTCTCTCTCTCTCTCTCAAGAGAGCCACCCTCTCTCTCTTTTTCATGTCCTGAAATGCTACTCATCCTTCAAGGCGAACCTTAAATATCACCTGCTCCATGAAGCCCCAGCACCTCACCGCTCCAAAGGAAGTGCTGCCACCTCACGGGCCCCTGCTGTGGTGTAGGCCTGAAATTAACATGTGATACTAAATGCTGCCTTGAACTTGGAGCCTCACGAGATCCCAAAGGCGTAACTGAGTTCTGCTACTCTCACCAGGTATCCACCCACAGTGGGAAGGCTCCCCGCCTGGCTAGTTCCCCCACCAGCCAGACCAGCCACACCTGACTTGGTCCCCAACCTCATGGGTCTCACCTCCCTGCCAGCCTGCAAAATTATTCAGACAAGCCAACTGCATCCTCCATGGGAACCAAGGGTCACCTCATCCTCTTGGTACTACAAAGCCTGCTTGCCACAGTCCCTGGTTTTTCACTCTGCTCCGAGCACAGCCCCCATGTGGCCCTGCATGACCTATGATGTCTTCCTCCCCCAGCTGTGAGTATCTGTCTGTGAGTATCTGTATTAGTAAGCTGCTGACAGTCTCATCTGTCCAGTGTCTGGTGTGTGTTCCACCATCTCGTACTATTTAGTGTGGGCTTCCCTCCATCACCAGAGGAGTGAATAGGACAAGGGCAGAACCCCTCCCCTCCTGCCTTGGGTTGTTAGGCATTTCTGTGCCCTTTCCTCTCTTCCCCTCAAGGTCAGGGACAATGTGGCCACATCTTGGTAGCCCCAGCATCTTGCTTGGCCCAGGAAATGTGTATGAACTAGAAGTTTCCTTCACCTTCGCTGCCCCACCCCCTCCCTCATCCCCAGCTCTCCCAATGCCCTCCTCAAGTCCTCCATCCCCCCAAGACACATGGTACCCAATAAATGCTTTTAACTCGGGGGCATATCTTGCTTTCTAAGTCTTCTTTGTCCACACCTAAGCTGAGTTAGGGAATTCCGGACAAGCATTTATAGACCACCCTGAGTCCTTGCAAAGATTTCTTCCAGAATCGATACCCAAGACCATTTAAATACTGTCTGATACCAGGCCAGTCCCCCTGCTCTTCCCCCCTGCTCAGCTCTGAATGATGTTTAATTTTTCTCTAAATTAACTTGCACAGCGTCACACCACATTACCACACCTTGGAACATTCCTATTTCGATGTGTGAGCAGCTGACATGCCGAGTGATGCCATGATTTTCTCCGGGGACATTTTCCCATAATGTAGCTGATTAAAATACAGCTGACTGTAGGAGAAGCAGTGTCGCTCCAGCCGGCCTCGGGTGAGCCAGTGAAACCCAGCGATAATGAATAATGGTTTGTGGCAAAACTGATCCTGCGCCCGCGATTATACTGACCGGGGCTTCGGTTTCAGTTAATCGTTCGAAATGGCTAGACTGGACCTCTGTTCGGCTGGAGGCCTGGCTGCTACCGTGCTGTTCTGAAAATGTCCGTTTGTCTGAAGTTGGGTCCCTGTCTCTTCCTCCTGTAACTCCATTCAAATGAGAGGGCTATTTTTGCTGGCGGCTGCCTGTGGGAGTGTGAGTTTGGAATATGCATGAAAGCTACGAACTCCATCTGCCAGCCTGTGTGCACACCTTCCTATTGGGGCGTATATCATGGGCGCTGGACCCTGGGTGCCATGCCCTCCAGACGCGTGCTGTCCAGGGAAGGAGACAGACACCCCACCCGTTGTTTCTGTGCTGCCTGTTAAGGGCTATGTGTGGGGCTCTGCAGTCCGTCTGGGAGGGGGTTCGAATCCTGCCTTCCCCACTTTCTAGCCACGGAAATTGAGCCTCAGCCCCTTGTCTATGAGGTGCCCACTTCAGAGTGTCGTGGCATTAAACGGGCCACGGAAGTAGACTGTTTAGCACTGTGCTTGGTATAACGTGAGCTCCTGCCAAACGGGCCTTGTGGTCATAACCGAGGCCTGTGCAAAGGGCCACAGGGTACAGAGGAAGGAGTGACCGGCTACCGGGAAGGTCAGGACAGTTTCACAGAGGAGGTGACTGGGAGTCCAGTTTGTAGGAGAACAGAGGCAGAAGGAGTGCTTGTGCAAAGGCGTGGCGTGGCCGGAGAGGGCAGGGCGAGGCCCGTCCCTCCGATCTCGGCCATGGCTGGGGGGCGGCCCTGACTTGTCTCCTGCATCAACCCCTGCTTGGAGCAGCCCCGAAATACAGGGGCGCCGATGGCCCCGGAGACAACCCTCCGCCACTGTCCTGGAGTCTTGGCCTCCTGCCCTGTGGTGGGTAAGTCTGGGGCACAGTCCTCATGGCTCCTAGGGGCCCCCAGAGGCTGGGCTCCCAACACATCCTTCACCAGCTTGTCCTTCCCTCCTGCTTCCTGGGGTCACCCCCTAACAAACCATCCACATCCACATCCTTGCCTCAGGTTCTGCTTTCGGGGAGCCCAGCCGAGGGAGACGAGCACACCCCTCACCATCACACTCCCACCGAGTCCACGCTTCCCTGGACGAATCTTGAGAAGAGGAAACGTGGACACACCCACCCCACATCCATCCTGGCCAGTGATATACCCACAGCGGGCAGGTCATTGGGACATAAGGGTGGGGAAAGGCCACCCCAAAGAGAAGCCTGGCTGGGGGCTGCGTGCTGCCTGGAGGGATAACTGGGGTCTCCCCCCAGCTGCGGCCCACCCTCTGTCTCACTACAGTCCTCAGCAGGGAGTGGAGGGGCCACTGGCCCTTGGTGTCCAGGGCCCTTCCTCAGCTCCAAACCCACCAGAAGGTACCCCAGGTGCCAGAGCCGCCCACGTGCAGCTAGACTGGCTGACTTGCCCGATGCGGATTCTGGTTCAAATTCAAGTGTGTCAGTTGTCAAGTGCCACAGAAATGGTGCCTGACAACTCAGCCCTCTCTGGCATCCCACACGGAACAATTGCTTTGGCTCCCAAGGCATCTACGGCTGGCGGGGCCATTCTGCAGCTCTGGGCTGGGCTCGGCCAACCTCAGGCCCTCGCAGGCATCTGCTGTCAGTCAGCGGGTTGGCTGGGGTCCACATCACTGCCATCCTCCCCAGGCCAGCCTGGGCTGGTGCTCACCCTGGTGAGGGCGTCTCAGGAGAAAGGGGAGGCTGCGGCTTGGAGCTGGTGGACCCACACTTCTGTCCCAACCTGGTGGCCGAAGAAAGTCACATGGCCAGTTCAGATTCAAGGGGTGGGGAGTAGACTCTGCATCATCTGAAAGAGTGTGGGTAGAGGGGAGGGCAAAGGATTGGGGCCATTTTTGCAATCAGTTCAGAGGCGGCCTGTTGTGGGGAAAGAACCAGGTCCAAGCCCTGCTCTGCTCCTCCGTGCTGTGTGAACTTGGGCTGGTGCTGAGCTCCTAGTCTCAGTTGTATCATCTGCAAAAGGAGATTAAACCCACCAGGAGGCTTCTTGTGTGGATTAGAGGCAATTCATCTAACCTGTTTACTGAGTGTATACTATGTGCTAAGCGTTCTCTAGGAACTGAGATAACCAGCGAATTAGAGCCTGTTCTAGTGTTGTTTATATTCCAGCAGCAGGAGACAGACCATGAACAAGAGGCATGGTCAGTAAATGAAAGAGAATTTAGGAGGTTCTAAGTGCGGTGGCAAAGTAAGGCAGAGAGGAGATGGGGGGAGTCTGGGGTGTGGGAGTAAGGATGCAATCAGAGCAGGCTTCGCTGAGGAGGTGACATTTGATCCCAGGCATCAAGGTGATGAGGAAGTTAGCTACACAGGTATCTGGGGAAGGAGCATTCCAGGCAGAGGGAGCAGTGCAAAGGCCCTGAGGCAGGGGTGTGGCTGGTGTTTTTTTTTTATTTAAATTTATTTATTTATTTATTTATTTTGGCTGCATTGGGTCTTTGTTGCTGCACGCAGGGGTTACTCTTCCTTGTGGTGCGCAGGCTTCTCATTGCGGTGTCTTCTGTTGTGGAACACGGGCTCCAGGCGTGTGGGCTTCAGCAGTTGTGGCACGCAGGCTCAGTAGTTGTGGCACACGGGCTTAGTTGCTACACGGTATGTGGGATCTTCCCGGACCAGGGCTCGAACCCATGTTCCCCTGCATTGGCAGGAGGATTCTCAACCACTGCACCACCAGGGAAGCCCTGGCTGGTGGTTTTGAAGAAGAATAAGGAGGCCAGCGTGGCCGGAGCCACGGAGGCAATGGGGCCAGATCGGGTTGCACTTGGAAGCCCCTGCGAGGACATTTACTTGGTGAAACAGGAACCCGTGGAGAACCCCAAGCATCTGATTGCCATGTGTGAGAAGCTTCCCGTGCTTCCCCATGGAGAATGCTCTATGGGGGCGGTGCTGCTAAGAACCAAGGAAGCAAGACCTGTTCGGGGGAACATCATGATCCATGTGGTGGGAGCTGGGTGGGAGCAGCAGGGAGAGATGGGGGGCGTGGTGGTCCCACTCTGGGTCTGCTCTGAAGGTGGAGCCATGGGATTTCCTATGGATTTCTGATGAGGTGCAGGAGGGGAAAGGAGCCAAGAGAGACTCCACGCCACGTACAGGAGGTGCCTGGAACAGGGTCGTGCAAGGGGAGAGGAAATAGAAGACGTATGTGAAAGGCCTCAGGATAGGAGCGGGAGGTGACTGCGAGCACAGGCTCCCGAGTCCTACGGGCCCAGGTTCGAGTCCCACCTCTGCTGTTTACAAGCTGTGTGGCCTTAGTCAAGTTGCTGCCTTCTCTGTGCCTCTTTATAAAATGAGGGGTTAATAATGCCATCTTCGGGACTTCCCTGGTGACACCGTGGTTAAGAATTTGCCTGCCAATGCAGGGGACATGGGTTCAAGCCCTGGTCCGGGAAGATCCCACATGCCATGGAGCAACTAAGCCTGTGCGCCACAACTACTGAGCCTGTGTGCCACAACTACTGAAGCCCGTGTGCCTAGAGCCCGTGCTCTGCAACAAGAGAAGCCACCGCAATGAGAAGCCCGCGCACCGCAACGGAAAGTAGACCCTGCTCGCCGCAACTAGAGAAAGCCCACGCGCAGCCACGAAGACCCAACAATGAAGACCCAATGTGGCCAAAAATAAATAAATAAATCAATGATTTTTTTTTTTTAAATAAATAACGACACCTTCCTCAGGGGGTGCCATGCGTACAAAAGCAGCTGAAGTCTGAAGCACCATCTGGTGGGATTCGGGACAAAGATGATAACGCTGTGACACGTGGGGCTGAGGCCCCCGGTGGGGTGCCCACTGACCCCCTCCCGGCCTCTGCTGCCTCCCCCTCTGCCCCGGCACAGGGAAAAGGAGGCCCAGACCCGGTTTCCAGACAGGGCCTCGTGCAGGGGTCGCCCCTTCGAGCTCTGCGGTGGGCTCCCCATCAGTATTCTCTCAGGTCCGCGTCCTGGGTGAGGGCGCGGAGTGAAAGAGCAGCTGCTGGGCTGCAGCGATTTCCCCCGAGTCTTTGGAATTATTTATCGCCTTCACAGCCCAGAGTGATTCATTCTGCACAGCCGGCTCTGCACTCCGGTGTGCAAATCGCAGTCCTGAACTTCCTGACCTCAGGGCTGGTGGGCATACTCCCTCCAGGCTTGGAAGCCCCCCACCCTCTCCTCCCCGCCCTCTCCCCCGTGCAGGCCAGATAATGTCCCCCAGTGGTCGAGGCTTCACCCTGCGCTTTAAAGGCGATTCATTAAATGGACAATCATATGCGAATTGGCGTGCACGCTTTTGGTGAGGCTTTTTATATAAGTAAATGGCTAAATCAGGAAAACATCTTTGGGCAGACCATCTGTCTCAATTTGAGCTTTGAAAAATATGGTCACCTAGCAATGTTCCCATGTCAGACTCTAAAAACGAAAACTGGGCAGGCAGGCGAACATCACTCATGCTGTCAAAGTGGACTGTCGGCCTCGGCTCCATGAATCACTGAAGACTTCCTTCCAGCCACAGCTGACTGGGTCTGGGGCTGTGCAGAGGAGGGGCCCGCTGCGGGAGGGACTGGGGCTCTTTTGGAGGAGGGGAGGTGAGCAGCCCCACATCTGCCTCTGGGGCCTCAGTCCGACCACACTGAGAGGGGCACACACAGCTTTATCAGTGTTCTCCTGTTTTATTTTCTACATCTCTGTGGCTTTCACTGTGCCCAAACCGGGCTGACCTTTGGGGCACCCCACCTCCCCACCTGCCTATCCCTCGTGAAATCAGATGCAGCAGCTAGGCATCCTTTAGGGAAGCTGAGGCAGCTCAGGACTGAAAGATATTGAGGGATGTGAGAGAGATGGGGTGGGTATGGAGGTATGAAAACATACAAAGACGGCCCCTCAGTTGAGAACACAGGAGAGGAGATTCAAGGATGGAGCTTGGATTGGACCAAATACTCTTTGATAATTTTTTCACTTCCATGACCTTTTCCTTTTTCTTATTATATTATCTGAATATCAATGAGGGCCCAAACAGGAAATAGATAACACTCCAGGTATTAAAACTGGAGTGCATTTAATGTAGGGAAGGTTGGGAAAGGCAGTCACAGTTTGCCGGCTTTCCCCCTGCACCGTCGCATACGAACAGGACTTGAGCCTGGAACGTGTCCTCACAGAGAGATGAAGAGCCTGTGAGGGCAGCTCCCTTTGGGAATATCTTTCTCTGCTCTGGTTGTACTTCTTTGTTCTGCTTAAGCGGGTCTGCCATATGGCACGTGGCCAACCCCACTGTTAGATCTGCTCCTGGCGGGGAGGGGTTTGGTCCCTCACCTGCAGCATGAGAGGGGTGCTTGCAGACCATCGCCCTGCGCCTGCTGTGGGGCGAGACCCACTGGCCATGGGGGACCGACACACTTGAAGCTGATCTTGCCTTCTCATCTCCGTGCACCTGGTGCCCGCGTAAGTCGCGCCTTTCTTGGCGACCCTGACAGTTGCCAACCCTGGGGCTGCTGCCCTTGGCGGCAGATCCCCCAGCAGTGAGCTCCCTCCCCTGCAAGTGCAACAGGCGCCACGTGCTCCGGAGTCAATATTTGCACAGATGTCAGAAGATCTGAGGATCTAACCGGGGCAGTGAGGCAACCTAGAAGTTGGCATTGATAGGAAGCTGCTACCACCCTTAGGGCTGCAGGGACGAAGGGCAGACGTGGAGCTACGGGACGTCAGGACTGGGATCACTGGTGGGGCCACTGGGAGAAGACACAGCCCCTGTGGAGGCGCCACCCAGGGCAGAGGAAGAGGGAGGAACCCTCAGGTATTCCCATCCTCCTGTTTCCCTCCAGTGTCCCCCATGGCCTGAAACCAGTCAGAAGCCCACGGACATGGAAGCCCAGGAAACAGCCTGCAGGGCTCAGACCCCCGGACCTCAGCCACAGAAGGCGAGGAATGGATCTGAGTGCACACAGGTCCAAGACTGACCAGGTCATACATACATACTCAGGACAAAACTCAAAAGGTATCAGTACAAGGATAGTTTCCTTTGGCTGTTGTAACGAATTACACAAACCTGGTGGCTTAACTCAACACAGAGTTCCGGAGATCAGAAATCCAAGATCGGTTTCACTGAGCTGGAATCAGGGAGCTGGCAGCGCTGCACTCCCTCCGGAGCCTCTAGAGGAGACTGTTTCCTTGGCTTTGCTGGCTTCTAGAGCTGCATCCCTTGGCTTGCATCTTCTCCATCTTTAAAGTCAGCAGAGTAGCATCTTCAAATTTTTCTCGCTGAGGTTCTCACATCACCTTCTCTTTTCCTTATGGTCAAATCTCCCTCTGCCTGCCTCTTATAAGGATGCTTATGATTACATTTAAATCCCAACGAGAGAATCCAGGATAATCTTCCCTTCGTAAGACCCTTAACTTAATCACAGCAGCCAAATCGCCTTTGCTATATAAGGTCACATCCGTAGGATCCAGGAAAGAGGAGCAGGACATCTTTGGGGGCCATTATTCAGCCTTTCACAGATACAAAATTGTACAGCCTCCACAATACTTATCTGTTTCTGTGTAACAAATTATGTCCAAATTCAGCAGCTCAAAACGATGAACATTTATTCTCTCACACGATTTCTGTGGGTCCGATATTTTGGAGTAGCTTAGCTGGGTGCCTCTGGCTCAGGGTCTCTCGTGAAGTTGTGGTCAAGCTTTCAGCCAGGGCTGCAGTCATCTGAAGGCTTCACCCGGCTGGAGAATCCACTCCAGGGTGGCTCACTCGTGTGGCTTTTGGCAGGAGACCTCAGGTCCTCACCATGCTGGCCTCGGCATAAGGCTGCTTGAGTGTCCTCACAACATGGCGGCTGGCTGGCTCCCCCAGACTGAGTGTTCTGAGTGAGAAAATGGGCTGGACACCAAGGTGCCTTCATGACCTAGCCTGTATCAGTTTGCCAGGGTTGCCATGACAAAGCACCACAGATTGGGTGCCGTGAACCACAGAAATATTTTTTTCACAACTCTGGAGGCTAGATATCTGAGGGGAGCGTATCAGCAGGGTTAGTTCCTCATGAGGGTTCTCTCCTTGGGTGGCCAACAGCCATCTTCTGTGCGTGTCTGTGTCCAGATTTCCTCTTCTTATAAGGACGCCAGTCCTATTGCATCAGGGCCCACCCATGTGGCCTCATAGGACCTTAATTGCCACTTTAAAGGCTCTCACTCCAAATACAGTCACATTCTGAGACAGTTTGGACTTCAACATATGCATTTGAGAGGGGACACAATTCAGCCCACAGCACAGCCTCAGAAGTGATATACTTCTGCTGTATCCTCTTGGTCACACAGACAATCCTGCTACAGTGAGGGAGGTGGGAAACACTAGGAGGTGGGGCTCATTGGGGGCTGTCTTGGAGGCCTCTCCCTTCACTCCAAGGGGAATTCTTGTTATTTATTTATTTATTTAGGCTGCACTGGGTCTTAGTTGAGGTATGCAGGATCTTTGCTGAGTCATGTTTAGTTGCTGCACGCGGGCTTCTCAGTTGTGGCATGCAAACCCCCAGTTACGGCACGCGTGTGGGATCTAGTTCCCCGACCAGGGATCGAAGCCGGGGCCCTGCATTGGGAGCAGAGTCTTACCTACTGGACCACCAGGGAAGTCCCCTTATTTGTTCTTGTATGTGTCTCTAGGGATACCCTACATATGTATAGCTGTGTGTGTGTATATATATGTACATATACATATAAGCACACAAGTGTTTATATATATAAATACATATGTATACATATGGACACACACATATGTATATAAACAAAGGAAGCGCATGAACCTGTCGCCCTGCTGCCCGCTTTCTGCACTTCGCCAGTCCGCGGGGAGCTGCCTGATGCCTCACTATATTCCCTGTGTGAACTGCTGCCACTTATTTAACCAGTCCCCTGGATGCTTATGTTGTTTCCAATATTTTGCCACAGCACATGATGCTGCAACAAATATTCATGGACTTGTGTCGCTCCTGGTGTGCGCCAGCGTGTTTACAGGATAAATGCCTGTTGTGGAATCACTGGGTCAAAGGCCACGAGCCTGGGATAGATGTTGTCTGGTCACCGAGTCGCTTTCTTGGAGCTGTTCCCATTTATACTCCTGTGAACAATGTACAGGGGGCCTGATTCCCCAAAGCCTGGCTGACTGACACGGCTGCCATCAACCCTGTTCCTCTTGCCAGTCTGATGGGTACAAAATAGTATCCTGGTGTAGCTTTTTTTTTTACACAATTGAGGTAAAATTCACATAACATAAAATTAACCATTAAAGGGACTCCCTGGTTGTCCAGTGGTCAGGACTCCACGCTTCCACTGTAGGGGGCACAGGTTCGATCCCTGGTCGGGGAACTAGGATCCCGCAAGCCACACGGCACGACCAAAAAGAAATTAACCGTTAAAAATAAATACTTTATTTTTTAGAGTAGTTTTAGGTTCACAGCAAAATAGAGCAGAAGGTCCAGATATTTCCCATAAACGCTCTGCCTTGACTCACACACAGCCTCCCCCATTATCAACCTCCCCCATCAGAGTGGCACATTCATGACAATGAATGAACTTCCACTGACACACCATAATCACCCAGAGTCCATCGTTCACATTACGGTTCACTTTTGGTATTGTATATTCTATGGGTTTAGACAAATGTTTACCAATATTTTCCTATCCCATCACGGCTATTGCAGAGATCTTGAAATATCACTTACACTTATCACTATTAAAAATTACAGTGGTTATTAGGACTTTCACTGGCTCATGCTTCAATGTGCTAGTAAAAAAAAGTACATAGCTTTCTACTGTTTTTTTAATATTTTGATGAGTAGATTTCAATACAGTTGGAAGTTGCCTGCTTCATGGGGCATTGGTAGTCAATAGTTCATTTCTACTATCCCTCATTGTGGGTCCAGGTGCCCATCTACCTACCAGCACACCCTCTCCCTCTGTGGGCATGATGCCCAAGAAACTCAACTCACCTTCCACCACCCTCACCCCTTGACTCACCCACTCCATTTTCCCCTTACCTTTTCCCCTTGCCTACCAGAAAACTCCTACTCATCCTTCAAAACCCAGCTCACATATGACTGATGATCCCCCCCAAATAGTGTTGGTTACTCCCATGACTCCTCTGTGGGCACACCGTCCAACACCTACAGAATAAATGTTATAAACGTATAGAGTTGGTTGTATAGAAAATTAACATAATACAGCGTGCAGTAGGCAAATAATCTGCTCTTCCCCTTTCCCAAATAAATGTGCCCTCTTTGATTCATTCAACTCATTTGGAATTTGGAGGAAATAGGAGAAGGCTAGACAGGCTCCTTTAGCACTGTCCATAATAAATGACTTAACCTTTCTAATCTCCATGTGTAAAATCAGGGTCATAACCCTCTGCACAGAGGTGGTGTGAGGATTAAAAGGGATAAAGTGTTCAGAGTGCCTGGTACCTAGTAAGTGCTCAGTAAACAGGAGTTGTTATTAATCCTACAAGACAGCAAGAAGTCATTGGCAAAAAAGTGAAATAAATGAGTTATGAGGGAGTTCACAGGAGGGAGAAATATCCTCCAACAGAGGGATAGGAAGATATGGGAACAGAGGTTTGGGTTTGGAAGGTGCCTGGTGGAAACCGCAAGGCTGTTTCCTGTGAAAGCGCTCTGCAGGGTCTGGGCTGGTGCATAGGGTACCACCGAGTGGAAGCAGAATTAACTTTCCATCCTTCTCTCATACATGATGGAAATGCTGATTGCAAATTGTCTCTTCCCGTTCACTCCAGCAAGAAATTTGACTAGGCAAATTCTATTTTGTGAGTTACGTTGCTGTGTGTATTTTAGAAGTTTCTGAAAAATCATCCAAAAATCTATAATTCAGTCTTTTCCCATGATAAGACAGAGCTTGACCCCAGTTAGTCTAAATTAGAGCTGGTTTTGGAGGACAGAAGCCAGCAGCCACCTATAGGGACCACCTGCTGTCCCTGTTCTGTCCTCGGAGATTATCTGGGGAACACGTGGGGTGATGTCAACCTCCCTCCAAGTGTGGATGCTACGACTCCGTGCAAAGCACCGGTTTCTCCAGATTAATGGCTGTTCCTAAGGCTTAATGAATTGTTTTCATTCCTTTTACAAATTTCTGCCAGCCACGATTACCAGGTACAGGGATGTAAAGGTGTTGGCGGTTTGGACCTTGCTTCCTGGGTTGGTGGTCTGTGACTGGATCAGTCCCCAGTCTGAGCATCCTTCCCCCTCCACCCCTCCTGCCTACTGCCTACCCCTGCATTTCCTACCCCCGCTCCAAGGGGTGGGAAGCTGCAGCAATCCTGGGGCTCATTGGGCAGAGGAAAGTGGTGCTTGAGAGCACCAATCAGCAGCCTGCTTCTAGTCCTGGCCTCTGCCCCGTGCCTCAGTTTCCCCATCTGTAAAATGGAGACAAGGTAGTTGTGAGCATTTCATGAATTAAAAATTATAAAGTTCTAAGAGCTGTGTCCTGCCCAGAGGAAGCTCTCCCTAAATGTTTTCAAAATTATATTCATTCAGTCATCATTTATCTATTATGACCCCATTCTTTTTTTTTTTTTCTTTTTTTTTTAATCATCTTTATTGGGGTATAATTGCTTTACAATGGTGTGTTAGTTTCTGCTTTATAACAAAGTGAATCAGTTATACATATACATATATCCCCATATCTCCTCCCTCTTGCGTCTCTCTCCCACCCTCCCTATCCCACCCCTCCAGGCGGTCACAAGGCACGGAGCTGATCTCCCTGTGCTATGCGGCTGCTTCCCACTAGCTATCTACCTTACGTTTGGTAGTGTATATATGTCCATGCCTCTCTCTCACTTTGTCACAGCTCACACTTACCCCTCCCCATATCCTCAAGTCCGTTCTCTAGTAGGTCTATGTCTTTATTCCTGTCTTACCCCTAGGTTCTTCATGACATTTTTTTTCCTTAAATTCCATATATATGTGTTAGCATACGGTATTTGTCTTTCTCTTTCTGACTTACTTCACTCTGTATGACAGACTCTAGGTCTATCCACCTCATTACAAATAGCTCAATTTCGTTTCTTTTTATGGCTGAGTAATATTCCATTGTATATATGTGCCACATCTTCTTTATCCATTCATCCGATGATGGGCACTTAGGTTGTTTCCATCTCCGGGCTATTGTAAATAGAGCTGCAATGAACATTGGGGTGCATGTGTCTTTTTGAATTATGGTTTTCTCTGGGTATATGCCCAGTAGTGGGATTGCTGGGTCATAAGGTAATCCTATTTTTAGTTTTTTAAGGAACCTCCATACTGTTCTCCATAGTGGCTGTACCAATTCCCATTCCCACCAGCAGTGCAAGAGGGTTCCCTTTTCTCCACACCCTCTCCAGCATTTATTGTTTGTAGATTTTTTGATGATGGCCATTCTGACTGGTGTGAGATGATACCTCATTGTAGTTTTGATTTGCATTTCTCTAATGATTAATGATGTTGAGCATTCTTTCATGTGTTTGTTGGCAGTCTGTATATCTTCTTTGGAGAAATGTCTATTTAGGCCTTCTGCCCATTTTTGGATTGGGTTGTTTGTTTTTTTGTTATTGAGCTGCATGAGCTGCTTGTAAATTTTGGAGATTAATCCTTTGTCGACCCCATTCTTTCATTATTACTTTTTCTATTATTCATTCAGTTATTCTTCTTCTTTCAGCCCACAGGCCCTGAGCGCTTGCCAAAGCCAAGGCCCTGACTTCAATACTGGGGACACGAGGATGAACAGGGTGGATGTGGCTCCTGTCTGGGAGCATGACAGAGGCCACTCCAGACCCTTTCCATCTGCCCCTTCCTGAACCTGGGGAATGCCAGGCCTGGCTGAGGTTAAGTGACAGCCCAGGTTTCACAGCCGGCAGATGGCAGGGGAGGATCTGATCCTTGGCGTGCCCACCCTGTTAGGCCCCCAGACCCCTGCAGCCGCACACCCAGCACCTCCTGGGTTTTGGCAGGAGGCCTCTGAGTGCATCTGACACATTCCTGGCAAGTGGCAGCAGGAGGGAGCTGCCCTCTGACAGGTGGCACGCAGCCCAGCGCCTGGGCGCCTCCCAGCCCACCTGTGGGACTCCGAGATGTCCTAGGCCCCATCTGGGCTGCTTATGGGGCATGGAACCCTGGGAAGGAACACGGTCACAGGGAGGCTGGCCCGGCCCGGCTCCTGGAGTCTGTCCTCGGCTCCTGGTTCCAGAGATGCGCTGGGAAAGTTACCCACAGGCACACTTCTGGAGCAGCCCCGCTGGGCTGGCGTTGATGACAGAAACACTTGACGGTGTTGGGAAGATTAGCCACCCTCCCTTTGGTATTCAGCACTGTAACTGCCTTGCAGAATCTTCCCTCCATGGAGAGCAGGGGAGCCAACATCCATCAGAATCCCCCAAATCCCCAACAAGCGGCAGTCCTCATGGGGGTCCCTTGCTCCCAAATCCCTCCCCCACCGAGCTCGCTGAAGCCCCAGGTTTCCTGCAGACCCTCGTCCTGGGTGGATGGGAATGCTCTGGGCAGGCGAAACTGCTCAGGTTCTGAGGCGTGTGGGTGGGGAGCGTGTTCAGGCCCTTCCTGGGAGTCCAGTTTGAGGGCAAGGAGGGGAGAGCCTGCAGGCCCTGGGGCTCCGAAGTAGAAGGGTGAAAATGTCAAGGTCGGAGACTGTGGGTCTGGTGGTCAGGCCTGCTGGCCCTGGCCTGTCCTTAGTGTGGGAGCCTCTGAGTCTTGGCTGCATTTTGGGGGCCTGAGGAACACCCATCACCTGGAATGTCAAGGGTTTGAGCACTATCTTACTTCTCTTCGTACTGACCTGGGGAGGCAGACAATCTAATGATCCCATTTTACAGATGGGGAAAATGAGGCTTAGAAAGGAAGCAGTCATCCCAAAGTGACACAGCTGGAATGCAGCAGGGGCAGGGCCAGACCCGTGCTCTGCTCCCTCACCCCCAACGCCC
Source organism: Grampus griseus (assembly GCF_964374135.1). NCBI lineage: Eukaryota > Metazoa > Chordata > Mammalia > Artiodactyla > Delphinidae > Grampus > Grampus griseus. The sequence continues at coordinate 8,251,710 of NC_139014.1, read as the reverse complement.
TGTCAATGGGCTGTGCTGGGCCCACAGGGGCTCAGAAGAAACAGGGAGTGTTCTTCGCTCCCCAGAAGCTTCCGCTCATGTGTTCAGCTTGGGACAAGCATTACGTTTCCTGTAGCAGCTCAGAGGAGGGCAGCTCCCAGGAAGGGGGAACTTGAGTTGGACTTGACGGCTGGGCAGAAGTCAGGAAGACAGAACTAGAAGGACGTGGAGTGTTGAGGGGCCGTTTGAAGAATAAAGGGTTCAGATCTGGGAGCTGAGGGGGACAAAGGGACATAAAGTCAGAGGGGTGCCCTGGGGACTCGCTGGGACAATTATATCCAGATTTCAAGCCTGGGCCCTGGTCAGGCAGAGCTGGGGGCCTCAGGCAGAGGCTGGACTCGGGAACGGGGAGGGGGTGGAAGACAGGGTCCTCGGTCCCCTCCACCCCTGTAGAGGGTTGAATAGTGAGTGTCCCTCTAAAATTTGTGTTCACTCGGAACCTCAGAAAGTGACTGGTATGAAATGAATTGCATCCCCTCGAAATTCCTATGTTGGGGCCATAACCCCCAATGTGACTGTTTTGGAGATGGGGCATTTAGGCAGGTAATTAAGGTATTCTGGTATTCTGTTATGGCACCCCGAGCTGACTAGTACAGTGAGCTTATTTGGAAACAGAGTCTTTGCAGATGTAATTAAGTTTCAGATGAGGCTCACCTGGATTAAAGTGGGCCCTAATCCAATATGACTGATGTCTTTATAACAAGAGGAGAGGGCACAGACAGACGGACAGAGGTAGAAGGTCACGTGACAACAGAGGCAGAGATTGGAGTGATGTTGCCACAAGCTAAGGATGCCACGAAGTGCTGGCCGCCACCAGAAGCTAGGAGAGGAATGGGGCAGATTCTCCACCAGCCCCGAAAGGAACCAACTCTGATGACGCCTTGAAGTCAGACCTCTGGCCTCCAGAACTGTGAGAGTGTAGATTTCTACTGTGTTAAGTCCCCCAGTTCATGGCGCTCTGTAACGGCAGCCCCAGGAAATGAATACAGCCTCCTTATCCGTATTGTATGTCACAGCATGAAGCTTTTGCCAGCAGTGTTGGCTAAAAGAGGGGTCTGTTTGTCCCATGGACACTCTACTCTGAAGAATGAGCCCATCCAGGGCAAACTGGACTCGCAGCTCAGAGTACAGGGCATCTGTGGGGTGGAGTGGGGTGCACTGGGGTGGGGACAGGAGGCCTCCCCTGGGTGCTGGCAGGGATGGCTTGTTCCCCTGGCCATGCAGAGTCTCTGCCCTCTGAACATGGCTCTCCTAAGCTCAGGTACCAGTCTTGAGAGCCATTGGAGATGAGACTGTTGATTCTGGAAGAGGGGTCAGCGGGAGCTGTAGATCTGGGAGCCACCCACATACAGGCAGAATGTAGGATTCTGTCCCCCTACAGGGCCTCAATTCCTGGGGAAAGGATTTCTGTTTTGAGATCCAGTAAAAATGAGAGCCGTCTCAGATCTTTTTTGGCCTGTGACGCTCCTAGCCCTGGGTACATGTTTCCGTACATTTTCATTAAGAAATGTAGGAACTTAATCAGCACTGATTTCAACATGGTTTAAAGCGCTCCAGATTCTTGCAATTTTGATTGATGTGCATTTGTATATGTTAAAAATTAGCGAGATCAGTCGTTGCACATTCCTGGCGTGTAAATAAAAGCAGAATATACATTATTTTATCTAAATTTCTGTTTGTGGACTCGGTCTGCATATTTTGATTTTTGATCTCTGTACCTCCTTCCAAGATGCTAAAATTCCAGAATTCGTTTAGCTGTAGCCCAAGTTTGGGTGAATGCTTTTATTCAGGGGCCTTTCTGAGGCCACTGCTCAGAACCTTGATTCTGGAAGAATACACCCAATGACAGTAGGACATGCAACGCCCCAGGCAAAGACTGGCCTGGGTCTGTGTTAACCAGTTAGTGCCCAGAAAACAGTTCCGATGAGAAATGGCAAACCAGATTTCCGGACAAACGTTGGCATACAATAGCTTCATAATACAAAGCACTCTGATTTAATCAGCGTACGTTTTCACAGTTACTTCTGCCCAGTACGTCACCTCAGCTTCTTTGGACGTAGCCTACTCCAGCCCATCACCTTGCATACGGGCGCTTGATGACAAGCGGTCAGTGATGGGCAGGAAATAATTAATGGGGACTAAGCAGCTGGCTGGGGCCTCTGCCATCAGAACACCTGAGGGTCCCCCTCCCCCCATCGAGGAATAAAGACCACTAGCTAGGACAGGACAGACCCCGATAAAGTACCTAAATGCCACTGTTGGTGGGGTAGGTAAGTATGGTCCCAGGGAGGGAGCCTGGGGCCAGGAGGAACAACATGAAGGTCAGAAAAGGTCTTTGGGGGTTTTCTGAGCAACCCGATAACCCAGTTGCTAGAATAGACCAGGCCTGGTGAATCTGGTGACATGGACCCCTTGCTATAAACATCAGCTACCTGGCTTCTGGATGGTTCCATCTCCCCTTAGTCCAGCTGGCCAACGGCACCCAACCCAGCCTCCTTCCCAGGCCAGCTTCACGGGGGGACCCTGTGCTGGGTTGGATGCTCTACGGTCACCAACTTGAAATACTTAATAATTTTTTTTTTTTTTTTTTTTTTTGCGCTATGCGGGCCTCTCACTGTCGTGGCCTCTCCCGTTGCGGAGCACAGGCTACGGACACGCAGGCCCAGCGGCCATGGCTCACGGGTCCAGTCGCTCCGCGGCATGTGGGATCCTCCTGGACCGGGGCACGAACCCGGGTCCCCTGCATCGGCAGGCAGACTCTCAGCCACTGCGCCACCAGGGAAGCCCAATACTTAATAATTTTTGAACAAGGAGCCCCACGTTTTGATTTTGCACGGGGGGCCAGAAGTTATGTAGCTGGCCCTGCTCCTTCTATATCGGAAATTTCTGCTGTCTTGTCTGTCTCTTCTTCTGGACTACAGACACATATCCCTCAGTCTGTTGTATTGACACCTGCGTCCCCAGAAAGGACCTGCTCTATAAGAGGGACCTATAAGTGTGGTTGGATGCATAAGGCTTCTAAGCAGCAGAGTGTGACCAGAGGACTGGTCAGGTGGGCCCAAAGCCAGTGGTCTCCCCGCATTCGGGGCCCGAGAAGAACCCCAATTCTAGCTGCAGGTCAGCCCCTCTCCCAGTGGCTGCTGGCGGGCAGCACAACCCATTAGCTGATCTAGGGGGGCTGCATTTCATGGGCTGCGAGTGAGTCTCTGCTTCTGAAGTTCACTCCTGGGGAAGAACTTAACAGCTGGGGTTGCATTTAAATATCCTATAATCACTGCTAGGAGTTGAGCCTAGGGTAGATTTTCATGCATGCAAATGAAATGTGTCTTTGCTTATGTAGAGAGCTTGGCAGGAAAATATCTGGGGAGCAAACTGGGGCGGGCGTGTGGGCAAGTAGCGGAGCAGATCCAAATAGAAGGGGCTGCTGTGTGTCCCTTCCTTTGGCAGATGGGAAGGGTCTTTTCTTTTCAGACAAAGCAGGTGAAGGTAATAAAGCTGTACGCTGCTGGGCCTTGTGTGCCAGGTGCCAACAATAAGGTACACGCAAGAATAAATTTTTAATTTTGGCACTTTAATTTCATCCTTTCCTCCCGAAGCTCCAGACCGAGCAGCTGTTTAGCAGGAAAGAAAATTCAGAGCAGGGTAATAAAGAAGATTCGGGGACGGGAGCAGCTACCAGCGTGTAACTGTATTAACCATGTTTCTAGTTTCTGTAAATTCGGTGACTTCACACGCATATGCTGGTCCCATCTTGTTCTGGACAACTCAACCATATGCCCGGGTCACGTTACCTTGGCCTCCTTCTCCCTCACCGGCTTCCACCCCACCCCCCTTCTTACTCTCCACCCTGCACCTCCTCCCACATCACAGGGAGTCCTCCGCCCTGAGGGCCACGCTTTTGCAATTCAAACCAACCAGTCCAAGAGTCCACATCGAAAACACCTTCCTTAACAGGCGCTCAACACTCCCAGCTTAATTACCCCATCGCCCCCTATGACCCAGGCCCAGCTGAAATTACTCAAAGTAGCCAATTCTAAGCCTGCTCACCCTGCCTGGCCCCCTCCTCTCCGTGGAAACCACAATAAAGACTCTTGTTCACAGTTCCCTCCTCTGGATCTGCCTCCTGACTGACTGTGGTTCTTTCCCACGTGACCCCTGGGGAATGCTGTGTACCGCTCTCTTGGGAACCGTGAGTAATTAACTATCTTTTCAGTGTCAGTCATCTCCTGATCTCTTGTCCTTACCATACCTCAGATTTTCTATTAATACACTCTTTTATTTGTTTAATTTTATTTTTTCACAGTCCAAGATCAGCCCTCAGAGGTTTACTTGAAGGATGATTATTTCTTTTTTTAAAATTTTTATTGGAGTATAGTTTATTTACAATGTTGTGTTGGTTTCAGGTGTACAGCAAAGTGAATCAGTTATACATATACATATATCCACTCCTTTTTAGATTCTTTTCCTGTATAGGCCATTACAGAGTACTGAGAGTTCCCTGTGCTATGTCCTTATTAATTATCTATTTTCTATACAGTAGTGTGTGTATGTCAATCCCAATCTCCCAATTTATCCCTCCCCCTCTTACCCCCGGTAACCAGAAGTTTGTTTTCTACATCTGTGACTCTGTTTCCGCTTTGTAAATAAGTTCATTTGTACCCCTTTTTAGATTCCACATATAAGCGATATCATATGGCATTTGTCTTTCTCAGACTTACTTCACTCAGTATGACAATCTCTAAGTCCATTCATGTTGCTGCAAATGGCATTCGTTTGTTCTTTTTTATGGGTAATATTCTACTGCATACATGTACCACATCTTCTTTATCCATTCCTCTGTTGATGGACATTTAGGTTGCTTCCATGTTCTGGCTATTGTAAATAGTGCTGCAATGAAATTGCACTCTATTTTATTTTTATTTATTTATTTTTGGCTGCATTGGGTCTTCGTTGCTGCACGCGGGCTTTCTCTGGTTGCGGCGATTGGGGGCTACTCTTCGTGGCGGTGTACGGGCGGTGGCTTCTCCTGTTGCGGAGCACAGGCTCTAGGTGCGCGGTCTTCAGTAGTTGTGGCACACAGGCTCAGTAGTTGTGGCTCGCGGGCTCTAGAGCACAGGCTCAGTAGTTGTGGTGCACGGGCTTAGTTGCTCTGCGGCATATGGGATCTTCCCAGACCAGGGCTTGAACCCGTGTCCCCTGCACTGGCAGGCGGATTCTTAACCGCTGTGCCACCAGGGAAGCCCTACACTCTATTTTAAACAGTAACAAACATTCAGGCTTCTTACCCATTTCCAGAATAGGCAGAAGAATTAATAAACGATTGCTTCTCTTTTCACCCACTCATCCTTTCATCCATCTGTCCATCCATCCATCCATCCATCCATCTAGTATTTATTGAGCAACATGGTGGTTTTAAAACATCTCCCAGAATGGAACTTGTGTTTTTACTTTGTTACATCATCTTTTTAGTTTAAGAGCTTTCATTTTTACTGCAGTCAAATATAATTATCTTATTCTGTATAACTTGTGCTTTTTGGATCCTAAGAAGCTCTTCTCTATGTTAAAAAAGAAAAGATGTTCTATATTTTCTCCTAAAAGATTTAAAGTTTTCTTTTTCACATCTAGGACTTTAATTCATCTGGAATTGATTTTCATGCATAACATATGGTAATCACAAATTTTATGTTTTTCTTTACGGATAGCCAGGTATCCTAATACCATTTATTACATAACTCAGTCTTCCCACCACTGACTTGTACTGATACCTTTGACATTTGCCAAATTTCCACAAACTGATCATCAGTTTCTGGTTTCCCTATTTTATCTCATTGGTTTATTTGTCTTAGATCCAAACCACACTGTTTTATTTCTTTTTTATTTTAACATCTTTATTGGAGTATAATTGCTTTACGTTGTTGTGTTAGTTGCTGCTGTATAACAAAGTGAATCAGCTATACGTATACATATATCCCCATATCCCCTCCCTCTTGAGTCTCCCTCCCACCCTCCCTACGCTGTTTTATTTCTACATATCACTTTATAGTATTTACATGTGGAAGGACAAATCTCTTATCCTTCTGCTTCAAAATTGTCTTGGTGACTGTTGGACTTTTACACGTGGAGATGGTGGCAGGTGTGGTGGACCTTGGGATGAAGACACTATGCTAGGGATGGTAAAACAACAAGATAGATGGAGTCTGGGTTCCTGGACAACCTCATGAACCACAAACATCAGCCCTGGACCACATCCAGATACTCATGTGAGGAACAAACACCCATTTTGCTTAAGTCACTATCAATTTGCATGGATATCAATTAAGTGCAGGCAAATATTTATCTTAAGTAATAATATTTTTCTTATTTATTAACTCATCTGAAGATCCTGGTAAAATACTGAATTGAAATGGTGGAGAAGGCAACCTTACCTTGTTCTTGGCTTTAGGGAAAATAATTCTAATGTTTTACCATTGAGTATGATGTTTTTTTGGTAGATGTTTCTTATTGGTTTAAGAAAACTTCCGGGGCTTCCCTGGTGGCGCAGTGGTTGAGAATCTGCTTGCTAATGCAGGGGACACAGGTTCAAGCCCTGGTCTGGGAGGATCCCACATGCCGCGGAGCAGCTAGGCCCGTGAGCCACAACTACTGAGCCTGCGCGTCTGGAGCCTGTGCTCCACAACGAGAGGCCGCGATAGTGAGAGGCCCGCGCACCGCTATGAAGAGTGGCCCCCGCTTGCCACAACTAGAAAAAGCCCTCGCACAGAAACAAAGACCCAACACAGCAAAAGTAAATAAATTAATTAATAAACTCCTACCCCCAACATCTTAAAAAAAAGAAAAAGAAAACTTCCATCTATTCTGTTTGCTGAGAATTTTCTTTAAAGAATTATGAGTGTATATTACATTTTACCGAATGCCTTCCCTGCGTCTAAGAAGATGATTATATATGGACTTTCTCCTTTAATCTTTTTTTTTAAATAAATAAATTTATTTATTTTGGGCCGCTTTGGGTCTTCGTTGCTGTGCACAGGCTTTCTCTAGTTGCGACGAGTGGGGGCTACTCTTCCCTGCAGTGCACGGGCTTCTCATTGCGGTGGCGTCTCTTGTTGTGGAGCACGGGCTCTAGGCACGCGGGCTTCAGTAGTTGTGGCATGCAGGCTCAGTAGTTGTGGCTCACGGGCTCTGGAGCGCAGTGTCAGTAGTTGTGTCACACAGGCTTAGTTGCTCCGCGGCATGTGGGATCTTCCTGGACCAGGGTTCAAACCTGTGTCCCCTGCATTGGCAGGCGGATTCTTAACCACTGCACCACCAGGGAAGCCCTCTTTAATCTTTTAATGTGGTAAATGACTTTAACAGCTATTATAGTGTTAAGTTGTCTTTATATTCCCGAGTTAAAGACTCTGTGCTCGTGATGAAGTATTTATATATAGATTGCTGGATTTGTTTTGCTAATTTTGATACAGGATTTGTGCATCTGTGTTCCTATGTTTCTTGTAGGTACTGTTCTTGTCTACTTTTGGGATCAAAGTTCTGCTACCCTTATAAAAGGAGTCGTGGTGGGGTCCGTTCCTCCTGCCCTCATCCCAGGAAATTTCTATGGAACAATTTGTATCTGATAAGGGTTAAATACTCCTTGAAGGTTTGGTAAAACTTGTCTTGGTGTTACTATACAAAACTTACAAGTATAAAACTTACTTGGTACTACTGTCCAGTTTGGTGCTTTAATATTTTTGCAAATAGATTTGTGACTATTGGTTTAATAGTCAATGCTTACAGGGTTTCTATTACTTTTTGAGATAGTTTTGATTATTTCTACTTTTTCTATGCATTTGTCTGTTTCATCTGTTTTTAAACATTTTGACATAAAGTTGCACTAGGAAATGCTCTCTTTATTTTTCTAAAGAACTCTACTGTGTAGTTATATCTTCCTTTGCATTCCTGATAATATTCATTCATGATTTCCCTTTTTTTCTTTCATGATCTTTACTTCTAAGAGTTTATCTACTTTGTCTTCTTGAAGAATCAATTTCGCATTGGTTAATTATTTCTTTTGCAGATTTTATTTCACTAATTTCTGTAGTTAACTTTATTATTTCCTTCCATTCTTTTAAAAGTTTCCCTGGTATTTTAACTTCTTCTGTTGAATGCTTAATTAATTTTCACTCTTACTCGTTAACGAGTTTTTAAAATTACTCATTACTGCTTCAGCTATCTCCCCTGTTTGGAAATGTAGTCCTTTCATTGACATTCAGTTCTAAATATTTGATACTTTTTATTATGCTTTATCTTTTGAATGATTTAGAAGTATGCTTTTCAGTTTCCAAACACTTGTGATTTCTCATTTCTTTATTTAGTGTCAGGAAGTGATCTAGATGATATCAATTCTCTGGTATTTGTTGAAACTTCCTTTTTGAGCCTAATATCTGATTAAATTTGTTAAGTGTCAGATGCATGTTTGAAAAGAATATTTAGTTCCTGTGTATGTCTAGATCAAGCTTTTATTAATTATGTGGTTCAGATCTTCTATAGTCTTACTAATTAAGCTATAATTTTTCTGACAGAGATATGTTAAAATTTTCCACTGTGATGGGTTTCTCCTGAAGTTTGGGGTTTTTTTGCCACGCCGAGTGGCTTGCAGGATCTTAGTTCCCTGACTAGGGATTGAACCCGGGGCCACGACAGTGAAAGTGCCAAGTCCTAACCACTGGACCACCAGGGAATTCCCAGTTTTCCTTTCTATATTTGACGCTAAATAGTTAGAGGCACAGAGGCTCAGGTGTGGCATATTTTCTTGAAGAATTATGTCTTTCATTATTGAGTAAAGACTTGCTTTCTGTCTTAATGACTCCTTTGTGTGGCAGTAGTACTGCTATACCAGCTTATATTTTTTTCAAGCTTTATTTGTTTTCAACCTTTCTGTGCTGTTTGGGGTCAGTTGTATCTTAAAACATGTTGTACAGGTAGATTTTTTTTCATCCAATCCAGTTAGTCTGGATTTTTTTCATCCGGTTAGTCTGAGTCAATTAACAGGTAAATGCAATACATTTACTACTATTGTAATTATGGGTATATTTGGATTTACATCTGTTATCTTATTTATCATGTCTCTACCCTAATTTTTCCCTCCTATCTTGCATGTTATTCTCGGCTGGCATTGTAGTTTCAGTTTGTTTTTAACCCCCTTGATTCATCATTATTTTTATTAATATTATGGTTAATTATAGTCAGTGTGCATTGGGTTGATTATCATTTAAATCATTCTAGATTTAATTTCCACTCCAAACCTCTTAGTAGTTCATTCAGTGAGGATCCATGAATAGCAAACTTTTTGTCTCTTTCTGAAAATGTCTCTATTACAAATCCTTACTTTTGGATGATAGTTTAGCTGGGCATAAAATTCTAGTTAACAGATACATTCTCTCACTACTTTGCAAACACAGCTTTGTCTTCTGGCATCTATTGTTGATGTTGAGAATTCTGTTGATCAAATTGTCATTACTTTTTAGGTAGTGAGTCTTATCTCTTTGGTTGCTTTTAAGATCGCTATGTCTTTGATGCTCTCTTGTTTCTCCACCATGTGTCTAGATGCCTATTTATTTTTATTTGTCCTGTTTGAATAATGTGACTCTTCACTCTGATGACTCATTCTTTCAATTATGGAAAAACCCTATAATTTTTTCATTTTAAATTTCCTTCCCCCCATTGTCTTTATTCTCTTATTCTAGACCATCTATAAGATGTGTCTTCAACCTACTCATTCCATCTTCCACATTTATGTATTGTGTTTTCCTATTTTTGATCTCTTTGTATCTCATATTGCATTTGGGATGATTTCTTTCTATTTATCTTCTACTTCTCTAATTCTTTCTTTAGCATTGTAAACTTTGCTATTAATCTCACAAATTTAATTTATACTTTCAATGAATTTTTTTTAAAATTTAGGTCTGTTTGATTTTTTTCATGTCTGCTTATTCTCTTTTCAAAATGTCCTATTCTTTCTTTATGACTCTGATTCCTTCTTTTACTTCCCATGTCATTTAAAATATACTTTAAATGTATTTCAGATGTTCTATTAAGTTTAGTTATAGGGGAGCTAATTCTCCTTTTATTATTTCCTTTTCTTTTTTACTTTATTTTTATTTTATTTTTCAGTTTTTGGCTGCGTTAGGCCTTCGTTGCTGCATGCGGGCTTGCTCTAGTTGCTAGGAGTGGGGGGGGGCTACTCTTTGTTGCGGTGCGCGGGCTTCTCATTGCGGTGGCTTCTTTTGTTGCAGAGCACAGGCTCTAGGCACGCAGGCTTCAGTAGTTGTCGCACACAGGCTCAGTAGTTGTGGCTCGTGGGCTTAGTTGCTCCACGGCATGTGGGATCTGCCCGGAACAGGGATCAAACCCGTGTCTCCTGCATTGGCAGGCAGATTCTTAACCTCTGTGCCACTAGGGAAGCCCTCCTTTTATTATTTCTAATGTCTCTTTTTTATGGTGGTCTGTTTACATACAAGTTTTGTAATTTTTCTATCGTGGGTCCGTATTAAGAGTGTTCGCCCCTGCCCCATGGGAGTCCAGTATGCTCTGGGTTGTGAATTGTCCTTGCAGAGAAGTTTCATATTTGCTTCTGCCAGAGTGCAAGTGTTTAAATGGTTCTAGACCAGTTTTTATGTTATTCTCGTGACTTAGGTTTCCTCCACGTCTCGGATTTCATAAAATTATAACTTTCCCCCATTTTTGGCAGAGGCCTGGGGTTTTGACTTCTGACAGGTGGATTTTTTTTTTTTTTTTCTATCCAGGTCCCTAAGTAACTGGCCCAATAGGTGGAGTTTTCTAGCCCCCTTCGCACCAGCTTCAGGGCAGTAATGGGCAGCTCTTAAAGACTCTAGGCTTCAAACTGGGCTTCCATTCCAGCTACATCACCTCAAGTAAGCTCCAAACGTCACCTCTTCTTGACACATTAGAACCTCAGCCCCCATCCCCAAACCTGGGGAGTGTTGGGGTCTCCCTCTGCTATCCTGCCCCAGCCTTTAATGATCTATTTTCCACCCTGGGAATTTTTCTCTCTCTCTTTTGAGTATGAATACTCATTTAAAAAACCTTTTGGTAGTGGAATTATATTCTGTTCTGCTTATCCTTGCGCTAGAAGAGAGGAGAGAAAAGCCCCCATCCACTTGGTCTGCCATGTTGCTAGAAGCCCTTCTCACCTTCCATTCACCTGCCCTCCACCTGCTTTTAACATAGACACAGGCATGTTTCCAAAGCCCCTTAGATAGAGGAGGTAGCGGGGAGGGACATGGATCAGCAAGGGAGAGGAGGATAAATAATAATGGAGGGATGCATGACCTGAGTGACCACAGGGCCAGTCTCTACAAGGATGGATTTGGGGAGACCTGGTTTGGGGTCAGGGATAGGCCTATTTAAATAGTCAACTCGGTAGGGTGGTTGGAAAGAGTCCTCCAGAGTAGATGTCCTGTGTCTCACTCTATTATCTTTGCAATGGTAACATGACCTCGTGGGCATTAACCCCATGGTTGCCCTAGGTCAGGGCCGTGGTCCGGCCAGGTCAGCCACTTCCCTCTAGCAGAGGTCCAGCCTGCAGACCGTCTCAGCCCTTGAGCGCCCTGAGACCCGTGGCTCTAGAATGCAGGACGGAAAGAGGACACTGGAGGGAAAGCTTCACAGAGAGCCAAAAAAACGCTGGGGAAGCGGCATCAATCTCTCATAAAATAGAAGCCTGCTCATTTCTGATCTCCAATCAAGCAGAGGAGACAGAAGGGGCAGCTGTCATCGAGCGGCCGCAGCTCCAGAATCACTGCTGAGTAATTGCTTGGAAATTCAAGTCTGGGTTGGAGGCTCTTCAAGCCATAATTTATGGGAGAGATACTAAGCCCTCACCGGGAGGAAGAAATATGGTCGTTAAATGACAGCTAATGGTCCATTATTCATCTGGGGGCAAATCAGTGAGGTTCATTAAGCTGACCAGCCCAGCCTTGGAAGAGGGATGTAAAATTAGCTGGAGGATGGAAGAGGTAAGAAAGACACTGGAGGGAAGTCGTGTAGAGGAAGCTGGTCTTCCAGGTGGTGACTCTGGAACATGAAAGGGAGGGAGGTGGAGGTTTGTTTTCTTCCCTGCTCCTTGCAAGGAATGTTTTGACTCTGCGGCACAGACTTCTGAAAAGAATGCCCAGTCCATGCCTCTGACTGGCCAGCCCCCTCCAAGATCACCAACTTCTACTGTTAAATTCCCACCCCACGCCACTCCCAAAACCTTTCCACAAAAGGCTGCACCGTCAACCCGACCTCTGAGTAATCAGAAAATGGAGAACAAACTCCCCTCCCAGGGAAAAAGCTGGAACCTACCTGCCCAGGGAAATCTATATGTAAATTCAGACAGTCTGCAGTCTTCCTGGTGCAACACTTTGGTCTCCAGCCAGGTCGCGAGCAAAGATAAAACAGGCTGGCAGCAGATTTCTGGTCAGAGTTGGAACTGCCAGGATGAGGGGTTACTGTTTGGGCAGGGACCAGGGGAGGGGGTGTCCATGTCCCAAAACCATGTCAAAAGTTCTCTGCTTTGTCCCAGAGAGCCCCAACCGATAGCTTACTTTCAACTCTTAACATTGTAACTGATGCACTTGAAAAAAATAGAAGAACACAGGTGGAAGAAAATTAAGTAGTTTCAGATATCACGAAGCAAAGCTTTCTAAAAGCATGACACGCGGCAGGCTGTGCCTCCCGTCACTGTCCAAGTCGGCCTGGTCACTGGCCACACCTGCCTTCCATGCTTCGAGGCTCATGACCTCCTCACCTGGTGTTACCTAATGTTTAGCATCACTCAGCACAGGCCACGTGGTGCCGTGGTGCAAAGGCAAACAAGCCCCGAGTCTCAGGGGCTCCCTGTGAATAGTGTCCATTGTGGGTCATCTATGGCCCTGCCCCCAGTGATGACAGAGGCAGAGGTTGGAGTGATATGGCCACAAGTCCAGGAACACTGGGGGCCACCAGAAGCTGGAGGGGGCAAGGGCAAATTCTCCCCTAGAGGCTTGGGAGGGAGCACAGTCCTATGATACCATGATTTCTGACCTTTGCCCTCCAGAACCCTGAGAGCATCCTTTTCTGTTGTTTCAAGTTCATGGTACTTTCTTACAGCAACCATAAGAAACTGATACAAGTTATATCTTCACTCCGGGACCCAGGCTGACCGAGCAGCTTCTACCCAGACCACTGGAGGTTTTCCTGGAAGCAAAATAAAGCAAGGCACAAAGTATGAGCTGGTTCTCAAAGCTTCTGCACAAAAGTGACCCAGTCACTCTGCTGACATTTCATTGGTTGGAGAGGATCACCTGGACACCCCTGAGGTCAAAAAGCAGGGGGATCTAATCCTCCATCGCAGAGGCTGACAGACTTCTTCTATGAAGGGCCTCGTAGTAAATATTTTAGACTGTGGGCTGCATGGTCTCTGCTACAGCCCCTAAGAGAGCCTTGAAATGTGTCCCTTATAGTTGAGAGATGCAAAGGACAGACACCCAGCCCAGCCTGAAGAAGCTTGCATGAATAGGGATGGGGTCTGCACCCCCAGAGTCAACACAACAGGGAAACGGGCTTCAGCTGTTCAGATGGCAGAGCCGGGAGAGGGCTTAGGAGATGTTAATTGCGGTGCCAGGGGATGTGCAAAGCACGCTCCTCCACCATGGCCAGGGCAACTTCCCCAACACTCCTTAATTAATACATGTCCTTTTCTGCAGTGGTTTCTGGGTCTCTCATCAGCCAATTGAACTGTTCTCCTGGAAACAAAGACCTGTTTGGAGGTGCTGGACTTTCCGGTAATTTCTTTCTTCCATCTCTTTGTCTGGAGAAGAGTGCACTGAATGGCAGGTCCGATGAATTCCATTTCCCAGTGACAAAAGCCCTGGGGTGGGGGAGGGCGGTTGCTATAGTGACTGGGGGTGGGCCACTCTATTAATCTTCAGAGGAACCATGAGGAAGTCGCTGACCCTCAGCAGGAAGTCTGAGCTTGAAATGACCATTGTCTCATTGGGAGAAGTGGACCCACAGGGTTAGCGCAAGCGCAGGATAAGAAAATTGCCTAAGATGTCTGGGGTCCCTGGATGGCGATGTCTCCGCTCCCAGTTCTTTCCTGATATGTTTTGCATGATGCATCCCCGTGCAGCTCCCCTGGGAGGTGGTGCACAAGTGTAGGTTGTGCATTTGAACAGATAAACATCCACCACCCCAAAGAACAAATTGGGAGAAACAGCTTCTCAGGGCAAGGGCTGGGAGGAGGGTGGGATGGGAGGAATTTCCTGGTATCGTGAGCTGCCTTCACAGTCAGGCAGAACTTGTGCTGAGTTTTCTTTTATCTGAGGATGAGGCAAAGCAGAAAGAGAAACTGCTGAGGAAGCCTGGGAAGGACCCCACCTCTGCTGGTCCTGATGTAGGACTGTGGTCATCGTACCCAAATGGCCTTCACCTCTCTAGCCCTCCCCATCCTAGGTCCTGGAGCTCGGGGCTCAGCCTTCCAGCAGGACTGGGGGTGCATGGGCATGCCCTCCATCCACAGAGCCCACAACATTTGGAAGGCAGCTATGCGCACCACTATACCAGCAACACTGCACTCAAAATTGGAATCAGATTTCACTCCCAATTCAGGAAAGGCCTGAGAGCCAGTCACAGAGTGTTCTCGGCAGAATAATGGCTCGCGGAGTCGTCCGCATCCTAATCCAGGGAACCTGGGAATCTATCACCTTACATGGTGTGGAATGATAAAATACATACTTCGTTTTTGTCCCAGGTCCTAGGCGCAGAGCTCCTAAGACCCTTGGAATTTCCTGAGTGTCAGGAGTGTCCTCTGTCATTCAGAAGGAGCCCTCCCTTTTTGAAAATTGAAATACAGCTGATTTACAATGTTTCCGGTGTACAGCAGATTCAGATATACATATATATATATATATATTCTTTTTCAGATTCTTTTCCGTTATAGGTTATTACAAGATCTTGAATATAGTTCCCTGTGCTATACAGTAGGTCCTTGCTGTTTATCTATTTTATGTATAGTAGGATGTATCTGTTAACCCCAAATTCCTAAGTTATCCCTCCCCCCCATAAGAAGCACTTTTTGATCTCACCTGAGTTTATCCTGATGAGGTGACTTAGGGTGCCCCCTCCAAGATGGCCTCTGGATGGGGCTGGTCTCCAGAAAGACCAAGCGATTGGAGAGTTGGAACTTTTAGCCCCACCCACTGGCCTCCAGGGAAGGAGAGTGCCCGGAGATTCAGCTCAGTGAAAACTCTTGAAGATCTGATGAACTTCCGGCTGGTGAGGTTGGCTCATCCCACAGGGACAGAAGATCCTGCTCTCAGGGCACTTCTGGCCCTGGCCCTGTGGGGACTTCCTCATCTGGCCGTTCATCTGTATCCTTTATAACCACCTGGTAAACGTCAGTAAATGTTTCCCTGAGCTTTGTGGGCCATTCTAGCAAATGATCAAACCTGAGGAGGTGGTGGTGAGAGTCCTGAGTTATAACCAGTAGGTCAGAAGTACTGGTGACAATCTCTGTGTGTTGTGGGGAGCCCGGTGGGACTGAGCCCTTAACCCAGAGCCCTTAACCCCAGGGTGGGGTCGGAGGCTATCTCCAGATAGATAGCGTCAGAACCGAGTTGAGTTATAGGACAGCCAGCTGGTGTCTGCTGAGAACTGGAGAATTTCTTGATGTGGAAAACACCTCCCCGCTCCACACACGCACATCTGGTATCCGAAGTATTGAGAAAGAAGAGAAAAAAAGTTTTCCCTTCACATGACAAAAAAGACTTTGCAGATGTGATTGAAGACCTCGAGATGGGGAGATTATCGTGGATTATGCAGGTGGGGCTAACCTAATCACAGGGCTCTTATCCTTCTTTTTTTTTTTTAATTTATTTATTTTTGGCTGTGTTAGGTCTTCGTTGCTGCGTGCGGGCTTTCTCTAGTTGCGGCGAGCAGGGTCTACTCTTCGTTGCGGTGCGCTGGCTTCTCATTGCGGTGGCTTCTCTTGTTGCGGAGCATGGGCTGTAGGCACACGGGCTTCAGTACTTGTGGCTCGCGGGCTCAGTAGTTGTGGCTTGCGGGCTCTAGAGCACAGGCTCAGTAGTTGTGGTGCACGGCCTTAGTTGCTCCGTGGCATGTGGGATCTTCCCGGACCAGGGCTCGAACCCGTGTCCCCTGCATTGGCAGGCGGGTTCTTAACCACTGCGCCACCAGGGAAGTCCCCCACAGGGCTCCTAAAATGGTTTCTGGGAAGAGGGAGGCTGAAATTGGAAGCAGAGAGAAAGACTTGACTGGCCATTGCTGGCTTTGGTGGTGGAGGAGGGGGGCCGTGAGCCAAGGGATGCGAGTGGCCTCTAGAAGCTGGAAAAGGGAAAGACACAGACTGCCCCCCACCCCAGAGCCTCCAGAAGGAACTCAGCCCCGCTGACACCCGATCGAGTCCAGTAAGACCCATGGTGGACTTCTAACCCATAGAACCGTCAGAGGATAAACACCTGCTGTGTTAACCCACTCAGTCTGTGGTCATTTGTTACAGTGACAGCAGGAAACTCAGACACAGGGCACACTTCTGGAGGCTTTGAGGATCTCAGCTAAATCTCCAGTCCCTTCAAAGAAAGAGAAGTAAGACAAGGAAAGAACCGAGCCACAGTTCGTAGGAGAGTAGACGGGCACCTGCTCTCTGAGTTCCAGCCTCCAGAACCATGAGAAAGGCATGTCTGTTGTCGATAATCCCCTCAGTCTATGGTAATTGGTTACAGCAGCCTGAACTAAGAGACAGCGTCAGTCCACAGGAGTGGGAGGGGGGCCACTCTCAGGATGAAGGCGGATGAAAGGAAAGAAGGTTCCCGGGAGGAGGGTTTGGCCTCCATCCTGTGCAAAGAATCCCAGACACGCAGAGGCTGCCTGAGAGCACACAGCAGGTGGGACTCCCTCTGAGCAGACCATCTGGGTCCCCAGAACGCGTGTCACATGGTATACACGGGTGTGTGTTCCCGGTGAGCAAGGAATGTGTTCACACACACGGGCTGGGTGGGGTGCAGGGGCTGGAGCAAACACCCACCCATGTCCACTGGGGAGAAGCCAGCCCGAGCTGAGAGAGAAGTCACTGCTCAGAGGGCAGCAGGGGAAGCCAGACCCCCTTCAGAGGGTGATTCTCAACTTGGGTCGGGGAGGGAAGAGCCCTTACGCACGTAAACTTTGACGTGTGCTCACAGCCAAGCGGTCAGAAAAGGTTGTTTTCTTGAACAGCTCATGTTAAAGAAGCACCAGGCAGGCTTTTGTGAACAGCCAAGACCTTCCTGAGGAGGCAGGGAAAGACGACCCGCCCTGCAGTGAGAGTCAGAGCCCTCAGGGGCAATAGTACCTTGGGGCCCAGACAGACAGGACTGATTCGTTCCCTGCTGGGGCGGCTATAAAGAGAAGGCGAGTCCATCTCGGGAAGGCAGAGAACAGGCCGGAAAAATAACTAAAGAACTTCTATATTTTCTGAGCCAAAAATGATGCCTGGATTCCCCCCCTTCACCTCGAGAATGCATTTCAATAAAAAAGATGACGAGGGCTTCCCTGGTGGCGCAGTGGCTGAGAGGCTGCCTGCCGATGCAGGGGACACGGGTTCGTGCCCCGGTCTGGGAAGATCCCACATGCCGCGGAGCGGCTGGGCCTGTGAGCCATGGCCGCTGAGCCTGCGCTCCGCAACGAGAGAGGCCACAACAGTGAGAGGCCTGCGTACCGCAAAAAAACACACGCAAAAAAGATGACGATAGCCAGTTCTATTCCCTGTGGGCAGCCCTAGTGCAGCCCTCCCCAGCCCGGAGCTTCAGCTGTTCCTGGTTCCCCTGCATGTCATTTCTTCCAATAACCCCGTGACTCCAGGTAACCACAGTGCATCTGGAGCACCGACAAAACAGCCATAAACATTAAGTCACGTTCTGTTATACATTGAGCAACTCTCTTTTACGGAAAACAATAAAATCTCGTGAGCAGAAACAGAAAATCCTGCAAAAATATATACCCGTTAATATAGTGAAATTGCAAGGGTTTTTGGAAACCGGGGAAGAATGACGTCTGTCATCTTGGGGACCCTGCCCCAGGGTGCTGTCTCATGGGTAAGACGCAAACATCTTCCGCCGTCATCCCCACTCACCACAAATCATCTTTGGAGTCCAGCTCCACTTCGCCAGGCCAGTAGGTGGGGTCCCGGAAACCTGGGAGTGAGTCAGGATTTTGTGAGTTGAATTCTATTTCCAGCGCCCCAGGTGTGCTTGCTATCTGAAAGGGAAACTTTAGGCAGAGTAAAAAAAAGAAAAAATTATTATAAGGCACATCAGCCCTATCTATTCTATCCTTTTTTGGTAAAACTGATTTTTGACTTCCGTGTTTAGATCTGGGAAGAATGTCCGTGAGGGAAAGGACTGGGTGGCACAGGAGCTTGTCAGTAATGGTCCAGCTGAAATTCTAGGGCAACAGGCGGTTCTCAGGGCATGGATGTAGTGAGAACTTGGCTCTTTTTGCGCTTCCGCGGGGAAGGAGCTGCAAGGACTTTGAGCCCTAAAGCCTCAGGTCAAGGGAACCAGCTGGCTACTCTGTGGAAGTGGCCTTTTTTTGTTTTTTCGGTACACGGGCCCCTCACTGTTGTGGCCTCTCCCATTGCGGAGCACAGGCTCGGGACGCACAGGCTCAGCGGCCATGGCTCACGGGCCCAGCCGCTCCGCGGCATGTGGGATCTTCCCGGACCGGGGCACGAACCCGCGTCCCCTGCATCGGCAGGCGGACTCTCAACCACTGCGCCACCAGGGAAGCCCTGGAAGTGGCCTTTTGCCTGTGACCCCAGGTGACCCCATGTGATAGTTTAGCAGAGCCCTGGTGCTCCCCTTGGCATTCCCTCATCTCTATTCTCAGTGTCAGGGCTATTACAGATGAAGCTGCTATGACTATTTCTGTGCAAGTCTTTCCTGAGTAAACACATTTTCACTGGGGAATGGAATGATGGGTCACATGGTAGGAGTACGTTTCACTTTTTAAGAAACGAACCAGGTGTTTTCCGAAGTGGTTGTTCCATTTTTCATTCCCACCAGCAGCATCTGAGCGTTCAGGTTCCCTCACATCCTCTCCAACAGTTATCTTGAAAGGCAGGCGGTGCTCTCTCGTGATGGTTTTAATTTACTTGCATTTCCCTGATGGCTGACGATGGTGAGCATCTCTGCACGAGCTTCTTTGGCATCTGCGTATCTTCTTCAGTGACGTGTGTGTTCAAATCTTTTGTCCATTAAAAAAAATTGGGGGCTTCCCTGGTGGCGCAGTGGTTGGGAGTCCGCCTGCCGATGCAGGGGACGCGGGTTTGTGCCCCGGTCCGGGAAGATCCCACATGCCGCGGAGCGGCTGGGCCCGTGAGCCATGGCCGCTGAGCCTGCGCGTCCGGAGCCT
Source organism: Grampus griseus (assembly GCF_964374135.1). Classification (NCBI taxonomy): domain Eukaryota; kingdom Metazoa; phylum Chordata; class Mammalia; order Artiodactyla; family Delphinidae; genus Grampus; species Grampus griseus. The sequence continues at coordinate 8,232,243 of NC_139014.1, read as the reverse complement.
GTGCTCCGCAACGGGAGAGGCCACAACAGTGAGGGGCCCACGTACCGCAAAAAAAAAAAAAAAAAAAAAATTGGGTTGTTTGCCTTATTATCTCATGGCAACAGTACTTTATACATTTTGTCTTGGGAGTGGGTGGGACACGGTGGCTGGCTCTTCATCTTTTCACACCGATCCATCAACTTTATGTCCTACGTCCTTCAAAGCTGACTTTTGAAATTCAAAATCCCAGGTCCTTGCCAATCAGAAGCAGACTCACCTCTGCTCTCCTGCTCTATCCTGCTGCCTTCCCTCCATCTCGATGGCCTGGCGAGGGTGGCAATGCCTCTTCCCAGGGTCAGCTGGATGGCTCATTTCCAAGCAATTTTGTCTTTGCCCCACCCAGGGTCTACGCCTGCTTCCCGAGAGCCGCTAACTACCCCACGACGTGCTCTATGAGCAGAACCTCCCCACATGTCCAGTTGATAACAGGAGCGGTTTCAACACAGGAAGCTTTTAATGTTCAAACTTAGGAATTCTGGGCTGTGAAATTTGGGGCCGGGGTGGGGTGGGGGACCTGCTGACCCACTATTGGACCCTATGATTCATCTGGAATCCTGTAATTCTTGCCTTTGCACAAAGCAAGCACCTTTCTGGGTCCCCTGTCAGCCCGGAAATGGGCAAGTAGGATCCTGTTTATGGGCACCTTGACGCCCACCTCCAAGATGGAGCTGCGTTATTACTTCAAAGCAAACTCGTGCTTCTCCCAGTTGCCAGTACACAGAACTACTGTTTCTTTTTTCCATAACATCTTCCAGCACTATTTATTATGCATGTGCTGTGTCTGTGGTAGCTTGTCTGTTTCCCCCACGAGGATGTAAGCGCCTCCAGGGCAGGAATCCTTGTCATACATGTCCATCCCCACATCTCCAGAAGAGCGCCTGGCGAAAAGCAGCAGCAGAATGACTATTGGTTGAGTGAGAATGATCCCAGGAGGCCGAACTCCTTGGGGTTCAGCCTCGGGGCCTCTCCCTCCTGATGCCCAGCCTCCCCGACAGGGAGGGGTCTCTAAGGGGGGCGAAGCTGCTGTATCTCCCCATCCTGAACAGGGAGAGAGGCTGAAATTATACCAAGCTGCCTCCCCGCCCCCCATCACTGCCTTTCTACCTAGCACGATCCCCCAGTTCCCTTACTTTGCCAGCAAATGGTACATGATGCCCTCCAATACCTCCCTAGTCAGCCTAGGAGACACTGGTGAGGTCTAAAGCTGTTTCTATGGCAACAGGATCAGAGATTCGATGCTGCAGGACTTGGTACAAGGGGGCTGCCTCCCGCCCTCCTGGTGAGGGGGTGTATGAATTGGGGGTGGGTGGGGCCCTTGGGGTGGGACCACATCGTGAGGTAGAAATCACTGAGGCATCGATGCACCTAGATTCTTCTTCCAAATGTGTCACCTTCTTACCTTCCCTGACCCTCAGTGCCCCAACCCTAGAATTGCCACTGGGTCAGCAGATGTGAGGTGCCCAGCACGGGCCTTGCACATAGCAGGAGCCAGTAGATGTCACCAAGAGCCCTGGCATGGCATCAGGGAGGGGATGTCTGGGCAGGCCGTGGGGGCACCACTGAGCGTCAGGGGCTCAGAACCAGTGCGAAGGACGTTGGTTATGGACAGTTCACCCTGACTCTTTCCATATCCCGTCCCAAACTCCCAGCTTGCAGGGTCCTCACTCAACGACCCTTTCTTGTCCCAATCTCAGCCTTGGCAGCCCAATTCCCCAGAGATATTTTATGCTCTTTCTACTCCCATCATGACAAAACTGCCCAGGGTTGCGTTCCTCTAGGGCCTGCTTTCAGCTGGAGAAAGTGCACATGGGGATTAGTCAAGGCAGCGAGGTCCCTGCCAGGGTGTCCCTTAGATGACATCTTGCCCTTCCCAGGGGACAGCAGGCTGGAATCTGGGTAGCATGTGTTTTCACCCCAGATCTGAGGAGTGGCTCTCAGGTCAGGGAGTCCAGACTCCCAACGGGCCAAGGGGCAGACTCTGCACAGGTGGGGGACAGACCTTGGGAGTAAGCCAGCCAGAACATTATTATAAATGTGAATGACACTAGTCTCGTAGGGCTATCTTTAATCCCTCCCAAGTGGCACGATTAGCCATAGAAAACATTAGTACCAGAAAGGCCCGAAGAAACCACCAGATCTGAGTTCACGGACTCATACGGCTACAGAGCCAGTCAGGTGATGGAAATGCGTCAGGGAACACTGTAGGGCATGGTGCAACCTGTGGAAAACTGGAGAGCGTGTGACCCCCCTAGAGGGGGGCTGCTACCCAGCTCACGGGGGGGGTCACCACATGGGCGCCTCCTAGCTGGGTGACCTCAGGCAAGTTACTTAACCTCTCTGAACCACTGTGTCTGCATCTGTAAAATGGGGCAGATGAGAGAACCTGCTGTGTCTCGGAGGATCCAATGAGACAGTGGGTACAAATGGACTGTCCAGTGTCAATACCTGGCAGCTGTCACTGTGACTGCCCCTGATGGCCTGTCCCATCCTCACCCCTCCCTCGGGCCTCTTCTGTGTTTTGCTTGCTTGACAAGTGTATATTGAGCACCTGTGTGGTGGGTGCTGGAGCTGCCCAGATCCCTAGTCAGCAAGGAAGGACTGGGGGCCTGAGTCACCGACACTCAGCCCTCAGCTGGCAGCTCCTTTTGGGGACTGCCTCAACTGAAGACTTGCTTGGATGACACCCCCTTCTCAGGGTGACCCGTGTCAAAGGACTAATCAACACAGGGATTTAAAGTCCGGGCCTCTCCTCCCGCCTTGGGATGGCTCTGGGGGTCACCCATCTTTGCAGATCCCTGTGGGGTCAGCCGGGGCTTCTGTTGAGACTGCATCACATCCCAGCTCTTCCCCCGGCCCAATCTGTTTCCTTCCCTTCCCTTCCCTTCCCTTCTTCCCTTCCCTTCCCTTCCCTTCCCTTCCCTTCCCTTCCCTTCTTCCCTTCCACAGGCATGATTCCAAGAGCACGCCGATCAACCTTGTGATGCTAATCTCTGACTCAGCCTCTGCCCCCCTGGAGAATCCAGCCTGGGGTGTCAGAAGGGTCCAAAACACCCACATGGAGTTGGATTTTGGAGCTGGGTCATCTGCCATCTGGTTGGCAACGAGGACCCCAGCAGTGGTCAGGGGAGCATGGATCTTCACACAGGTAGCCAACGTTGTGAAAATTTTCCCCATGGTGACCTGGCATTTTGGGGGAGGAGAATGCACCAGCCAGCGTGGTGTATCTGGCATTCCATAAATACGGAGGAAACACTTATCAAATGAGGACCGCGATGCTTTGGGAAAAGATAATGTAAAGCTGAGAGTGATTAGCGGGCAATTAAAGGCCATGTGTGAAGGATGGAGGGCCTTCCTGGGAAAAACATAAGAGGCTCTCATGTCTTGGGGTGAGACCCCAGTTTTGGCCCAAGACCTGACCCCAACAGTAGCAGAACTCCATAGAAGGCTAAACTCCTAATCCAGGAAGGTCTGCAAAGCCAAGGGCAGAGTCCTGGTTGGGAAGAATGGGACCCTGGTACGTGGGATAGGAACTTACGGGACGATATTCCCCAAATCTTGAATCTCAAGATTTCTCCAACTCTCAGCTTTACGTTATCTGCAGAGAGGCCCACGACTACGTGTAGCACCCTCCTGCTTGGTGACCAACCTGGAGGCCTCTCCCCTGCAAAACAACACGCATCCTTTTCAGAAACTGCTCCCTCCCCCACCCCCACCCCCACCCCAGCGGCCAGGGCAAGTTGGCAACATAGCTCAGCTGGGGACACTCTGGGCCTGATGGAAGAGGAAGACCACACTGCAGAGTAGCTTGGGAAGCAGCCGGCTGGTTCCTGCAGAAGGCAGACGAGTCCGCATGGAACCGGTGCCGGACGCGCTTGACCAAGTAGGTGGAACACGGGGCCGGCCGGGGGAACAGTCTTCTGGGCAGGGACCCCCGGAGGTGATGCGAACACCCCGCTAGGACAGCCCCCAGCAGCATAGGAAGGTGATGGCCCCCACCAAGAGAGGTCGAAATGCCCGAATTCCATGGGGTCAAAAGGCCAGAGAAGTGGGTGGGTTCAAGGAGATCTACCAGGGAAGGCCAGAAAGCCACTAGATGAGCAGGCATCACGGGAAGTCCCAGAGGACACACCATTTACCAAAGCGTATGGAACGTGCTGGGGAGAGGGCGCCAGCATCGCTAGAGGGTGCACTGGTGCCTCCTCTGTAAGCCCAGGCTGATGGTGGGAGGTACGGTTGCCCAAAGGGCAGAGCTGAGAGCAATGGGAGGAAGAGGACCCCACCCCGCTCTCTACCTCCTCCCCTCCCCGAAACAACAGAGGCCACGTGGTGACACCTGACCATCAGCACCCCAACGGACGCAGTTATCACAATGAACAGCAGGATTGGAAGCCACCATATAGGTACCACTCCATGGGGTCTCCATGGCCATATCTATGGAAATTACAAATGCATGTACCCTTGGACCCAACAAGTCTACTGGGAATGTATCCCACAGCTGCCCCATGTTAAGAAAAATAATCCTAAGCTGGTGGCTGCTTGTCCCTTCAGTGTCCTTGAGGGTATTGTCTACCAGACCCGCACAAGGATCATCTAGTTTTATAGACATTTGCACCTTGGTTCGACCTACTTTTTGCTCTGGGTTAGGGTATTTTACAACGCTGAAGGGCAGACGTCAGCTTGTAGAAAACTGTTAGCTATGCAAATGGTGCTTGTCTAATAACAATTCAAATGAATTTTGTCTGGAGGAGATGCAAATAATTTCTATCCTGGAGAAGCACTAAGCCCGAAGGTGACAGTTTCACTGCCCTGGAGTTTATACATGAACCAGTTTTCTATGTAACACAGCTGCCTGATTCCAGATTTCTTTCAGTGCCTCTATGTATCCAGCCTCTTGAATTCTCTTTGAACCAATTTTGCCATCCTGCTGGTTCCTCCCTTAATGAGTTCAAGGTCTTTGACACACAGTCACTTTATAGTGGTGCAAGAATCATGCTTTTCACTTCTTGGAAGTAAAACTTTGACCCCTGGCACCTATACAAATAAAAGCATTTGTGGCATTGTTTCTTGTAAGAGAAAAGTATTGGAAACTAATGTCAATCAGTAAGGAACAGGTTAAGTTAATTATGGTGTATAGACACAAAGGCATATTGTACAGCTCGTAACAAAGGATGAGGCAACTGTGGATGTATTTATATGGAAGAATCTCTGAGATTTAACGTTAAATTAAAAAATAGCAAGGTAGGGGCTTCCCTGGTGGCGCAGTGGTTGAGAGTCCGCCTGCCGATGCAGGGGACACGGGTTCGTGCCCCGGCCAGGGAAGATCCCACATGCTGCAGAGCAGCTGGGCCCGTGAGCCATGGCCGCTGAGCCTGTGCGTCCGGAGCCTGTGCTCCGCAATGGGAGAGGCCACAACAGTGAGAGGCCCGCGTACTGCAAAAAAAAAAAAAAAAAGCAAGGTAGGGGCTTCCCTGGTGGCGCAGTGGTTAAGAATCCGCCTGCCAATGCAGGGGACACGGGTTCTAGCCCTGGTCCAGGAAGATCCCACATGCTGCGGAGCAACCTAGCCCGTGCGCCACAACTATTGAGCCTGTGCTCTAGAGCCTGCGAGCCACAACTACTGAGCCCGTGCACCACAACTACTGAAACCCGTGTGCCTAGAGCCCATGCTCCGCAAAGAGAAGCCACCACAACGCGAGGCCCGCGCACCGCAATGAAGAGTAGCCCAGCGCAGGCAGAGGACACGGGAAGGGGTGTTCTGTCCTGGGAAGGCCTCATAGGGTCCTGCTTGGTTACTCTAGGAGTGGGATGCTGGGTTTGCTTAACTTTGTAAGAAACTGCCAGATATTTTCCAGAGCTGCTGTCCCATTTTGCCTTCCTAACAACAGTGTACGAAAGTTCCTGTTGCTCTGTATCCTCGCCAAAACTGGGTATGGTCAGGACTTTTTCCCCTGAGCTTTAGCCATTCTAATAGGTGTGTAATGGTATCTAGTTGTGGCTTTTGAATTTCTGTGAAGACTTATGACGTTGAACATCTTTCCATGTACTTATTGGCCATCTGCCTCTCTTCTCCGGTGAAGTGTCTGTTCAAATGTTTTGCCCGTTTTTGATTGGCCGATTGTTTGTTTTCATATTAAGTTATGAGAGTTCTTCACGTGTATTCTGGATACAAGTTCTTTATCAGCTATGTGCTTCACAAATGTTTTCTCCAAGTCTGTATCATGACTTTTTAAAAACGTTATTGGCTTCCTGCTGTAAGCATGAGGGTTTAGCTCACTTCTTTCTCTTCCCCTCTCTGTCTCTCAAAGTTTGAAAGTTGTTGTTGTTATTTTGTTCTCTTGAGTACCTTTTAACTCTAACATATGAACCTCTATTTCATGTTGCCATCAACTTTTTTTTTTTTTTTTTTGCGGTATGCGAGCCTCTCAGTTTTGGCCTCTCCCGTTGCAGAGCACAGGCTCCGGACGCACAGGCTCAGCGGCCATGGCTCACGAGCCCAGCCGCTCCGCGGCATGTGGGATCTTCCCGGACCGGGGCACGAACCCGCGTCCCCTGCATCGACAGGCGGACTCTCAACCACTGCGCCACCAGGGAAGCCCTGCCATCAACTTTTGACAGTATCTCCTGACTCCGACTTTGTAACAAGGATATATGCACGCCCACCCTTTTCCCTAACAATCTTTTCCACTCCTTCTGACAACCACATTTGAATCTTTACGTCGTCAGAGTTCTTCACATCTATAATCTGTCTCTGAACTACAACCAAGTCTTGTCTGCTTTATCCATAGTTTGACTTTAATCATATGTCTACCATACTGTAAATTCTATGGATACCCCTGCCCCCAGCCAACCTTGCTCTTAGAATCTTTATCCCTCCTGCTCCACTCTTGACTGGCTGGTCTCGAGGCCTGGGGTGAACAACCATCCTGGTTTCCCAGCACGTAAATAAGCCTATTAGTGCTAAAAAAGAAAACATCCTGGAATGAGTGGGTCACTCGATCCTGAAACTTCCGTTGACTCCTAGGTTGAATCCAGCTTTCTGGATACTCTATCATCCTCTTTCTTTATTTCCTGACTTCTCTGATATCCTCCAGCAATTTTTAGAGAAAGGGTGTGTTAAAGATAAACTGTGTCCTTCCATGTCTGAAATGTCTTTAATTCTTCCCTGAGGTTTATTGATGGATAGTTTAGCTAGATATAGAATTCTAGGTTGGAAATAATTTTTCCTTGTAACTTGGAAGGAGTGTTTCATTTTCTTCAAGCATCCAGTTTTACTGATAGGTAGTGTGGCGCTAGCCTGACTCTCCTTTCTTTATTGAGCCTGCTTCTCTTTTCTCCTATGTTTCCCATCTCTGTTTCCTTTAGTTCACTTGTTTTTTGGTGTGTCTATTGGACTTTCAATCGTGGCAAGCATGTTTTTAAAGTTAAGAGCTCGTTAGTTGTTCTGATTTTACTCCCCCGACCAAACTGAGTTCTTGTTTTATACATGGAACATCATCTCTAATCTCTGAATATATTCAGCAGAGGTTTTTAAAAATTATTTTTAAAATTTTTATTGGAGTATAGTTGATTTACAATGTTGTGTTTTTGCTGTACAGAAAAGTGAATCGGTTATACATATACATATATCCACTCTTTTTTTAGATTCTTTCCCCATATAGGTCATTACAGAGTATTGAGTAGCGTTCCCTGTGCTCAGCAGAGATTTTAAATGCTATCTTCTGTTCGTGACTCGTCTCTGCTTCCTCAGGGCCAGTGTTTCTGTTGTTTTCCTGAATCTTCTCCTTCACACTAGTGACCTTCCTCAAATGCCTGGTGACCCTTTGTGGCTCATTCACGTATAAGAGACAAGGACTGGGTGACAGGTTGGTGTTTCCTCTGCCATTGTGTCGCTAGGCCTCTCCATCCTCTCTGGAGTGAGAATTCTATATGAGCCTGGTAAGGGCAGGCCTTATTTCAGAGAGAGCTACCCCAGCTCCCCAACCACCTCCCATTGCCGGAGGGGTAGGGCTTTACAGTGTCCTCCTGGGTACCACAGTCCTAATTGGTGGCCTTGCAGCTCAGTGGCCTTAGCTCTCCCTAACAGTCGTTTCAGCCTCTTTAGCAAGGGAGCCTGCTGGAGTTTGGTTGGGTGAGAAGCACAGGGACTGGGAGGGGTGAGCTGCCCTTGGTGCCGTTGTCTTATAAACAGACCCTCCATCCCTCCCCTGTCCTCAGCAACCCCTCTTCGCACTTGGGTTCTGCAGTGTCTCTTGACCTGAGCGCAGAGCCTCAGGACTGGATCAGTCCTCCCTCACCTGCATGGCCTTGCCCTCTCTCTGCAGCTCTGTCACAGCCTATTCTGGGCTGAAGTATGCTCCCCCTATGTAGCCCCACAATAGCCTCTTACCACTGTCTGTTCCAGGGATCGGTGAGCCCCCCACCCAGGGCTATCTTTGCTGTTGTGGCCATTCCTTTCCTGCTTGTACACTTGCCTTTCACTGGGGACTTGGAAGATGCTCATGTGCACAGCGCTCAAAATAGAAGCCTCACCCCAAGATTGAATTGGGGCTCAGTAGGAAATAGAAGTTCTCACAACACGAATGAAATTGGACATTGATCCGCACTTGTAACACACCAGGCACAGCGCTTCACGTGCTTCTCTCATTTATTTCTTGTTATTATTCTTTCCCCATTTTACAGTTTAAAACCGAGACAGAGAAATTAACTCACTCCAAATTGGGGGGAACCAGAATTCCAACCCCAGCGCATTTGCCACGAAGGTCCAGATGGCTCTGCAGCCTCCCTGTGGCCCCACTGGACCATCGTCCATGGGCAAGACAGCTCCAGCCTTCAGGAATCAGCAAAGTCCACGCCAAGCACTGGGGGAGATGTTCCCGCACACCCAGGCCCTCGCATCCGGTATCCTCACCCACACTTGTGTTCCAGGAGCACTGCCAACACTAGCTTTCTCCAGGGCCCTTGCTGCCCCTTGCGGCTTCTTTCTCTCTTCCAGGTTATTAATGCACCTCGATGAGAGCCCCACCTGGGCCCACCTCCTGTTCTGACGGCAGCTGTCCGAGGAAGGAGATGAGATGCCTGATGGGGCGGGGATACCTGAGCCTAAGGCAGAGCTGTTCCCCATCATCCCCCACCTGGTCTGCAGGTAACACCACCTGAGGAGTTTCAGAGTAATAGCTACCATCTATTGAAGGCCTCCCACAGTCACGTGCGTTAGTACGTCATCTCTAATTTTCCGCTAACCCTTTCAGGTAGGGATGGCCATCCCCATTCTTCTGATGAGGAAGCTGAGGCTCAGAGGTTAAGAACCTTGTCGAAGAGCAGCAGCTGGTAAGTGACATAGACATTAACCTATGTCTGAAAGTTACTCACGGCCGTGTGCCCCGTACATGGTGACAGGATTCCCACCTCTGCCACAGGCTGGAGAGGCCTGAAGGAGCGGTCAGTCCCAGAGGCTGACCCCAAGAGGCCCCTGGCCTGGGTGTCCCCAAGGCCACTGGGTTGGGAATTTTGGAGGTTGAATCCTGCACGCCCCCCTCCCCATGGTCCTGGAGAAACAGCCACGTTGTTGTTGGTCAAGATTCTGGATCAGTCCTCCCTCGCCTGCGCGGCCTTGCTGGCCACCCGACCCCGCTCGGCCGCCCGCAGCCTTCAAGCCTTGCAGAACTTGATTCCGCCTTTCATCACCTGTGCAGAGCAGGAGGTGGCAGCCCTTACAGAAGGTGGAAAAAACCCAAGGAAGCACGCGGTGAAGGGGGTGTGATGGGAACGAAAGGAAAGGAGAATCGGAAGTGAAATCTAACTTTTAAAGGGGAACTGTCCCCCAAATTGGTAGCTGGAGAGAAACCTTTTGAAAAGCATCTGGTTCAGTCCCCGCCCCCTCCACTTTCCCAGCAGTAGGTACCAGGGCCCGCGGTGGGGGCCTGGTGTCTTGGCTCAGAGTAGGCACCGGAGGGGCTGGCGAGAATGGAGGAGGCCTGGGGGCAGCAGCCTTCTGGGCGGGGCGGGCTCGCACTGAGCCCCCTGGCAGGTGGGGTAGCAGGACAGAAAGGAGCTCCTGCTTCGTGCCAGGCGCCCGCATGCTGAGCTCCTTAAATTCCCCCTCCCCCTCCCTCACCCCCACCCCCACCCGCCAGCCTCAGGACGAGGTCTCACAGAAGAGGAGGAACAGGCTTCCCTCGGGAAATTTCCATTCTCACCCTCAAGGGCTGGCCTTGGGCTTTGGCAATCGATCCTGCCCTCCAGGAACCCTCGCCCTGACCCCTCTCCTCCTTCCCCATCCGGGAGGCAGAGAAAGAAAGGGTGAGGGAGCTGCCGGCCGCTGGGGTCTCCCGCATCCCCAGGCACAGCTCCTCGTACATAAAACAGGAGGAACCTTTTCCTCCGCAGTTAATCAAAACCTCTGGGCAGAGATTGCAAATGAAGGGCCCCTGTCATTTCCCTTGCAAATGAAGCCACTGCTCCCGTGTCTTTTCCTCTAAAACCTCATCAACTCAGCGGTCGACCCAGGAGCCCAGGGCTGCTCAGCTCACCGGTCCCCAGGCAGGTAGCTGGCACATTTCAATTAGCTTGACGCGTCCCTATTAAGCATACGGGGCACCTTCGATCCCTGACCACCACCACCCCCGCCCCGACCCCGGCCCTGGCTGAAGCCCTGGGAGCTGGGGCTCCCGCCTTCAGTGGTAATTAGTGGATTTTCAAGGCTGGTGCCACAAAGCCAGGCCCAGCTGGAGGGGTCTGCGCGCAGGTCAGGCTGGACCTGTCACCATGCCTCTCAGAAGTCTGAGAATTTAGACTTCGAGGTGGAGGTGGGGAGGTGGGGTCGGGGAGCCCAGGGACACACACACCAGATCTTAAGGGAGACCCCCGATGGGGCTCTGGTGGAGGGACCTCAGCTTGCAGAGCTTAGCCCCAGATAAACCAAGAGATGAAGACTCATTGCTCACTCTCTGGGTGCCTGGAGTCCCCCTATCTGTAAAATGCGATAATACGATTATCTGCCTCGTAGGGCCGCTGTGAGGAGTAAATGAGATGGCCTGGGTATAGCCCATGGCACAGTGTCTGGAACTTAGAAAGCATTTCATAAATGTTAGCCACGATTTGTATCAATGCAGTATTCTATCAGCCCCAACATCAGACCACCCCTACTGTGGACAGCTGCCATATTGTATTGATAGAATCAGCCATTCACTAAAGGAGGGGGAGCTTAGATATGTTACTTAACCTCTCTGTGCTTTCCTGTTCTCATTCCACAAATAATGTACCTATTTTGTGGGGTTAATGAGGGATTTACTCAGATAAAAAAGCTCGAGGACTCTCAGAGGCACGCAGACTCTAGAGCCAGATTCCTGGGTCCACATCCCAGCTCCACTTAGCTGTGTGACCTTGGGCAAACTACTTTACCTCTCTGTGCCTCGAGGTCTTCCTCTGTAACATGGGGGATGACAACAGTACCCGTGTCAAGGACCGTGAGACATAGCTGAGGGATATTTCTTATGAGGGTAAAATCGTGGCTCAAATGGAAAATGAACATGTTTCAAAGATTTTCTTGAACTCATTAATTGCTGAGGGAACCAAGATGTCACAACCAGTTCAAAGGAGAATTCAAAGAACACACACATGTGGTTAACTGGGAATGCTGAAATAAATTTACGAAGAGATGCAAACCTGGCCCCAGGACGATAATCAATTGCTTTCCATCAACTCAGCTCCTATGCATTCCTATGGACAAAAATTACGTACATTATTATCAGTTTTCTACAACTTAAAGTTGTAGCTCAAAGACAACAAAAAGTGGAGATAACCCCAAAGGTGTGTGAGACAGGACACACAGTAAGAGGTTTGGGTTTTTTGCCCGTGTCAGGGTCTTTTTCAGCATAAATGAATCACTACACACAGTGCCCAGTATATAGTAAGTGCTATACAAGTTTCTGTAAAAAATAATATGGAAATATTGGTACATAAATGAAGCCCAACCAGATGAGAATAGGCAAAGACCATTTATTCAAGGTTGCTGTAGCCCCCATCACTTTTCTTTCAGCAGAAACTCAAAGGCGGGCAAGGGAGTGGGAAGGCTTTCTAGGGGTGCGAAGAGGAGACCTCAGGTGTGCGCCGATTGGTGGCTGGCAGCCTGTGCAAGCCGGTGGGGGTCTGCTAGCAGCAGGGCATCCCATTGGTTAGGGGTGCATGTTTGGCACTCTCTGGTTGGTCCTGATTTGGAAGTGGGGACAGAAATTAGGGATGCTGCCGGTTATGAATCAAGTCCTAGCTGTTTGGGGCCAGTTGTTACAGGGCTGGTTGTTAGGCTTCCAGGATGTTTGCTAGAGATAGTGGTCTGAATTCCTCCAAGTCTGACTTACAGCCAGCAGGCCGGCTTCCTGGACTGGTTACTGTAGATAATGGGTTTGTTTCCTGGGCTGGTTGCTGCAGGTTGTGGGTCAGCGTTCTATTTTTATATACAGTCTGGCCGTTATCCATTTGTATATTGAGTCTCTCAATAACCCCAGTGCCTGACACCTTGGACCCTCCGACAGTTGCAATTAACATCAGCTGATACTCACTGATTACACAAGATAGCCAATTCTGACTGGTTTAAGCAGAATCAGGAGTTTATTGCCTTGGGAGCTCAGAACATATGGGGAGAGCCAGGCCTGGGAGGACAGGAGCCAGAATGGCTCCAGCCCCATGCCTGATGCAACCGGTTTCTGCCCTGAGTCACTCTTGGAGATAAGGTCCTGGGGGAGGGTGGGGTCCTGTTGATCTGCCTTGGGTCATGTGCCATCAAGGGAGAGAGGTGACTATTCCCTCAAGGAAAACCGAGGTGCTGATACCATAAAAACGAGGCTTGGGGGACTTCCCTTGTGGCGCAGTGGTTAAGAATCCGCCTGCCAATGCAGGGGACATGAGTTCGAGCCCTGGTCCAGGAAGATCCCACATGCCGCGGAGCAACTAAACCTGTGCACCACAAGTACTTAACCTGCGCTCTAGATTCCGCGAGCCACAACTACTGAAGCCGGCGCGCCTAGAGCCTGTGCTCCGCAACAAGAGAAGCCTGCGCACCACAACAAAGAGTAGACCCCGCTCGCCGCAACTAGAGGAAGCCCGCGTGCAGCAACGAAGACCCAACGCAGCCAAAAATTAATTAATTAATTAAAAAAACAAAACAAAGCTTGGTTACCGGATCACCAGAAAAACACCAGCATCCAATCAACAACCCCAGGACATGGGTGCCATGGATGGCCATGGAAACATCCACGTTTCCAGCTGGGGATACTGAGGCACACAGAAGGTCAGTCATTTGTGGGATTCAAACTCAGGGTCTGCTCTCTTCAAAGCCCAGGCTCTTCCCTCTGTGTCCCTTTGCCTTGGTGTGTGGTGAACTTGGTGTCCCCTGACCCTCAGGTACATCTGAGCTCCCACCTGCCCTGCCCAGCACAGTGCACGGAGCCCTCTCCCTCCTCTGAACTTGGGTCCTTCTCTGCATGAACACCCTTTGGCCCATTCACATCACTAATTGCTGTGTGTGTGGCCTCCTTCCCCAGCGGGGCACAAGATCCTGGAGGTCACCTGTCTGTAAACACAGAAAAAACTTTAAAAGGAAACCTTGAAATCCAAGGGTCTCTGAGAGAGGAACCATCAGAGCAGAGGAGAGTGAGCCAGCTATCTGGAGTTGTTCATTTTCTTACTGTTGAGTTTTAAGAATTTCTTGTACATTTTGGATAACAGTCCTTTATCAGATGTGTCTTTTGCAAATATTTTCTCCCAGTCTGTGGCTTGTCTTCTCATTCTCTTGAAATAGATAACACTTGGCTAACTCCAGTTAAATCTTACTCCAAATCCTGCTACTGAGAGAGGCAAGAAGTTTGGAGTCAGTCATGTTTTCCGCCCCCCACCCCACCCTCTCAAAGGTCATACAAGAATGGGGAAGCCCCCATCTTTATCCCTGCATGGTCCCCGTGGCGATGCTCTTCATCCAGATGCTGGTGTCCGTTCAAAGATGGGCAGCTCCATCCCTGGGGCAAGCTTGGGTTTGCGGACTCCTTTGCCAGGGCTCCCGAGCCCAGAGCTCTTGGGGTCTGTCTACATCTGTGCATCATCCTTTCTGAAGACCTGTCTCCTGGTAAGGATCCTCATGGGCCTGGGACACAGGTTTCCCCACCCTCAGAATCATCCACCCTCAAAGCTCTGATCTTCCTTCCTGTGGAAGCCACCTCCCAGCCAGTGTCCCCATTCTGAAAGCCCCGGAACTGTCCGCCCCCAGTAATTCAGTCATCTGGACTCAAAGCCCACCCCATCTTGTTCTTTGGGGTGGACAAGAAAAAAGAGCTCTCTGAAGTCAGATTCTTTTACAGGAAGGACAAATTAGACATGCCACATGGGAAATTATCCTGCCTCAAGTGGTCACCAGGAGCCCAGAATGGTGCCTTTGTTCAAAGGGGGGGGTTTCTGAGTTCTGGAATTCTGCCAGGAGTTACCGCCTCCGGGAAGCCCTTCCTTTCCCCTCCTCCCAGCCATCCCTTGCCGGCTGAGCCGCATCCTCTGTGTTGCCATAACACCATCTTCCTGATGGGCTGTGAGGTCCCTGAGGGCGGGGCTGTCTTATTTGTCTCCCCAGAATCTGGCACAGATGGCGCCAACACATTCCCCGTGCCCGCCCCCAAATGAAGGTGCGAACGCCAAGTGTTGGGTGCAGGAGGCTCCCCACCCTCGGGCAGCTCCTAGGCTGATGGGGTTGGGGATAGATGCTGGAGTCCTTGGCCTTTGGGTTCACCCTACTTTCCTAGACTCCTCTTTTTTTTTTTTTTTTTTGTGGTACGCGGGCCTCTCACTGTTGTGGCCTCTCCCGTTGCGGAGCACAGGCTCCAGACGCGCAGGCTCAGCGGCCATGGCTCACGGGCCCAGCCGCTCCGTGGCACGTGGGATCCTCCCGGACCGGGACACGAACTCGCGTCCCCTGCATCGGCAGGTGGACCCTCAACCACTGCGCCACCAGGGAAGCCCTAGACTCCTCTTTATGCAACTTTCCTCGCCCACACCCACCACAGCTGGTGAGAGCGGCTCCTTTGAGATTCCTTTTGCATTTTCATTAATTTCTGCTGAATAATTGAAACCAGAAAATTAGTACTTTCAACCTAAACCTGAATTGCAGTGTGTGTGCTTTTTATAATTATAATTCCACTGCAGTCTGAAACATTTGAGTGAGCCCACCTTCTCCAGGGATGGATGGAACAAATCTGAGTCTGGAGAGCTTAAAACACAGTGCTTGGCTCAGACAGCGCACCTGGACATTGCTTTTTTTTTTTTTTTTGCACGGGCCTCTCACCATCGCGGCCTCTCCCGCTGTGGAGCACAGGCTCCAGACGCACTGGCTCAGTAGCCGGGGCCCACGGGTCCAGCTGCTCCGCGGCATGTGGCATCTTCCCAGACCGGGGCACAAACCCGTGTCCCCTGCATTGGCAGGCGGATTCCCAACCACTGCGCCACCAGGGAAGCCCTGGACATTACTTTTTTTTTTTTTTTTTTTTGGTGGACATTGCTTTCTAATTAATGGATGGATGGATGGAAACAAGAACCCCAAAGGTCAATCATCAAGCCAGCTGTATAGAAGCTTCCAAAATTAGGGATGGTTCTCCTTACTTTCTGAGCTAAAACCAATTTTGTTTCTTTTACCAAAATGAAATGGAGGGACTCCCCTGGTGGTCCAGTGGCTAAGACTCCACACTCCCAATGCAGGGGGCCCAGGTTCAATCCCTGGTCAGGGAACTAGATTCCATATGCCACAACTAAAAATCCCATACGCGGCAAGAAAGACCCTGTGTGCCGCAACTAAGACCTGGTGCAGCCGAATAAATAAATATTTTTTTAAAAATGAAATGGAAATTGCAGGACACCAAGGGGCTGAGAACCTGGCCAAAAAATTCTGCGTTTCCTTTCTGCCCTATCCGATGCCAGCCCACCTCACATTCTAGATGTGACCTGCTTCCAGCCTTCTCCTAGAGGCAGGATTTCTAAAGCATTGGCACCATCCTGGGCCTGGAGTGTGCTTACTGATGAGAGGGGAGCAGAGAGCTTTGGTCTGCAGCCCTCAGCATGGCCCCCTGTGGGGACAGCCAGGTGACCACTCTAGCAGGCAGAGACACCCTTCTAATACCTTCTACTCTTCTCCCACTCCTGGCAGGAATCGGGGGTCCTCAGTGTCACCTCAGTGCAGTTCCCATTAGCCTTACTTGGGATACAAAGGGATAAGCATCTCTGATTTCAGAGAAACGTAAAGAGCAAGTGAGCAGGGCAACCGCAGATGGTCCACGTTCATGTGACCGCTGATCTCTGGGAGGGGCCCTGGCGCCCTGATGCGTCCTGTTAATTCCGTTCTTTCCCCAGGAGAAGGGGAAGTCAGCATCCAGAGTCAGCAGTGACTCATGGCCTCCCGGAGGCGGTTTTCCCAAGGGGGTCTCAACAGGAAAAGAATAAGGCTGATGCGGCCAGGGAAGCCAGGAGAGGACCCGGCTGGAGCGAGATGGAAAGCTGAGTGGGAGGCAATCCCCAGGGGAAGCTACCTCCCAGGCTCCACCCATCCTTGTTCAAGGCTGGGATGCCCGGGCTCTTAGGGTGGGGTCCCCCACCTGGCTGGTCATCACAAGCCCTGGCAGGTTAGGGTTCTATTGCTATATTTTTCACTGCCATCTAAATGCCTCTCCATTTGGGGGTTCAACCACAGTACCTTGAGGGTCTAGCCCAGGGCCAGGCACAGAACTAGAGTTTAGGACTCTCTGTAAAGAGCATGGAGTCTGATCACCACTCTCCCCATCTCTGTGTTTGTTCCACCCACACTAGCCTTTTTTCCACCTTGTACCTGCCTCAGGGCCTTTGCACAGGCTGTTCCCTCTGCCTGGGATGCTCTTCCTTTTGACTCACTTCCTCCAGCTTCCTGGCCAAATGCCATCTCAGCAAGTGTCTTCTTATAAACCAATAGCCACCTTCCCACCTTCCATACTCCGTCTCCTTCTTGCTGTAATTTTCTCATTTTTGTTTATTGTCTATCTTCCACCAGCTGCAATATATGCTCGATGAGAACAGGCGTCCTTTGTGCACAGATCTCCTGAACAGTACTTACCACATAGTAGGGTCTCAATAAACACTTGCTGCCTGAATGAGTGAATCACAGTTGCTGTCTAGGGAAGGAGCACAGGGTGTTGGGTCTAAAAAGACAAAGTCTTAACTTTGGGCTCAGCTGGCACAGAGGCCATGTGGTCCAAGCTTGGCACACAGGCTGTGTCTTGCCCTTTCATGGAGGGCGGCCACCTGCTTCTAGGCCATCTGCTTCCCTCCCCACGGGTGGCCACAGCTGCACCAGCCCTCATAGACTTGAGGGCACACCCTGATCTTTGGGGCCCCACTCCCCAGGGCCCTTCCCATGCTTTCTGGCTGCACCTTTATACCCATGACCAGACCCCTCACTCCCGCCTTCTCAGGCCCCATCTGCAAAGTTGGGATCCAGAGAGGTGTGGCGGCACTCATGCTGGGCAACAGAGCCAAGCTTTCCGTTGCAAATCAAAGTTTAAAAGATGCCACTTTTAATTATGTTTGACTGCAACGTACCCTGAGGCTTTTGTGGTAAATGGCTCTCAATAAACAGTTTCTTTGTTAATTATTATTCATTATTGAGCAGTGGCAAGGGGGAGGCAGGACCCTGCTCAGCCCACAGCCACATGTCAGCTGTCAAACCCTCGGATGAGTGGGGCTCTGAGCAGCTGCCCCGTCGGCTCCATCAGGCTCGCCTGGGCCCAGGGTGGGCAAGGGAGCAGCCTGAGTGGCGCCAGAGCCAGAGCTGGGAGCTCGAAACTCTGGGAGGAAAGAAGGCAGGGGAGAGGGAGAGGGCTGTACTGGCGAAAACACCCCTTCCACCCGGGAGACACCTCGCCTCTGGAGATCCCCTCCATGGGGTAGTGAGGACTTTTGTCTTCAGCAGAGCAGGAAAGAGAAGAGAATCACCACTTACTGAACGATGACTGAGGCACCTTATACATGGGATAAACCTACTTTCTGAAAACAAAATGCAAACGAGACCTTCAAAGCCCTGATCTGCAGCACATGCCAATTTCCAAGGTGTAAACACTCCCACCACGGCCAGTTTCAAGATACCAACAAGTTAACAGTTGGCTTGTAAAATTCCTGAAAATTTAACAACCATTTCTGCACGTTAGTGGGAGCCAGCCCCAGCACCACAGTGTGTGTGATGGTATTCAAAACTTCCCTGCAAGAAGGTGTCATGGTTAGTTAATTTCATGTGCCAGCTTGACTAGGCCATGTGTACCCAGATATTTGGTCAAACATTAACCTGGGTGTGTCTTTGAGGGTGTTTTGGATGACATTAACTGTTGAGTGAGTAGACTGAATAAAACAGATTGCCCTCCCCAGAGTGGATGGGCCTTGTCTAATCAGTTGAGGACCAGAATAGGACAAAAAGACTAATGCTTCCCTGAGTAAGGCCTGACTGTCTTGAGCTGGGAAACTGATTTTTTTTCCTGCCTTTGGACTCAAACTGAAACACTGGTTCTTCTGGGTCTTGAGCCTCTGATTTTTGGACTGGAACATACTCTCTTGGCTCACCAGATCCTTAGGCTTTGGACTCAGACTGGAATTACACTGTTAGCCCCCCTGGGTCTCCAGCTTGCCAGATGAAGATGGTGAGAGTTGCCAGCCTCCATTTTACATATAGATAGATAGATAATCTCCTGTTGGTTCTGTTTCTCTGGAGAACCCTAATACAGGGGTAGTGGTGGTCACCAGAATAATGCCCCCCACCTACACAAAGATGTCCATGTTCTAATCCCCAGAACCTATGAATAGGTTATGTTACATCATGTGCTGATTAGTTTTATGCGTCACCTTCACGGGGCCACAGTGCCCAGATGCGGTCAAACGTTATTTTTGGATGCGCTTATCATTTAAGTAGCTGGACTTTGAGTAAAGCAGATTGCCCTCCCTAATGTGGGGGGCCTTATTCAATCAGTTGAAGGCCTGAATGGAACAAAAGACTGAGCTCCCCTAAGAGAAAATTCTGCCTTCAGACATGAACTGCAGCGTCAGCTCTTCCCTGGGTCTCCAGCCAGATGGTCCGCTCTTCAGATTTTGTACTATCCCAGCTCCATAATCACATGAGCCAATTTCTTAAACTAACTCTCTCCCCATATATGTACATATCCTGTATATACACATACATACACATCTGTTTCTCTGGAGGACCCTGACTAATACACATGGCAAGGGAGAAAACAGGGAAGAATTAAGGTTGCAGATGGAATTAAGGTTGTTCATCAGCTGACTTTGAAATAGGGAGACTGTCCTGGATAATCCACAAGGGCGCTGTGGAATCACAAGAGCGGGCAGGAGGGTCGGTGTCCAAGCGATGAGATGCGACAGACCTGGCCAGCCATGTCATGGGGCCACAAAGCAAGGAATGTGGGCAGCCTCTAGAAGGAGGAAAAGGCAAGGACACAGATTCTTCCCCAGAGCCTCTAGGAGGAACACAGCTTTGCTGACACCTTGATTTTAGCTATGAGACCCATCTCGGACTTTGACCTCCAGAACTGTAAACTAATACATTTGTATTGTTTTATGCCACTTAAGTTTGTGGTCATCTGTTACAGCAGCCATAGGAAACTAATACCGATATGTATTGTCCGCAGTTAACTAGATGAGCCTAAAACTCAGAGAAGCAGGCTGCCCAGGTTGCCATAGCGATGAGGGTCAATGGGGTTTGAGCCTAGGGCTGTCTGATTCCAAGGGCCAAGTTCTTTGTTCTGTCCCATGAGAAAAGCCATTCTTTAAATGTAAACGCCCTTAGGAAGGTTACCAACTTGGTCCTATTTCAGCCTAGGTAACTGGAAAGTTTTCTTTAAGAGCAACGTCTAGGTGAAGGCTCAGCTGAGCTTGCTGGAGGAGGGACCCCGCCCCCTCCGCGGGGTAGGTGTGGCCCAAATGAAGCTGGAGATGAAAACTACCAGGTGGTCAGTGTATGAGCCTGGCCTTTAAGCCTATGAGGCCGAGAGGCGATTCCAAACCCTGCACCAAGGGGCTTGGATGTCAGCCTCTCCCTGGAGGCGGGAGACGGGGCCTGGGGATTGAGGTGGGGAAAAGCAACCTCTTAAGGACCACAGCTTCAGTGAAAGGGTAGAGCAGAAAATACCTGTCCCAGTGCAGGGAGACGAGGAGGCTGTTCTGTTTTCGTGGAAGAGGCGAAATACGAGGAGATGCTGGCTGAGCACTTTCCAGAATGGATGAAAACCAAGCGTCAGCAGATTCAGGAAGCCCGGTGAGTCCCACTCCCCCAGACCCTGGATGCTGGTGCCCAAAACACGGGCACTATAGAGGGGAGACTTTGTATCTTCTGGGCCAAACGCTGTAACAAGCGCCTGTGCTGGGCCAGTGTTTGCTGGATGAATGAGTGACGGGAAATGAGGATGCCAGCTTTAGACAAGGCTGGGAATTCACAATCTCTACCCACCCCTCCATCCCCACCTTCTTAGGACCCCAGAATGGGGTGGACAGAGAGGGGTTCTGGTGGACCGAGGTGGGGAGCTAGGGAAAGGGTATCAAGTGTCCAGGGATATCTCACATGGGTCCAAGATGCCCTCACATGACCTAGCCCCCAGCCTGAAACTCCAAAAGCCAAATGGCCAACCCTACCCAAGCCCTGGGGATCCCTGCTGGAGAAGACGCCCCCGAAAGGGTCTTGATAGGAAGACGTGGCCGATGGTCAAGTCTGGGAAGCCAGGGACAGAGGAGGTAGCTGAGAGTTGAATTACCCAACTCAGGGGATTCAGCTGCGCCGTTTCTCCAGAATCACGCGTCTCTGGAGCCCAGTATTCAAATATATGCAGAAGTCGAGGCTGGGCTATATTTAGCAGGGGGAGATGATCTAAGGCTGATTGAACAGAGCCAACCTGGGAAGTCAGGCTGGAGGGACCGCCCCCCTCCTGCTGGAAGTGCCCGGATGCTCCTCCCAGGTGCCCTGAGAGCCTGTATTTGGGGGTTTTGGCAGCGAGGAGAACGGGCATGGTCCACAGCCTGCCTAGAGCCCTGGGCACAAGCGTTGTTTTTCCTTTGGGGGCTTTTATTGAGCCAGCACCACGCTTTTATGAGAAAAGATGGACTGGGCTGTGTGCTGGGGCCGACAGCCTGGCCGGGGGGCCATTGGGCTCATGACTGAGGGCACTCAGTCTGGTTACCTCTCTCCTGCTATTATCTTTAAAAGCAGCAGAAATCTGACCCCCGTCTGTGTTAGTTTCCTGTGGCTGCTGTAATCAGTTATCACAAACTGCATGGCTTTAACAACAGAAATGTATTCTC
This sequence comes from Grampus griseus, assembly GCF_964374135.1. Lineage (NCBI taxonomy): Eukaryota > Metazoa > Chordata > Mammalia > Artiodactyla > Delphinidae > Grampus > Grampus griseus. The sequence goes on along the minus strand of NC_139014.1, from coordinate 8,210,856 downwards.
TCATAGTTCTGGGGGTTAGAAGTCTGAGATCAAGGTGTTGGCAGGGCCGCCTTCACTCTGAAGCCTTGAGAGAAGAATCTTCCCTCGCCTCTTCCAGCTTCTGGTGTTGCAGGCAGTCCTTGGCGTTCCTTGGTTTGTAGCTACATCGCTCTAATCTCTGCTCCGTCTCCAAATCGCCTTCTCCCCTGTGTATGTGTGTGTCCAAATTTCCCTCTGTTATAAGGACTCAGGGCCCATCCTAATCCAGTATGACCTCGTCTTAACTACGCCTATGCAGACTCTTTCCAAATAAGTCACATTCACAGGCACTGGGGTTAGGACTTCAACACAGCTTTGGGGGGGGATGGGGAGCGGTGCTCAATTCAATCACGACACCTTGCATCTCGTTCTACCCAAGGACAGCCATCCCCCACCCCCAGCAGCTGTGGCTAGAAGAAGGCCCTCCAGGTTGGGGGTTCAGAATATCTGGTGCAGCAGCAGGCTGGGAGCAGCATTTCCCGCAAGCCTTACTGGTCTCACCTGCCAGGAAGGGGTGGTCAGCCCCTCTTACCTGGAAGCACCTGGAGGCGGCTCTGGGCCTTCACAGCCCACTTGCTCAACACCCGCCTCATCCCACACATCGCAACCCGGCTCGTACCTACCTGGCCTTGTTTCATCTTCAACCCCCGTGTGTGCTGGGATCATTTTCCTCGTTTCACACAGGAGAAAAAAAAGGGCAAAATAAGGTGAGCCCCACGGCAGCAGGTTGGGTGCCCGGATGCCAGCTCGGGCCTGACTCAGCTCTTGTAAGAGCTGGAACAGGGGCTTCCACACCTGTCTTCCCTTCCGAGCTGGGGGCAGGGCTGCACAAGCAGAGGCCACGGGGAACAGGGGGAACCTCTCCCTAGCACCGTCCTGAAAAGACCCCCCCAATTAAGGAAATGTTGTGACCACTTTAAAGGTTACTAGGATAAGATACTGGAGGAACCAGCGTGACGCCATGGGCCACCGGGACTTCCCTGGCAGTCCAGTGGTTAAGACTCTGTGCTCCCAACGCAGGGGGCGTGGGTGGGCCTTTTTTCTTGAGACCTCACCCCTGCCCTGGGCTCATTCCCCCAGACATGGCAGGAGGAACACATGGGGTTTCAGGGGACTTTGAGTCAGCTAAAGGGAGGGGCTGCAGCTGCGGTGCCAGGACATGGGGGAGGCATATCTGCCAGGCCCAGCCCCGGCTAAGAGGGTCCTTGGTGACCGGGAGAAGAAACTGGAGTTGGGAATGCCTTTCAGCGCTCTGCAGAGACTAGAGGAAACCCTGCCCCTCGGCAGCCCTCCCCCTCCCTGGTTCTGGGCAAGCAAAGCTGGTCAGCAGCCTCCCTGCGCTCTCTCTCCGGCCCTTGATCTCAGGATTCTGTCTTGGAGCCTGTGTGTGCTCTTGGCTCCAGGCCCAGGCCGGACGCAGCCTCTTCCCTCTTCATTCCCAGGCTTGGCAGCCTCCCGAGCCCTGGGCTGTAGGGAGGAGCTGCTTTTGGCCTGAGGGCTGCAGGTGGGGACTGGGGGGGCTAAGCCTTCAAAGGAGGCCTCCTCCAGCGCCCTCAACCTGATCACAGTCTGTGAGACCAAAGCCGGGAGGTGAGGGAGCAGGGAGGAGCCATCCAGGCATGACGGGGAAACCGGTGGTTCACGCTGGACGCACATTAGAAACCCCGGAGTGTTGTTTTTTTGTTGTTGGTTTTTTAAATTCTGTTGCCTGGCCCCCGCCCAGAGATTTCAGTTTAATTTGCCTGCGTGCAGCCTTGGACATGGGTTGGCTAACGCTCCCCAGGTGACTGCAAAGGCTAGGACGGGGCCTCATCACACCTGCTTCCTCACCTGTAAGTGGAGAGAATGGAGTCGCCTTGCAGGGTGGGGATGAGGCCGGTCCATGCCTATTTCAGCAGTGGTTGGGGTGAAGCAGGGGGTGGTCAGCTTCAGTTTTAGGGAGGAAGGGCCTCCTGGCACCAGCATCTGGTCTTGTATCCGGGCTGCAGTTTCTTCCCAGCGCCTGACTTTTCTCTTGCCTGCCCCTCCAGCTTCACCGGCCCCCCACCCGCTCATCCACCTCATTAACATTTTAAGAGAATTCAAATGTAGTCTCCTATACAAAAAGCCTCAAAACTCAACAATAAGAAAGCAAACAACTCGATTAAAAAATGGGCAAAAGACCTGAAGATACACAGCTTCTCACCAAGAAGATACACAGCTGTCCAGTGGGCATATGAAAAGATGCTCCACATCCTATGTCATCAGGGAGTTGCAAACTAAAATTCTATTAAAAATAAGTAAACTAGCTACTGGTACCCACTTGATCTAGACCACTGGTGTGCAACGTGTGGGGCTTGGCCCCGCAGCAGCAGCGCTGCCTTGGTAAGAACTCAAATTCCCAGCGCCCACCCCAGACCGACTGAATCAGAAACTCTGGGGGTGAAAGCAGCCTGGGTTTTAATAAGCTCAGACTCAGGTGATTTGATGTCCGCCAGAGTTTGAGAACAGCTGGCCTAGAACAGGGTTTCTCCTCCTCGGCACTGCTGATGCTTTGGGCCAGATAGTTCATGTTGGTGCCGGCCGGCCTGTGCACTGTGGGGAGGTTGACCCACATCCCTGGCCTCTACCCACTGAGTGCCAGAAGTAGGCTACTCCCCTGCCCCTATCATGACAGTCAAACATCTCCAGATCATGCCAGTTGTCCTCTGGGGAGCTAACTGCCCCCGTTGAGAACCCCTGGCTAAGGGAGCGTCTCAAACACAGGATTATGTAAAACCATGAACATATACTGTGGCTTGGGCACCATGCTGGGCTGTCCCTCTATTGGGTCATTTGATCCTCACTTTATAGCAAATCCCGTCTCACTGCTTAGAAGCTCTGTGACCTTGGGCAAGTTACTTAAACTTTGTGCCTCAGTTTTCTCAACTGTAAAATGGGGATAGAATAGTACCTACCTGGTAGGATGGCTAAGCACATAAAATGACAAATCGTGGTGTATCAGACTCTCAGCATGGTGTCTGAAGTACAGTAAATGCTCAGGAAATACGTCTTTTTTTTAAACTGAAGTATAGTTGATTTACAATATTAGTTTCAGGTGTTCAGAAAAGTGATTCAGTTATATATATGTATACATATTTTTCAGATTCTTTTCCATCATAGGTTATTACAGATATTAAATATAATTCTCTGTGCTACACAGTAAATCCTTATTGCTTATCTATTTTATGTATAGTAGTGTGTATCTGTTAATCCCATACTCCTAATTTTCCCTCCTCCACCTTTCCCCTTGGTAACCATAAGTTCGTTTTCTACGTCTGTGAGTCTGTTTCTGTTTTGTAAATAAATTCATTTGTTATTTTTTAGATTCCACATATAAGGGATATAATATTTGTCTTTCTTTGTCTGACTTACTTCACTTAGTATGATAATTTCTATGTCCATCCATGTTGCTCCAAATGGCAAGGTATTATTCCAATATACCTCTTCTTAAGCCAGTTGTCTGTCGATGGGTACTTGGGTTGTTCCCATATCTTGGCTATTGTAAATAATGCTGCTATGAACATTGCGGTGCATGTATCATTTCGAATTAGGGTTTTCATCTTTTCTGGATATATGCCCAGAGTGGGATTGCTGGATCATACGGAAACTCTATTTTTACTTTTTTAAGGAACCTCCATACTGTTTTCCACAGTGGCTGCACCAGTTTACATTCTCACCAGCAGTGTAGGAGGGTTCCCTTCTCTCCACACCCTCTCCAGCATTTATTATTTGTAGACTTTTTGATGATGGCCATTCTGACTGGTATGAGCTGGTACCTCATTGTAGTTTTAATTTGCATTTCTCTAATGATTAGCAATGTTGAGCATCTTTTCATGTGCCTGTCGGCCATCTGTATGTCTTCTTTGCAGAAATGTCTATGTAGGTCTACTACCCATTTTTTGACTGGGTTGTTTCTTTGATATAGAGTTGTATGAGCTGTTTGTATATTTTGGAAATTAACCCCCTGTCGGTTGCATTGTTTGCAAATTTGTTCTCCCCATATCGGTTGCCTTGTTTGCAAATTTTTTCTCCCAGTCCATAGGTTTTTTCATTTTGTTTATGGTTTCCTTTGCTGTGCAAAATCTTTTAAGTTTGATTAGGTCCCATTTGTTTATTTTTGCTTTTATTTATTTTGCCTTGGGAAACTGATCTAAGAAATATTGCTGCGATTTATGTCAGAACGTTTTGCTATTTTCTCTTCTAGGACTTTTATGGTATCATGTATTATATTTAGGTCAAACCATTTTAAGTTTGTGTATGGTGTGAGGGAGTCTTCTAACTTCATTGATTTACGTGAGGCTGTCAGCTTTCCCAACACCATTTGCCGAAGAGACTATCTTTTCTCCATTGTATAGTTTTTCCTCCTTTGTCGAAGATTGACTGTAGGTGTGTGAGTTTATTTCTGGGCTCTCTATTCTGTTCCATTGATCCATATGTCTGTTTTGATGCCAATACCATGCTATTTTGATTACTGTAGCTTTGTAGTATTGTCTGAAATCTGGGAGGGTTATGTCTCCAGCTTTGTTCTTCTTCCTCAGGATTGCTCAGCAGCTTTTGTGGTTCTGTACAAATTTTAGGATTATTTGTTCTAGTTCTGTGAAAAATGTCATGGGTGATTTGATAGGATCGCATTGAATCTGTAGATTGCTTTGGGTAGTAAGGCCATTTTAACAATATTAATTCTTCCAATCCAAGAGCATGAGCTAACATTCCATTTCTTTGAATCATCTTCAATTTCCTGAATCAATGTTTTATAGTTCTCAGCACATAGATCTTCCACCTCCTTGGTTAGGTTTATTCCTGGGTACTTTTTTTTCTTTTTTATGTGATTTTAAATGGGATTTTTTTTTTAAGTTTCTCATATTTCATTTTTAGTGTAAAGAAATGCAACTGGGACTTCCCTGGTGGTCCAGTGGTAAAGAATCCGCCTTCTAATGCAGGGGATGCGGGTTTCATCCCTAGTCAGGGAACTAAGATCCCACATGCTGCGGGGCAACTAAGCCCGCAGGCCGTGACTACTGGGCTCACGTGCCTCAACTAGAGAGCCCACATGCTGCAAACTACAGAGCCCATGCACTCTGGAGCCTGCACGCCACGACTACAGAGCCCATGTTCTCTGGAGCCCGTGTGCCACATGGAGAGAAGCCCACATGCCACAACTAGAGAGAAGCCCACATGTCGCAATGAAGAGCCCACGCACTGCAACGAAATATCCTGCATGCCACAACAAAGATCCCTCGTGCCACAACTAACAGTGCAGCCAAAATATAAAATTAATTAATTAATTTTAAAAAATAATCTGCCTTCCAATGTAGGGGATGTGGATTCGATCCCTGGTCAGGGAACTAATATCCCACATGCCACAGGGCAACTAAGCCCATGTGCCACAACTACTGAGCTCGCGCGTCTCAACTAGAGAACCCGTGTGCCACAAACTACAGAGCCTGTGTGCTCTGGAGCCCGCGCCACAACTAGAGAAGAGAAAACCTGCACGCCACAACTAGAGAGAAGCCCGTGCACCACAGCAAAGAGCCTGTGTGCTGCAACAAGTGCTGCAATGAAGATCCCGCATGCTGCAATGAAGATCCCGCATGCTACAACGAAGACCTGATGCAGCCAAATAAATAAATAAATGTTTAAGATAAAAGAAATGCAACAGATTTCTATATATTAATCTTGTATCCTGCTACCTTGCTGAATTCATTTATTAGGTCTAATAGTTTTTTTGTAGAGTCTTTAGGGTTTTCTATATAGAGTATATCATGCCATCTGCATATAATGACGATTTTACCTCTTCCCTTCCAATCTGGATATGTTTTATTTCTTTTTCTTGTCTGATTGCTGACGCTAGGACTTTGGATATCATGTTGAATAAAAGTGGTGAGTGTGGGCATCCTTGTCTTGTTCCAGAATTTAGTGGGAAGGCTTTCAGCTTTTCACTGTTGAGTATTATGTTGGCTGTGGGTTTGTCATTAATGGCTTTTATTATGTTGAGGTATGTTCCCTCTATACCCACTTTGATAAGAGTTTTTATCATGAATGGATGTTGAATTTTATCAAATGCTTTTTCTGCCTCTATTGAGATAATGTGGTTTGTGTATTTTGTTGATGGGGCATATCACATTGATTTGCATACGTTGAATCATCCTGGTGACTCTGGAATGAATCCAACTTGATCATGGTGTATGATCCTTTTTATATACTGTTGGATTGGTTTGCTAATATTTTGTTGAGTTTTGTTTGCATCTATATTCATCAAAGATATTGGCCTATAATCATAGTGCTGTGGTCAGAAAAGATGCCTGAAATAATTTCTATCCTCTTAAATTTGTTGCGGCTTATTTTTTATCCTACTTTGTGGTCTATCCTAGAGAATGTTCCATGTGCACTTGAAAAAAATGTGTATTTTTTTTAATATAGAGTATCCTGTAGATATCAATTAAGTCCAACTGTTGTATTGTGTAATTTAGGACCTCTGTTACCTTATTGATTTTCTGTCTGGAATATATGTCCATTAATGTCAGTGGGGTATTAAGGTCTCCTAATATTGTTGTATTCCTGTAAATTTCTCCCTTTATGTCTGTTAGTATTTGTTTCATATATTTAGGTGCTCCTATATTGGCTGCCTATGTTAACGAGTGCAATATCCTCTTCTTGTATTGATCCCTTTATCGTTAAATAGTGTCCTTCTTTGTCTTTCTTTACGGACTTCATTTTAAAGTCTATTTTATCTGATATGATTATTGTTATCCCTGTTTTCTTGTCATTTCCATTTGCATGAAATATCTTTTCCCATCCCCTCACTTTCTCTCTACATCTTTCACCCTAAAGTGAATCTCTTGTAGGCAGCATATTGTAGGTTCTTGTTTTTTTATTCGATCTGCCACTCCATGTCTTTTGATCAGAGCATTTAGTCCATTGATATTTAAAGTAATTATTGATAAGTATGTATTTATTGCCATTTTAAACCTGGTTTTCCATTTGACTTTGCAGTTCTTCTTTGTTCTTTTCTTCTTTTGTTTTTCCTTTAGTGTTCTGATGGTTTTCTTGTATTGTGCCTGAGTTCCTTTCTTTTTGGTTTTTTGTGATTCTATTGTATGATTTTGGTCCGTGGTTACCCTGGTTTTCAAGTATGTTAACCCATAACTATATATGCTTGCTGTAGACTTATAGTCGTATTAGTTCAAATACATTCTACAAGATCTACATTTTTTTACTTCTCTCCCCCACATTTTGTAATTTTGATGTCCTATTTTACATCCACATGTTTATCCTTTGCTATTAATTATAGTTATAATCACTTTTACAAAAATATTTTGATTAGTTTTTAATCTATGTACTGGCTTATTTAAGTGATCTTCAGTCCTTTGATATATTTGCCTTTCCTATTGTGTTTTTCCCTTTCCTATTGATTCTTCTTTTCTATTTAGAGAAGGTCTTTCAATATTTCTTTTAGGTTAGGTTTAGTATTGCTGTATGCTTTTAGTTTTTGCTTGTCTGAGAAATTCTTAGTGTCTCCTTCTATTCTAAATGATAATCTTGCTGGGTAGAGTATCCTAGGTTGCAGATTTTTCCTTTTCAGTACTTTGAATATATTATCCCTGCTGGCCTGCAAAGTTTCTGTAGAGAAATCAGCTGATAGCCTTATGAGGGTTCGTTTGTAACTGACACTTTTTCTCTTGCTGCCTTTAGAATCCTATCTTTAACTTTTACCATTTTAATTATGACATGTCTTGGTGTGGGTCTGTTTGGGTTCATCTGTTTGGGACCCTCTGTGCTTCCTGTACCTGGATAACTGTTTCTTACTCTAGGTTTGGGACGTTTTCAGCCATAAGTTCTTCAAATACATTTTAAATCCCCTTTTCTTCTCCTTCTGGAACCCCTATTATGTGTAGGTTGGCACATTTTATATTATTCCATAGATCTCGTATATCGCCTTCATTTTTTTTTTAATTTGTCTTTCCATCTGCTGTTCTGATTGGGTGATTTCCATTATTCTATCTTCCAGATCACTTATTTGTTCTTCTGCATTATTTAGTCTGCTATTCATTGCCTTTAGCTCAGTTTTTATCTTGGCAATTGAGTTGTCTAATTTTGACTGGTTCCTCTTTATAGTTTCTAGTCCCTTGTTACAGTGATCTATATTTCTATCAATCTTTCTTCACTCCTTTAACATTTTTATTACCTCCTTTTGGAATTTGGGGTCTGGTCAACTGAAGAGGTCTGTTTCATTGTTTTTTCAGGGGATTTCTCTTGTTCTTTTAATTGGGAGTAGTTCTTCCACTTTTTCATTTTACTTAAATTCTCTGTCTCTGAATTTAGGAGAAACAGTTTTCTACTGTGGTCTCAAAGGGCTGCTTTTACGTGGGAGTGACCCGGTATAGACTGTGTGAGTCCAATATTTTTTGTGTGAGGGCTGTTTTGGGTATGGATGTCTGCCACGTCTTTCCTCAGGCTGTTGTCCCTTTGATAGGGGGCGTGTTTGGTGTTGTGGTGACCAGAGCCTGCACTGGATGTTGGGTGGGTCCTCCTCTTTGCTCTGTGGTTGTCACAGCTATGTTGGGGGCAGGGTCTGCTCCCCAGCTGTTGGAGTAGAAGCTCCCAGATCTGGCTCTAAACTGCAGTGTGAGGTAGGTGGGACTGGAGCACTTCCACTGGGAAAAGAACCCTTGTGTATTCCTCCCCAGGGGTTGCCCACTGGGGACATGCAATTCTGTGATGCTGCCTGACACTCAGTGTGCCTACCAACAAAGTCAGCTGCTGCTGGACCTGCCCCTGCTGAGGGAGTGCTGATAATAGGCTCAGATGTCAGCCCTGCCCCCGCAGTGTATGCACTCACAGAGCCCATGGCCACTGTAGCCACGCCCCACCTGAGCATGCTGACAGCAGGGGTCTTATATGGCAGACTCGCGCCCCGTCTCGCACGTGTTAACAATGGTGCCCAGACCATACTCCAGGCCCTTTGGGCTGTTTCCACACAGCTAAATCAAGTCTTCTCCCTGGGTCTGTCTGCTGAAGCCCCAGCCACTGTGCATACTAGCAGTAGCATGTTTTGGGCTGAGAAGTGTGGAGACGTGGCCGCTGTCGGTGCTGGTCTCTCTCTACCCTGCCTGGCAGCAAGTCAGCACCCACACACACCTCCCGAGCAAAGTCCAGGCCACTCCAGCTCCCTGTCTGCCCCAGCGGGGCTCCCAAATGGCAAAGAGGGCTCCCAAGATGAGGGAACCTTTCCTCTTTCAGAGCTCCCTCCCAGGGGCCCAGTTTCCATCCTGCTTTGTTTTTTTTCTTCTGTCCAACCTGGTTACAAAGAGATCTTTCTTACAGCTTTGGTTGTGAAAGATCTTCTGCCAGCTTTCAGTTGGCTTTCTGGGAGAACTCTTCCACCTATAGATGTATTTTTTTTAAAATTTATTTATTTTTGGCTGTGTTGGGTCTTCGTTTCTGTGCGAGGGCTTTCTCTAGTTGCGGCGAGCGGGGGCCACTCTTCATCGCGGTGTGCGGGCCTCTCACTGTCGTGGCCTCTCTTGTTGCAGAGCACAGGCTCCAGACGCGCAGGCTCAGTAGTTGTGGCTCACGGGCCTAGTTGCTTAGCGGCATGTGGGATCTTCCCAGACCAGGGCTTGAACCCATGTCCCCTGCATTGGCAGGCAGATTCTCAACCACTGCGCCACCAGGGAAACCCTATAGATGTATTTTTTGTTGTTGTTGTTGCAGTACGCGGGCCTCTCACTGTTGTGGCTTCTTCCGTAGCACAGGCTGCGGATGCGCAGGCTCAGCGGCCGTGGCTCACGGGCCCCGCCGCTCCGCGGCATGTGGGATCTTCCCGGACCAGGGCATGAACCCGTGTCACCTGCATCGGCAGGCGGACTCTCAACCAGTGCGCCACCAGGGAAGTCCCTACTCTGCCATCTTGATCTCCCTCCCCTAGTTAGTCTTCTTATCACGACCTGGCTCAGGCTCTCATCAAAATGCATTTATGTTCTCTGACCTCACAGCAACCACAGCCAGCAGAGGCCAGCCCCAGGTGAACAGAACTGGATCCAGCCCTGCTGGTCAAGCGGGGTCCCTGGAGTCACAGTGCTGGAGTGGTGGGAGGGGCCGTGGACTTCTGGCGCACGCAGGGACTTCCTTTAGGCAGCCTGACACAGCCCCAACTTTGTAGATGGAGTGACAATGTGGAGGAGGGGCCCGGGGGCCCCAGATATTCACCCCCGCCCCCACCCACCCAGGGTGTTCACACCGCCTCACTCCTCCAGGCCTGGGCATCCCAGGAAAAGATGAGAAATAGCACAGCTCCTCCTCTGCACCTCACATCCCAATAAAATATTTATTATTTCAAGAAATCTTTAAAAAAAAAAAGAGAGAAAAGAGTATCTCTATTGCTTTCCGCCAACAGGTCAGGTCCTTGGTGACTGTTGAGTTTCTGTGACCACAGGAGCTGCCCAGGCCGAGAGGGCTCTCTGATGGGAGGTATCCACCTTCAGGCCCCGCCCTCTGGACGCAGGGCCCTGCGGCTGCCTCCCTGGAAGGGAGGAGGGGCAGGCCTAGGTGGGTGGGGCGGGTTGCCTGGAAGGGAGTGGGATTAAAGACGGGGTTGGGGTGGCAGTGTTTCTGACGGCCCGATCTGTTTCCTCAGGTGAAGGGGAAGGCATGCCACACGGATGGACGGCTGGATCCAGAGGCGGTTGGAGGCTGGAGGAAGCTGGAGGTTAGGGACACGGACACAGCATTGATGGGGCAGGGGTGGCTACGTGGGGGTAGCAGGCCTGGGCATCCAGGAACTGGGCCACGTGTGCCATGGGGCTGAAGCTTCATCCCAAGCCGACAAAAGATGCTAGGAGGTGGGGGCAGGGTAGATTCTAGAGCCTGTGCTCAGAGGCTGGGGTGGGGACTGAGGCTTTGGAAACAAATCCACGGTCTGGAATCGCAGTCATGCTGGGACAGGTTTCAGGAAATGCCCAAAGTGAAGAAAGTTGGAATAAGCAAGAGGGAAACAATTCAACCCAGGGTCTAAGTGGTCCCTGCAACCCTAACTGTGGTGCCCAAGTGTGGAAAGGAGGGGAATCTGGGAAAACAGGAGGGGTGGAGGGGCTGAGGAGGCATGAACAGGGTCCCCCAGCCTGGCCTTCCCCCAGTCCCTGGCCCTTTCTGTCCACACCCCAAACAATTCCACAGGGACAAGGCTGACCCCTCACACATCACTCCCCACTCTGTGGACCCTCCAGTGGGCCACTGGGCAAGCATCACCCCGCTTCCTCTATCGTATGCCCAGAGGCCCCATCCTTGGGCCCAAGAAGGACAAAGGCCCTCACTCCACCTGGTCCAGATCTGGTCTTGCACAAAGCAAGGGGCCTCCGACCATCTGCTCCTGGGCCAGTGGGACCCTCTGACCAACCCCCAGCTGCTTGGCCACAACGCTGCCACGAGCCCTTGGGGTGAGAGCAAGGAGCCTGCCTAGGGCGGGCACCAGGCACTCGGCAGACTTGCCTCCCTCCCCAGACCTGCGCACCTATCGGCTTGGCCCACGTCCCGGCCAAGAAAGGAGGCTCCAGCCTGCGGGCGTGGGGGGGGGGGGGCGTGGGTAGGGCGGGTCGCTGGAGCTCAGAATCTGCTGGTGCTTTCTCCTGCGGCAGGGAGGGCCAGCCGGGTGGGCGCCCTTACAGACAGTCCTGGCACAAGGCCACCTGGCCCTTGCGGAAGTCTCGGCAGGGGCAGAGCCGGCGGTACTTGCTGCTGGAGCCGGCGCAGCTGAAGAGCAGAGGCTCCTTCTGCAGGAAGCACTCCTGGCCCGGCTGGGCAAAGGCCGGGTACAGGTGGTTCATCTCCGACTCAGTGCCATCACAGGGCACCTGCAGCCTGGGTGGGCACCAACGGAGGTGGTCACTCAGCGTGCGGGGCGGGGGCTGCCCCAGCCTGGCACTGCCCACTCCCTCTCCCTGGCCCATCCCATTCCAGACCCAGGGAGACGTCTCTAGGAGGCGCCAGGACAAACGCTGGGCTGCAGCTCCTTCTCACCCCTGCTGTGAGAGAGGAGAGTGGGCAGGAGGGCGGGGGGCCCAGGCTCACCCATCAGGGGGAACCTGGGGCAGCTTCTGTGGCCTGGACCTAGAAGGTGCCCAGACAGGCTGGGCAGGGGCTGAGGGAGGGATGAGGAGGTCAGGGACTGAGCAGGGAGCTTCCCCTGGTGGTTTGGGGCAGAGGCTTTGCCAAGAGTGGGCAGCTGTGCTGTGGATACCTGCCCGGAGGGTCCCTTCTGGATCCTTCCTGACTCACTGGAAAGCACCGCATGCCCCCACTGCTGGCAGGGCCGGGGGCAAGGCGGCCACGGGAGCAAAGGAGCTACAGGTGAGGTCAGCTGGGCCGGGTCGGGCCAGGGCTCACTCACGTCTGGAAGGCGTCCTGGCTGTTGAGGAAGGGGAAGAAGGAGGGCTCGCAGATCAGCCCGTGGTCCAGGCAGGCGTCCGTGCAGGCCCTCCCAGCGGCGGCCAGCCAGGCCCGGAGGGAGTGCGCTGGGGGCCAGGCCCCGGGGGCCAAGCTGGCGTTGCGGGCCCACTTGAGGTGAGTGGCGTTGGGGGCCAGGATGAAGGGGCTCTCCGGGGCTCGGGCCCCTGCGGGGGCAGGGCCTGGGGCCGCACAGAAGTCCTGCCCAGAGGAAAGCATTGTCAAGAGGGGAAATGGAATACCTCACTCCCAACTCATCCTTTGGGTAGGGGGTGCAGGGGGAGGGTCTTCCCTACGCCCCACTCACTCACTAAACTTCTAAACAACTGTGTAATAAAAATGAAAAATGAGTCTTTGCATTTCTGTGCTGTGATATGGGGGTTGAGACTCGAGCTGGGGGCCCAGGGCAGGGGTGGCCCAGGCCTGGTCTCTGAGCAGTACTGCTCGGCCCCGCCCATCTCCAACCCCCGCGCGGAAGCAAACAGATTGGAGAAGGACCTGGAGGTTAAAGCACGCTGCACCCTGGGCAGAGGTGGGGCCTCAGACACTGGAGCCAGCTCGGCCCCTGGAGACAGAGAATGGGGGACCCACCTACCTGGTGCTGGATGTAGGCATGGACCCGCTCCAGCATCCCCTCACACGTGTACTCGTAGGGCAGGTAGGGGTCCACCTGTGCGAGAGACAGGCAGACACATGGGGCAGGAGCAGCCCTGGGCCTCCCCAGACCTGGCTGCTCGGCCCTGGGAGCAGCCAGATCTGGGGGCTCTCACGGCCTGCACCCAGGGAGCCGACCACCCTATCCATGCAGATGCCCCGCTCCCCGGTGCACCCTTCAGTGGCCCTCGGGGGCCTCACGACAGCTCATCCCTCCCTGACCCCCTCCCACTTCCGCTGAGCTTCTCCTCTTTCCCTAAAGCTCGGCATTCCATCCCCTCCTCGGCCGTGATGCCTGCTCTTCCCCAGCCAACCACCGGATGCACCCTCCCCTCTTAGACGTCACCTCCTCCAGGAAGCAGACCCAGACCTCCACTCCCCCCCCTCCTGTTAAAGGACCACTTTCCTTTGCACACACTCCAGACTTTCCCAGTAGAGAATTAGTGCCTGTGTCATCATCTCTGATTTATCCCTTGTCTCCCTCAGGTCATAAGCCCCATGGGCTGTGGGACCACAACCTGTTCGCCACTGAATCCCCGGGGCCTGGCACAATGCCTGGTACCCAGGAGTCCCTGAGGAACTAGTCACGGAACGAAAAAGCATCCCCAGCTCTGCCTGTGTTCTGCCCAAGATGTGGAAGTTGCACGCAAAGCAACACAGGGCATCTCCCAGCCTGGTGGAATGAGATGACATTTGTAAAGCTTCCTGCCCGGACCAGGCACCCGGGAGCTACATGAACTAGGTGCCCCCAAAGGGAGGCCACATACCGTCAGTCTAAATATCAGAGTTACAGAACAGCGCACGCTGGGGCCGACGGGACCAGGTGGATTTGGTAGCTGGGGCGCAAGGAGCAAGGGGAACGGAAGAGGTGATGAGGCCGCCTCCCCAGCGCGGGTACCCCCACCTCCTCTCCAGTCTTCTTACCTGGCCACCCCCTCCCCGTTTACAGCAACCCTCGGTGGCCCAGCACACACAGCCTCCTTGGAGGAGACTGTCGGCCAGGTGGGCGGGAGGCGAGATGGCGGTGACCTGGGAGATGTTCGTCTCAGACTCAGAGGAAGGTCTCTTTTAGCCTTTGGCCCCACCCCCCACTCCCCACCATGTGTGTTGGCACCATACCCAGCCCAGCTGCCTCCTGATGATGCCGTTTCCCTGCCAGCAGCTCCAGAAATCAGGCAGTTTCAGCCCAGGTAGTGAAATGTTGCTGGTCTGCCCAAGTCCTTTCTCCGCATCAGAGATGGGTGTGTCAGAACCCAATCAGGCTGCGCTGGGTCCTGCCTCCTGTAGACCCCACCTCGAAGGGCTGGAGGCCCATCATGGGCCCTCTGGCCCAGGGGACACCCCCGACTTCAAGCTGAGGAGGGTCTCAGGGAAGCAGCAGATACCACCAGGACTGATTCTCGGGACCAGGCCCCACCCATCTGACCGCGCCGCGGTTCTGACTTCACCTGCCCTGTGAGTCGGTGTCCTTAATCCTGGGGCAGATCCAGGATCCCAGAGAATCCCCAGGTCCACATCCAGCCACCACTTCACAGCCCATCAGCCAGCACAGCCTTTCCAGCCCTGAGCTCCACACAGCCAATCCCAACCCCAGCTGATGGCCACGGAGGCCCCGGCCGCCAGCTGCTGCCCCAGGGGATCCCCAGTCGCCTCGGATCCAAGACTTCAAGTCCTGGTTATAAATAAACCCACCAGAGAAGAGATTTCCCCTCCAAATATCACCCTGCCTGCTCCTGGCGGCAGCCACCGAGTCATCCCCCGGGGTGGTTTGAAGCCCGTCACGTGGTGATTCTAAGCCCCCCTCCACCCGTGCGAGGGAGGGGACCATTCGCAGCAGCCACGTCCCGCCTGCCGTGAATCTCCCACCGGAGGAGCCAGCCTGCCTGGAAATTACCCCCATTAGGTCTAATTACAGGTGTGCGCGGTGATCCGTCTGGACAGAACGGCAGGTGCTGGTCCTGCCGGGATTGCTGGCCTGTGATGATGAGGGGGGAAGGGGGCGGGAGCAAACCAGCAAGATTTCAATAAAAAATTTTAAAAACCCGCAAACTCCAAGGCTGCACCGGTCCTTTTAAATCAGACGCTGGGGATAGGCCCAGGAATCTGCATTTTAAACACCTCTCAGGCAATTCTCGGGTAAAGGGTTAACTGCCCAAGAGTCAGGGTGGGGGTGGGATGGCTAAAGGCAGGGGGGCCACGGGCTGGTTTGGGGTCCAGCTGCAAGTCAGCCTGACGAATTTGCAGTACCTTGGTTCCTGGACCCTTTTGTTACTGATTTTTTTTTTTTCTTTTTGCGGTAAGCGGGCCTCTCACTGTCGTGGCCCCTCCCACTGCGGAGCACAGGCTCCGGACGCGCAGGCTCAGCGGCCATGGCTCACGGGCGCAGCCGCTCCGCAGCACGAACCCGCATCCCCTGCACTGGCAGCCGGACTCCCAACCACTGCGCCACCAGGGAAGCCCTGATTTTTAATTAACTAACAATTAAACAGATGTTCATGTTTTAAAAAATCAAGAGAAAACAAGGCAAAGCAAGTTCTCCTCTGACCCCAGATGCCCAGCCCCTTCCCCAGGGCAGGCACTGTTATCAATTTCTTGTGTCCAGCCAGAAATAACGCGTGAATAGATGAGCATGCTCACACGCACAGACGCCCCCCAACATACACCCCTGTTTAGGTCTGCGGCTGGGAACATGGCTCTCCACAGGGCTGGGATCTCGCTCACTCAGTCACCAGGGATCTTGAAGGTGGAGCCCGACCTGAGGCCTGGGGGTGGACAAAAGCCTTCCTGGTCCCCTTCCCACCCCGCCCCTGCTCCCCTAGGGTGGAAGTCCCAGAGAGTTGCTTTTGCAAGGGGTGCAGAGAGGGAGCAGGGACAGAGTGCAGGATGGGGGTCCCCTGCAGGGCAGGTTCTCACAGCGCCCTCCCCCACCGTCTGTCGGGGGGTGGGCGGCTTTCTCTAGCTTGCTCAGCTCAGTGTTGAGAGCTGACACCTGCCCTCCCGGTTCAGTCTCAGCCAGCAGTGGATGCAGCTGTGGGAAAAACACCCCAGTCTCCTCATTTCTCAGGACAATCCGGGATGCGAGTACCCCACCTCTCGGAGGTCCCCGCCGGCACTGAGCACCAGGTGGCTGGAGGCAGGGGTAACCTTCTTGATGACACACCCTGACTCACCGGCACTCCAGGACCTTCCTTCCTGGAATCACCCCCCAGATAAACTACTTGTGCTCAAATCCCTGCCTGGGGTCAGCTCCGGGAAGAGCCCAACCTCAGTCCAGGACCTGGAGGAACTTCCAGCAGAGGAGGATTTGTTTAAGCGGTTGCTTAAGAGGGGGCGGAGGGCTCTCCCTGCACCACTGGTGGAGGTCCAGGGGTTCAGCCACTTCGCGGGTCAACCTGGCCACATCTGCCACGACCAGAGATGCACCTAGGCTGAGACACAGCAGTTTCCTTGGTACTTTCACTAGAGAAACACTCACACCCAGACAGGAGGGAAGGACGAGAGTGGGGTGGGTAGAAGAAGGGGGTGGGCAGGGTGGGCATGGATTTTCTGGGGTCATTTGCTGAGGGGGTGGGCTAAGACCGAGAGTGCCGAATGGGAGGGACTGATCCACGGGATGCAGGAGGGTGTTAAAAAGAAAAAACAATGCAGGGACTTCCCTGGTGGCGCAGTGGTTAAGACTCTGAGCTCCCAGTGCAGGGGGCCCGGGCTCAGTCCCTGGTCAGGGAACTACGTCCCACATGCCTCAACTAAGAGTTCGCATGCCACAACTAAGGAGTCGGCGAGCCTCAACTAAGGACCCCGCCTGCCGCAACTAAGACCTGGTGCAACCAAATAAATAAATAAGTAAAATTTTAAAAAAAAGGGCTTCCCTGGTGGCGCACTGGTTGAGAGTCCGCCTGCCAATGCGGGGGACACGGGTCCGTGCCCCGGTCCGGGAAGATCCCACATGCCGCGGAGCGGTGGGGCCCGTGAGCCATGGCCGCTGAGCCTGCGCGTCCGGAGCCTGTGCTCCGCAAGGGGAGAGGCCACAGCAGTGAGAGGCCCGCGTACCGCAAAAAAAAAAAAAAAAAAAAAAACCTGGCAGTCCAGTGGTTAGGACTTGGCACTTTCACTGCCAGGGCCTGGATTCAATCCCTGATCAGGAAACTAAGATCCTGCAAGTTGTATGGCACGGCCAAAAGAAAATTTAAAAAAATACGCAGCCCTGCCTCACGGTCAGGACAACCAAGCAGGGCTCTGGACCCGAAGTTAAGCCCTTAAGACCGTATGGGGCATCGATGCGCGCTGGCCTCTGCCCAAAGCCCGGCAGTGTCCCCAGCTCCCCAGACAGCTGTGTGTCCTCCCGGGCAGGGCTCTCCCTTGCGGTGGCCCCTGCCCCAGCAGCCTAATGCTCTCTGATTCTGCCACAGGTCCGCCCAGAGCAGCACAACCACCCCCAGCCCCCCGCCAGGGAGGGCACGCTCGGTGACCTTGGTGATGGGCAGAGAAGGGGACCTGACAGGAGTGGGGTTTTTTGCTCAGCCTGGTGTCCGAGCTACAGCAAGAAATGGGTCCAGAGGGATCACGGAGAGCAGGGCTGCCCCTCCCCCATGTGCTCACACAGTCTGCCCGCTTCTCAAAATGAAGGGACCGCGAGAGCGCACATGCACAGGGAGCCATCAGAAGCCACAGAGGTGTCCACCAGGGAGAGGAGCTGCACGAGCCCCTCCTCGCCCTCCGCCCACACCCACCAACACTTACTTGCTGGAGGAAACGCAGAACGCTCTACCCACTTGCTACGCAAAGGCGGCACCACCCAGACCTGGTTTGAAATGCAGGGCTTCAGCCCCACCCAACCTGCTGACTCTAAACCTGCGCTTTAACAAGACCCCCAGGTGATCTGTATGCACGTTATAGTCTGAGATGTGCTGCTGAAAGACCACAGAGACAGCAGAGTTCAAAGAACCTTCACGCTTTCATCCCGAAAACATTTCCTCAGCACTTAACCTGTGCCAGGAGTGCTCACAGGACCCGGCCCCCAGAGACACGCGATAAATGATTCTGGATCCAGGGCTGCCCTGTACAGTTGTGCGGGTTGCTCACAGCACAGAGGCAGGTTTGCCCCCCACTCCCTCAACAAACACACACGCATCCAAGTTGCCAGCCCAGGCCTGCAAGTCTGAATTCACCAAGAGGAGCATCTTCTTCTAATTATAGCAAAGACGCAAAGTTTAGGAATATTGGTGGCCTGACTGGATCCGAGCCTCACCTGGGTTCTCACGATGGTCTTGATGGCTGCTTCGAGCTCCTCTGAGTTGTTGTAGTCGACAGTCCACACGTGGGGCTTGCCAATGAAGCTCTCTGCGTAGGGATGCTGGGAGAACACCTAGCCAGGGCACAGAGATGGGAGGCTTCTCCCTCTGCCTGCCAAGCTGGGCTGCGTGAAGAGCAAAAGCCCCCCACCCATCTGTCCTATCTCTCCCTTCACCCCGTGTCTCAGTCTCCCCCTTCCAGGAACTGCAGGGGTCCCATCTCGGACCCTCCCGATGTGGGACCAGGCCCTTCCCACTCACCTCTCTGGAGGTGGGTTTGCCCCGGAAGAACTCATGGTTGAGCGAGCTGTGGGGCGGGCTGAAGCGGGACTGCAGGAAGACACAGCCGTTGGCGATGGCCTCCAGCGGGGCAGGGCCCTCGTAGGGGAAGCCAAACCCTATGAAGAGCTGCAGAACCGAGGTGGCACGATGGTCAGGGAAGGTTGGGTATCACAGCCCAGGAGCCCCAGGAAGCTGGGAGTGAGGCTGGGGTTGGGACATTCACAGGAGGCAGCTGGGGCAGCAGAGAGCCCAGAGCAGCTGTGTGCCTCAGCCATTGTGAAATCAGGACGTCTAGTTAGGTCATATCAATGGCCTCCTCCTGCTCTAAAGGCTATGATTCTGGAGGGGAAAAGAACAAGGGTTCCCAAGCTTAGAAGGCTTCAGGCCACTCCTACAGCTGACCTCAAAGGACCTTTACTCATTCACCCAAAAAACATTCATTCAGTACCTGACTTGTACTAGGAGTGCTCATAGGGTTGGCCCCTGGAAGGTGATCAATAAGTGATTCTGAATCTGGGGTTGCCATGTAGGGTTGTTCAGGTTGCTCACTGCACAAAGATAACCTCTCTCCACCCTGACACACACACACACACACACACACACACACACATACACACACACACACACACACACACACACACACATGAGGCCTGAAGAAATAAGTTATGGTGAGAACAGGAGAGGACCTGGCAGCTGGCTAGAGACTCTCCAGCCTTCGCTGACACTTCAGGGCCCAACAGCAGGATCACGCTTCAGGGACACAGCTCAGGGAATTCCAGAAGCAGTTCGTCAGAACTACTGGCCCGATGGAACTCCAGCCAGGCTGCGCCCCGTCCCTTTGCCCCCAGCCTGCCCTTCCACCCTCTCAGTGGCTCTGAAAGCCAGGTCCAGGAGTCAGCTGGGCTGGACTGCTGTTGGGGCGGGGGGGCAGGTGGGCAGCCCAACTCCTCTTCACCATCACTGAGCCCCACTCAGATCCGTTTCACTGTGGGGCCTCCCCTGCCTGATGACCATCCCCATCTCTGCCCCCAGCTCTGACCAGCCCCTAAGAGGCCCAGACACGAGGCTCAGGGCAGCAGAGTGTGCTGGGCATGTCCACACGTAGAGGGGGCCACAAGTGATGGTGGCAGGCATGGCAGGCACGTATGGGCACCTCCTGGACATCTATGGCCGGGCTGGGGTGAGGACGGAGGACGGGGTGGGGCTCACTTTGGCCTTGCGCAGCAGCTGCTGGAACTCAGGCTGCGGCAAGAGGCCGTGGTTCTTCACGAAGGCCGGGACTTCGGGGGGCCGCTGGCTCTCGTAGTACACGGTGCCGTGGATCTCCATGTACTTGTTCAGGATGCTCAGGAACTTCTCCTTCCCCTGGAAGAGGAGATGGAGGGGATGGGAGCCTTGCTCCAACCTCAGACGGCAGAGCCAGCTGAAGAGACGCCCCCGGTCAGGAAGTCGGAAAACATGGGGCCAGTCTCAGGTCGGCCCCTAACCAGCTGTGTGACCCTGAGGAGGCCCCTGCCCTCTCTGGTCCTCAATTTCTTTATCGATGAGTTACAGAGGTTGGATTAGACCAGAGGCCTCCAGACTATTTTTAGCCACCGACCTGTTTTCTTTCCAAAGGTCTCCCATAGAGACCAACATTTAATTGTATCCAGCTGGAGCTACATGGCCTCCCCTGAATCCCTGATGACCTCCAAGGACCTCTGAGGAGGCACGGAGCATAGGTGAATACATAACCTCTCAGCGTCCGGGCACCCATCTGACGCTACGGCCAGGGCCCTGAGCTGGGAGCGAGCTGCGGTCGGTGTAGGACCTCGACGGGAACAAGCATGGGATCGGCTGCTGGGTTCTATTTTTTAGAGGTTTTCTGAGGCTCGCAGAAGAGAGGGAGGGGAATTAGCTTCGAGATCACGGAGAAGGGTGGGGCGTGGGGCTCTCTTCAGGGAGGATTAGTTCCCAACAGGCCAATGGGTCAGAGGAAAAGAACTCATGGTTCCCCACGTCCCGCCAGCCAGCGTGAGATCAGACCACCATGAGCTCCAGCCCAGGTTCACTTTATTAACCACAGCTCTTGTAGAATATTATCAATGGACGTCAGAATAATTGTTAACAATTAACATTTTGAAACTCAAACTGTATACATTTTTCACAAGGAGGCCTTCCACTTTGGGTAATGCAGATCAGCCCTGCCTCTGAGAATGACCAGGAAAAACGGGAAAATGTAAAAGACATCTATGAAGGCCCTGGAAAATCTAACAAAGAATGAAGAATGACAAGGCCAAGACCAGGGAGAAGGAGGAAAAGAGATTGCTGAGGCCAGCGTTGGGGTTGGTTTTCCTCCTGGGGGCACCTGCTGATTCCAGGGGCAGCATCTAGGCAGCTAAGCAGACCTGGAAGACAAAAGTCAGAGTTTGGGGCCTGCCAAAGATGGGGAGCCCTGATGGAAATCCACACTTTGGGCTGGAACTCTGAGGAGTTACAGCCTGGAAGAAAGGAGGGACCAGAACTAGAGCAGCTCTGGCAGGGGCTGAATCCTTTTAAAATTGTCTCAATCACTATCATTGGTTGAGGTGACCTGGGACTGCTAGGGCCCCAGCTGCAATCCAAGGATAAAAGTAAATCCTCTCTGGAAGAAGAGAGTATCATCCTTGACCTCAAATTATTTCTACAGTTTTTCATATTCATTTTCCAGAACTACCTAGAGGTAGCTTTCCTCAAAAAGAAAAGGGAACCAGTAAAATCCCAATCAAAATCCCAGCAGGCTTTTTAAAATAGGAATTGACAAGCTAATTCTAAAACTCATTTGGAAATGCAAGGACCTAGAAGAGACAAAATGACTTTGAAAAAGAAGAAGAAATTGGGCAGTTATATTACCTGATTTCAAGACTTATTGTAGAGTTACAGGAATCAAGACAGTGTGATATTGGCATCGAGAGAGACAGATCAACAGAACAGAACAGAGAGTCCAGAAATAGACCTACACATGTAGGGTCAATTGAATCCTGGCAAAGATGCAAAGACATTTCAGTAGAGGAAGGATAATCTTTTCAACATACAGTCATGGATCACTCTATATGCAAAAAAAAAAAAAAAAAGGAAAGGGAAGGGAAAAAAGGACTTCAACCCATACTTCATATCATATATAAAAGTTAATTCAAACTGGATCACAGACTTAAATGTGAACCTAAAACTATAAAACTCATAGGAGAAAAATCTTTGTGACCTGGGGTTAGACAAAGATTTCCTGGATACACCAAAAGCACAATCCGTAAAAGAAAACACTGGACTTCATTAAAATTAAAAACTTTTGCTCTTTGAAAGATGCTGTTAAGAGAAAGACAAGCCACAGCCTGGGAGAAAATTTTTGCAAAGCATCTATTTGTTAAAGAACCTATATCCAGAATATGTAAAGAACTCTAACCACTCAATAATAAGAAAATAAACAACCCAATCTTTTAAATGGGCAACCTTTTTGAAGGTATTTCACCAAAAAAGATGAACGGAAGACAAATAAGCACAGAGAAACATAGTCAACATCCTTAGTCATTAGAGAATTACAAATTAAACCCACAATAAGATAATACCGCACACCTGTTAAAATGGCTAAAATTAGAAAGACTGACCATGCCAAGTATTGATGAATTTGTAAAGGAATTGGAACTCTCATACATTGCTGGCAGGATTGTAAAATGGCAAAACCACTTTTCTTCAAACGTTAAACACAGTTCTACAATATGACCCAGCCATTCCACTCCTAGGTATTTACCCACAAGGAATGAAAGCATATGTGTGTACAAAGATATGTA
Source organism: Grampus griseus (assembly GCF_964374135.1). Lineage (NCBI taxonomy): Eukaryota > Metazoa > Chordata > Mammalia > Artiodactyla > Delphinidae > Grampus > Grampus griseus. The sequence goes on along the minus strand of NC_139014.1, from coordinate 8,188,346 downwards.
TGCGAACGTTCATAACAGCTTTATTTGTAATAGCCAAATACTGGAAACAACCCAAATGTCCACTAACAGGTAAATGGATAAAGTGTAGTCCATCCACGCAATGGAATACTACTCAGCAATAAAAAGGAATGAACTATCGTTACATGCAACAGGATGAAGGAATCTCAAAATAATTATACTCAGAGAGAAAATCCAGACAAATATGAATATATACCATATGATTCCATTTATATAAAATTATATCAATAGAAGATGAGAACTAATCCATAGCGACAGAAAGCAGACCACTGGCTGCCTGGAGATGAGGAGAGGAGAGATGGGAGGAAGAGATGCCAAAGGGAAGAAGGGAATTTCAGGGGTGATGGAGAGAGGAAAAGAAAAACATTACTAAACTTGTGTTTAGTAATATTAGTTAGCACTCTATTCTCTCTCATGATTGTGGTGATGGTTTCACGTAAGTCAGAAGCCATAAAATTATACACTTTAAACAAGTTTAGTGTATTGCATGTCAATTTTCCCCAATAAAGCTATTAAAATAGATTTTTAAATTTAAAAATTTAAATACCTTGATTTTTTTAAAAAAAATCACGTACATAAAGAGACAAGACTATATGATCAACACCCAAGAGACACGACAATAAAAACAGATTCATAGGAGATCTATATGCTGGAGTTACCAGGCACAGACTTTAAGATAAATATGCTGAATATAGTCTAGGAAATAGAAGATAAAATTTGAAACCAAATGGAAAAAAAAACCCCACAGTGGCAGAAACTAAAGACTAAATGGATGGATTTAACAGCAGATTAAACACAGCTGAAGAGAAACTTCACTTACTGAAAGAACAAAAGAAAACATCCAGAGTGAAGCATAGAGAAACTAAAGGATGGAAACTGCAGAAAAGAATGCTGGAGACAAGGGTTTATAATGAAGATTTAATGTCTGTGTAAATGGAGTCCCAGAAGTACAGGAGAGAGATTGGGGCAGAAGCAACATTTAAAGAGAGAGTAGCTGAGAATTTCCTAAAATTAGTGAAAGGTCAAACCACAGATCCAAAGAGATCTACAAACTCCATGTAGGATAAAAACAAAACAAAACAAACAAACAAGCAAAAAACCATACAGGCTTTTCATAGTAAAACTTCTGAAAACCAAACGGAAGCCTTCAAACCAGGCAAAGGAAAACACAAAAAAGAAATTACCTTTAAAGGAACAATCAGACCTACACTGACTTCTCAACAGAAATGACAGAAGGCAGAGGACAAGCTAGAATTTGTACATAATGAATATATCCTCCGAGACATTCTTAGAAAATCAAAAACAGCAGTCCCAGACTAAGTTGGTTTCTTCTGGAGACGGACAATGATTCCAGATGGAATCTCAGAGATGTAAGAAGGAACAGAGAACAATACAAAGGGTAAATGTGGGTAAACGTAAATGAATATTGACTTTGCAAAACAACAGCAGCAATAACAACAACAATGATAATAATATATCGTGGGATATAAAATATTTGGAGAGTATTAAAATACCATGAAACATATAAGTTGGGGCCGGATAGAAATAAAACATTTTAAAGTTCTTTTATAACCCAATGAAACGTAAAAGTATTGGCTTAGACTTTGATAAGTCAAAGGTGCGTGTTATAACCTTTAGGGTATAAAAATATTAAGAAGATCGGGACCAAAAGAATATGAGAGTACAATTAGCTAAAGGGAGGTGGATTTTTTAAAATATATCAATGTAAAAGGATAAGAAATGAACGGAAAAGGAACATAGAACAGGTAAAAAAAAAAAAAAGAAACCAACTAATAAAATGGTAGATTCAGAGCCAAATCACATCAGTAATCACACCAAAAATGTAAAAGGATTACTTATTATAAAACTGAATTATGGCCCTAGAAAAGAATCAAATCAAGGACATAAAGTGTTTAGAAAATGTCTCCAAAGCCCCCATTCAACTTCCTGATCCCATTACCAGAGCAGCTATTATTAACAGTTTCTTGTGTGCCTTCCTCAGATCTTTTATGCATTATAAGCAGGTGTACATTTCCTTTAAAACACACACATACGGGCTTCCCTGGTGGCGCAGTGGTTGAGAGTCTGCCTGCCGATGCGGGGGAACACGGGTTCGTGCCCCGGTCAGGGAAGATCCCAGCGGAGCGGCTGGGCCCGTGAGCCATGACCACTGAGCCTGCGTGTCCGGAGCCTGTGCTCCGCAACGGGAGAGGCCACAGCAGTGAGAGGCCCGCGTACCGCAAAAAAAAAAAAAACAAAAAAAACACCACACACATACATGCACAAATAGGTTCACGTTACATGCACTGTTGAGCAACTTTTTTTCACCTAATCATACACGTGTGTGTATTTATGTATGAAAACTTAAAGTTTTACAAAACAATAATTACTCTTAATACATATAAAGTCCTCTGATATCCTTTTATTCTATTGTTTCTAAGTTATTCTGCTTCATTTTAAAGGCTAATCAAGGCTCTCTGAGTTAAAAAAAGACAAATACTGCATGATCTCACTAATATGCAGAATTGAAAAGAGTCAAACTCATAGAAACAGTAGAATGGTGTGTGTCAAGGGCTGGGTGGGGGGGGGATGGGGACATATGAGTCAAAGGAGACATACTTTCAGTTTTAAGATAAATAAATTCAGGGAGTTAATGTCCAGCATGGTGATTATAGTTAATAAACCTATATTGTATACTTGGAATTTGCTAAGGCAGTCCATCTTAAATGTTCTCACCACACACACATGATAACTGAGGTGGTGGATGTGTTAATTAGCTTGACTGTGGCACTCGTTTCACAATATAAATGTTTATCAAGCCATCATGTTGTACACGTTAAATACATACAATTTCTCTTTGTCAATTATACCTCAGTAAACCAGAGGAGGAAAACAACCAGAGCTAAGCTGCAGTTTGAAAAGTCCACCTTAGCTCTCCCAGAAGCACTCCTGAGGTCTGGAATGTTTCCTCCAACAGCAAGGCTGGGTTTGCCCTGCATCCGGACGAGCAGCCTCTCTCCCATCCCTCAGTCCTGCTCCCTGGGACAGGCTCTCCTAAAACAGCAGCATCTAAGCCTTAGCCTCCAGCTCTGGGGACCCAGGATAAGACAAGCCTCCTCCAAAGCCCTCTTCCTGACCCCGGCTGCCGCTCCCCTAAGGATGTCACGACCTCATACCCTCCTCCCTCCTCCGCTTCTCGCCACCTGGTCCCCTGAACTCTAGATGGCACTTGTCCCAGGATACTGCTGTCATTCCTTTCTTCAGCCGGCCACCTCTGCCTTCCCTGGGTCACAAAGACCAGAGCAGAGATGTCTTTTTTTGGAAGCAGCTGCTTTGAGGTCTCTTGCTGCACAGCGTTGCTCCTGGCTAACCCAGAGGCTCCTGAGCTAGAGAGAAAACTGTTCTCTTCCCAGGCCTCATAACCTCTCATTCTCTTGGAGCAGTTTCTTAACAGTATTTTCTGGTCCAAGCAGACACCGTCTGTGCTCGCTCCCAGCACCCCGGGCATCCTGGCAGCCAGCTTGTTTGGCCTCAAATGAGGATGAGTCCTCGCCCCTCTCCCCACACCTGGCAGTGGGCACTGATGTCTCAGCCCGGGCTTGGACCCATAGTCCAGCTTAATCCAGAGCGTCTCTCTGCCTCTATCCAAGGCGTCATAACGGGGAGGCTACGTAAAGTCGGAGTTAAGTGTTCTGGCTCTTAGAGTTAGATGTGGCTTCAAATCCCAGCCCCACCACTTAACTAGCTTGTCACTCTAACCTCGTAGTTGATGGTCAAGTGAGAAAATATATGCGAGCACCTGGCAACAGTAAGCTCTGGATGGACCAATATTAGCCACGGCTATGGGCTCATAGGGTTGTTGTGGCACAGACCATGAGATGAACCATAATATCGCTTTCCTCCCCCTTCCTCAGTCACAGGACTCCAGGGCTGAGCTGGGCACCTGGTTGCCGGGGGCACAGCCACTTCCAGCATCCCGAGACCAGGCATGGCCACGGGACGGAGACCTAGCCACAGGGCCATATGGGGAAGAGATGCGCGTAACGGTCAGGCGACGTCCCTAAACCTGACCTTCCCCCACCCCTCCTCCTTCCTCCTCTTCCTCTCCCCCCACCCCCCAGCTGGAGGGCAGATGTAATGACTGTGCACTGTCTGTGGTCATCTTAAATGATGAGGCAAGACCAGGGTGGGAACTAAACAGGGCGGGTCAACCAGGGAAGAAGAGCCCCAGGGGTCAGGCCAGGACTGACACCTCCAGAGTTTGTCAACAGAAAAGAAGACATACTTGCATCTTGCCTCCATCACTATTATTCAGGGCTTTTCTGTGACAGCTGGACTTAATCCTAATCAACACAGCATGAGAATCAGTAACTAAGATGGTCACGTGACAGGCTTGACATGGGGTACGGGGGCTGCTCAACGTTCCCCACGATCGGCATCTTTATTATTAACCTGTAGCCTCATGCCGCCTGCCTTAGGTCAATGGCCCATCCTAGGAGCTGCCCCGCGCCACGCGGAGCTGGACCCTGACCTCCAGGGCCTGCCTCCCCTCAGAGGGCCCCGGGAAGAGCCTGAGACCCCGCTGTCCCCGTCACCCTCCTCCCACCTTGGTCTGGTCCATCCACAGGAGCCACAAACCCCGGGGAGCCCGCCTCCGGAGCACCCCCAGGGGAGACCCTATAGAGTAGAGGGGGGCGGGAGGCGAAGGGAACACGTGGCATACCTGGAGCTGCCTCGTTGCCAGGGGGGCAGAGAGAAAAGAGGAGAGAGGACAAGTCAGTGGCGGGGTGAGTGGGTACCCTCCCATGCTGGTGGTGCTTCTTGTGGGACCCCGCCCTGAAGACGGGGTTCCAGTTCCTAGGCCTCTCCTGCTCCTCCACGGCCTCCCATCCCACAGAATCCCCACGTCTAGCCTAAACCCCCTTTGCGGGGTGAGAGTGTCTTGATCCATCTGAGGGAGGGTGGAAGGTTAAGCCATTTGAATTTGTTGCAAAGCGTGGGAGCAGGGAGAGGCGTGAGGCATGAGTCCCCGGGTGGTACTTCCAAAGGCAGTTCGAGGCCTCTTTTCTGACCCATTGGTGGGGCTGTTTCCCACCGTCGTCCGGTGCGGGGGCGGCAGATGGGAGCCGAATCCTGGGGCGGGGAGCCCCTGGGGGCCGAGGGCGGGTGCTTGCGCTCAGCGGGGCTCACCTTCCAGATACTCGCCTCCTTGCCGTACGCCACGGCCATGTTGCTGGCCTTGCCGCCTCTGATGAGCTGCTTCTCCGTCTCGTTGAGCTCCTCGGACACGAAGCCCATGAAGGAGTTGTCCGGGGTGTGAGCTGCGGCCAGACCACGAGGTCAGGAAGAGGGTTACCAGGCAGCCAAGGGCACACCCTGGGTCTACCCGGCCCAGCCCCATCAGAGGGCTCCCTGTTTGGCGAGGATGGGGAAGGGGGCTGGGAGGGAAGGGGTCCTGTTTGGGGCGGGGAGAGCATCAGTGCCCTGGCCCCCTTCCATGGCATCTCTTACCACCTACCCAGCCCTCTCTGCACGCAGCCCTTTGCTCACAAGTCCCTGCTGAGAGGTCTCTCCTGACCCCAATCCCACTCTGTCTCCTTTCCCTGCTTTATTTTTTGTCCCAGCACTCACTGACCAGATGTGATAGTATATATTGATTTGGTTGTGTATTATCATCAGAATCTAAGCCCCACGAGAGCAAAAGCTCTGTCTGTGTCCCCGGCACACGGGAGCGCCCGGCCGGCTGGCTCACAAATGCATGGACATCTTCCCTTTCACACCTGCCAACTCCTGCCCTGCCCTTCCCTCTGCCTGGAGCGCCCACCACCCTTTTCCAGGATGAGAAAATCCTATTCCCCTTCAGGGCCCCACTCACACATCACCTCCTCTCCTCCCAGAAGCCTTCTCTGGGGTCCACGTGCCCTCCCTTGTGGCCCCATCCACTGTGGTTAGGTCTCCGGCAAAGCGCGGATCGCACCCTGCCTCACCTCCCAGAACCGAGCACACCAGGGGCAAGGAATGCGTTTCAGCTAGGGCTCCAATTCCTCGGCCACGCTGCAGGAATGTCACTGATTAGCCCTGTCTGCCGTGGCAGGGTAGAGGTGTAGGCACAAGTGCCAGCCATTTGCAAGTCACATGATCCCTCCGTTCCACGTAGAGGACCTTGAATAGAGTGCTTATGGAACCCAATTAAACCTACTCTACCTTCCCAGGTGGGAGAGGCTGCGGGGAGTAGGTTGGTAACAGCCAAACACCCTTGATTTCCCAGAACAGCCCTGATGCCAAATACCCTATTCTTCATTTCAGATGCACGTTTTTTCACATTTTAGCAGTTCTGAAATTGGGATGCATACTTTAATCAAACGTGTAGATTTAACACAATATGTCTACCCACCCCTCTCCATACCCACAAAGTTTATAATCAGTAACTGGTGTACCTTAGAAGAGGTGGTGGTTTTCTGTCGAAATGCCCCAGAAAGCTCACGGGTTCTTGAGTCTGAAAATCCGACCACTATAAGGACGGGCTGCAGAACAAAATGATCTCTCCTCTAGGGCTTCAGAGGCATAAGGGGGGCCCTGGAGGCCTGGAATTGTTTCTGTGATGGTCAGAGCTCAGGCAGCTCTCCTGTCTCAGGAGGCTCTGCCAGGCCAGGGAAAGGCCCCAGGAGGGCAGACCAGACCCTCCCTGACTCAGTTTGCCTGCCCAGCCCCACCCTGGCCTCTGTCCCTACCCTCTGGCTCTAGCTGGGGCTGCACCCAGGTCTCTCTCCCGTTTGCCATTTCCTCCCTATTCTCAGAGATGAAGAAAATCTCATTCCACCAACTCCACCAGAAGGGACAGGTTTAGAACAATTAGCTAAACTAGTGGGCGTGGGACAACGAAGTATTGCAACCAACTGAAATATCAGGGACCATTAAGCAAAGAGCTCCTGGGGACAGGGCAAGGCAGGGAGAGGCAGCCAGAGCAAAGAGCAAAGGCAGTTAGCTCTTTGGGGAAATCAACCAGCTATCAATAGATGGGGAAAGAGGTCTGCTCATGAATTCCTTCCTGGACTTGGTATATCATTAAGACAGGCAAGTCTGTTTTTTGTTCTCTCTTTCTTTAATTGATTCAGTCAATTAACATTTTTCTGAGGACCTTGATAGGCTCCAGGGAAATAAAGATAAATCAGTCAGTGGCTCCTTTTTGAGTGATTCATACATAATCTATCAGTGGAAATAAATGTATAAGCAAATAACTCTATTTCAATATATGCTTTAACAGAATTAAGTTGAAGAGTTATAAAAACATTCTGCCTGGAATAGATAAGGTGATCAGTGAAAGTGACAGTAAAAAGAAGAGACATTTGACATGGGGTTTTGGAGGATGAGTAGGAGTTTGCCAGCTTTGGAACTCTAGATCCAGTGGGTTTTACCCCAGGGCAAGTCCTCATTTTCTCAGTGTAGATTATCACAGAGGGCTCTTAACCCATCTCCTGCTTCCCCGTCCTCTACCACTGTCCCTTTGGCCATCTGCAGTCTGCCAGAATAATGTATCTCAAAAAATTTGGGGGGTGGAATTCCCTGGAGGTCCAGTGGTTAGGACTCCGTGCTTTCACTGCCAAGGGCCTGGGTTCAATCTCTGGTCATGGAACTAAAATCCCGCAAACTGCCCGGCGTGACCAAAAAAAAAAAAAAAAAAAAAATTTCTCCATGATATTCCCTAGCTCAAGAACCTACAGTGAACCTCGAATTACCATATCCAATGTAAATTCTGGAATCTTTGCTAAAAGACCCCACCCCTCTGCTCCCAGATCCTCAGTGGTATTTTCCACAGCCTACAGCATCACCTCTACTACCCACCCCCACTTCCTTTCCCTCCAGAAATCTCCTCAGGACCCATCCCACTTCAATCACTCTGCTGGGAGCACAATGCCACCAGATGACCTGTTAGGACAGTCACTCTTCTCTTGGAGAAGCCTCATACAACCTTGCAATGGGCTATGGGGAGGGAGTCTGGTCCCCACAGAGCCATGTGACCTCAGACAGGACATTCCACCTTTCTGGGCCTCAGTTTCCTCATCTGGGCTCCAAGGAAACTTCCCACCTTCCCAACCTTCTGGGATCCAATCAAGCCATTACTCCTGTATTATTCAGAAATCTTGTCTGCCTCTAATACAGCCTAGAACCTGCAGAGTAATACAAAAGGAGTCCCTAAGCACCCAAAAGGGAGGCATTCATTTGACAGGCTCAGCAGAGATCAGCTACTTTACTTACGAGCAAGTTCCTCGGGACCCTGCTTGGAACCAAGCTCACTCTTAATTTAGAGACAATCCTAACGAGGGCGCTTATCCGGCTTTCTGACCCACAGCCTTCAAAGAGCCGCCAATTAGACGTCCAAGATGCTGCTGGATGCAGATGGCTTGACGACGATTAAAAGTGACAGCTGACAGTCTCCCAAGTAGGAGAAAAGGCGCCACGCCAAACAGCGACAGGAGAAGGGGCCACTCAGCAGGGGACGTGGCTCCGCACACCTCTGCCGGCCCCGCAGGGCAGGCCCCACACCAGAGAGACAGAGCATTGGCCCTGAGTTGTCAAGAAAAGGTTAAATTATTTTCAGCGCGCTGCATGTAAGAGGGGAGGTCAGTGTGTATATATTTTAAAGTCTCATTAAAAATCACGAAAGCGGGCTTCCCTGGTGGCCCAGTGGTTAAGAATCCGCCTGCCAATGCAGGGCACACGGGTTCGAGCCCTGGTCTGGGAAGATCCCACATGCCGCAGAGCAACTAAGCCCATGCGCCGCAACTACTGAGCCCGCACTCTAGAGCCCGCAATCCACAACTACTGAAGCCCACGCGCCTAGAGCCCGTGCTCCACAACAAGAGAAGCCACAGCAATGAGAAGCCCGCACACGAGAGTAGCCCCCGCTCACCGCAACTCGAGAAAAGCCCGCGCGCAGCAACGAAGACCCAAAGCAGCCAAAAATAAATAAATAATTTTTTTAAAAAATCACGAAAGCTCAGCTCGAATGGCATCCTTTGCCCGAAGTCCGTCACCCACAGGGGCCCCAGCCACCCCACCCCCCAGCCTTACTTCCCATTATCCCCAACGCTGGAGCCTCCCGGAGCATTTGCATTTCCAGAACCTTCCATTCTTTCCATATCCATCTTCACTACGTCTGTTCCCTCTGCTTAGAAAGCCTCCCTATGCTGCCCCCTCGCCACTCACTTAAGTCTCCCTCCACGTTGGAATGTCTCTCTTTCTCAAAGGCCATGGAACCCTCTTTGTTCTGGAACCCTCTGCTGAGCCGCTCTCGAGAGCAAGACAGCAACGTGTGCTCCAGGAGGACAAAGGCTGCGTCCTCTGGGTGTTGGAAAGGTCACCATGCTTCCCCCACCCCCGGCACCCAGGCTGCCCCCTCCCTACACACCACAGAGGCTTCCTCTGTGGTTCACACATTTGCAGAGAGGGGAACAAGGCTTTCCCGTCCAAGGGGACACGCCAAGGGGGTGTGTTCCCCCCCTCCCCGCACAGGCCCCAAAAGGAAGGAGAGGAAGGAATGGGGCCTGCCTCCTCCCGGGCCACCTCGGAGAGGCCCCCACCGCCTCCCAGAGCCGGACACTCACGGAACATGGTCATGAACTGCTTAGGGTTGAGGTTCCAGTAGCCCCAGTTTGTCCGGTAGCCATGCAGGGTGGCGTACTCCTCGTGGTTGTATGCAGGTTCCGTCCCAAAGGTGTCGATGACCCGGATGCGGCACCTGTCCACCCCCCCGGGATCAGGAACCAGGGTCACCAACCTCCCTGTGTCTCCCTGGGCTAGGATTGTGCCAGCCGTGGGCTCTGTAACCCAAAGGTGGCTGGTCAGGATAGTGTGATGTGTGGTCAGGGCTTGGGCTCAGACACTAGCTGGCTGTGTGACCACAGGCAAGTGCCTTAACCTCTCTGGGTCAGCTTCCCCATTGGTGAAATGGGGATAACTGTCTCAGGGTCTCAATGATACACCTGAACCAGGGACCACTAACTCAGAAACTGTTAGTTTTTACAGCTGCCCCAAGGGAGCCTAGAAGGGGAGGCCCAGCCTGGAATGGGATCCCTCCCCACTGCCCCAGGGGTCACTTGTACGATTTCTCCTTTCCTGGGCAGGGGGTCCACAGTCCCTCTGCCCAGGAGCCTGACACCCGCAGGATGTGCTGGGGTTATCTGGGCTGACGTGCAGAAGATCAGGGCCTCAGAGGGACCAGCCACTGCCACGGGCCCATCGTGTCCATCGTGCCTCAAAGTCTCCTGCAAGTGTGGCCACTTCAGGTGGGCCTCCCAGCCGGAGGAGGTTCTGTCCCACCCTTTGGCCCATTGAGGCTGCTGTCAATGGGCCAAAGCCCAGAACCTCTCCCTCCATCTGGGCCACCCCGGAGTGGGCACCTGAAGAAAACCACTGAGACTCAGACGCCCCTACAAGGAGTTCCCTCACCCAGAGTCCTTGCCGGTGACCCAGAATTGTCCAGACTGCTGAGGTCGGCACTCCTCCCCCGGAAGAGGCGGGAATGGCAGGAAGAGGCCCCCAGTGCACGGAGAACATGCATTAATAATAAAAGCAATAATGCTGCCTGTCACTTTTTTTTCCCCTAATAAAATCATGTGGGATAGTCAATGAGACTAGAGCAAACGTAATAAACAGCAGGGCTCTCTGTGCTAAATTAAACCCCGTACCCGGCTGGCTGCAGAGAGACAGAGCTATGGCATCGGCCTTCCTCCTGCCCTGGAGGGGGTGGGGTGGAGGAGGGAGTCGGGGTGGGGGGCTGCTGGGTCCCCACCCACAGAGGTCACGCCCCGTTACCTGCCTTGTTCCCCTCCACCACTCCCTGAAATTCCTCTGCCCCCTCCATCTGGATCAGCTCTGACCCTGCCCCCCAGCCTGTCCAGCAGCGCAGGGGCCTGGATCGCCTGGCTGTGGTTTATTAATTGTCATCTGAGTCAGCCTTAGTCAGGAGGCAGAGCTGTCAGAGAAGGAAGGCAGTGGGGGAGGGGAGCCTTCTCTCCACCGCGGAACCTGGGAAAGTGCAATCCCCCACCTTGGGGACCAGCCGGCAGCCAGACCCCGGGGGCTGCCATGGGCCATCACCACAGTCCCACTGCCCTCTCACCGGTACTTCTTGAAGGAGAGTCCCATGTGCTGCTTCATCTGCTGCAGGCCGTGGTAGTCGGTGTAGATGAGGTCGAAAGGCAGGGGCATGGTGAGCGGGCAGTTCCCCCGGCCTGGCGGCACCCCTAAGTTACTGAGAGAAGAACCCTTCAGAGTCTGAGCCCCGAGAGGGACCCACAGACAGCAAAAAGCCCTCTTCCCAAACAGGCTTGCCTTGGGGGAACCTGGAGCCCACCCTTGTTCCTATAGCCCAGAATAAGTGGCAGGGAGAACACTGTAAAGGAAAGTGAGGTCAGTGCATGAATCCTGGCGAACTCTTGGAGAGGAAGCAAACAGGGCAGCCATGTACGGTTGTATAGGTTTTTCACTGCACAAGAGACTCCAACGAGGGGCAAATGGGACTGAGATCCAGCCCCGGCTAGCTTGCCAAGACTGTTCCTGGCCTGGGCTACCTGCCAGAAGGAAAGAGCACCTTCTGTTAATTTGCACAAACTTGATCCCTGCAGGGCTGTGTCCACCCAGAGGGGGCACCTGTACCCAATGTTCACAAGGTGCCATAAACACCTGCCGAGGTCCCCAGCGCAGCTTCAGCATCTGTTAGCAGCTGAAGGGTCCCCAAACCTGTGCCCCGCGCTGCTGACTGGCTCCTGGCCCACGGAGATGCCTAGCCCTGCCCCACAGGCAGACCCTGCCTGCTGGGTCACTTACTCGCAGGCTTTCATACGGGAACAGGGCTGCCACTGGTGACCGAGGTGGAGACTTTGGAGCATCTCACTGGAGCCTGAAGGACACGGCCTCCCATCTGCCCAGTCCACCTCCCTGGAGACGGGCTCAAAGCCCCCTGCCTGGCCCCCACAGTGCCAGCGTGGACTTTGTCCTGGATGTCCCTGCCCACCATCCGGGAGCCTTTGCTAAGCCTGACTACACACCCCCTGCAGAGATGATGCGGCTTTCAGATGAATGACTCAGTCAGTCTGTACTGAGCGGCTGAGCCAGGCAGAGAGTAGTGTCGGTCCCCAGGGAAGCCCCCCAGAAGCTGCCCACCTCCCCCATTCCCGCCTCCCTCGGATTCGTGGTCCAGATGCTGGAAGGCATCCGTGAGACCTCCCAGTGAGCCCCTTCAGGGATCCACATGGCAAAAGGCCACAGTTATCATCAGTTCCCTGGGTCGCATCTCCAGCTCCTTGAGACAATTCAAGCCATGTGGGAAAGCAGCACCTGGACGCCTCTGCACTATCGAGCGCACATTCAGCAAGACACCCACAGAGGCTCGGTAAACACCGTCCGCTGAGCAAACTGCCCTAACGCGGCCTTTTCAGCGATGTTGATGATAACCTGATGACAAGGCCATGATGGAAAGATGTCACGGGGAGCTTCGGGCGACGGGGATCAAGGCATCAGGGGTTGGTCTGTGGCCGGCAGAGAAGGGCATGCCCTCCCCCCGCCAGCTCACCCAGCCTCACGCAGCTCCCCCACGCTGGCTCCCCCAGTGGTAGAACCTTTGCTGCTAAGTGGGGAGAGAGGAATGCAAAAATCTTATAACCATTTTCTCCCCGTTTCTTATCTATAAACTTAAAAATGGCCAAGCACCCCCCCACCCCTGTCTCCACCCGTCCAACCCTCCAATGAGCCCCTCTTTCCAACCAGACGGCCACACAGGATTCTCAAACCCAGGGCTTCTCAGGCAGGACGTGCTTCTTCAAGTTTTTGCTGAATTACTCAGAAAGCAAAGGGGAATAAGCCCAGGACCCCAGGGGTCTGGAGCCATCAGAGGAAACAGTTCCCACAGCCTGGAGACTGCATGAACTATTTGGTGGTATTTTTAAGTGGTGAGCAGGCTTTACATTCTCCTCTGTAGGATCCCTGTTTTCTTTCCAGTGTGGCTGCCTCTCACACCCCAAAGCCCTCCAGTCAGACGGAGCATCATTTCTGTCCTGGGCTACAGAAGCTCCGGGTTTAGGACAGACCCTGGTCCCCCTCCCCACTTCCTCCACTCAATTGAGAACCACAAATAGAAAGACAAGGTGATGATTCCTCTTGCAGAAGTGAGGAAGCGGGTGGCTGCTCCTCCCTCATGGAATCTGGGTCTGGGAAAATTAAGACGATTCTGAAAATATAAACCGTAGGTGGGTCTAGTTGCTGCTACCTGCACCAGTCACATGCTTGATTTTCCCACACTGCCTTTCTGGCTGGTTACCAGGCAACGTGTTGTCCCTCTGTGGCCATGGGTGGTACCAACAGAGTCATGGGTGCTTCCTCTGGTTGCCTCAACCCTGACCGCACCCCTGGCCCCAGCCCCAGACACCAGGGCCACTGAGAGGCCAGATACGCAAGTCACAGCCCTCTCCTGGGAAAATGACCGCACACTGACTTCCTAGAGCCTGTGTGGTCTTTCTCACCTTCATGGCTACCGTTTTGAACACAGGCACCATTCTACGTGCTTTCAACTCATCGATTCTTCAATTCCTTTCATCTGGGCAACTACCCTATGAGATCAGACCCATTCCCATCCTGCTCTCCTCTTTACAGATTAGGAAACAGAGAGGTTTAGTCATTTACCCAGGATCATACAGCCAGGAAGGCGTGGAGCTGGGATTGGAGCCCAGGCAGTGGGCTCCAGCGCCCACACTCCCACCCACTGAGCTCTCCTTCCTCCCCAGGGCCACCGGGCATCAGACAGCACAATGGTGGGTCACTGGACCACAGTGACATCCTGAAATTGGAGCCCCGGGCTGCCAGCAGAGATTGGGCCCCAGTCCCAGTTTTGTTGCTAACTTTGGAGGGGCCACTAGCCTCTAGGGATTTCATTTTTCTCATCAGCAAAAGACAAATAGAAATGCCTACCTTGGGCTTCCCTGGTGGCGCAGTGGTTGAGAGTCTGCCTGCCGAGGCAGGGGACGCAGGTTTGTGCCCCGGACCGGGGGGATCCCGCGTGCCGCGGAGCGGCTGGGCCCGTGAGCCATGGCCGCTGAGTCTGCGTTTCCGGAGCCTGTGCTCCACAACAGGAGAGGCCACAGCAGTGAGCGGCCCGTGTAACGCAAAAAAAAAAAAAAAAAAAAAACCTACCTCACGGGGTTCCTGGTAGGATCAAGTGGGGCAAGGACAGTGAAAGTTCCGTTGATTATTATTACTTTAGTCATCAGGTTCACCTTCTGAATTTCCAAATCTGGCAACTCCTTACCCCATCCCCACGCCCAACACACACACCCCTCACTTAAGGTCACGGTCATTTTTCAGCTGGAATCTTGAGATAATTTCCTCTCCATTCTGCCTCCCTCCTGTCTTGCCTGACTCTTTTCTAGAGAGATCTTTCCATGATGTCAACCTGGTCAGTCATCCCTGGCTCCATCTGATTCTTTCCAGAGACTTCTCACCTCCTGTTCCTGGACTCAAACCATGCCTCCTCCTCCAGGAACCCTCCTTGGACCTCTGGTCAGAGTGAGACGCCCTTCTCCCTCGATCCCCCTGCCCCAGCATCCCACTCCCCTCCCCACCATCCCTCTGCACTGCCCTGAGTCACCTCCTCACAACTGGGGCCCCTCCAGGGCAGGGCCAGGTTATCTTTGAAAGCCCAGAGCTGGGACAGGATCTGACCCAATAAGTACTGTTGTGTTCATGAACGAATTCACAAGGTAATGAACCATGGGAACCCGCCATCCCCCCACCCCTGGAAGAACTGGTTTAAAGGCTGAAAATATGGTCAAGAAAAGCATGTTAGGAGAGAGGGGGTGGGTGAGTGAGAGGGGCCCAGGGCTGATGGGCGTTGCCGAGGGTTATTAGTTGAGTAGCCTCCTGGCCTGGACTGGACACAAGTGGCCCCACGGGTCCCAAAAGGACATCACAGCAGGAAGAAGAGGAGGAGAGACAAATTGGTCCAGAGACAGCAGGTCCTCTTCCCAGGAGGAGTTAACGAAGAGACCCACAGTCCCCCCAGCCCTAGAAAACAAAGATTTTCAATTCACGGTGACTTCACTGGAAATGTGTCTGAAGCTTCCTCATTACTCTTGTCACAAGGAATCTGAGCTCGTCCCGAGGACAGCACAGAGGGTCAGCCGAGGGGAGAGGGGGCTGTGGTTTTATCACTTGTAATTTAAGTTCACTTTTATGGGCAATTTTACTCTAAGTGGTTGGTTGGAGCAGTGACATGAATTGAAAAACGCTGTCTCTTGACAACCTTCAGACAAAGGTGCCCAGGGAGGCTCAGCTGTACAATTCCACCTTCCGTGCTGACTCCTCAAAAGGCCCCTGTCCAGACATTTTCCTAATTCCAATGTCAAGTTCACTTCTCTTCCGACTCTTAGCCCAGGGCTGTGTCAGGAGGGGCTCACAGAGCCTCCCCACCCCCATGGCCCTGGTGAGAGGGGGTCAAGCAGCCTCTCAGCATGAAGGGGCTTCAGATGCACCCGCTTAGCCTCCCCTGCCCGCCCACTACCACCCACAATGCTTGGGAAGTTTCCGTGGAATTGCCAAATTGGATGGTTGGAATGGATTTCCAAATGTCCCCAGGCCACCTGAGTGGGAGTCTAAATACAGATGAAGGGGCTGGGGGAAGGAGTGATCTAGGGAAAAAGAGCCTTTCTGCAGGTCACCTGGTCATCTGGTCCCGGTGCCCAACCCAGATTAATCCACCCTTGAAAGCCAACCTGTCAGGGGCAGTGGGGGATGGGGACTTAGGGTTTAATGGGGACCGTTTCAGTCTGGGGAGGGGAAAAGGCTCGAGATGGATGGTGGGGATGGCTGTACAACCATGTGAACGGACCTAACGTCACTGAACCGCACACGGTTAAGATGGTAAATAAACTTTACTACAATTTTTTTTAAGAGCCAAAACCAAACTGTCCACACTCACGGTTCCGTGCCCAGACGCACAAGTGCACGCCCAGCACTCTGTCTCCCAAAGGCACCCGTGTCCCCATTTCTCCAGGGCCCCCCACGATGTAGGGGCTCAGCAAAGAGCCAAAGCAGGGTGACTGTTACTCTTTGCTAAAAGATCAGAAGGTGAATGAGCAAATGGGACAAGGCAGAGAAAAAAATATAATCTACGCCCAAAAGAAAAGAAAAAAACGAACCTCAGCTAGGAATCAAAATGCTGAGTTCCACACGGTGAAGAGCAGCCCTGGGCGTACAGCTGCAGCACGAGCTCGCTGGGTGGCCTCGCGCAGACACAGAATCGCTCTGGTGTCCACCTCCGCTCCCATTCCATGACACGTGGACAAACCTCCACGGCTCCTTCTAGGCTAAAAATTCTCCGGTTTTATTTCTCCCTGTGCCTTTGGTCTGTGGCTAGAAATAATCTCTCCAGGTAGTGCTCAAATTCTGGAACAAACTATTCTCTCTCCCTGTCTGTCTTCTCTGTGTGGGATGGACCTAATTAAAAAGAATCCTACAAAGCCTCAAAGATCTTTGCCTCCAGGCGCTAAGGGCCCATGGGGAACTTCAGCTTCCCTGGATCCATCTCCTCATCACTGGGAGCACCCCGCCTGGGCAGCCCAGGACCCCTGTCTCCTCTGGGGCCTGCTAGCCCTCTGACCCCGTCCGGTGCCCACCCCCTGAGCACTAAGACATTGACCCCGTCTCTCTCTCACGGCCATTGTTAGAGCGGCTGCCGCCCCTTCCCCAGAGCGTGAGGACCACAGAGAAATAAATCCAGAAAGTTAACTGGCCTTCTAACGAGCTGCTTTAGCAGGTAGGATCACTAACAAGGAAGGAATTAAATTCTCCTGCAGGGTTTTCTTCTCTTGCCCAGCCTGAGCTGACCTTCCTGAGCCAACGAAAGCAGCCTTGCGAAGCCCTCACGATGGGCTCACCCGCAGCTTCCGTCTCCTGAAAAGGCAGGTGTCCCAGTGCCCTCGGAGGGTCAGGGATCACAGCTAAAGAGAACGGTCAGGTCCCCAGTGGAGTCAGGGCTCAGAGGAAAAGGGAGTTCAAAGGAAAAGCCACTCCTTAGCCAAAGCCCAAAGGAAACACAGGCAGGAGGGTTCGGAAACGGCCGGCACTGGGCGGCCCGCACTGGGCCTGTGGTCCAAAGCCGACACTTTCTTCCCCAGCGTTCCCTCCTCGTAAGCGAACTCAGGGCTAAAAATATGGCTGCTGCTCCCAGGAGAGCAGGGTGAAATGACAGACTCATTCTTCCAGCTCGCTGGGGGCCGCCGGGCAGGGAACACGTCCCTCTGGCTGTCCCCTGCCTCCTTCCCCCATTTATGTAACAATGCACGTGAACGCTGCGAATGAAACAAGGCTTCTCTCGTCCGAGCCAGGATTTCAGTGAAGGTGGCTCTCAGGCCCGGGTGCAGGTGAGGGTCACTGAAGCCCGTGTCGGCTCTTGATGGCCAGGTTGGTCCCAGAGGTGCCACCTCTTCGCTCTGGGGTGGGGCCTGCCACTGGGATGTTGGTTTTCAGTTCTTCTGGGGATTCTCAGGTCCTAGGGGCCCTCGCTGTTCTATCCAGTTCCACAAACCTTTGTGAGGAACCAACCCATGGAGGAAACAAAGATGGGTGAGACTCTGCTCTCAGTCCCACTGGAACAAGCCCCGTGGGGGACTCGGGTTAAAGAAAAGACACAGCCCTGGAGTGCCGCCACGAACCGTAGGGTAATCTGGGTCCGTTCCAGAACAGTCTGGCTCCCAAGATAAATCCTCTCTTGCCCAGGGGCCCTTTTATGATTTCGGGGAAGTCAGAAGGAGTGCTAGGGGTTATTTGTACCATCCTATGCTTCTGCCAGCTTCATTAGGAATGAAAAGAGTCCCAGGCCGGCCCTGCCCCTGCTCTGAGCGCAGAGCAGTGGAGTTTTATCCCTCCTGTGGGGGGTACTTCAGTCTCCAGGAAGTTCATCCCACTGTCCGCCTTCCACCTCTCCAGCCGCCATGGGACAAGACCTCCCCTTGCTCAGGACGCCACCTCTGTTTACAAGAACACATGGCTCCTCAGATTTGAAGATGTACTGATGCCTCCCTCCCGCCGCCCCCCGGAAGGAATCCCACCTCCTTAGCAACTTCCTTCAAAAGCCTTCAGAAGCCACTCCTCCTCTGCATTTCTTCTCTGACTCCCCCCAAGTTCTCCCCACCCCACTTGGGTTGCGTGGACCTTTCCTGAGGGCCTGTGATTTCTTTTAAATCACTCTTCCTTTACGACCTCCCAGCCCCAGTGTGGACCAGGCCGGAGCTGGAAAAGGCGCCTCGGCCACTACATCCGTGAGGTCACACTTACGGGCCAAGGTCAAGGCTTAGGGGCCTTGATTTGCAAGAGACAGACTCCCACTCTTTGTGGCTCAGAGCAGCGTGGAGGGGCAGGTGCAGGGAATCATCCCTCTTGGATCCCGGGGAAGGATGAAGGGCAGGGACCAGCGAGGCTCCTTGGAACCCAAGGAGGAAGAAGGCAAAAGAAGGGAGAGGCGGGACTTCCCTGGCGGTCCAGTGGTTAGGACTTCACGCTTCCATTGCAGGAGGCACGGGTTCGATCCCTGGTCAGGGAACTAAGATCCTGCAAGCCACGTGGCACAGCCAAAAACACAAATAAACAAACAAACCAGAAGGGAGAGGGGATGCAGTGTTTTAGTGTAAATTAGTCATTTGCCTCTCATGCCTCCTCTGGGAATAGGTGGGGGAGAAAGAACCACTGTGTTCAGGGTCTGCTAAGCGCCAAGCAGATGCTGGATGCAGCTCTTCCCCCTCTGTTCGGATTGAACAACAAAATATTTTGAGCATCCAGAAAGTTATAGAAAATAATACAATGATATAATGAGTATCTGTGCTCCCACTTCCCAGCCTTGTCAAGTCATAAGATTTTGCCATATTTGGTTGAAATCTCTTTGTTAAGGGCTAACACAGCACAAATCCAGGGCAGCCTTCAGGGTGTTCTGGTCTCGTCCACTCTCCTCACACCTCCCACCCCCTCCACCTCACTCCCAGCAGATGTTCATCCCTCCTACAACAAAGATAAAATAAAAAGCATCAGTGGGCACGCTGCAACCCCTGCCTCCATCCCTGTAGCCCCTTCGGTGCCCCCACCACATCCTGCCTCTTCTTCCTCCTGGGGGCCATCCTCTTGGGCCACCATGCATGATACTATCTTCCCTCCTGTGGCTTCAACTCCTCCTTCTCCTCCTCCTTCACACCAGCATTTAAACATGCTTACAACTCTCCCATCTTGAAAAATAAACATGCAAAACTCTGTTATGGGTTGAACTGTATTCTCCCCAAAAGATGTTGAAGTCCTAACCCCAGTATCTGGGATGTGACTCATTTGGAAATGGTCTTTGCAGATGGTCAAGTTAAGGTGAGGTCATTAGTGCCCTCACAAGAAGGGGAAATTGGACACAGAGACAGACACGATAGAAGGAAGATGGTGTGAAGACACTGGGAGAAGACAGACATCTAGAAGCTGAGGAAAGCTTGAGGCTCCCAGCATCTAGAAGAGGCATGGAACAGTCTTCCACCAGCCTCAGGAGGAACCAACCCTGCCGACACCTTGATTTCGGACTTCTGGCCTCCAGAACTGGAAGACAATAATCCCCCAGTTTGTGGTACTTTGTTTCAGCAGCCCCAAGAAACTCACGCACCATCTACGACTCCACTGTCCCCGCGCTTCTCTTTCTCTCTCCTCCCGCTCACAGCTCAACTCCTTGGAGAAGCTAACTCGCTGCTGGTTTCCTCAACAGCCCCCTCATTCCACGACCCACAAATTTCTGGCTTCTGTCCCCACAACTCAACCAAAATGGCTCTTTCTAGGGTTGACAATGACGTCCATGTGACCAAATGCCGGGGACATTTTTCAGTCTCCTTCTTAGTTTTTGTGAGCATGTGACATCATTGGCCACACCCTCCTTCTAGAAGCATCTTCTCCATGGGTGCCCACTCCTTCTCAGTCCCTCTGCCAGCACCTCTCTCCCCAAGAAGCCTTTCAGTGTTGCTCTTTCTTAAGGTTTTGCTCTCAGGCCTCTTCCCCTATCACTTGGCAATTTTATTCACGCGTGTGTTCAGTTACCAGCGGCCTCCGAGATGCTGTCTCCATTCTGAGCCCCCGCGGCCCATCACTCAGCTGCCTCCACGTGGGCACCTCTAATTCGACGTGTCTAAACCCAGATTCAAGGTCTTCCCCATGTGCCCCCCAAAATCAGTGCTCTTCTCTTCTCTCCCTTCCCCCCACTCCAGAGAATGGTAGCACCATCCCCCCAGTGGCTGCCTTAAGCTGGCTAGTTCAGGCCAGTTTGAGCCAGTCACAGACAGATCTGAATGGGTTCAAACCCTGAGGCCTGCCTGGACTGGCTCCTCAGAGGGTTTACTGGCTGCAGCTTGGTCAAGCTGGGCTGAGCACGAGGGACAGGATGTGGTCCCAGCCTCTGTCATTCTCCGGGGACCCTCCCCAGTATTTCCCTTGAACAAACACTGAACAAACAAAAATGCCAGGAGACCGATTTCCACAGGGGCCGGGGCTACACAGCCGAGCTTCCCGTCCTCGTCCTCCTTATTTAAACATTCTCCTCTCAAACTTTCATTATTTTCCAGTTAAGTCAACTAATTTTCTACTAAACCCAATTTCACTCATGGAGGGAGGAAGAGCTTGGTAATTTTTCCTCATGCCAATGTACTATTAATGACGCTTGAAATTACGCAGATAAAATGGGTGAGCACAGCCGATTCTGGGCAGGCAGGGAGGGAAAGGCTTCACTTTAAAATGCCCACCGTGGACCCGGGCATCCACGAGGATGTCTCAGATGCAGCTGACGGGAGCTCTGGCTTCATCTCTCCTCCCGTCTCACGCGCAAGGCACGGGCGGGACTGTCTGACATGCCCAAGCTGCAGTCTGATCAGGGCCCATTGTCCCCGCACGCCACCGCTCTCACCCCGGAAACAACTAGCAGCAGCAAAGCCAGATGCAGATTCTGTGCATTGCCCCAAACATCCCTCCAGTGAGTCGGTTAATTAAAACACCAAAACACGAGGAGCAGAGAAAAGCGGCTCATCCGTCCGGCCTCGTCGTTGAGTCAGTGGCCAAGACATCTGCCATGAACACCTGTGAATAAACTGCACAAATGTACAGGCGGCATCTTGGTCCTGCGGTTTTCCCCACGAGGGGCATTTTGCCAGCCCAGGGAGACGCTCTATGGCAGGACCCAAGCTGCGACCCTCAGAATTCGGATTACCTTCACATCCCGTTGACCTGTTTTCACGTTACCCTGGTGCCAGCTGCATGCAACAGCTCCACAAGGCTGGGAGATGGGGTCCCCAGATGATCCCACCTCCCGCAGAACCCATGGCAGTGCCATGCCTGTATTCATTGCTATCTCTGCCCACAAACCCTTTCTAGGTTCAAATGGTCACCTCGCCAAACCCCCCAAACCCCAGAATGTGACCTTATTTGGAGGTAGAGCATTTACAGAGGTGACCAAGTTGAAATAAGGTTATTAGTGTAGGTCCTGATCTGATATGACTGGTGTTCTTATAAGGGGAAAATTGGACCCAGACACATACACAGAGAGAATGCCATGTGCAGATAAAGGCGAAGATGGAGGTGATGCTTCCACAGGCCAACCAGCGCCAAAGATCACCAACAACCGCCAGAAGCTATGGGAGAGGCCTGAGACAGGTCCCCCTTCACACCCTCAGAACCAAGCAACCCTGCCAACACCTTAATCTCGGACTTCCGGCCTCCAGAACTAGGAGACAATACACTTCTGTTGTTTAAACCCCCCCAGTCTGTGGTACTTTGTTATGGCAACTTTAGCAAACTAAATCACATCTGTATTTTAATCTCCACTCGAGGAAAGGCCTGCATTTACGCAGCGTCCGGGTGGTCCCAGCAAAGAATCAGTTTGAGGAGCTCATAGCCCCAGCTGACAGCTGTCACCAGGAAAAAGTACATCCAGGAAAGGGCGTGGCATGAAGTACACTCCAGGGCAGAGGTTCGCACGGATGTCCTGGGTGGGCTGCGAGAGGCCCCGCTACCTGGGCCACCTCCAAGGAGTACCTGCCTGGCCTGCCCCTCCACTTGACCCCGACCCTGCAACCAAGGGCAACATTGGTGCTTTTGAGTGTGCAAATGCAGGCTCGGGAGGAATCCACACATCTTTAAGGCGCTGAGCCCTTACCCCAGGCCCTAATCCTACTTCTCAGGACCGTGCACACATTCTGCAATGTCCTAACCCCACAGCTATCCTGCTACCCAGACTTGGGGCGGGGGGGGGGCATTGAAAAGCCACAGCCTCAACTTTCCTACTTCCCAACCGTCACTGCTCATTAGATCGTACATTGCCTGGGGGAGCTTTGAAGACTTGATACCCGGCGCCAGCCCAGATCAATTAAATCAGAGACGCCAAGAGTGGGCCCAAAGGTCGGTATATTTCTAAGGCAGCTTGGCTACAGCCAGGGTTAAGAATTCGCACCTGAAACGAATTCCAGCACAGCGGGCGTGGCTAATTTTATAGATACAAGCATGCTGTCTCCTGCGGAAGGTGGCTTTCTTTTTTTTAATTTTTATTCGTTTAGTTGTTTTAAATTGTACCTGCTAACAGATTTAGAAAGGGTCTTCCTGAGACTGTTTCCTGAGGTGACTGAGCTGTTTACACAGTTCTGCCCTGTCTGGGCAAGTCTTTGCTTGCACCTACACCCCGCAGGGAGCCAAGGGCAGAGCTGTCTGGGCACAGCCTTGGGCCTCTGCCCCTTTAACACACTGCCAAGCGGAGGTGGGGCGACCTCTCCCTAGAGCCCCTGCTTCTGGGAATTTCAGATCCGTACAGGCTTGGCAGGAAGTGACACACTGGTGGAAAGATACGGATTCTCTGTGGGGTGTGTGCGTGTGTGCATTGGGGGTGTGCGTGTGTGCATGTGTGTGCCATGGGCTGCATGTCATGCACGGGGTATGTGCGTGTCCATGTGCAAGGGTGTGTGTTTGCGTGTGTGTGGAGGCGTGCGCCCGTGTGCAGGGGTGTGCATGCGTGGGGTGTGCACATACAGGGTGTGCATGTGTGGTTGTGTACAGGGGCGTGCATGCACGCACGTGGGTGCATGTGTGGAGTGAAAGAAATGGCAGCAGGGGCATATTTCAGATTCTGGCACTTTTCACCAGGGCCTCACTTTCAGGGCCTCCCAAGTGCAGTGACCCCCATCTTCACCGCTCGGGCCCTGTGATGGGCAAAAGCAACCTCACTGACCACAGGCTCAGCTCCAGCCGGGCCAGGGTGGCCAGAGGAAGAGGAAGTACTCTGGGCAGGTGAAGACTCAGGGCCCAGGTTGCAAGAGGAGACACCCCAGCACGGGCTGAGAAGCAGAACAGCTGAGTTAAATTCCTGCCTCTTAGGGAGACTTGCCATAACCTGCTCTCTCTCACGGAAGGACAGAAGGACGGTTCTCTAAGTGTGATGCTGGGCTGTCACAAATGCACAGGAGCCTTCCCGTTCCCTGAGGGAGCAGTAAAGGAAGGAAGTTCTCGCCTCTCTGGCCTCAGAAGATGCACGGTCAGAAGGGAGGAATCCAGCTCAGCGCTGTTTGATAAACGTGAGTTCATCTAACGCTTGAGGTGGAGCTGGGTCCGTGGTGTTGACAGAAGGATGCTTCACACTGACAGAGGACTTGTACGTGGCAGAGTCTGGGATGAGGGCTCTGAACAGTCCCCACCCCCAGGATTCTTCCCACTGCATCTTGGGGTCTCTGGTGACCCAGGGGACAAGGGTCCCCCAACCCTTGCCTGCTGTTCTGCCTGAGGCAGGTCTGGCTTCCCACGGCACTGGTTGTACCATCCCAAGTGGCCTAAGACCTCTTTGGTGTCCCACACCTCGGGTCCCTTTTCTCCTCCCTCCCCCTCCCCCCACCCCACCCCATCTGAGTTTCCCCGTAGGAAGCTTTGAGGCCAGGGAGAGATGCCTCTTTTCATTATTCGCAAATGTTAGCTGCCTCTGCAGTGCTCTGCTCCACACACAGTGTAGACACATCTCCTGAGCCCTCGGGTCAGGGGGAGCAGGGCCGGGCACAGCTCAGCGAGCAGCAGTGCGCTCTGGTGGGCAGCGAGAGGGCACACTGCTCTGAAATGGCCCGCACAATGGCAACAGCTTGTCTGACAACGAAATGCCACAGGGATGTGCCGGTTCCCTCTCCCGGCACCGGGTAGCTAGTTTGACGGTTCAGCACCGGCATACGGGGACAGCTCCCAGCCTAGTTCCTTCCCACTCTGGTGACATTCAAACAGATGGGGCAGAGGTGCCGTTTCAAGGCGGCACCTCCTTCCCCAGAACCTGCTGCCCACCCCCCCCCCGCCGACCTGGGATGGGCTTCGCAACGCTGCCACAACCATGCAGCTCCTTCGTCGGTCCCTGTCACCTTCTCCCCCTTCAAAGCAGACCCTCTTCCACATGCACACTTACATGTTCCGTTCCCCTCTGAAGACACTTTCCATCTTTACTAGGCCTACTGGAGACAAGCGCATCAACTTAAAAGGATGACTCCAGAGGGGTGAATTTCAAGCCATGGGGATGTAAACCTTCAAAGCACACCCCAGTCTCAGCCTCCCTCTCCCCCTAAGCTCTCTCCGACTGAGGTCACAAGAAGTTCTACCTGAGTCACTGGCAGACTTTAAGCCTCAGGGGAAAACTGCAGAGGCTGATTAGCTGCCCGAGACCAGCGCCCCCTGGGCCCTGTCGATCTAGGAGTGTCGATGGCTCTGTCCCCATCAGCATCCTCCTCTCTCCAACACTTCCACGCTACATAGCACCAGCACTCGTGGTCGGGACAAAATGCCAATCAGAAAAAGAGAAAGACTTCTAGAACCAACAGACCATCCGGCTGGTGGGAGGGCTCTGGAGAGGAATCACATTCTAGCTTGAAAACCACCTGAGAGTAAGTTGATGGGCTGATGGAGAAAAGTTCATTTGCAGGCGAACAACTCAGAGGCCTTCCTTAGTTATGCCCTGGCACAAAGTGAAGACAATCTTATCCCAATGCCAGTGAAAGGAACAGACATTCACCAAGCACAAAATCCCAAGCCGTAAAGGAAATATTTGATAACTTTGATTACATTAAAATTAAGACCTTCTGTTCCTTAAAACAAAACAAAAGACCATAAAGCAATTACAAAGACAAGCCACAAATTAGCCTTCGAGGATTTTAAAACACATATCATATACACAGGATTTATACCCATAATATATAAAGAACTCCTCCAACTCAATATGGAAAAGACAAACACGGCAGAAAAGTGAGCAAATGACGTGAAGTGGCATTTCATCAAGAGGAAACAAGGAGGGCCAAAAATATAACCAACTGCTCAGCCTCATCAGCTGTCAGGGATACAAGTTAAGACCATAACAAGATACTATAACACTACTCCACACCCCTAACGAGAAAGTCCGATAACACTAAATGCAGGTAACAACGTATCCCACTGGGAACCTACACACGCTAGGACTGGACTGGTACAGTCACTTAGGAAAACAGTTCGCATTTCCTTGTCAAGCTGAATTTTCAGACACCCTAAGTCCCAGCAACTGTGCACCAAAGTCTATACCAAAGAAAAAACTCAGTCTATACCCAAGAGAAACTCTGACCCAGGGACGCCAGGTGACATGTACAAAATGTCCACCACAGCATCATTCAAAATAACTTGTAAAGGACTCCCCTGGGGGCGCAGTGGTTAAGAATCCGCCTGCCAATGCAGGGGACACGGGTTCGATCCCTGGTCTGGGAAGATCCCACATGAAGCGGAGCAACTAAGCCCGTGCGCCACAACTACTGAGCCTGCACTCTAGAGCCCGCATGCTGCAACTACTGAGCCCGTGGGCTGCAGCTACTGAAGCCCACATGCCTAGAGCCTGTGCTCCACAACAAGAGAAGCCACCGTAGTGAGAAGCCCGCACACCACAATGAAGAGTAGCCCCCGCTCGCCACAACTAGAGAAAGCCCACACAATGAAAGACCCAATGCAGCCAAAAAAAATATATAATTAAAAAAAATAATAACTCGTAAAAACAGGGGAAAATGTCCACAGACAGGAAAAAGTGATAATTATGGTACATTCGCACAATGGAATATCATACAGCACTGAACATGAATGAAATAGGGCTACAGGCAGCAATGTGGAGAAATCTTTAAAACCTAATAATAGGTGGAGAAAACAAGTCTTGGAGGCTACAGACAGCAGATGTCATTTTTACAGAGCTCAAACCAAACGAAAATAAGGGCTTCCCTGGTGGCGTAGTGGTTGAGAGTCCGCCTGCCGATGCAGGGGACACGGGTTCGTGCCCCGGTCTGGGAAGATCCCACATGCCGCGGAGTGGCTAGGCCCGTGAGCCATGGCCGCTGAGCCTGCGCGTCCAGAGCCTGTGCTCTGCAGCGGGAGAGGCCACAACAGTGAAAGGCCCATGTACCGCAAAAAAAGAAAAAAGAAAAGAAAAAGAAAAGAAAACTAAACAATATATTATTTATTGATACATGAATTTGTAAAAAAAACAACTAATTTTTTTTTTAAAAAGCAAAAGAGGGACTTCCCTGGCAGTCCAGGTGTTAGGACTCTGAGCTGCCACTGCAAGGGGCAGGGGTTTGATCCCTGGTCAGGGAACTAAGATCCCACATGCCGCACGGCCAGCCAAAATAAATAAATAAATAAATAATAAAAAGCAAAAGAATGATAAACACAAAATCCAAGTTCCAGGTTTCCTCCAGGGCCGGGGCGGGGGTGGGGGTGGGGGGTGGCGGGCAGGACAGAGGGATGGGCAAGAGGAGTCCCAGGCGAACATGAGAGCCCTGGTAACATTCTCATTCTAAAGGTGGATGGCAGAACCATGGGCGATCACTCCATTCTTGTACTTCATGACATACGGTACATATATTTTTGTATGTATCAAATATCATATAATAAATATTATTAAATAAAAGAAGAAAAATCTTACGTATTTCTACATCCCACAGATACAGTGGTTAAAATAAACCTCATCACACACACACACACACACACACACACACACACACACACACACACACACAATCCTACCCACTCTAACCACTAGTCTCCCACCTCCAACAATACCAGAGGGACCCTGGAAAGGCAAGCACTGGAAGGGGTAGGCATCGCCGGCCCACCTCACCACCCTCCAGGTCTTCCTGGCCCCCAACCCCCAGAACAGGCCCAGGAAGGAGCCCCGTTCCAGAAGAGGACCCCTGAGGCTGTACCAAGTCCACCAGGACAGCAGGCAGAGGGGACTCCATCTGCGTGACATGGCTCAACTCCACAAGCCAGTAGTGGTCAGTCCCTGAGCACAAACAGTAGCCCCGAGATGGAGACCAGGACCCTGTTTGAACAGCACTACGCAAATACACTCCCTTGGTGCAATCCCCAAAATGACTAGGCATCAGCGATGAGGACGGAAGGGCAGGAGGCAGACTGAGCAGCCGGAGGAGGGAATTAGGAATGTCTCCATCCGACAAGCTCCCGGGCGACGAGGGACTCCCCTTCCTCCCCTCCGCTCCCCCGGCACTCACCTCTGCAGCTCCTTCAGGGACACCGTGACCCGGAGGCCGTGGCCCAGGACGTAGAGAGCAGCCAGGATGTCTGCCCACTGCACCATCTCCCCCAGAGGCCCGCCCTTCAGCACCCGTGGGCTGAACACGTCCCCAGACTCCTCCGTCAGGAAGCCAATGTGGACAAGGACCTGGTTGGGGGGGGCGGGGGGGCACAAAGGATCAGCACAGAGAAGCAGCAGCCCTCAGCCCTGCCGCCCCAGGGAGACCCGGCCAGCGGAAGACACTGTGTCCAGGCTGTGCCTGGAAGGGCGCTTTCTGGCACCAGAGCACAGCGGAGGGGCCAAGGGGCAGAGTGACCTCGCTGGAGACACAGGTGAACAAGACAGTCACATCCTGCCCTCTAGGCGCTTACGTTCCAGATGGAAGAGGTAGACA
Source organism: Grampus griseus (assembly GCF_964374135.1). Lineage (NCBI taxonomy): Eukaryota > Metazoa > Chordata > Mammalia > Artiodactyla > Delphinidae > Grampus > Grampus griseus. The sequence continues at coordinate 8,160,327 of NC_139014.1, read as the reverse complement.
ACAGTAAACACAGATAAGAGATAATTTCATGAAATGATAAGGACTCTGAAAGAAATAAACAGGGTGATGAGAGAGTCAGGTAAATATTTATTGCATGGATGGATGGATGGACAGACAGATGGACGAACCAATGAACGAAGGAACTTCCCCCAAACAGGCTACATTATTCCCAACATTCCAGGCAAATGCCATGACTCTTCTGCCTGACAAGAACAAGATGTCTACAGACTGCAGGACTCCTAAGGTGGAGGGGGTGTCACTTTGCCCCAAACATGAAAAGGGCCAGGGCTACCGCATGCATCTATCCAGACTCTGCCTCCCCCTGCCCGCGGCTCAAATTCCAACAAATGCAGTAAAACTTTTGTAAGGGTAGACCCCGTGTCTACTTGGCAGCCTGAGGCCCTGAGCTCCCTTCCTAAGCTCTCTGAGCTCAGCTCCTTCAATGCACATAGAGGATAAGGTACCTGCTTCTGATCCCGCCGGGCGCCCCCCAGCTTCTGCGCCAGGCGCTGGGCAGCCAGTGCCCACTGGGCCGTGAGCCGCTTGGTACGTTTCTTCATGAAGATCAGAGACTCCTTCCCGCTGCCCATCAGCTCCAGGAGGTGGGATAGATTGCTCCGGAAAACTGCCTGGAGGAGGGTCCAGACCTCAGTTCTCTAATCCTCCACCCAGCAGCCACGACACCGCCATTACCCACTGCCCTGGGCACAGGGGCTGGCACCTTCCCCGTGAGGCTGGGCCTGTTCTAGCTTCTCCACCTTTTTCTGTTTTCTTGTTTTTTGTTTTTATTTTTTGGCTGCGACCGTCCGGCCTGTGGGATCTTAGTTCCCTGACCAGGGATCAAACCTGCACCCCCTGCATTGGAAGCGCGGAGACTTAACCACTGGACCGCCAGGGAAGTCCCTCCCACTTTTTCTGAGAGGCCCACCAGTCCCCACAGTCAGGGAGCCCAGCTCTCCTCCCCCCAACACTCACTCCCCAGCCACATTGGTCTGTCCCAGCCCAGCTCCAATCAGCCACCCGTCCCGAGCCCTTCATGAGCGGGTCAGCTATGACAGTTCCCAGGATCCCAGCCGCGACAAGGAAGCAGTAGGTAGTGGTCGGAGCCGGGGCTCCAAGGGCAGGGAAGCCAGGCCGCCTTTCAGTGGAGCCAGAGTAACTATATGCCTTGAAGAAGTTAACTCAGCTCTCCAGACCTCAGATCCGTCATTTATGAAATGCGATTGCATAAGGACAAATAAAGTGGCACACAGGAAGTCCTCGATGAGTGACAGCTATTATTACCATTATTCCAGTCCATTAAGGGGGCACCTCCAGGGCCCCAGCCTGCCCCTTAAGCAGCCTCAGCTTGCAGCATCCTGCAGAAGTCGGGACGGGCACCCGCAGGCTGGCGGGCTGGGAGCAGCCCACCCACCTGGCAGAGCTGGCTGGCAGCCCCGTGCCGGCCCACTCACCTCCCACACCTACCTGGACTTTGGGGAGGGGCTTGTGGGCTCTCTGGGTGGCCGTCCGGTTCCTCCAGGGCAGCGGGGGACAGAACCACTCGACCTCACTGAGGTAGACGAGGAAGGAGCACTCGGTGCCGTCCACCCCGAAGAAGGCGTAGCAGGGGTCAGAGGTCCAGCGGGCACGCATCCACTGTGGAGAGGGCCAGCCTGGGCCAAGGAGCCAGCGCCAGCCCCGTGCGCACCCTCGGTGAGCCCCTGCATGCATGTCCCTGGGGACCCCGAGGTCCCCCAGGACAGGGTCTCCGGGGCCCACCCTAAAGACGCAGCAAGGCTAGAAGCAGAGAAGAGAGACTAGACCGGGGCCCTAGGACCCAGCCCTGTGTCCTGGCTGCTGAGAGCCTCAGGGAAGGCCAGACAGGACCACCATCGCCCAGGCCCAGAAAGAGAAGGACCCTGGGGGAATGAGGCCAGTCCAGGACACATGCGGCCAAGGTTCCAGGGGCAACAGTGGAGGTGCAGCAGCTCAGGGCCTGGCTGGTCCCTCTTCCTTTGTCCTCCGCCCGTAACCAAGAGCAGGGTTCAGCTGAAGCCAAGGTCAGGGAGCAGCCTCTGAGGGGGGCCAGGGCTGCGGCCAGGGCAGGACTCATCCACAGTGACCCCCACCTGGTCCCCAAGGAAGGGGTCTGCAGTGCCAACACCCCACGCTCTTAGGGATTTCAGCACCAGTGAGGGGGCTGGCTTTTATGCCTGTGGACTGGCTCCCCGGATGGACAGACTTCATGCAGCCAGAGGTGGGACCCTGGAGGCGGGGACAGGGAGGGGGTCTCTCCCTCCAGCTGGTCAGCTGGGCCGGGAGGGAGGGGGAGAGAGAATGAGGTCTACATCGTGTCTGAATTTGTTGGGAATCAGGCTGCTGGTGGTACCATACGTATACTCAATAGTTCGCCTGCTGTAAGAAAGTACTGAAAACCCTGCAACGTGAGCCATCCTGGCACATTTGGGTTGGTGCCCCAGGCAGATGGCCCAAGCAGAGAAGTGGTTTCCCTGAGGCGGGCCTCTGCCAGCTAGTGCCAGGTTCTGAGTCCAGAGGTCAGGCAGAGAGGCCCTTGATGGGGGATATCCCTGCCAGGAGCAGAACCGCAGAGCTAATCTGGGGTATGGCCCCCGCGGAGGAGGCGCCCCCGGTCATCCCCAGCCCCAGGCCCAGGCCCAGGCCTCACCTCTACCTTCCCTGAGCAGTCAGGGAACTTGGGGTCGCTGGGTGCCTCACACTGGTCCCGCCGGCCTTCAGACACTGCAGGGAGAGAAGGTCACCTTGCTGAGGACCTGGGTCCAACGAGGAGCGCGGTAGAGAAAGCGTGAGGCAGGTGGGCTGGTCTGGGGTGGGGCAGTGCAGGAGCCCACTCTGCCCTTGGCCTGAGTTTTCTCCCCTGAAAGGCCACCGCCAGGGGGTCCCTGTGCCGGGGGTTCCCCCTCTTCCAACGCTCCCACCCTCCTGAGGGGGTTCAGAACCAGTGCGGAGCTGGTCTGAATGGCTACGAACCAGCTTTCTGGACGGGCAGACCTCGGGCATCCACCCAAATGTACTCCTGACTTTTTGACGGGGGCAGAGGTAGGGCCTCCCAGCCTGATGCCCCCACATCAAGAGGAATGGAAGGGGCCGCCCAGGGACGGTGGCGTGAACCCTGAGGCACCCCGCTGAGAGCCAGACACAGGGCCCCCGGGAGCCTGGGCAGCTGCCGTGGGGAGAAATCAGGGCCCCACCCCGGACGTCCCACCCTGTACTCTGGCCTCCTGGGAGTAGAGGGGTGCCCCCGGCCCCCACCCTTGCCGTGCAGGAGCAGGCTGTGGCGCAGGATCTGGTCCACCTTCACGGCGATGTCCGAGACGTTCTGGGCTATGGCCTGGATCCGCTCCATGAGGCCGGCCCCGGGGGGTAGCCTAAGTGGGAGAAGCCAGGGTGAGCCTGCCGCGATCTCCTTCCCGGGCAGGGCAGGCCTCAGCCTGCCAGCAAAGGCAGCAGGACTGCAGGGCCCCCGGCACCCAGACACCGCCCTGCCCCAAACGGAAAGGTAGCGATGGGTAAAGTCAGGCCAGGAAATGGAGCCGCTGCTGCCCCAGCCCGGGCTGGAGGGGCTCGCTAACCATCAACGGACCCACGTGGCATTCATCTGGGAAAGCCCACATCTGCCGGTGCCAGGCGTGTCTGCACACGTGTGAAGGGCAGTGCCTGAGGCTGACATGGGCAGAGGAATTCCATTCAAGAGCCTGGACGAGATCTGTCTAGGGATCTCCAGGTGGTGGAGGCCCTTTTCCTGAGCACAGCCAGCTGCCCTGAGTCTGTTTTCTCTATTTTCTCCCAGAGGAATTGTATCTTGCCAAAGTAAATTCCACCCAGAGCAGCCTGGGGACTTGCCAACTATTAAACCTCTAGTAAATTACTGTTGGGTTCCCAAGAATGAATTCTTCCCAGGATCTTAAATGAGTTTACTGCCATAAACATCACGGCCCTCCACCTCATCAATACTCGTGCTGCCTTTATTTCTGGAGAATTTATTTCCTGGTGTTGATTACTACTCCCCTCTCAGAGAAGTTTATTAGACATCAGATGCAGTATTTATCTCATTGCCGAAACTTCTATTGAGACAGATCCCACTTGGCTGGCACGTGGGTCTCGGAGCAAGGAAGGCTCTGGAGGCCCTTCTCCAAGAAGCTGCTCACTTTTTCTGAAGACGATAATTCCAATTCCTTTGATTTTCCCCACCTCCTCTGGCTCCGCAGGCCCCGTTTAAGCTCCATTTATCCCTTTACAAGGACTTTATTGTAAGGTCTTTATTGCCACACATAATGAGAATTATACGAAGGAGGATTTTTCCAACCTGGGCTCCTCTGGGGTCTGTAAACCCCATCTCTCACCAGAGGAGACAGAGTGGTGCCCCTCCTTGGCCACCTGGCCCCTCGGGCCGCCCCCCGCCCCCCCTACCTCTACCTTCTGTAAGGCGAGGAAGGGCGTGGCCCCATCCACAGAGAAAGGCAACTGGTATGGGAGACACGGAGGTGGGGGTGGGGACACAAGGCAGAGGTGACAGGAAGGGGGTGACAGACGAGCCCTCCACACACATATACACATGTACACACACACATACATACATGTGCACACACAGTCCAGTCCACTCTCTCCAAACTATAATGGAAAATGGCATTGCCTTTTATTCACTTCCTGCTGTAACAAATGACCATGTACTGGGGGGGCTTAAAGCAACACAAACGTCTTCTCTCACACTTCTGGAGGCCAGAAGTCTGAAATCAAGCTGTCTTCTCTCACACTTCTGGAGGCCAGAAGTCTGAAATCAAGCTGTCGACAGGGTTGGTTCCTCCCGGAGGCCCTGAGGGAGCATCTGTCCCAGCTTCTGGCTGGGACCAGCGGTCCTCCGCGTTCCTGGGCTGGTAGACACATTACTCCAGTCTCCTCCGCCTCTGTTTTCACTGTCTTCACTTGGCCTTCTTCTGTGTGTATCCGAATTTCCTCTCCTTATAGGGACACCAGTCATTGGATCAGGGCCTACCCTGATCCAGTATGACCTCCTCTTAATTTGATTACATCTGCCAAGACCCCATTTCCAAATAAGATCATATTCATAGGTATCGGGGGTTAGAAGGTCAACGTATCCCTTTGGAAGATACAATTCAACCTTCAACAACCTTCTATGAAATTACAAATAAGAATGAGCAAAGACATATAAGATGATGTTTCTTTTGCGCAAGAAAGTCCTCAGGCAGGAAGTAGCAATATTTCTCCTTGGTCTTCAGATTGTCAAGGAATGCTATAGGGAAGAGAACAGTCAGTTCATCTCCAATTTACAGTGACACACAAGGAGATGAGCTGAAGCTCTGCCTCTTATGAGCTGTGTGACCCTGGGCAAGTCACTTAGCCTCTCTGTGCCTCCGGCTCTCGTCTTTTAAAATGGAGGAGAAAGGAACTTCCCTGGTGGTCCAGTGGTTAGGACTCTGCACTTTCACTGCAGGGGGCCCGGGTTCGATCTCTGGTCAGGGAACTAAGATCCTGCAAGCTGTGCACACGGCCAAAATTAAAAATAAATAAAAATTTTAAAATAAATAAAAAATCAAATAAAATGGAGGAGATAGTGGCACCTCCCTCATAGCACTGGGGGGACTCAGTGAGGAAAGGAGTAAGGCACACAGGACAGCAATGCCTGCGTGAAAGCAGCCCTGTCTGTGTTAGCGATCATTATTGTGCAGGTGGGGTTGGAGCTGCAGCAGAAGGGATTTGGGCTGGACCATTGTTTCCCAACCTTTTCTCATTATCACCCCCTTAAGGAGCCTTTTTAGACATTGTTTCCCCTTCTCACCCTCCCCCCCTTGAAATGTCAACTCCACGGTATTCTGCAGATCTGTTTACACACTATAGCCTGTGGAGGGCCACAAACCATCGTAGTAACAAGAGCCAATTTTCACCCTTCAGGGGGTGATACGCACCCATTGACAATGCCTGGGCTACAGCAGAGAAGGAACGTGATGACTGTGATGACCTTGGTGTCCATTGGGCTCTGAAATAAATTCTGAATGAGGGTCGTGGAATGCTTTCCCCACTGACCTCCAGGGACAGGATGGACAGTGCACTGCCTGGAAGGAGCATTTTGGTGATGGAGGGAGGCGGCCACAGGGTAGAAGGCCAGACCTGACAGCTGCTGGGTCAGGGCTGGCCCAGAGCACGGGCAGCTGAGGCCCAACAGGAGGGGCTCCCAGGTGGAGAAGGACTGGGTGCCCTCCAGCTTCTAACCAGGGACCTTAGGGCACAAGTTACCCCTGTGTGGGACCAGTGGGGGTCCTGCCAGGTCCCTGGAAACTTTGGAAGGGATCCCACCTCACTTCAAGCCTTCCTGAAGTCACCTCTCCGTCCAGGCTCTGCTCCATCCACCTCTCTGGGCACCACCATGCCTGGGGGTGGCTATGAGTGGCTGGTTTAAAACCCCCAAAGGAGTCCTGCGCCTTCAAGAACAGGGATTTGCTTTCATAAGTGGAGCCTGGTACTGCCCCACATGGGCCACATGCCCAGAGCTCCATCACTATGCTGGGTTGAATAGTGTCCCCCCAAAATTCACATCTACCTGGAACCTCAGGATGTGACCTTATTTGGAAATAGGGTCACTGCAGAGGTAATTAGTTAAGATGAGGTCACACTGGAGGAGGGTGGCCCTAAGTTCAGTTACTGGTGCCCTTATAAGAAGGCCGTGTGGAGACACCCAGGGAGAAGGAAGCCATGTGACGATGGAAGCAGAGACTGGAGTGATGTGTCTACAAGCCAGGGACACGTGAAGCCACCAGAAGCTGGAAGAGGCAAGGAAGGATCCTCCCCGGAGACTTCAGAAGGAGTGAGGCCCTACGGATACCTAGATTGCGGACTTCCAGCCTCCAGAATGGGGAGAAAATAAGTCTCTGTTGTTTTAAGACGCCTGGTTTGTGGTCAGTTTTTACGGCAGCCCTAGGAAACGAAACACAATCACCGTCTGCAGAATTGAGGGAAAACGGCTTTTAATCCACTACAGAAAAAGAGCCCAGGTTCTCCTGCAACCCTGCTGTCAGGAACGTCTTATCTCCCACCCATCCTCCTCTTGCAGAAGTCCAGCCTCCATCCTGCTGCTCCTTTCATGGGAGATGAAGAGCCACGGGGGGCGGGGGAGCCCTTGACTCCTCACACTTCTAGGTCCATGACTCTCCACATTATTCGGAGACTTATTGGACCAAGAAAGGGCCCCAGAGTCTGAGGTCTTGGATTCAAGTCCTGGTTCCACTGGAGAGCTGTGTGACCTTGGGCAAGTTATCTAACCTCTCTGAACCCCTTTGATTTATAACCCTTTATGTGAGGGTTAGCTCATATACAATCTGAATAATCTCAACTACCTCACAGAGTGATTAACTGCAAGGATTAAACATGAGGCTGACTGTCATGTGCTCAGCATACAGTAAATGCTCAAAAAATGCTTGAGATGCTTTTCTTTTTCTCCCTACCTATAGTGGTCACCCCATCCCTGAGAGGAAGTCTCATAAGTCTAACTACGGAGCAAAGCAATTTACTTTTGGGGAGATTCAGCAATTTTCATCTGATAAGCATTTTTTGCATAAAACGTATCACCAGCCCTGGCTTCAAAACAGTGCAGATGGCATCTGTCTGATTTAACAAGTTCAACTTGTTCAAAACAGAATTACTTGGCGTCACTATTATTATACTGGACTTAGCATTTGCACAGCACTTTCTGTTTTCAAATAATATAGGATTAGGCTTCTCTCCCTGGGAAGCTTTTTTTAAAATGACAATCAAAGAAGATGTCCCGCAGCACATCTATGACTTGGGAAATGCTTCCGTGGAAAAGAAAAAGGGGGGATGGATTGGGGAGACGGTGTGCAGCTGCCTGCAGCTAACAGTGTTGTCACCATGGGGTCAGGGTGGTGGCGGGGCTGGCTTCCCCATCAGGCCCAGGCAGTTCAGTACCAGGGCCCATAGTGCTTTTAGGGGTCCACGAAAGTGTTTCCATTTCTTTAAACATCGGGAAACAATTGCAGGTCAAAGAAAAGGTTTTAATATGTAATGTCACTATATTCATCTTTCTGCCAATGCAGTCATAAAATATTATTTTGCTATTGGTTAAACTGTGTCCCCCCCGGTCCCACCCAAGTTTGCCCAGGGCATCAGCCTTGCGCTGTCCCCTTCCAGGCCCGGGACTCTGTAGGTGCCTGGGCTCCAGGCTGAGGCAGGTTTGGCCCAGGCTTTGCACTTCCTCCAGCAGCAAAAGGTTCTTCCTGAACCAGTGTGGGAGGGGCCCCACAAGCACCCCAGCAAGAGGAGTGAGGTTCTCTGGCCCCAACCTATAATCTGTAGGTGTCAGGCCGGGGCAGAAAAGCTGGGGACATTCTGCATTATCACGCCAGCCCTAAGGGTCCAGCCATCCTCTCAGCCTGGCGAAGATTCCACCTCGCACCCCTCCCCCACCAATGTGATAGTCACGTGGTTGCCTGGCTCTCAGCACCAAGGGGCAGTGCAGACAAGGCAGGCAGGCTCGGCCCCCTCCAGCCCTAAAACCTGGGCCAGTCCTTTTCCTGTCTGAGCCCAGTTCCCTCAGATCTGTCAAATGCAGACCTGAACAGGATCTTCCTCATTGGGCCGCTGGCCAAGGTCAAAGTTCATAATATGTACCCAGTAGGGGGTAGCCGCTTTTACTATTCTCATCATTAATCATTATTACTGCTACTTCAGTTAGCTCTGAAACTGGTCCAGAGAAGGTAAAATGATTTCCCAACGTTGCACTGCAGGCGAGACTGAGACACTGGTGCTCTGGACCAGCCCTGCTCCCTCCCACTGTATTTGCAAAATAACTAAACCTGCTCGGACTGTGAGCCCTGGGCCTCTGCGCACACATACTAAGTATCAGGCGTTCCACCAAAATGATCAATTCTTACTTGGAAAGTAAAAGAAGGCCAAGACAGGCCCTGGTCACCCGCCCAGCCACTCCTCAGCCCCAGGGAGCCTCCCTGGGGTATTCGAAGCGTTCATGGTTCTCTAAATCCTCAAACACCTATCTGAGCATTCCTCACTCGCAATGACAGATGGGCCACCAGCCCCTCCTACTCAGGCGTAAGTGGCTTCCTAGAGCCAGCCGGCCTCCAAGGTGCAGCCAGCCTCTGAGCACTGGCCCATCACTGAACCAACACCACAGGCCACCCACTGGCCTCAGGACACCCTGCTCCCTCCACCACCCAGGGCCAGGTGCCAGGGGTCAGAGCCAAGCCGGGAACTCTGGCTCCCCCCAGGACACCAGCTCCAGGCATCACCTCCCAACAGGCCAGGCCCCCTTGAGGCTCAGCCCCCTCCTCCCAGCCCCACGAGGCCATCGCTGATTCCAGCCCTCAGTCCCCTGGCCCTGAGCGCCAACTCTCCAGGAAGCCACGGGAGGGAGGGTTAATCTCGAGTTCCTCCCATGATCTATGAGGGTTGCATTCAATTAATGAGATATTGATTTCTGCGAGTTGTTATTTCACTATGAAACTGATCGCTTTCCTTTTAAAACACAGACTCGAGCTCACAGGGGCCCGCAGACACACGTACCAAGACATGCTGTAGACAAACACTACAGCCAGAAACACAAGCACCACAGACAGGAGATGTGTACTTTCTGGGTTTGTCTGCCTGTCTGTCTATCTGTCTACCTCTCACGCACACCACATGGGACACAGGAAACCCCCAGCCTGGTGTCCAGCCTTCCCTGCATTTTTACTGCTCTCCTCCTCTGCTTCAGCCCCTGCCTCATTCCCATCAGAGGTCCTGATGCTGTGAGTGCCCCCACGTGATGACTAAGGACCTGCCTGCCCCTCCCCAAGTAAGACCCTCCTTCTCTCCTGCGCCAGGAAATATATATACACGTACGTGTACACATATATATTTCTATTAGATGGATAGATCGATGTCTTCCCACTATTGATAGGAAGAGAGCTGGAGTTGGACTGCGTGCGTGTGGTTTCATCACTTGGGGAAGGGAGTGGTACCCCATGGGCGGGGCAAAGCCGGACTACGGGGGATAGAGGCCCCACACACAACCCAGGGCCCAGACTTCCCCTGGAGGATTTTCCTTTTTAACATCTCATATGTTTATTCTATTTAAGACACATTGAGATCCTGCTACGTACGCCTTGTATCTTGCCTCTTTTACTTAGACTGTATGAATAAATACATTGCCGGTCAGTAAATCTCTTTTAAAACATATTTTTTAGTGGTTACATTTTATTCCATCACAGATATCCCCTACTGTAGTGGCCCTTTTCCTAGTGTCTTCTTAATAGTAGTGCTTTTAAGTACCTTCAAAGTACATGTGTCTATTTGGCTGTACCCTCAAGGATAAAAGTCTTATAATTAAAACATACTTGTCAGTTTGATAAGTTAAACCATTTCTTAAGGGTGGGATTTTTATTATTAGCGAGGCGGAAGTCTTTGTCCTGTTGAATGTTCTTTTGCCTCAAATTCTGCTTTCTTTGCTATAAACACTGCCATCTAAACTTTCTTTCCCTTTGTGTGTCCTGGATACATTTCTTTTTATTCTTAATTTCTGAGTCATTTGTTTTTAGGCCTGTCTTACAAATGGCATATAATTGGATGTTGAGAACCTCTGTCTTTATTAGGGATGTTTAACCCTTCACACTTCTGGCACATTTGATAGGTGTCTGCCCTGGAGTGACCTTCTCACCCACCCGCCAACTACCCCCGACATCCACCAGTCTGGCCTCTCCCCAGCCCCAGGAGCCAGACACGCTCCCAGATCTGTCCTGTTAGGAAGGGGCAAATCCAGGGGCTGGGCCCAGCACAGGGCCTGAGAAAAGTGAGGCATATCTTTTAAAATTGAGGATGAGGTCATCTTAACCGGTAGCATCTCCCCATCCTCACACATAGAACCCCAGGGAAGCTACGTTCCCCGGCACCTGGCCCTGCCAGTACAGAGATGGCCAGGAATGTCTAGAAGCATTTTTGAGTTTTTAAATAAAGCTTTAAAAAAATTGGGAAAAAAACCTCAACTCCTTACCCACAGACAAGAATTTTGATGTATCTTCCTTCCTGCCGTCTCCTCTGCACAGGGACAGGGTGCTGGCTCCCTCTCCCTAAGAGGCTCGGACACTCTTTGAGGACAGAGCTCTCTGACTTCTGTCTCCTGGGTCTTCTCCACTCATCCCTGACGCTCCAGCCCAGACCCCGCACACAGTAGGCACTCAACAAATACGGACCGGCTTGAACGCAGGCAGCCTCAAACCCCGGCCTTATTTGCCACTGCAGAGAAGCCTTATGGAAAATTCAGAGATCACTACTATTTGGTTTTAGGATACATAATATGATGCCATTTGCAACAAGTCTGCAAATAATCCCAAATTTTGTTTTCCTAGGCTAAAAAAGGCAAATGTGTTTTCCCTGAGGATAAACCAGCCATAAGTGCGAGGCACAGCCCAGAAGCTTCCAAAGGGCAGAAGGAGGGCAGTGGAGGTTGTTCTTTTTTAAGCCACAGATAATTGTAAAGTGAGAAATCCAAGTGCAGGTCATTGAAGAGTTTGCTAGAAACACAGCAGGGTTCGCGTCTGCAGGATTCTCGCCCGCCAGCTCCATGTTGACAGCCGGAGGGGGATAATGTGCGGAGGGGGCTGCGGTGTTTGTGCACAGGGGGAGTGGGGGCAAGCAGCCCCAGCGTGCCCTGGACACACCCACTGCTTCTCGCCCCGAAACCAGAAGCAACAGTGTCCCTGAAATTTATGGCTCTGCCCTTGGGGTTTGATGGGCTCTGCTGGTCATGGTAGATTGTTGCTATTTCCTGGGGATGGAGCTGGAGGGGGTGGAGATGAAGGGCAGAGCATGGGAGGGAGGCAAAGCCAGGACTGGAAGAAACCAGAGACACTGAATGTGCTGGCAGGAGCACATTCAGGAGTCAGGCCTGCCAAGGAGGAGACCTGGACCCGCTGCCCTCACCCTGATGAACAGACCTGTGGACAGAGGCTGGATCCGCAGCCCAGACAGGTGGGAGCACAGCTGGGGGCAGCCGGGAAAGTGGAAAGGATGAGAGGGGGGCGAGGGGCTGAATCAGAGGGGACACAGCAGCATGGGAGAGAATCGCCCTGTGCACGTGGAGAAGAAGCAGTCTCACGCCTCCGGGGGGTGTCCATGGGAGCCCAGCAGCTTTGCCTCCGTCTCCTGTCTCTGCCACTGGCCCCTCTGCTTCCCCTCTTCCCACTCCACTAACCCACAGCTCTAAGAATAGTGTCCCAATGCTACTTACCACAGCTGACCCCTCCCAGACCCCACCACGCTCCGCCAGGGTGGCCTTCACACTGGTTCCTTTCCTCCAACACACCAGCTTGCTCCTACCCCAGGGCCTTTGCACTTGCTGCTCTCTCTACCTCAAATTCTCTGCCCCCCAGCTCCTCACGTGGCTGGCTCCTTCCCATCATGCAGAATTGAGCTCAAATATCATCGATTCCCAAGGGCCTTGCCAGACCGCCCTGTTTGAATAGCCCCTTTCCCAGTAACCCACTGCCTCATCCTTAGAACACGGCTCAGTATCTGACTTTATCTCATTTCTTTCTTTTTCTCAGTTACTGTCTGTCTTCCCCGCAGGAATGAGCACAAGGCCCACCACTGTGTCCCCAGCACCGGGAGCAGTGCCTGGAGCTTAGTAAGTGCCAGGACGTATTTCATGAGCAGACAGATCCCTTTAGTTTCTTCTGTCAGATGCTCAGTCCCTGGAGGGTGAGAGCATTTAACCGGGGACCCAGCACACAGCCGCACAGCCCACCCAGGGGCCCCGACTTCCCGCGGGTGGAGAGCTCCCACTTGGAGCCAGGCGCTGAGGTGGGCTCCTCACACCCACAACTGCATTTCATCCCAGGCTCCAGGACTGTAATTTCAGTGCCTACATTTTCCAAAACAAAAAAATCAGAGCAAAGGTCTAACAAAGGATTTGTTTGCCCTGAGCTGTGAATTAATTGATATGAAAAGTCTTGCAAAGGGATAGAAACGAACCCCTACGTAGCGAACGGCCACCAAGAGCACACCGGTTAGAAAGGTGGGGCCCTGGGGCCATCTGACCGGGGCCCCAGCGCCTCAGCTGCTGTGCAACTTTGAGCAGGTTCATGAACATCTCTGTGCCTCAGATGCCTCCTCTATGCAACGGGGATTGAAGCCCCCCATAGGTGGCTGTGGGATTGGCAGGATCACGGCGGTAACTCAATAAAGTGAGCTTTCAGTACATGGCGCCCCTTATGAGGACGGGGATGCTGCCATCGGCTGACCTGACTGGGCACCCAGAACATTCAATCAGCAAGGCCTGTTGGGGTCGGGACCCACGGCCAGTAGTCCAGCCCAGGCAGCCTATGGGGCAAAGGATCCCCCCACTAGACCAAAGGGGTGGGCTGTGCTCCAGGCTCCACCCAGCCAGGGCCCCTCAATGACCAGGACTCACCACCACCACCTTCTTTGATTTTGCCCAACACCGAACTTCAGAAATGCCTGGAACTTTGGCTTTTACATCACACGCATTGGCTGAGGTATAGCTTTCCCACAAACTGTCTAAAAGTGTGGATTTCAAACATAATTTTCAGCAGTAGAACACTTTTAGCAAATCACACTGGCCGAAGTATAGCTTTTCCCAAATTGTGTAAAAGTGTGGGTTTCAAACGAATTTTTCAGCAGTTAGGACACGCTGAGCAATTCCATCTCATCAAGAACCTCAACATCTAAAAGGTCAGGTGCAGAGTGCCTCCCTGGGATGGGTGGGGTCCAAGCCTCCTCCCTCCACATCCAAGTCTGGGGCGCAGGACTCCCAGCTGGGACGGCCCTGACCTCACATCCCCTCATTCTCTGGGATTCAGGAGAACCCGACACTTAAGCTGCACCACCTGGGTTCCTGGGGCTACACAGAGGCACGTGGGGCTGCAGCACAAAACCTTGGGGAACTTTGCACATTCTGGCCTCAGTGGGGGTAATATTTAGAATGAATAAACCAGGAAATCCTGCTTGCAAAGATGGCCCATGTCGGGGCTTCCCTGGTGGTGCAGTGATTAAGAATCTGCCTGCCAACGCAGGGGACATGGGTTCGAGCCCTGGCCTGGGAAGATCTCACATGCCGTGGAGCAACTAAGCCCATGTGCCACAACTACTGAGCCCACGCGCCTAGAGCCCATGCTCCACGACAAGAGAAGCCACTGCAATGAGAAGCCCGCGCACCACGACAAAGAGTAGCCCCTGCTCGCTGCAACTGGAGAAAAAGCCTGCGCGCAGCAACGAAGACCCAACGCAGCCAAAAATTAATAAATAAATAAATAAAATACGGCCCATGTCCACAGGAGGAGGACAGGTGATCACTATGGCCATCACAACCAAGTACATATCCACACATGCCCATCGACATGGACAGAGCTCAAAATCACCACCGTGAGTGAGAAAAGCAGGGGCAACATATGTACAATAGGAAGCCACTTAGGGAAGTTTATAAAAACCACACACTATGCATTTTGTGTGTGTGTGCATGTGTGTGTGTGTGTGTGTGTGTGTGTGTGTATGAAATGCATTTCGAGGCCGAATCCCCAGCCCAGCACACAGTGGGGTGCCTCTCTCCCTCCCGGGGCCCCCTCACCTGTCCACAGGGAAGCGCCTGTCGCCAGCAGCCCGGTGTAGCTCACTGCTGTTCTCCAGTCTGGCCAGCGTGTCCATGCGCCTCAGCATCAGCTCCAACAGGTCACTCATCTTGCGGAGGACACCGCGGGACTCCGGCCCACCCATCACTGCAGGAAGAGCGTGGGTGCAGTCAGGCACAGCCCAAGCAGCCCGGAGGCCACCGGAGACCACCTGGTGTCTGGCGGGGTGTCTCAGACCCCAGCCCCACCCCCATCTTCTCGGGAAGGGGAGGGGCCAGGAGAATGAGCCTGCCCCACCCCCTACCCCTGCAGGACAGGAATCCAGAGAGGCCTGGGCCCACCCTGCTCCCTATCAGCTGTGTGACATTGGGATGACCTTTTAACCTCTCTGGGCCTCAGTTTTTGCCACCAGCAAAATCTGGCTTTAGACATAATCTCAGGTCTGTGAAGGGACAGGGAAGGGCCAGTAGTGGGACAGGAACCCCAAAACGCCCTAACAGCAGGTTCCAGACAGAACCTGTAAACCAGGGTTTCTAAAAGTGTGGTCAGCCATCCACCCGCACCTGAATCTCCCGGCCAGGCTGCTAAAGTCCAGATTCCTGGGCCCTCGCTGTCTAGATCTGCCAATGCAGATCTCTAGGGCATGGGGCCCAGGACCCTGCATTCTGCTTGCTCTTCACGTGGCTCGGATGCACAGGCTGTGAGCCCGTGTTCAAGGGGTTCGGGGCCCCAGCCACCTCCCGTCCCCACCCACTCCCCCAGACACCACCCTAGAAAAACCACTGTGAATTTGTCCTGACTCTCAACCCGGTCTTTGGGTTCCCAGAGATCAACTCCAGGGTTGAGGGGCCGGGATACCTTGTGAAGAATAAAATTAAATGAAAACGAGGTGCTTCAACCAAGATTCCATTAACCGGCCCGAGACTTTCCACAATGTCCTTACTAATCACTCCCGATCATTAGCATCGTGCCCGTGTGGGAGAGCAGGCCTTGCCTTCCTTTTTAATTAAATTTTGTGAAGGTTTTAAGCAGCGCCTCCAAACCATCCGTAGGTGCTCGGTTCCAGACGCTGCAATCCCCACCCGGGCTGCCTGCAAACCCCAGGGGCCAAGCTCTGAGTCCCTCTTAATTAATGAGCTGAAACCATGGGGACGCAGATGCTCCCCGGGACTCCCCAGGCTGCTGGAGGGGCGGGGGTGTCAGGGGCTGCCTTGGGTGGGGCTCCCCAGAATCAGACCCTGAGACAAGGGTTTGAGGGCAAGTCGTTATTTGGGAGGTGAAGGGAAGTGGGGAGGTGACCCAGGGACGAGGAGTCAGCCCAGAGAGGGCATGTCATCAACCTGGGGAAACCAGCAGGTGTAGAACCGGCCTCAGAGTTCTCCCCCGGGGGGCGAGGGGGCCAGGCATGTGCACACCACCTCCCGCCAGTCACCGCTTAAGGGCTGCTCCCAAGGACGGCCATGTTCTGGTACTTTCCACCTGCCGTGGGGTGGCAGAGCCGTCTCCAGCGTGTGACAGGAATCGTGAGGGCTGAGGATGTGGGCACCAACAGCATCTGCTTCTCAGGAAAGGAAAGGGTCAGGGCCCAGCGGACTCACAGGGGCTACGGTGGACACCTGGCCTCTCACCTGCCTCTGCCAGCACCCCCTGCATGGCCATATGGCCAAGGGAGTCGTCATACTGCTCTCAGCCTCAGTGTCCCAAACCCAAGGCAGTAACACCAGGCCCTGTCTGCAACTCAATGTCAAGGTGCCAGGAGCAGGGCGGGAGAGACCATGGCTGGCCACTGAGGACCAGAGGCAGAGACGGGGGGAGACGTGGGGAGGTGGGCAGGAGGGGGCCGGTCTCCTCCGCTCCATGCTTGGGACTGAGCCAAGGAGGGGGGCCTAGAGAGGCTGCACGTCACCAGGGCTGCTTGTGACATTTCTGCTTTGCTTGTCCCCATATCCCCTGGCACCAGGCCCGTTCCAGTGACTGCCACCGCTTTCTCACACCAAGTCACCTCCTGGCTGGGTCCCCTGCCAGCTGAGCCCACCTGAGGTCAGATGGGAGGCCATGGGGAGCTCGACGGGGGGACCCAGCCAAGCATCAAATCCAGAGCAGGGAGGAGTTGCAGGTTCCTCAGAGAGCCTGGATCCCTGGCTCCGAAGAAAAGGATGGGCATGAATGGGGGGCTGGGGGCCAAGGGGGGGGAGAGAAGAGGAAGCGGAGGACAGACACAGGGTGGGGTTGGGCACTGGAGAAACTGGGCTTCAGAAGGAAGGAAGGAAAGAAACTGTCTCCAACCCCTCCCACCCGAGTAGCTGAAAGAGGTAATGGTCTTCCCACTTTCCCCTCAGAAAACTGGATGGATTTTTCAGTTGGGATCAGGAAATTTCACCATAGTGTTAAATGAAGCAAAACTGAGGTCTCTCCCACCACTCGGCCCCTCCCGACTCACTTGGCCTCAATCGGTTAGTCAATCAAAAAGCAAGATATAAATAGCTCCTTCTCTCTTTCAGCTCCACAGAGCTGGGGACAACAGATGACTCTTTCAAATCACTCTCATCTTGAGGACAACCCCCAAAGCCCATCATTCAAACGCAATACCTTGCTTTCAACCAGTGCTTGGAGCACAGAGTAAAACAAGAAGGGAGTTCCCTTCATTTCAGCTAGAGAAATCCGAGCCCAGCAGATGATTTGTCCTGACAGCACTTTGCACAGCCCCAGGGGAGCCGCTCATGTTGTGGGCCACCTGATGGATGTCCTGGAGTTGTGCAGTGCACAGCCTGGCCGGCCTCACCGGGCTGCCCTGATCGCTCATAGCTCAGGCTGGGGTGGCCCCTTCCCCAAAGGAGTGGGATGAAAAACGGAGAGCGAGGCCATGGCTGGGAACATTATCAGGCCAGAGCCTGAGAGGCCCCCCAGCCATGCACTCAGGCCCAACTGGACCACAGAGCCTGGGCGGCAGCTGGAACCTGAAACAGCACTCCAGCAGTGCTGAGGCACATCACTGCTCCTGGGGTGGCGCTGCGTTCCCACAATGCCTCAGGCCTGGCACCTGCCCTGTCACACGGCTGCCCTCTCTCCGGGCTCATCCCAAGCTTCCTTTTCCCCTCTGAGCTCACTGTCTGTGCCCCTCCCAAGATCTCACTGACAACCATACCCCACCCCCACTCCCAACCCCATCTCATTTCAAAAACTTCAAAATAGCTGATGGAGCCAATAACTGCAAGATCTGGCCTAGAGCTACAGCGGCCCCAAGAGCCAGACAGAGCCTGGGGGTAGCACCGTGGCCCAGGAAGCCTCGACTCCAGACCTGCTCTGCCCCAACTAGATGGGGGAAGGGGCATGTCACTGTCCTTCTCTGGGCCTCAGCGTCCATCCCCACCCCCCACCACGGTCTACAGCCTGGGACCCTTGTTTCTGCTCTTCCCCTAATTGCCCCCAGAGATCAGGGTAATAGAAAAGGAAAGAAGTGTTCCTATAAAAGCCATCAGAATCTCCTTAGCGAGAGAGCTCTGTTTTGTTTTGCTAAAGCCCTGGGTGGGCCAGAGCTTCATCTAGATGCCGGGAGCAATGAGACAGAGAGAAACCTAAATGATGCTGCGTATTCAGCCAGGAAGACTGGAGTTTCCCAGCCCAGCCTAGGAGACCAGGAGAGAGGACAAGGCCTGAGGACATGGGCAGGGGGCAGGACAACGACCCAGAGGGGCTAAGCAGGATGGGGGAAGCTCCGCTGCCATAGGGATGACCCGTGGGGAAGCGTGGGAGGGGGGGCTGCGAAAGGCAGGGATAAAAGAGAATTGTCATCTGTTTGCTGTGCTGAGCAGTGGTCCGAACCCCACCCCAAATCCCCCCACCCCTGTGGAGGGTTTAGGGAGGAAGGTGTGTCCTTCCCACTAGGTCAGTGTAGGGGACACAAAAGAGGCAGGAGGGGAGACATCCAGTAGGATAATTCAGTAGAAGCAGGGAATCAGAGCAAGAGGTGACCAGGGAAACATAAGCCCCCTAGAGTATTTGGAGATATCTGGGGGTTCTGGAGTGCCCTTCATACAAGGGACGAAGCCAATTCTTTAAGAGTGTCAACAGAGGGAATTCCCTGGCGGTCCAGTGGTTAGGACTCTGAGCTTCCACTGCAGGGGGCGTGGGTTTGATCTCTGGTCGTGGAATTAAGATCCCGCATGCCACATGGTGCGGCCAAAAAGAAAAAAAAAAGTCAACAGAAAGAGGAACCCCAGAAGACCAGAGGGCTTATAGGCTGGGGCTAAGGAGACAGACCTCACATGGGTCTGTAAGGCCACCTCCATCAGACTGGACGAAGACACCCTCCCAGGACCTGGGGTTCGGGGGCCACTCCCATTGTCTGCAGATGGTACAGGACTCCAGGAGCTCCTGAGACCTCAGGAGACAGCCCCCCACCAACCCCCCACCCCCGTCACTTCCTGAGGAGCTCCAGGACACTAGGCACGTTTTCTGCCCTGGACGAGGCAGGGGGTGGGTCCCGGGAGGGAAGCAGGCCACACACAGCCAGTCCAGCCGCTCGGCCACATGACGTGCCCCCTGGATGCCACCGCCGGCCAGGGCTATCAGCAGAGCGGGTTCCCGACGTGCCTGCCCTGAGTCACCTCACCGCTCTCAGCGGCGGCTAAACTGAAACGTATTTAATGTGAGGCCCCAGTGACACATCGCAGAAGTCACACAGGTTCCCTCCATATTTCCATATAAACAAGGAAAGCTGGGATGCTGAGAGAGACAAATGGTCCTCACATGTATCGACAGGGGTGCTTTATCACCCGCCGAGGCCCCATCCCCTCCCCAGACATGCTCTCTGTTTCTCTCTCTTCTCTGCCCTTGTCCCCTTTCTTGTCCCCACCTGCCACCCGTTCCCACTGGTTCCTGGAAACTGAAGGAGCCCCCACCTTGCCAGACAGAAGAGACCTCCCAGGCACTTGAGAGGGGGCTGTGAGTTGGTGTTTGCACAGCTGAAGGAGTGTGCACACTTGTCTCTGCACAGGGCCAACGCGGAAACCAGCTGAGGCCACGGGAGCTCTGGGCAGCGTGGGAGACGAGGGCAGGCCCTGGCTCACCCCTCCACTGCCAGCCTCTGAGAATAGAAGCCCCATTAGCACCGAGATCCAGGGCCAGAGCCAGAGCAAGGAACTACGTCTCTGATATTCCCCAGGTTCCAAGGCTGGCCAGGGTCCGGGACGCCTGGCAGGGCCAGTCCACGGGGGAACCTCAGGGCGGACACAAGCAGCTGAAGCAAGGCCTGTGGCCTGCAGCCCTCTCCCCGGAGACGGCCTCTGACCTCTACTTCAAGACAGTACAGAGAGCCAGGAACCGCCACACAGGCTCTGCGGGATCTGCGGCGACCCCAGGAGGGAGGCGTCAGACATAAGTTCAAGTCCCCTCTCGTTAGGAGCGAAGCAAGTTCCTCTTAGGACAAGAGCAGGAAAGCAGAGGCAGGAGGCAAGGAGGAGGGACTGGGGTGGGGAGGGAGGACTGCAGAGGGAGCATATAAAAAACAAAAATCCTCCCCCAAGGCCCAAGCTGGGCCCAACTGCGGCACGAGGGAATTAGGCTTAGCCCTCCTTCCAGTTATGATTCTCTGCTCAGGCTACTGCTCCCCTGAATCTTAAGATGAGTGTGCAGAGTACAGAATGAGATGTCTGTCACATTTTTATCCCCAAACTAGAGAACTTTATCACGAAATAGGAACTGGCCCACAGGGGAAACCAGAGCCTCCCCAGGGAGACCACAGTCCGCAAGAGGCTGTGGCAGGCGCTCCGCTTTTTAGAGAAAACCCTTCACTCTGCCCCTCCCCCCCCAGCCATGTCCACATCTTTGCAGGCTTGACAGGCAAGGAGAGGAGAGGTTATCTCCCTATTTGTGCTCAGACAGTTTTATTGACCAATGGAGGATTTTTCTTTCTAAATCGTTTTTCTAACCCTTAGTGGGTTTCCTTCTGCTTCTGCCTTGGGGCTTCACAGACCCCCAGAACAAACATTATCCAACATCCAACCCCCACTGTGACCTCCAGTATCGCTCCCCAGACCCCTTCCCAACCGCCCCCCACTTCCAACCCCATCCTTCCCTGGGCGGCTCCTGGGTAGAAGTGCTGGCACTCCTAGGTTGTCTGCAGGGCCACCCCAGGTCCGGGGTGGGGTTCTCATTTGGGGGGTCATCTCTTACAGGACCAGGATTCTAAGCCCACAAAGTCAACTTAGGGCTTTTCCAAGTCTCTGTTTTGGGTCTGTCCAAGCAAATCCACTTAATCCAAGGGCATGAAAAAAATTGAGGGGAAAATGGGACCCGGGATGTGAACCGAATTGGGGTCAGTTCCCAGGGGTTCTCAGAGGGTTCCCTCCCTGTCTAGTTCCTCCTCACGGCCTTTACTTCCATATTCCAGGCACGAAGCTTCCAGCACAGGGGCCTGGGAGGTGTGAAAAGACTTGAAAACACTTGGTCTGAGAACTAATGTCACAACACACAGGAGACCCGGCAACTCCACCCCCAGGTGCACCCAACAGAAATGGCCATATGTGTCCACCACAGACGTGTGCTGGAATGTTCACAGCAGCACAAACGCTCCAAATTGGAAACAGCCCAACGTCCGCCTCGGGGTAGAGTGGATAAATATATTGTGATGTGTCCACACAACGGATGCTGTGCAGCAGTGAAAACAAACGTCTGCAACCGCACACGAGACGGACGAATCTCACAAATGTGCTATCGAGAGACGGGGGGCACGCGATGGAACACCTGCCATATGGTTCCATTCTCATAAAGGCAGAGAACCAGGCAACACTCCTCTGTGCTATGAGAAGTCAGGGTCCTGGAGTCCTTGGGGAAGGAGCGAGTGGAAGGAGGCCTGAGGGCGTTTCTGGGGTTGGATCACACTCCGTTTCTTGATCCAGGTTGCTGGTGCATGCATGGGTTCCGTTTCTGGATACTGTACTCCGATAGGAAGCTTAACCACGTGTACGCGTGCCCATGTACACACACACACACACACACACACACACACACACACACACACACACGCCTCTAGTCTAACTGCATGACCCTGGGCAAGTCCTCTGCCCTCTATGGCTCTGCCCACCCCTTAGACACAACATCTAGATTGGAGTTGGACCCTTTCTCCCTCTGCCAGGCAAAACTGCACAGTGCAGAGCACGGCAGGACGCCCACAAGCCCCCAGTCCTCTGGGCACTGGGCCCACCCCCTGCCAGGATGGGACCCCCATCCCCCACCCCAGGCAGATGAACAGAAGAACCAGAGCCCAGCCATACATCCCTCCTCCCCCAGTCCCTGACTCCCACCTGCTGGGGCCCTGACCTTGCTGAAGGTCAGCTTGCCCAAGCCCCCTGCAGCAGCCCACCCAGACAGACACACCCCCTTGCTAGGGACGGCACCCAGGTAGCCTGAGCATCGCTCCCTATACCCCTTCCCCTACTCTCCACCTCCCCAAGCTACCCCTCAAGTGCACCTCCACAGCCCCCCCCCCCACATCCTCAGGAGTCTCCCACGTAGAGACCTCAGTATCTCCTTGGTCCTCTTTTCCCTAAACATTCTTTCCGGCAATGCCCCCCCCGTCTCAGACTCACCACATCCAGTAAATGTTTACAGAGCTCACAGTGTTTGCCAGAAGCTGCTCGAGACCCTTCACATATGTTATCTTCACACCCCCTCATGACAATCCCGGGGAAGAGGGTAATGTTAGCCCCGTTTACCAGAGGAGAAAACGGAGGCTCTGAGAGACCGAGGGATCTCTGTGGGTCAGAGAGGGGATAGATTCGTTTACATTCAGGCTAGAATGTCTAATAAATGTGAAATTCCTGCTGGGAGCTGTTGCAAATTTAAAGAAGTGCGTGTTAAACCAAAGGCATGAATCTAAGGAGACACCAGATGGCAGAGTAAGTGCCCCTCGGGGCACCGACCCTAGATCACAACCCATCCTACTGGAGGGTTTATCCGTTGCTGGGAAGAGGGGAGCCGGATGAGGCCTGGGGGGACTTTCCCAGAGGGGCAGGGGAGAGCCCACAAAGCAGCCCCCTGAACAGTTCCAGAAACCCCCTTTGCCCCAGTTTCCCCACTATGTGTCTCCTTCCCACGGTTACTGGGAGAGCCCCCATGACACACTGAGCAGCTCTGAACTGTTCTCCATTCTTCCTTGAGCAGGATGAGGGGGGAGCGGGACTCACCTTCAGAAGGAGGTCTCCCAGGCCACCACCCTATCACACCCCCATGCCACGTGAGCCCATGTAATCCAACCCCTGAAAACGGTCACTGCTTTCCTTCTCTGAAGGTGAGTTAAGTGATGTGGCCAATGGCACACAGCTAGTAAATGATGAACCAGGGTACGAACAAGGTCCATCTGGTCCCCACAGCCCATGCTCTGAACCTCCATTCCACTGCCTTGTAAGCATCACGTGGGCAAGAATGAAGGACCAGAGAGCTTGGAGATAAGACACGTGAGCCCACGGCAGTCCTGCCCTCTCCCCTGTGCCTGGGCCGAAGGTACAGAATATGTGTATCTCAGAGAGACAGGAGTCATATCCAGAAACCTCAAACCACCCCACTAGAGAAGCAACACAGGCAGCCTCTTCTGATGCTTGGGAGACCCTGGCTCAAA
The DNA here is from genome assembly GCF_964374135.1 of Grampus griseus. Classification (NCBI taxonomy): domain Eukaryota; kingdom Metazoa; phylum Chordata; class Mammalia; order Artiodactyla; family Delphinidae; genus Grampus; species Grampus griseus. The sequence continues at coordinate 8,137,083 of NC_139014.1, read as the reverse complement.
GGCCCCTCCTGGCCTGAGAGGCTAGACCAGAGGAAGCCTGATTACCACAGCCAGGACAAGAGCCAAAGCAGGGTGCAAGGCCCCCACCATTCACACAGCCACCAACGAGGTGGCCAGACGCCCAAGACAGAGCCCCAGAAAGCCTCTTGCAGCGTTAGGCTCAAAGGCTTCCCTCTCCTCTGACCCCCCAACCCCTGCACCCCTTTCCCCACCAACATACCTTCTGTGCGGACAGTGAAGGGGGAGTCCCCCGGGCGCCGGGCTGAGAACTGGCCTCCCAGAGACGTCATCAGGAAGCAGAGTGAGAAGAAGCCAATGCCCAGGACAAAAAGCCTGCGGAGACAATAGGGCAGGTCAGGGTTAGGTCAGCACATGCACCCCTATCCTGTAAGGGCTCCCTACGAATGAATGAGTGATGGATGGATGGAGGAATAAAAGACCAGGGGGTTGAGCTCCCAGACCAGTAGGTCTCCCATCACACAGGATAAAGAGAGCTGGACTACAAGGAAGTGGCCACATGCAAAACCATGCAGGACAGTGAGGCATCCTTAAGGTATAAGGTTGGGCAGGTTCTAGTCTCCAGACGGAAGCTGGCTCATTGACAGCAGAGGTCCTCAACGTGTGGTCCCCAGACCAGCTGCATCAGCATCACCTTGGACATATCAGAAATGCTCATTCTTGGGCCCTAGTCCCAGGCTTACGGAATCACACACTCTGGGGGTGGGATAAGCAATGCATTCTAACAAGCTCTCCAGGTAACCCTGATACGCGCTCAAGTGTGAGAACAACTGGTATAGATGGAAACAGCAGGACCTGATGCCAGCCAGAGGGTAATTGGTCCAGACAAAACCCACCTGGAGCCCATCAATCACCTGGGTCCTGATCAGCACTTGTGTACACAGGCCTGCTGCAGCAACCAGCTTGAACACATCCTTGTCATGTTCAGGGCAGGGGGTGGGGAAGGGCTCCCATCACTACCAGATGGTAAGATCTAGAAGGGCAGGGTCCTGTGGCTGCCTTCTGTGTCCAGACTCCCCCTATCCACATTTTCACCAGGCAGGCACACGGTAGATTACACCACGGCTCAGAGTAAGCCAACACCTGTGCACGGGGTGTCATACAAGTGTGTGCCGTCACAGAGGTCAGGGGAGTTGGCCAAAACACGACTGTCTATACTTCAACACATAGTTTTTGATTACATCCCAAGTGCCAAGAACTAAGGTATCCCCAGGGGGACAGCAGGGAACCCACCCTCAAGTCTGGCCCCAGGCTCCTGCTGCTTCCATACTAGATTCTGGGCCAGCACAGCCTTAGGGAAGCAGAGGTGGAGGCTGTTCTGGGATTTTGAATCTACCCGAGGACTTGATCAACTGGCAGAGCTGAAAGGGGAGTCCCCCCAGGTCAGGGTGAGGAACCCCAACTCTGGTGGAGCCAGGCTCACCATGGGGGGGCCCCCCAAATCATGCCGGAGACCTCCAGCCTTCCCACCTCCACCTCCATCCTCAAACCCTACATTTGTTTGTATCTCTATGCAAGACTTGTTTATGCATTTTAATCTTCATTATTTGAAACTGGCAGAGCAGTATTTAATTAAAATTTGATTCATTAAAGAAAACACATAATTGTAGCAGAAAATAAAAGCACAACAAAATTCCCAACCCATACTTAAAGGAAGCTGTTAGAGATTAAGTCAGAGCGGCGGCGGAGGGGGGGGGGGGGCAGAACCCAAAAGCAGATATGGCACTGGGAGCTTCCCCCAGCAGATGGCACAAGGAACACTGCTCCCTCACCTCCCAGGGACCCCTCACTGAATTCTACCAAGCCTGGGGGTGGGACTCTAGCCCTGGGATCTCCAAGATGAAGTCAGGCTGGTCTCAGGGTAGCAGCCAGAAGGGCCGTGTAGGGGGAGGGTGGTCACACATCCAGGAAGATCCTGGGGGAAATCAGCGGTTTGTCCCCCCAGCCTGAGGACGAGGATGGGTCTCTCCAAGTTTCTCGCCCCCCACTCCCTCTCCCCTTCCCCAGCTATGGGGTACTTGTATTTAGAGCTGGGGACCTGAGCTGCCAGCGTCCAAAAACCTGCTGTGAGAAAGGTATCTAGGCCTTTAGCCCAGAACCTGAAGCCCCAAAACACCTCATCTGCATCTCTCTCTGCCAGACCCAATACTGGGACTATTTACAGTAGATTCAAGTTAAAATGGTTTTGTCCACCCATGTATCCATTCAAGCAACATTCCAGAAGCAATTATAGAATAAGGACCCTGCCGGAGGCTCTGTGAAAACCATTGGGAATAGGGCTCCCAGCTGCCCTTGAGGATTAACAAGTAGGGCTGATACGTTGGAGGTCGTAAACCCCCACACACACACCCCGCATCTGAAGGGGACTTGAAGACTTCACTGGTGGCTGTGGGTCTCTGTGGGAAGCCTAGGGATACCCTGAGAGGAAGTTACATAACCTGGGGGTGGGGAGGGGAACCTATGCAACCCCACCTCTGCATCCTGCTTTCAGAAAAGAGCCTGAAAGAGCCACAGGGGCAGGACCCAAGGGAAGGAGCGCTAGGGAGCTGGCGCTGTCCGTGGTGCTGGCGCCAGCCGCTACCTCCTATTGTGCCGGGAAATGTCCAGCCAAGCTGGGGTCAGAGGCTGGGCTTCCCACGGCCTGGAGGGAGGGGCCAACACTGGGTGGGAGAGACAGGGCTGAGGAGGGTCTGGGTTGGCTAGGGATTTGAGGATTTCCCCGGAGGAACAAGGCCTTTTCCAGAGATGCTAGCTTCCCACCTGCTTCCCATGGGAACTTTAGGGCGTGGGGGCTCCTGACACCCCCAATCACCTGCCCAAGGCTCTATTCTGGGGACCCCCAGCTCTACGGTCGTCCCGAATCCTCTGGACATTGGTGGTCCAGCTTGACCCCTGCCGTCCTAAAGGTTGTCTCCTCAACTCTGCACCCTACGCCGGAGGATCCAATAGCTGGAGGCAATGGCGGGGCGGGAGCCACGTGAGCCACGGTCTTTCCATTAGAAGGAAAACCAGCGGGGGGCATGGGAGGGGCCGGGTCTCCGCCTCAGGTCTGGTGGGGAGGGCCTCAGATCTGGCCCCTCCCGCCCCCCAAACTTCGGGCAGAGCCCATACAGCTCCTGCCTTCGCGGGCTCCCTCCCGCGCCCGGACCCCACCTGTGGCCGCATCCCGAGTGCGGCCCACCCCCGCCCCCCGCCCCGGGCCCCGCCGCCCCCTCGGCGCCCTCCGCGGCTCAGCCCCTGGGCGAGGTGGCATCCTGACTCCGCTGGGCACCCATCGCTTAGCGCCCCTCCCCAGCCCCGGCTGCAGGCCCGGCTCCGATGGCGCTTGGGAGGAGCGGGAGTTGCCCCGGAACCGCGGGGCTCTGGGGGCCCCTGGGGTGGGACTAGCAGAACCCAGGCAGACCCAGACGGCCGTAGCCCTGCCTGGACTTGACCGCCGAGGTTGGGGGGGGGGGGGGTCGGTCTCCGCTTCCATCCCGCCTCCACGCTCTCGTCGCCCTTCCGCCCCACAGCGCCGCCCCTGCCCCAGCCTCTCCAAGGCCCGCGATCGGGGATCGAATTCCCATCAGAGGGGGTCCTTGCCGCAATCTCGGGGACCCTCCCGTTGGACAGAGGCCCGCACCCCGCGGAGAGGAGTGCGCGCAGAAGGCGGGGTCAGAGGGGGTGGGACAGGCAGAGGGGGTGAGCGGGCCGACTTAGGGCTCCACTGGCCCGCCAGGTGGGGGTACCGCCCCGCCCAGAGCGCTAACTTTGCCGCGGGGGTTGGGCCGTCCGCGAGGTGGGGAAGGACCGGAGGGGCAGGGAAGGGGCACCCTGGCTTGGGCGACTTCCAGGGTCCAGGACCACAACATCGGTGACTTCTGCCCCCATTCCCACCTTCACACCCCGAATCCTCTCCAACCTAGACCAAACTCGGTACCCGTCCCAGAGTTACACACCCTCCCTACCCGAACCGGAACCCCAGCTCCATCCCTTTCCCAGCCCCACTAGCCACCACCGAGGGCCGAAGCACAAACCGCCCCCTCTGCTAACGGGACAGGCAGCCTTGGGACAGACACTCTGGCAGGGGCTGACCTCGCCCACCCCAACCCACGCCCCCTTGGAGAAAAAGACCTCCCCACGCCAACCGGGAAACAACTTTACCGAAAGGGTCTCAGGGTGACCAGGCATCTTCTGACCATTATCTTCCCATCAGGGTTGACTGTGATCATTGTTCAAACTTGTCTGGGCGAGGAGCCGCGGGCGAGGCCGGACGCACCACGGTGCGTCCCGGGCCCTGCTCCTAACCACGTCCGGGCCACGAACCCGCTGCGGGCCGAAGCCGGGTCCGAGCGACGCGGGGGCTCAGCGGCTTCGCTGCCCGGGCCGTGGCCCGCGGGGTCGGCGCGGCCTCGGCGGGCAGGGGAAGGGGAGCGCGGCGCGGCTGCCGGAGGGCGGCGAGGGCGCCCGGCCGGGCCGTCTCTGCGTCTCTGCCCTCCCCGCTTCACATTCTGGGGGCCGGGAGGCGGCGCGCCCCCAGACCGCCGGCCACGCGTCTGCCTGCTCGGGCTCGCTCTCTGGGCGGGACGGCGCCGCGGCGCGCAGACGGGCTCCCCGCCGCGGTCGCCCTCATCCCCGGGCCCGCGCCCTCGGTGCCGGCTACAGGCGGCCCCGGGCCCGCGCCCCGGCCCCTCGCGCCTCCGGGCCGCGCCGCTCCCGGGCCCTGCGCCGCGCTGCGCCCATGGCTCCGGGCAAGGGCGCCCCGCGCCCGCCCTGCCTCCCGCTCGTTCGTCTGCCCGCGCTCGGGTGTCCGGCGTCCGGCCCCGCGCTGCGTTACGCCCGGAGGCGCCGCATTGTTTCCTTGGAGGAGGCGGCCGAGCAGCGGCTGGGGCGGCCCAGGAGCGGCCGCCGCGCTTCCTCGGCGCGCTGGCGCCACCTCATGGCTGCGGCCCAGCAGTGCGTTCTCCCGGCCCGGGGCGGGGCGCGGGGGGCGGGGGGCGGGCGGCGGGCTGGATTTCGGAAGCATCCCGGGTGCCACCAGCTCTGAGGGCCGAGGCCTGCTTCGGCTCCTGCAGAGCACAGAGGAGGTCGGCGCTGGGAGGCGATCCCCGCTTCCGCGCGGTGCCAGGGCCCTCCCTCCGGTCGCCGCCGCTGCCTCTGCCGCCACAGTGGGCTTCTGCAATGGCCCCTTCACACCCACAGTGATTTCGCTTTGCAAACTTCGCCCATCCTCTGGCCCTCTCTGAACAGAAACTGCAGCAGCTCCCCTTTGCTTTCTGATTTCAAACTCGGCCTGTGACACTGAGGCTCTCCCACTGATCCCAGAAGCAATGGCGCGCCCTGTGGGTCTGGGTTCTAGTTTCAGACCCTCCATTGACCAGTGGGTGATGCCTAGAGTCAGGGGGACTCCCGGGCCTCGGTCTCTCTGCTATGAAATGAGAGTGACCCGAGGTTCACTAATGCACCTTCCAACTCTGTAAAGCGTGCACAGCCCCCCTTCACCCCCACCCCACCCTCCCTCCACTTCTTGACTCTGGAGAGGTGTTTGCCACCGCAGAGAGGGGTCAGCAGCCCCTGTGAGCACCCGAGGCACGGCAGCTCCCAGAGCCAGGCCTGGAGCTGAAGATGCTGCTCAGTCAGGAAGGGCACTTGCCAGACCAGCTTGGCCAGGCACAGACGGAAGAGCCCAAGGCCTCAGGCCACGTGTAAAATGACATGGATGACCCTGAGGGTCTTTCTACAAGACAAAACCTTTATTCTGGTCCATCCAGTCCCTGCCTGGTCCAACTAGGCCCCCAGCCCCCAGCCCCTTTGCTGCTCGCCTAGCCCAACTCCCAGCCCCTTCTGAGCCATTTCTCACCAGCTGTGACTCTTGTTCAGTTTCTCCTGCTCATTCCTCATCAAAATTCACCTGTCCCACGTTCCATTACCTCATCGCCTTGCTCTCCGCTGATATGAAAACCAATGATGAATGGGTGTTGGCAGATTAATATGTTAACTCCTGCTAGGTAGCCAGTTTACACTGAACAAGGACACGCTGACCAGGCCTTCGTGCCGAAGAGTGACAAATGGTGACGGGAAATTTGGGCATCACGGCAGGCTGGCCAAGGAGATCTCTGAGGGTGGGGGGGTGGTCTCTCCTGGGGTCCCACTTGTCCCTGGGCACCTACATCTGCTACACACTCAGGCAATAACTGAAGCCTTGGATGTCAGGGCAAAAGCCACATCTACACTCGGGCATGAAATGCCCCTTCCCATTGTGTGCACCTCTCCCGTAAGTTCAGGGGGTCACATTTGCTCCTGGTTGGCATTTAGGCCAAAAGGGAGGGGAGAAGATGGGGGTCCCCCCCAAGGTGTGGCTCATCTGGGGAGGTGTTCTCCTCTCGGCCGGAAGCCAGATTTCAGAAGGTGGGAGAGGGTACCCCATTGCAGGCTCGAGCCAGGCAGGGAGGCTTGGGGCAGACAGCGAAAGACGCTGAACCAGACCACCCTGCTGCCTCTTCCTTTCGGAGCCCATTTCCCCTTTGTCGGCCTCTTGTCTGTGGCGAAATTCAGTGTACGTGACCCTGCTTGCTCTCCGCTGTGCTGCAGACATTAGGGGAAAACTTGTGAATTGCCAGTCGTGAATTGCCGAGCACCTCGGAGCCCTCGCAGCAGGTGGTTATACTTTTCTTGTTATTGTCTACCTGTAGCAGCTGCTGCCGGCGCCTCGTCCTACCCACCGGGCATCCAGCTCTACATGCCAGAAGACAGACCACGGAGGATACATGTAACGCTGCCTGAGGCTTTTTTCCTGGCTGTGAGAATATGCTCGAACATGCAGGGGCAAGATAGAAGTATCAGGGAATTAATGCCCTGGAAGCAGCCCTCAAGGGCTCCCTCTCCCTCAGGTGGGCTGCTCGGTTCCCAGAGTTCCCTGAGCTCCCTCTGCCCACAGCGGTAACCGGCTCGGTCATGTACCCCATGTTGGCTTCCTTCCTTCCCTGCCTCATCCCCCACTCCTCCATCCATGTTCCTGAGGCCACCTCCCAAATAAACTACTGGCACTTGAACGCTTGTCTCAGAATCTATTTCTGGGGAACCCAAACTAAGACCCTGGCTTATAGGCCAGTGGTTCTCAGCCCTGACTCACAGCAGAATCACCTGCAGAATGCAGTCCTTATTCTGATTCGGTACCTAAGATGGGCCCTGGGCATTTATTTTTGGCCATGTTGTACGGCTTATAGAATCTTAGTTCCCCGACCAGGGATTGAACCCGGGCCCTCGGCAGTGAAAGCACCGAGTCCTAACCACTGGACCGCCAGGGAATTCCCGGCACATTTGGGGGTTTTTTTGGGGGAGGGAGTTGTTTTGTTTCGTTTTGTTTTTTAACATCTTTATTTGAGTATAATTGCTTTACAATGTCACATTTGTTTTTTAATGCCACAGGTTATGCCCACATAGCTGGCCAGGGTGGAGAACCATTGGAGAAACACCCATGTTCTAGATACATACCCACAGCCTTCAGATAAGCAGCAGAGTGACCCGAAACAAATGAGAGGAGAGTAGGGGACACTTCTGCTGGGGGGCACATCCAAGGACCCAGGATGCCGGCTCACACCACATTCCAAAACCCTCCCCTTTCTACTGTTTTACTCTTTTGAGGCTATGAACAGAACCACAGCCTAGCCCAACGTGGGGGGTCAGGTGCAGACCCTGCATCGGCCCGGGTGCTCTAACCGTGGCACTTCCTGGCTCTCTCCCGCTGCCCTCTGCATGACCCGATGGTCTGGCTAGAGGGGTCAGGAGGAGCTCAGCACCAGCAAGAGGCACTGGGCAGGCAGGGGAGGGTCTCTGTCCGAAAGGGGAGCAGGACTCCAGGGAAGGAATTGGGGGAAAGTGGGTGATGTACTACTGTTCGGGGGTGTCGTACTCAAAATACCTAGATGGTGGGCCATGCAAAGAAGGGAGGGGTGGGCTTCCCTGGTGGCGCAGTGGTTGAGAGTCCGCCTGCCGATGCAGGGGACGCGGGTTCGTGCCCCGGTCCGGGAAGATCCCACGTGCCGTGGAGCAGCTGGGCCCGGGAGCCATGGCCGCTGAGCCTGCGCGTCCGGAGCCTGTGCTCCGCAACGGGAGAGGCACAACAGTGAGAGGCCCGCGTACCGCAAAAAAAATAAAAGAAGGGAGGGGAGTTATATTAGTCTCCTAGGTATGCTGTAACAAGCGACCACAGACTGGGGGGCTTCAAACCATAGAAATGTATTATCGGGACTTCCCGGCGGCCCAGTGGTTAGGACTCGGTGCTTTCACTGCAGGGGGTCTGGGATCGATCACTGGTTGGGGAGCTAAGATCTGGTATGCTGTGCAGTATGGCAAAAAAAGAAAAAGAAATTTATTCTCTCACAGTTCTGGAAGCCAGAAGTCCTAAGTCAAGGTGCTGGTAGAGTCAGTTCCTTCTAGAAGCCCTGAGGGAGACTGTCACGTGCTCCTCTGCTGGCTTCAGGCGGGGCCCAGCACTCCTTGGCATCCTCGGCCTATAACTGCATCTCTCCGGTCTCTGCCCCTGTCTCCGTGTGACCTTCTCTGTGTGTGTCTCTCTGTGTCCTCTCCTCTTCTTATAAGGACCCCAGTCATTGGATTCGGGTTCACACTAATCCCGAATGACCTCATCTTAACTAATTACATCCGCAAAGACTTTGTTTCCAAATAAGGTTATGTTCTCAGGTTCCAGATGGACATGAATTGGGGGTGGGGGGGCGGGCGGGCACTGTTCAACCTACTTCAGGGACCTGGTAGAAAGGGGCTGGAGTGATCAGAGAACGCCAAAGACTGGAGGTCCCTGAGGGGATGTGCCGCCATTGCTTTGTGTGACTCTGGACCCAGTTATTTCAAGGGAGTCAGAAACCTGGGCTTCTCACGTGTGGTCACACAATTTTAAAATGCAGACTCAATATTTTTAGAACATTGTGCAAGACCGATAAAATCCATTGGAGGTCTGCCATCTGGGTCCTCCTGCAGATGTCACCCAAGGGCAGAGCAGGGAGCCCACCAGCCCTGCCCACCCAGCAAGTCCAGCTTCCCTGAGGCCAGGTTCCCCTCCCCACAGCAAAGACACAGTGCTGCCCCCAGGAAGGTCAAGACTCCTAGTGGTTCTAGGGGCTCCCTGGGGACCTCCCTGCCCCCTTGAGGGCCCCCCTGGAGTCTCCTGGGGCATCACAGCTTTGACTACACACCCACCTGCCCAAGGCTTCAAGGTTGCTTCTGGAGCTCACAGCGGCCTGGGGTGGGAAGAGGAGAGAAAGAAACATGTGGTTTACGGTGTTTGAAATCCCCATTTAATGTGCTCCGACCGCCGCAGCAGACAGCACATTAAGAGGCAACAGGCCATTGTCCTTTGCCGGAGAGCAGAGCATTAATAATGTCATAACAGCGTTCACTGACACTGCGCACAAATCATCAGCCGCCTCTCTGGGCGGGAACAAGAGCCGCACGCAGCCTAGCGCCGGGCCTGGCAGCTGAGAAGCGGGGAGAGCTACCGCTCCAATTCATCTTTCATGCTTTCTGTTTCACATTTAGCCTAATCTTCCGATTGAAAAGCAGTGTCTGGGGTTTATTTTTATTTATGACAGAAGGCCATTCTGCCGCACAGCTTGTGAGAGCAGGGAACACAGCCATCGTACTTCCCTGTTCTACAGGGAAGTTAGCGGCTGTGTCTGTGTCTGTGTCTGTGCGTGTGTGTGGACGGGCAGGGAAGCCCAGGACAGACTAGACAGGGGACCCTCCCAAGTGGACCCCATCCCAGCGCCGGAGACAAGGGCAAGCTCTTCATTTAACATGTTATTGAGCACCTACCAGGTGCCCAGAAACGACTCAGGGATTCTAAATATGTCACCACAGCTATATGGTTATTTTATTTAAATTTTCTTTAGCAGGGCAACTTGAAAAACATGACCCCCAGGACTCCCCTGGTGGTCCAGTGATTAAGACTCCGTGCTCCCAAGGCAGGGGGCACGGGTTCGATCCCTGGTCGGGGAACTAAGATCCTGCATGCCACGTGGCACGGCCAAAAAATGATAATAACCAAAATTTTTTTTAAAAGACCCCTTTCTTTCTGGACAGTTTCCCCAGTTGCATCACAGGTCACTGCAGGAGTACGGGAGCAGCCATCTGGGGTGAGCAGAATCGTGATCTCCCAAAGACGACCATGTCCCAATCCCCATAATCTGTGAATATGTTATGTAACGTTGCAAAAGGAGAGTAAGGCTGCAAGTGGAATTAAGGTTGTAAATCTGCTGACCTTAAAATAGGGAGATCATCCTGGATTATCTGGGTTGGCCTAATGTAATCACAAAAATCCTTAAATATGGAAGAGGGAAGCAGCGTGAAAAAGACTCGACCGGCCACCTCTGACTTTGAAGATGGAGAAAGAGGCCACAAGCCAAGGAATGCAGGTGGGCTCCGGAAGCTGATTCTCCCCAGAGCCTCCAGGAAGAAAACAGCCCTGCTGTCACCTTGACTTTAGCCCCATGAGATGCATTTTGGACTCCTGATCTCCAGAACAGCAAAATGATTGGTACATTTGTGTGGTTTTAAGTCACTACGTGTGTGGTTACTTGTTACAGCAGTAATAGAAAGCTGACATACCGTCTTTTAGAGCCACCACTGCCAGGCACTGCAAAGGCTGATGCTCCCCGCACACAAGCTCATATCTCCACTTCACAGATGAGGAAACAGAGGTTCGGAGAGGTGAAGTATCTTGCTCAAGGGGTCACTGCAGATCCAGCCTCCAATCTCAAGCCCAGCAGACCTCAGAACCTATGTCACTCATTGTGTTCAAAACTCTGGTCCAGGGGTCCTGGGGGGCAGGCATGAGCAGGCATCCTCCAAAGAGTTCAGCCCCCAGGAGGAAAGCTCCCTCCCTCCAAGAGCTGCTGGTGGACATGGGAAGCCACCCAGCTGCCTCGGTTTCCCCCTTCTTCTCCCCGAATACCCCTGGATCATCTCAAAAGAGCAACTGCCCAAAGGCTCCCCTCTCTGGTGTCCATTCAGGCAAGGGTGATGCAGGATTTCAAGTTTCGCTGGGCTGTGTCTCAGACCACCTTGGAATCTGTCCCTTTTTAGCAAGATCTCCTGACATCCAACCCCATGTGGGACCGTCCCCTACTGAGAGGCACGGACCTCCCAACACCCGGAAGGTGTGGAAAGCAGTCCCTTCCCCCTTCATCAATCCCACTCTGCCTCTGCTTCCCACGCCCCAGCTTGTTGTGGGAGAGCCGTGATCCCTTCTAGGTCCCTTGAGAGGTTTGAGGAGGAGGCAGATGAGGGAGGGTGAAGATGCCCTCCCCCAGCTAGGAGAAGGATTTTTATCTCTTGTTTACCAATGTGCCCCAAATGTCCTGGACAGTATCTGACACAAGCTACATCCAGTAGAGAAGTTTGGGCAGGGAAAAGTCGAAGGGCTGGTTCTAAGCAGCCCAGTTTCTAAGCCCAGCCTGACCTGTCGTCAGCTGGGGCCATTTCTCACTTTCCCTTCTGCACCCCACTTCTACTCCGCAAGCCCCCCTCCATGAAGTATTCACTCCCACGCCGTCCAAAGAGTTCCTGCCCCAAAGCTTCCCTACTTTCCACTGTCACCAAATCTGTTTCCTTTGTGCAAATCCCCATTCACTCTGAGTATCACCCCCAAGGTCAGCCTCCCTGTGCTATTCCTGGCTTTTTGGGGTGTATATACACATAGCCCCCAGGGCATGGCCTGGCCCCTGCCCTGCATGCTCACCTGTGCACCTGAAGGGCAGCAGTGTCTGCCCAGATCGAAGCTGCCTCATTCTGGGAATTCCCTGGTGGTCCAGTGGTTAGGACTCAGCTCTTTCCCTTCAGTGGCCCGGGTTCAATCCCTGGTTGGGGAACTAAGATCCTACAAGCCACTGCCTCACTCACTGCAGGAGTCTGGAGTTACAGGGGCCTGTGCTCCAATCCTGCCACCGCATCCCTGCCTTAATTGGGCAAATTACTGTCAGAGCCTCAGTTTCCTCATCTCTAAAGTAAGGATTGCACCTACTGTATAGCACAGGGAAATATACCGAATATCTTGTAATAACCTATAACAGAAAAGAATCTGAAAAAGAATATATATATATGATCCTACTGAAAACCCGAATGAACTTTTGGCCAGCCCAGTATGTGTGTATGTATAACTGAATCTTTGCTATAACCTTGAAATTAACACAACAGTGTAAGTTATCTATACTTCAATTTTTTAAATGGTTAAGTAAATAAATAAAGAGTGAGGATTGCACCTAAGGACTTCTCACGGGGCCTGATACCTAGTAAGTGCTGATTTTTGTCTGTCTTATTTTCCTACTAAATTATAAGCTCCTCAAGGACTAGATTCAGGCACAGAGAAAGATAAAATCATTGTTATTATTAGCTTCCATTTCTTGAGCACCCACCTTGCACCAGGTACGCGTCTCATCAATTTACACTAAGCCCGCAAGGTCGCAGCTACTATTTCACGAACAAACACTGAGACTCAAAGGATGGAGTAATTTCATTCCTAGGTCAGTTCCCAAGAGAAACGAGAGCACACAGCCACACACAAGCCAGTACACAAACGTCCACAGCAGCATGATTCAGAATAGCCAAAGAGTGTAAAAAACCCAGGCTGCTCACTGATGGATGAATGCATGAACTGTCGTGTGTCTGTATGATGGAATGCTATCTATTCAGCCTTAAGAAGGAATGATCCTCAAAAAATTAAAATAGAATCACCATATGATCCAGCAATTCCACCTCTGGGTATATACCCCAAAGAATTGAAAGCAGGGTCTCAAGAGCAGTGTTATTCACAACTGCCAAAAGGCGGAAGCATCCCACATGTCCACTAACAGAAGAAGGAAAAAATAAAATGTGGTCCATCCATACAATGGAACGTTATTCAGCCTTGAAAAGGAAGGAAGTTCTGACACACTACAACATGGATGGACCTTGAGAACATTATGCTAAGTAAAACAGGCCAGTCACATATTGTATTATCCCATTCATCAGAAAAGTACAGAACAGGCAAATCTATAGAGATGGAAAGTAGATTACTGATTACTATGGGCTTGGGGGAGGGGAATGGGAGTGGCTGCTTATGGGTAGGGGGTTTCTTTCTGGGGTGATGAAAATATGTAAGACTGGATAGTGGTGATATTTGCACAGTCTTATGAATATACTAAACCACTGAATTGTACACTCAAAAGGGGTGAAGTTTATGTGAATTATATCTCGATTTTTAATAAATGAAATAACTTGCCCACAAGTACACAGTTAGTAAGGGGGAGAACCGAGATTGGAACCCAGATTCTGTCTCCAAGCCCGAGCTCCCTGGTTGCTCTGTGCTCTTGTATATCTGCAGACACAGCACAGAGGGCGCTGTGGACCAGACACCAAATAAATGCTGCTCTGACTGGCAAATGCTTAAGAAGTGAAGGACCAGGACCAGGCCCCTGGGTTCCCAGCGTGAAGACAGCCCTTGTTCCCGGCCTGTGACCCACCAAGCCCCCCTACCGAGGGTCTCCAGCGTGTTATTGCAAGTACTTAAAACTTTTCTCCTAGAATATGGGTCACAAGCCCTGTCTCCCCACCATCTTTTCTTCTCCAACTGATGAGAAAGAATCTTAATTAAGTGCCCCTTGGCTGCTGGTTTAATTCCATAAATATAAAATTGAGGCAAGCTAATAAAGCCATCAGTCATCCCAAATCCCAGCAGTTCTCTGAGGGCTTTTTTTTTTAATAAATCCATCTTTAAGATGATAATGAATTAAGTCTTCTTTGGAATATCCGAGAAAGCTGTGGCCCAGTGAGGTGACACTGGGGAAAAAGGGACTTGTCACCCCTGCATGAAATCTCTCACAGGACCCCAGAGGGCACACACTTCCTCCCACCCCCTGTGAGGCCAGGCCTCCACCTCTCCACGGGGCCCCATCTCCTCAGCCTGTTCCTTCTTGCTTCTGCCCAGGGCGGCTGGGGGGCCGGGGTGGGGTGGGGTGTAGAGGGTGAGGGTGGAGGGGTGTGGGGAGATGGGGGGCTAGAAGTGCGCCCCCTCCTGGTCCCACTCTCTCACTTCATGGAAGTCAGAGGTATTTTGTGTGACTTTCCAGGAACACGTTGAGATGTCTCAGATGTCTCAGAGTATCCTGCCCTGCTCCTGAGCTGTACTCAGTCCCACCTGTCGGCACCTGTCCCACAGGTGTGGCCCGCCCAATCTTAGACTTGCCCTCAGGTGGAAAGGGGGGAGCTCAACGAACTCAGATGGTGACATTTTTCAGTTTTGTCCTAGACAGATTTCTCCTGACTCCGCCTGCATCTTTTTCCCTTGGTGATCCTACTGTGTGTCTTTTCGCTGTAATATACCTTAGTCGTAGGTACAACTCTATGCTGAGACCTGTGAGTCCTAGTGAATCACCAAATGTGGCAGCAGCCTCGGGAACCCCAGACACAGGGGAACCAAAGAGAAAGACGGGGACTAAGTGGAAATCCAATGAAAACTGTCTCCATTCAAAACAGGAATCAGTTTGTGCTATATTGATGGGTTACCTTGGCTACAAGTAATCTGAAAACTTAGAACCCCTTCAGCATAACAGTCATGGAAGACGGGAAGGGGCTGGCCTGGGTGAGGGTTGCAGTGCTGAATGGGATCCCGGATAGGCGTTGCAGGGAGTCAAACCCTCAGAGAACTGCCCAACATCCCAGGAGACAGGCACGGCCAAAGTCTGCTGGTGATGGGCCACCCAGAATGGTTAGGATAGGGGGGGCCCCAGGGCAGAAATCCTGCTCCTTCCCTGTAGTAAACTGGGCAGCTCCAGGCCCTGGGGCTCTGACCACACCCACCCTCTCCAGGCCTTCCCAGCTCATGTCACACCCTTTTCCAGGGCTGTAGATTCCAATCTGTCCCAAGGGAGGTCTTCCTGGTGACTTGTTTCCACATCCATCCCCCATCCTTCCTCCCCGTAATACATTTAGGCACCCATGATTCCTCCTAAGGGGGTCTACTGGGCCGTGCACTGTCCAAGGGGAAGACTCACCTCGCTTCTCACCTTGACCCACAATGCAGTTAGGGCATCAGGATTTGGCAGTGACCTTCAGAAGGTCTCCAACAATGAGAGTGGCCGGCAGGCATGACTGGGACACAGGGAGCAGAGCAGTGGCAACAGTATGACTCAGAGTCCCAGCAAGCGCCTTGGCCTGAGGGTGTTGGAAGCCATCCATCAGCTCCACACCAGCGCTCCTCCTGTTTCTCTCATCACAGAACAGATGACTCAGGACAGCCACATTCAAGGAAACAGGAGCCAAGCTTGGCTGCTCCTGCCCTGACCGGACACTGATTGATACTCTGACAACCTTGTAGAAATGGCATGCTGCAAAAGGGATGGAAGAGAAAGTGAACAGTGGGGTGACATTAATCTAAAAAGCTTCTACGTAAAGAAAAAGGAAAGCTTCTACGCAGCAAAGGAAACCATCAACCATCAAATAAATCAATAAATATTTTTAAAAATAGCATGAAAAGGCAACCTATGAGTTGGGAGAACATATTTGCAAACCCTGTATCCAATAAGGAGTTAATAACCAAAAAAAACCAAGAAATGCATACAACTTAATAGCTAAAAAAGGGACTTTCCCAGTGGCTAAAACTCTGCACTCGCAATGCAGGGGGCCAGGGTTCGGTCCCTTGTCAGGGAACTAGATCCAACATGCTGCAACTAAGATGCTGTGTGCTGCAACTAAGACCCGGCACAGCCTAAATAAATAAATAAATATTTTTAAAAATAGCAAAAAAAAAAAACAACCCCAAATAACCCAATTTAAAAATGGGCAAAGGACCTAAATAGACATTTTCCCAAAGAAGACATACAAATGGCCAAGAGGTACATGAAAAGAAGCTCAACATCACTAATCATCAGGGAAATGAAAAACAAAACCACAATGAGATATCATCTCACACCTATTAGAATGTCTAGCATCACAAAGGCAAGAGAGGGCTTCCCTGGTGGCGCAGTGGTTGAGAGTCCGCCTGCTAATGCAGGGGACATGGGTTCGTGCCCCGGTCCGGGAAGATCCCACGTGCCGCGGAGCGGCTAGGCCCGTGAGCCATGGCTGCTGAGCCTGCGCGTCCGGAGCCTGTGCTCCACAACGGGAGAGGCCACAACAGTGAGAGGCCTGCGTACCACAAAAAAAAAAAAAAGGCAAGAGATAGTGTTGGTGAGGATGTGGAGAAAGAGAGTTTTTGTGCACTGTTGGTGGGAATGTAAGCAGGTGCAGCCACTATGGGAAACAGTATGGAGGTTCCTTAAAAAACTAAAAATGTCCATGTGATTACCATATGATCCAGCAATCCCACTTTTGGGTATATACATGAAGGAAACGAAGTCACTGTCTTGAGGAATTATCTGTACTTCCATGTCCCTTGCAGCCTTATTTGCAATAGCCAAGGTATGGAAACAACCTAAGTGTCTATCGACAGATGAAGGATAAAGAAAAACTATATGGGGACTTCCCTGGTGGCGCAGTGGTTAAGAATCCCCCTGCCAATGCAGGGGACATGGGTTCAAGCCCTGGTCCAGGAAAATCCCACATGCTGCGGAGCAACTAAGCCCGTGTGCCACAGCTACTGAAACCCGCATGCCTAGAGCCCGTGCTCCACAACGAGAAGCCACCGCAATGAGAAGCCCGCGCACCGCAACAAAAAGTAGACCCTGCTCACCGCAACTAGAGATAGGCTGCACGCAGCAACAAAAACCCAACGCAAAAAAAAAAAAAAAAGAAATGAGGTTTTTTCCTCTCCTGATAACCAGGAAAAATAAGGAAACGATGAATAGGCTGAGGAAACAGCATAAACAGGCCTGAAAGAGTTAAGCAATCTTGGTTATTCTTTAGTTGTTACTACTAAGAAACACTTGTAGCTAGACTTGTCCTTCACAAAGCTGATTGCGCTCTGACTCCATACAAATTACCCTTTGCACCTGGCACCTCTCTCCCCCTACACTCCCTTGTGGCACTCATCGTTTCAGAAAGAAGGTCACAGGCCGATAACTTCAGGAACACCAGACCCGGTTGATGAGCCACCTGATGCCAGCTTTGGCCATGAATTTACAGAAGAAAAGAAATGCAAGACCTTCACTACTTTTGATCCTTTATCACATGCCCCAGACTGCGAGCCCCAAATAAAAAATCTTCTCCAATTCCCCAAGGAGGGGGCACAGTTCTCGAGGTGTTAGCCTACCGTGTCTTCCCTTTGCCTGGCAAAGAAAATAAAAAGCCTCTCTATTTCTTATCTTTCACTTCTCTGTCTCCGTATTGTTATTCGGCATAGGTGCACAGGGAGCCAGATTTGGCAACAAGCTCAAGGGTGATACCAGGAGGCGGGAAGGATGCTCAGGTCCATGTCCTCATTAAGGAGGAGGGACGGGGCTTTCAGGCCTGGGCACCACTGGTAATGCTCGGCGGCCACTCACGGAGCTGCCTGGCTGCACCTTCTCCAGGGTGTCCCTGAGACATGGAGCCCAGAGGACAGAGCGCAGGCCGGGAGTCAGCAAGGGGAGGGGGCACCCTGTCCCACCTCTGGGCTGACTCCCTGGATGGTGTGCTGAGCGGCACTTTGCTGTCTTGCTTCTTCTTCTCGGTACAGGTTTCACTGGCGCTGGCCCACCTCCAAGGCCGGGCCTGAGCTCTTCTTCGGTGGGTCCGGGCCAGCGGGGTCCTTTCCACAGGGTCCGATCCACGGAAGCAGACATCTGTGCCAGGAAGGGTCTGAGCTGCTTCCCCACCCCGTGAGCTTGGGGTGAAGGTGGCGGCCCCAGCCTGAGGCAGGCCAAGCGGGGCCCCAGGATGCCGGGCCTGGGAGGGGCTCACAGGCCCAGTCTCTGCTGCTTCTCGTGGGTTCGTTCCCCTCACCCTGCAGATCCCCCTCGTGGGAAACAGCCTGGGTCGTCTGAAGGCCCCACCCCACTCGTGCTCCTGTTCCCAAAGAGAGAATAAGACACCGTGTGTTAGTTTGCTCAGGCTGCCACAACAAAGTACCGCAGACGGTGGGCTGAAACAACAGAAATGGGTTTCCTCACAGTTCTGGAGGCTGAAAGTCCAAGGTCGAGGTGTCGGGGGTCTGGTCTCTCCTGAGGCCTCTCTCCTTGCCTGCACATGCTGCCTTCTTGCTGGGTCCTCACAGGGTCTCCCCGAGCACACACATCCCTGGCGTCTCTCCATGTCCACACTTCCTCTTCCTGTGAGGGCACAGTCACACTGGATCTGGGCCCATCCTAATGGCCTCATTTTAACTTAATCACCTCCTAAAGGCCCTGTCTCCAAACACAATCACAGCCTGAGGCTCTGGGGTTGAAGGGACACAATTCAGCCTGTAACATACAGTCTACAGGACCTATTCCTGGACACTATTTTTTTTTTTTTTTTTTTTTTGGCCTTGCTGCGCAGCTTGTGGGAATCTTAGTTCCCCGACCAGGGATTGAACCCAGGCCCTCAACAGTGAAAGCACTGAGTCCTAACCACTGGACCGCCAGGGAATTCCCTAGACACTCTCAAAACAGGAGGAAACAAAGGCAGAAGCCACCTCCTCACCGCAGCTGCCCGCCACTGCCTCCAAGAGACACAATCTCAGCTCGTCGCTATGACCCACCTCTGGGTTCAAATCCTGCACGATGGTAACGATCCAAATTATGTAAATTAAGTTTGGGGACAGGGACTTCCCCAGTGGCACAGTGATTAAGAATTCGCCTGCCAATGCAGGTGACACAGGTTCGATCCCTGGTCCAAGAAGATCCCACATCCCGCAGAGTAACTAAGCCCGTGCGCCACAACTACTGAGCCTGTGCTCTAGAGCCCACGAGCTGCAACTACTGAGCCCACGCCTGCGAGCCACAACTACTGAGCCCATGTGCCACAACTACTGAAGCCCGCACGCCTAGAGCCCGTGCTCTGCAACAAGAGAAGCCACCGCAATGAGAAGCCTGCACACCGCAACGAAGAGTAGCCCCCGCTCACGGCAGCTAGAGAAAGCCCACGCGTAGCAACAAAGACCCAACACAGCCCAAAAAATAAATAAATAAAATAAATAAATTTATTTAAAAAAAAAAAAAAGACTCCGTGTTTCCAATGCAGGGGCTGCAGGTTCAATCCCTGGTCAGGGAACTAAGATCCCCGCGTGTGAGGAGGGGCAACCAAAAAAAAAAAAAAAAGGCAATAATAGGGAATTCCCTGGTGGTCCAGTGGTTGGGACCCTGTGCTTTCACTGCAGGGGACCTGCGTTCAATCCCTGGTCAGGGAACTAGGATCCTGCAAACCGTGCAGCGTGGCCAAGAAAAAGAAAGCAATGACATGTTAGCATAAATAACATTTTTTAATGAAAAAAACTCCAGTTTCCAATACAACACAATTTCTGCGCAAAGAAAGGCATCGTTTTACAATAGTGCAGCTCTCTTTAAGGTCTGGCGTACCCGAAGGCAGCTGGATTCTCATGTCTGTTTCTGCATTTGGTCAGCTTGTGTAAAGAAAAGTTCCTGGAGCTTTGTGAGGACCCCACTTTGAGAATGGGTGACTTAAATGAAGCCCCTGGTCCCTAGTCTCTGGTACAAACAGGAGCTCGATAAACGTGCACCCCCTTCCCTGGGCACAGGGCTGGGTGGCGCCCCTGGGTTCTCTGGGGACGCTGTCAGGCTTGTGCCATTGATCCTGTAGCTAATTCAGCAGCACGGGGGTGGCCTCGTATCAGGTCCTAGAGGCAATGGGAAGTGACAAGATTGGAAGGTGGTGATGAGACAGGATAGAATTGACCCAGAAAAGCAAACTTTGATGTGCTAAAAATATCCATCAGTTAGGCAACCCCCCGGCCCCGCCCCCCCACTGTCTCTCCAGATTCAAATCCAGGAAGTGCCAAATGCAAGACGCCAAGCCAGGATTGAGACCAAGCAATCAGACCATTTAAGACAAACTTTCAAAGCTCAGACCCCCAGACGTTTAAATCTCACAAAGAAAATGTGCATTCGGTGTACACAATGAGAGCAAATCAGTTTCCCTTTTTCGTTCCCTTCTCCGCCCCTGCTCAGAGGCAAGCGGTGGAAGAAAATAAGCATAATTGGGCACAGACAAGGCAAAAATAAATTTAGCAACAAAGGGAACATCTCTGGGGGAGGTGCAGAGCTGATGTGGCCGTGTAGAGGTGGGGAGCGATGGCCCCCAGGGCTCAGCAGGCTGAGGCCCTGGATGACAGGGGCTGGACAGAGAGACCACTCTCTGGGGGTCTTTGCTGAATCCACAGGGATCAGTGATGAGGGCAGCCCCCCAGGCTGGGGAGGACTTCTCTTCCATCCAAGATGGGTGGCTGTCCTCCCTGACTGAGCCCTCAAGGGGCTCTCAGGTTCTCTGCAGGAACAGAACTTGCAAGTGGCCGTTGGAAGAACATAGTCCAATCGCTGCCCAAAGACTGCTATTCAGCCTCGCCCTGGCTCAGAATCGACCTTTGTGCCTTTCTCTCAATCATGAGACGCCACCAAAGGTCAGGGACTAGACCCAGTCAGATACTGTCCTTCACCCCTGACCTCTGCTGAATGACAAGCAACCTCCTGCTAAGAAGGTTGCATTCTCATCCATCCAAGGGTCCCAGCCTCCAACAGATGACATCCTGTAACTACACTGAGCTGCCACCGGGCAAGGCAGAAGCTTCCAGGGGGCAGTTTGGAAGGCTCTCTCTTCAGCTGCCATAACAAAACGCCATAGACTTGGGGGCTTAAAGAACAGAAATTTAGGGCTTTCCGGTGGCGCAGTGGTTCAGAGTCCACCTGCCGATGCAGGGGACACGGGTTCGTGTCCCGGTCCGGAAAGATCCCACATGTCGCGGAGCGGCTGGGCCCGTGAGCCATGGCCGCTGAGCCTGCGCGTCCGAAGCCTGTGCTCCGCAACGGGAGAGGCCACAGCAGTGAGAGCCCCGCGTACCGCAAAAAAAAAAAAAAGAACAGAAATTTATATTCTCACAGACCTGGAGGCTGGAAGTCCAAGATCAGGGTGCCAGCATGGTCGGGGTCTGGTGAGAGCTCCCTTCCTGGCTTGTAGACAGCCGCCTTCTTGCTGTGTCTTCACATGGTGGAGAGAGCGAGCTCTGATGTCTCTGCCTGTAAGAGCACCAATCCCATCATGAGGACTCCATCTACGTGACGTCATCTAACCCTAATTACCTCCCAAAGGCCCCCCTCTCCCGTTATCATCACACTGGGGGCTGCGGCTTCAACCTGTGAGTTTGGGGACAGGGATGTTCAGTCCGTAACACTCTGTAAGGCTCCTTCGCCACTGTCCCCCCACAAGGGACCAGGGAGGCTGCTTGGGGCCGCCAGCAGGGAGGGGGCTCCATCAATGCCCTGCATCCCTATAGCATCATCACTTACGAGGAGACACTCCTGGAATGAAATGCGAATCAGAGCAGCACTCTGTCCTTTCCATCTCTGTGAGCTACCCTCCCAACCTCGCCAACACATACACATTCTTCCACTCCCCACACTTGCCGCACAAAAGGAATGCCCCTCCGCAGCAAGCCCACATAAACAGTCAGCATTCCATATCAGAAGAAAAGCTCTGGTTTTCTTGTTTTGCCGTGGGGGACGGGAGGAGAGAGGAGACGCCCAATACTTCACGTGACTGTGATACGTCTGTAATTCTGCCAACCTCTTGCATAGATGATTTAACCCTCATACCACCTTACGAAGTAGGTGGTATTATCCCCACTTTATAGACGGGAAAACTGAGGTCTGACAGCTGGGAAGTCGTGAGGCCAGGATCCTGAAGGGTCTGTCCTGTCCCACATCCATGCACTTGCTAATACATCACACGCCCGGAAGAGCCAGGCGGAGTGGGGCTCCCCACAAAGGGCAGTAGATCTTGGGAGGAGGAAGAGATAAAAAAGCAGAAGTAGGACCTGGCCGAAGTTCCCGATCAAAAGTAGTCATTCCAGGGCCCCCTTTAGATGAACGGAATGGGACCACGTGCCCTGTAATTTCCTAGGATTCTAAGCTGCTTTAAAATATGTCCTTGTTCAGGAAAGGAAGAGAGTGTCCTGATTCCTGCTCACCCTCCCCCAGTTCTCTGCCCAGTGGCCTAAGGAGCTGGCCTGGCCCATTCGGTGGGGTGGTCCCCTCTAGCCAGAGCTGAGCCTTGCCGAGTCATTTCCACCACAAGTGGCAATGGAGAGAAACCACTGTCTAGGACCTTGATTTCTCCAGGGTAAGCACGATCCGGTGGCAGCATCAACGTGGGTCTGGCCAAGCTCCCCTAGAGGTTGGAGTCTCCCCCTGCCCATTTTTCAGGCAGAGCCCCAATCTGCAAACCTACAACTGTTGACAAACAACTTTTCATGCTGACATTTGAGAGCTGGCATTTTCTTTTTCTTTTCTTTAATATTTATTTACTTATTTATTTGGCCGCACCGGGTCTTAGTTGCAGCATGTGGGATCTAGTTCCCCGAATAGGGATTGAACCCGGGCCCCTTGCGTTGTGAGCTCAGAGTCTTAACCACTGGACCACCAGGGAAGTCCCTGGCATTTTCTTATATGTGCAGCTACCTGCTCTTATACACATCTGTAATTTGCGGATTTTAACTGGATTTTAACTTCTATCACAGACAGAAGCAAAGTGGTTTGCAAAGTGTACAATATGATAAAGTCAAATAAATTAATGGGCCACCGAGTGGGTCTCTCTCTTCCAGATAGCCAGGAAGAGCATGCTCCTGACCTATAAATCTGTGGGTGTTAATAGCTCCCACGGAACCAAAGTCACACTCCCCTGACACATATTCGTTCCCATAGGCTGTGAACTGGTAGGCGGCTCCCACGATGGCCCCATGATCCTCACCTCTGTGTCCCTGTGGAATCTTCTTTGCTGGAGCGTGGGCTGGACCGAAGGACCTGCTTCTAACAAGTAGAAAACACAAAAGCGATGGGATGTCCAAGATTAGGTTACACAAATTCTGTGGCTTCTGTCTTGCCTGCTCCTTTCTTGCCCTCTCTGGGGGAAGCTGCCCTGGAGGACTGCCGT